>NC_140590.1:165715460-166915460 GCF_964204655.1 Triturus cristatus
CCCCCCCGCGCGCCGGCCACCCCCGCTCTCTCATACACGGGCCATAAACCCTCTCCTTCAGCGCGACCCTGCTACGGAACCACATCCGACCGACATCCCATACATGGTCATGCCGCACCTTTGATAACCCCCTTCCTCTGCGCCCCATTGTCCGAACTGGTCCCAGGCCATCACCTAGCCCTGCGGATGCAGTTTATTGCCCCTACTGTAAGGGAAACACCCCACATCAAAGGGATTACAGTGGATCAAAGCCCCTACCCCCTGAGACCCGGCCGGTCGCACACACCCCCGGGAATTGGCGGAATTCCCTGCTGCGCGATAGCCATCTCCCACTGCGGGTAGGGTGGGATCCTCTACTGTAACTATGTGTGGGATCGGATCTGAGCCGGGGCTTCAGGGGATGTTCTTTCATGCATCAAGAGAATCTCAAGAATGTACTATGTGTAATAAAGCAATAAACCGGTGTATAAGAGACCAGGTCTCAGAGATGCGGTTAGAGCACCTCGTGACGATACCTTGCTGTCTGATCTGATGTGTTCTGCTCCGACGGAATAAAACTTTGTTTCCTGCCTTCCAGTCTCCGGCGCCTGCCTCTTTCATTGGTAAATTATCGAGTGGTATGAGAGGCGATTACCGCCGGGCAATACTTGAAAGGTTATCGACTGAAACTGCCGCTACCATTTAACAGAAACTCCCAACCACAGTTGGCAGCTGGCTATCGCAAACTCTGACCTGGACCCCTGCTGTGACCCGGGTGGGCACTTCACTTGTTGGGAGGTGGGCTCGAGTTTAGACCCACGGAAGAGCCAACAACGAAGGTTTCCTTCCTTGTGTTGAGTGTGACCAAGCATTCCCTCAACATACTTGTGTTGCCCATTCCCACTTCTTGGGCCCAGTGGCGTGCACCTCCGCGCTAATCGTTACTTCAGAGCCCACAGCGGGAGCCTGGGGCGCGCAGGGCACGTCACTTCCGGGACGCGAGGAACGGGGGGGGGGGTATATAGGCCTTCCCCACCCTCTGTCCTTCCTCTTTTGCGCCCTGGTCACGCCGTCTCCCACCCTACCGCTTACCCGGCGTGGAAGCAGCGGGTGAGGCATAGAATGTTGTAATGTTGTTCTTTTTCGTTGCAGGCGGAGTTACAGGGCGATGTGGAAGCAAATGGGTACCGAAGGGTACCTCTGCGCGGCACCATAGGGGGTGCCAGAGCCCAGGAGCCTCATGGGAGGTTCCTGGAAAACCGTGTCGGCGCCCCGTTAGTCCTTCGGACGGTTGTAGGTCTGAACAACTGGGAGCTTGCCTTGCTACGCTCCGCCCTGAAAGGGGCGTGAGTAATAGGGGCCGTGATCCGGGAAGAGGATCACCGAAGGGGCAGCACAGAGGGGGTTCGCCCCGGTGCTGCTTGGCTCATCAGGCAGGCAGGCGGCCCAGATGGTTCAGATGGTTGCCTGCCCTTGGATCGCCCGTAAGATAACCCACCATATTACATAACGGTGTATGTAATAAACCTGCAGCAGTTTTTTACCCAAACAAAATTTGTGTGGTGTGTTTTATTTATGCATAGAACATGCATGCTATTGAACTCCTGCCCGGCAGGGTTCGGTCATCCTGCCCAGGCTTCTGTTTGCCTTTAGTATTCCTGAATCTATGAACTCTCATAACTGCCAACTAGAACAGCAATCTCAGCAGGTGAGGATGGGGCGGGGCCTTGTGCTGAGAAGTATCTACGAGGCGCTTTTGAACCCCAATGTGCCCCCAAGACCCTCCTTCACACCCCTGAATGGACGTCCGTAGTTCAAAGTCTCGGAAAACGAGCTGGAAAACCAGTATCTACATTGGTTTCAGCTCGTTTTCCCGCCACCATGTGAAATTGGCACTTCACCCGGTCACCCGGAGACCGAGTGATGGGAGCGGATATCGTGTGTCACACGGGTACGGTGTGAGTTGGCAGGTATGCACTCTGCCATTTCAAAACAGTGGAACACACAGCTGTTCTAGAAACATCTGCGCATTTTCTAATCCTGTCTTGCCAAATCTTTATTGGGATTGGAAGAGCGTTCAAACATGTTGGAGCTAGGACCCTCTCAGGATTCAGCCTAATGATGTCACTTGTTTCTTTCTAAAACTGTTATAGGTTTCTACTGCACCTCATTTGTTCTACAATTACAACCCGAAGATGTCGCTGTAGTTTTATACCCCTTTTGACAAAAATATCTGTATACAATCTATACTGTTATTGTCTTTAAGTAAGCTGCCACTTTCTCTGTGACCATGATCTGTAAATATCTCCGATTGTTCTTTCAGTCCGAAGTCAAAGCCAAGATTTAACCACGAATTGCCAAAGCCTGTAGGTCTGCTCCTGGCCGCCACATTTTTGTCCTTGTCAATGTGTGTTTTGTTTTGTCATTTCTTTAATAAAACCTTATTGTTAGGGGAGCTTCTTGACTGTTGCCAATTTAAAAAAAAATATTGGCTAAATGCAAAAATATATTTTTTGTTTTAAAAAGCACATATTGCCGTAGTAGTTAGTCCTTGGCACTGAAGGGAACTACTTTGTCTGTGGATGTGCTCTCTGCGTAAGAGCGGGATGGTGTCACTCAGTGGGAAGTCAGTCAATGGCTGAAGTGGGCTCACCCACTGCCCATGCTGTAGTGGGCAGAAGAAAATGTGAAAGAGACAACAATACAGCAAGTGATGAAGCGGGTTGGTTAAATAGCCCTACAAGTAAGTATATTAGGTGTCATTTTAGTGAAATCAAACAGTATCGGCTAACGACAGGTCTAAAAAAACTTAAAATAACGAAACCATTGTAGAAGACTGCGGGGCAGATTTACTAAGATTTTATGCCGTGTTTGTATGACAAAAGTGACGCACATTGATGCAAAATCCTTTTGTCCAATTTTCTTTCTAGTGCTAAACTTGTGTAGCGCTAGTAATCTTGTGAAAGTAATGTGAAGCAGCGCATTACTTGGCGCAAAGGGGCGTACCATGAGTTGTGATTCAGCGTTCCCATGCCACCACACAAGGTCTCTGACGCGAAACCCAATTTACTAAATACAGTAGACAGGGTTTAGCGTCAGAAAATAGCGCACCCTTCAAGCAGGCGCCATGAAGGAGAAATGCTTTTTTTTCTCCTTTACTTTCAGACTTTGCATGCGAGCTGCACTGTAAAGCACATATACAAAGTGGGAACATGTTTAAAGTTAGTCTACGCATAATAAGGGTATCCTTACTGTACAAAACCTATGCTTGACTCACAGACACTACCTTGCACAATGGTGCAAAGGTGTCTCCCTGGCGCACAACTGCTAATTTCAGCGCTGGCGCTAGGGGAGCAGAGTGCCATATTTAGTAAATGTGGCGCTCTCCTGCTCTCTGCTTCTTGCGCAGCCCACCGCAGCATTTGCGGCTGCTGCACTGCGCTGCACGAGAAATTGGTAGATCTGTCCCTACATGTACCGCAATTAAATGATAAATTATTATCCTTTCTTGGGGACATTTTGGCCCAGCCTTTGGCTGAAGAGCTGGGCCGGCACGTGGAAGACTGCGGGTCACCAAGGGAGACTCGCTCCCGTGCAGGAAGACTCGGTCTGCAGGTCAGTCCACGCTCCCACGCGCTGCCTGCAGCGTGCAGTTAATCCTCTAATCTCATTAACGAAACTGATTAATTTTAAACAACCCGCAAATTAATTAGAAAGGGAGAGTAAACTCTGGGGCAGGTGGGGGCGCTGTCAGGGAGGGAGTACAGAGGAGCGCTTTGTCCTGCCCCCTCCCGCCAGTGGCCAAGCTGCGCAGCGGGCTGGCGTCCAGCCCTCCGGGAGAGGGGTGGGGAGCTTCTCCGCAGTGACACACGCTGGCATGAGGGCGGGCGAGGGCCCCTGGGCGCCTCCAGCTGTCAAGGCGGACACAGACAGCAGCGGGCTGTGGGACGGACGGCCAGTCGCGCAGAGTGCAGGGGGTTCTGGGGGAGGGGGGGCTGATGGGTACAGGAATGGGAACACAGGGACAAGACAATAACGTTGTTGTAATTAAGGCTTTTGTTTTCCGTTTTTATTGATTTTTAAACATAAGCACAGATGGAAAACAAAAGTATTTCCCTGCCTGTATTTATAAAAAAAAAAAAATGGAAAACGCAGAAAGTAGATCTTCCTATGAGTGACTTATTGACTGATAATTATGACTGCTAGACCACAGTATTTGTGCAGACTGATATCATGGTAAGCTAAAACAAGCATTGGCAAAGCCAATAAGTCTTGCCTATGCGAGATCTATTGGTTTTGCCAATGTTTTTGATCCATGTTGAAAATGGCTGAAAGTGAAGAAAAAAAGCTTTATGACGAAGTACTATAACATCCCTGTAGAGCTATAGTCACGGCCGCAAGACCACTCCTGAACTTTGCATGCGGACCCCTGTTCAAAACGGACAAGCATTTATTTATGAGTTAATTGACGTGAAAGAAAGCAAGTAACTAGGGTGCCCTTCACAGTTAACTTTTGGGACACTTTCATTTTTAAAGACATTCTGCAACAAATGTGTAAAAAATGAAAAAAACGCTTCAAAAGTTTCCAAAATGAATTTTGTTCAGAACTGTTTCATCTTAGTAGTAGTAGAACATCAGACTAAATCAGTGAAAGTATTTTTTTTTTAAGGAATTGTTTTCAAACATGAACTTTGAAATGTTCATGCTTCCACCCACCCTGACAAAGCCAATAGTGAACAAACAGGCAAGTCAGTTATGGCCACCCTTTGTATGGCTTGGGTTGCTATTCTAAATGGACAACATTTTAGCAAAATCAAATATTGGAGACGTTTTCGTACAGCGCACATCCTGATGTTATGTAATTCAAGATCGTATTATATGCAATAATAAAGAACAAGCATTGGTAAAGCCGATAGGTCGCACCTATGTGAAATCTATTGTCTTTGTCAATGCTTTTCGTACATGTTGCAGATGACTATAATAAAGATGTGAAATAATGGAAAGAGCTGCCAACTTGAGGAACCGGGTTCGAGTCTCAGCTTTGGCTCAAACATTCTGTGATCCGGGACAAATCATGTAATCTCCCCAGTGTCATAAAAAACATGTCTTTGTGCAATATATCTGAAAAGCGCTGAAATACTTTGAAGAACTTTTAAATGCTTTTTATAAAAGTTGCCTGTAGGTGATACATACATTTTTATGGTGTGTCAGTGTCCTTGTGAGGAGAAGAGGAAGCCTGTGAGGGATGAAGCCCGTGAGGGGATAGAGGAAGGGTCAGGAAGCGTGCGGCGGTGGCGGAGAAGGCGACGCTTGCACTGCACCACAGGGAGCACTGGGACTGCAGACAGTCAGTAGGGAGCGGGGAGGTATCGGCCATAGCTGGGTCTGAATTGGGGGCAGTAGTAAAATATAGCAATAATCGGTATTCAGTGGGTTTCCTAGACCTTTCTGCTCCTGTGCCACTGCACCTGCTCCACCTTTCAAATCATTACCCTAGTGCCTGCAAGGTAGCTGTGCTGGAGCAGAGTTTTCTGTTGAAAATTTATCGAGTTTTAGGCTCCAGTTTCGTCTATATGTTATGATTTAAAATAACTAATTTAAAATGACTAATAAATAGTTTGTTTTGTCCGGATTAACTAATATTACTAATGTGAGAGAAACTACACGTGGGATGCATTTATGTTGCTTAATAATAGTGTGCAGTTTATTCACAAATGCTATTTGTTTTGTGTTTTGTGTGTTTAAAATAACGTGTACTAATGCTTTATTGTGTTGCAGAGGGCTAGATTAGTACATACACATAAGGGTATTAGAGGGGTTTTACACTGTACAATCATTATGATGTGGTAACTTTGTTTTTGTCTCTTTTAAGTAAGATGGTCCGTTTTGGCCTAGAAAAAGATGGCTGCCTTTTACAGCCTGAGCTCGAGTGATCGAATTTTGATGAGAGGGCCTTGCTGAACATGGTCGAGAGTCACCTGACCACAGCCTTTGCCTGGTTTAAAAGTTTTCCGTGAGGACAGCAGCTCTGGGCGCGAGTCCAATTGCCTTGGACAAGGATAAAGCCACAATGAACAATGACAATGCTGCGGTGGCTCTGCTAGAGATATCAAGGAAGAGCGTCTTCGAAAGAAACATTTGCAAACTCGAGTTTCCTTCTTCCGTCTTTTTATTTTTGTGATTTTTCCTGAGCAGTGATTTTCTAAATGTATCTAAAGACTTCCTTTCCTGCTCGCTCTGCTCAGTGGCTCAACGGATATTAAATATTTATTTGTTACTTGATTTGTTAGTTTTCCTTTAAAAATGTTAGACCAGAGAGGGTTCATGTTCATTGCGCTCTTTACATTCTCCGCGTTCCTTGCGGTCATCGCGCTTGGACTTCATGCTGCGGACGGCAGCTAGAGAGACTTTACCGAGAGACCTGACCTGTCCCATTTAGCTAGACTAGGTAACTATGAGAATAACGATTTTGCTAATGATTGACTTTACTTTTGAACTAATTTTAGATAAAAGAGTATTTGATTGAATTACAGTGTCGAGTGTTTATTCTTTGTCATTTATTAAGTTCCAAATGTATTTCTTATGTACAAAATCATGACTCAAGGCAATGACATTATGGTCGCATTGACCTCATGGTAGATGCAGATTGGTCTAGGTTTTCTCTTCTATATTCAGTGTGGATAGAGTAATAGCGTGAATTTAGGTGAATTTAGTGACATGGGCCCTAGCGTATGATGTGTGACTGCGCGTGTGACTGTGGATTTACTCTGTCCGTGGAAGCTGGGAGAATTTATATGCGCCGATCTGCAGCAGCTGCACTTGTGACTGCTTCTTTAGTGGCAAAACATAGCATAAATGAGTGTTCAGTGGGTACCCTAGACCGTTTGACCCCTGTGCCACAGCACCTGCTGCACCATTCAAATCATGTCACTCGTGCCTGCAAGGTAACTATACTTGTGACCCCTTTTTTAGTAGTAAAATATTTGGCAATAATAGGTGTTCAGAGGGCTATCTAGACCTTTTGGCCCCGTGCCACTCCACCTGCTGCAACATTAAAATCATTACACTAGTGCCTGCAAGATAACGGCACTTGTGACTGCTTGTTTAGTAGTAAAATATTCGGCAATAATCGGTGTTCAGTGGGTTTTCTAGACCTTTTGGTCCCTGTGCAACTGCACCGGCTGCACCTTTCAAATCATCACCCTAGTGCCTGAAAAGGGTACTACACAGGTGACTGCTTCATCAGTGGTAAAATATAGCAGTAATCGGTTTTCAGTGAGTTTCAAGACCTTTTAGCCCCTGTGCCGCTTCACCTGCTCTACCATTCAAATCATGGCCCAAGTGCCTGCAAGGTAACGGCACGTGTGACTGCTTGCTTAGTAGTAACATATAGAAAAAATTGGTGTTCGGTGGTTTTCCTAGACCTTTTGGCCCCTGTGCCACTGCACCTGCTACACCTTTAAAATCATGACCCTAGTGCCTGCAAGGACTAATGAGGCAATCATTTATACCCACTAATATATGTGTTCCGAACAGGTACAGTAGGGTTTTCGTGCTTGAGCAGGCCGGGAGCCAGACGCGTGATCAGCCCTCAATAGGAAGAATAGAACAAATCAATACATTACTACACGGTGGCACCAGCAAGCTAATAAGATTGGCTTTGGACTTTACAGTCGATTAGATGGAGTAGTACTACTGTATGGCATGAGGAGCTGGATACCGATGTATCACAAAGCATTTCAAGACTGATAAGGAACCGTCTGCTTTGCAACGGATGAAACTCAGATATAGTGTCACTACTATTGCCTGCGACCTGCGAGCCACTGACATGTACCTACGAGAGTGAAGATTTCTATCCTCGTATAATAAGAGAACCCCTGCCCTCTCACTTGAATAGCTATCTACCAAGAGTGGTCCTGATGAAGGTGCTAGTATTGTTTTTACACCGAAACGGACGTTGACCATATGTGGGAAACCTAAAGACAAAACAATAGTGGACAACTTTGAGATTGAATCAATCCACAGAACTACCAGCAGTGCATGTCACATGAATAAACAGAAGTTTCCCCAGGATTGCTGTCTGTGTGCGAGTGTGTTGCCTGTGTGAGAGTGTACTGATTGGTGAGAGGGATTGCTTGATGGTTGCTTGTGGGGTCATATGCATGAATTCATAAAGTGATTTGTCATGTTTTTTTGTGTGTGTATTGCATCTGTAAATAACACAATTTTGTTTTTGGGCAATATGAAATGCTTTCTACTAATTCGATTTTTGCAATTAATTGTACATGTTTGCACACATTAATGTCTTCCAAAATCGCAAAAAATGTTGAGTATATATGAAAAAATCTTTTAATAAAAATTAATGAACTTTGTATAATTTGTGTTGGAAAGATTTTCTGTTGTGGAACTGCCCGTATGAAGAGCCTTTTGTAGGCCACTAGAAAAACTGGCAAGAGAATTTTTATAGGAATTGTTCTTTTTCCCATCACTCTTGGACCTTCACGTACATATAGGGGGTACCTTTTTTGATACTTCACGCAGTTTCAGAATGAACACATAATTATTGTATGGCTAAAGACAAAAGCTTTCATAAAAAGTGCCTTTAAACTTCTCCAGCTCTCCAAAACGAGTTGCCTCAGATATCATAAATAAAGCATATGCTTTACACTTTAAAGTGAAAACCGAGCATTGTTAAATTGTGTTGCAATGTGGCCGGCTCCTTCCTGTGAAAAGATCTCATCCTGTGCTTGACAATGAATGGGCCTTAAACAGTGTAAATTGTCCAAGATCACCATATGTGAATTGACGTGGAGTGCAGAAGAGTGGTGTAGAGTGGTAAAGAGAAGATTGCAGTGGCATAGAGGGGCATGGAGTAGAATGGCGCAAAGTGGAGAGGTGCAGAGTAGAGTGGCATAGAGTTCCATGGCGCAGAGTTCAGTGGCAGACAGTGCCGCGCTGTAGAGTAGAGTATTGTAGAGCGCAGTGGTGTAGAGTAGAGTGGCATAGAGTACATTGATTTAGAGTGCAGTTGCGTACAGAGGTGCAGAGTGAAGCGGCGTACAGTGCAGTGGTGCAGAGTAGAGTGGCATAGAGTTCCATGGCACAGAGTTCAGTGACAGACAGCGCAGCGTTGCAGAGTAGAGTGTTGTAGACTTCAGTGGTGTAGAGCAGAGTGGCATAGAGTTCATTGGTGTAGAGTACAGTTGCGTACAGAGGTGCAGAGTGAAGCGGCGTACAGTGCAGTGGTGCAGAGTAGAGTGGCATAGAGTGCAGTGGCGTAGATTGTATTGGTTTGAATAAAGTGGTGTAGATTGTTTCAGAGTAGAGTGCAGTGGTATAGAGTAGAGTGTTGTACAGTGCAGTGGTGCAGAGCAGATAGAGTGGCTTACAGTAGATTGGCATAGAGTGCAGTGGTGTAGAGTTCAGTAGCGTGGCAGTGACTGCAGTGTTGCAGAGTATACTGTGGTAGAGTGTAGTGGTGTACGGTAGAATTGCAGTGTAGTGCATTAGCGTAGTGGTGCAGAGTAGGGTGGCGTTGACAGGAATGGCATAGAGTGCAGGGATGCAGAGTAGAGTAGAGTGGCGTACAGTGAAGTGGCATAGAGTATAGTGGTGTACACTGATTTGGTGCAAAGTAGATTGGTGCAGAGTGCATTGGCTTTGAGTAAAGTGGTGTAGAGTGCATTGGTGTAGAGTGCAGTGTTGTAGAGTAAGGTGGCATAGAGTGGAGTGGCACAGAGTGGTGTAGAATGCAGTGGTGAAGAGTGCAGTTGTGAATAGGAGAGTAGTGCAGGGTAGAGTGTATTGGCATAGAGTAGAGTGGAGTGGTGTAGAGTAGAGTGCAGTGATGCAGTGAAGAGTGGCATAATGTGGAGTGGTGCAGAGTAGAGTGCAGGGATGCAGTGTAGAGTGGCATAATGTGGAGTGGTGCAGAGTAGAGTGCAGGGATGCAGTGTAGAGTGGCATAATGTGGAGTGGTGCAGAGTAGAGTGCAGGGATGCAGTGTAGAGCGGGAAAGTGTGGAGTGGTGTAGAGTTGAGTAGAGTAGGGTAACATGGAGTATGAGTGGTATGATAGTGCCCTGCCATTACTGACAACACATATTAAATTGAAAGGACTATTACATTTGCACATACATACAGTTTTACTGATGAAAGTATACAGCATACAAACGATAATGTATGGAATAAAGCCAGCACATAGAACGCCAGAAAATTGTGAGATAAAAACCACAAAGCCAATGGTAAGCAATGGGTGGAATGCATTCTAGGTCAGCTTACTGAATTTCCCCAAGAGGTCTTTAATAAACCAATGGATGAAATAAATCAATGGATCTCGAAACATGAGGCGGATTTCCTCAGGACACAATCACCAAGAATACCCTACTTTTATTCTTTACCCAAGACTCATAAGAACAGAACGCCACCACCTGGGCGCCCAATTGTTTCAGAAATTGGGTCTGTCCTAGAACCCATGTCTCAATTTGCAGATCAGTTCCTAAGACCTTTGGTACAGAAAACCCCTACGTACCTTAAGGACACACAAGAGCTTCTTAACTTACTGGAAGGGCAAACCTATGATAAAAAGGACAATGCTACAGGTAGGACTTGATGTAGAAAGTCTCGACACAAGCCTCCCCCAGCAGAAAACCTTAGACACCCTGGAGGAAATTCTATTCTCTGAAGACTGGAATCATAGGACACCAAGACACTTTGTCCTGGAGTGTTGTAGGTTAGCTCTCACTGAGAACTATTTTGAATATGAGGGCACACTGTTTGAACAATGCCATGGCACTTCGATGGGCAGTACATTTTCCCCGAGTGTGGCCGGGCTGTACGTAAGCAGTTTTGAACAGCACATACAGAACCAAAACAATCCCTACCTCACACAAATGAGATTCTGGCGTTGCTACATAGACGACATCATTATGATCTGGGAGGACACTAAGGAAGCTTTGCAGGAGTTCCTGAATTGGATAAACACAAGAGATAAATGTCTGAGATTCATATGCTCATCAGACAAGAAACAACTGGATTTCCTGGATGTCACAATCTACACGGAGAGTGGCACACTACAAACGAAAACATTCTACAAACCTACAGCAAGAAACAGTATACTTTCCTACAGCAGCTTTCACCCTCGCCCCCTGAGGGATAACCTACCTTAGAGTCAGTTTTTACGTTTGAAACGAAATTGCAGTAAGTTGGAGGAGTACAAAATACAAGCGAAAGATTTGGAGCACAAGCTTTTAAAAAGAGATTACCCTATCAAAACGATAAAGAAGTGTCAGAAAAGGGCTTGGAACCAACCGAGAGAAAGCCTACTGGAGACGACCCCACGTGAAGCACCTGAGGATCTATTGACCTGTGTTACAACATACAGCACGTCATCCAACACTGTAAAGAAAATTATCAACAGAAACTGTAGGATCCTCACATCAAACAAACTGAAATGGCCAAAGCCACGATTCGCAAACAATAGGACACGAAATATCAAGGATTTCCTGGTACATACAAGACCAGGACCCATTATGAAAAAGGAAACCATAACGTCAGCATGGAACCTAAGCCCTATAGTGGGACATTATCCCTGTGGCTCCTGCTCCGTATGCAAATTGACCAAAGTAACCAAGACCCTACAACTCTTGCCGAACCTGAGCTGGACATTACGCCATCACACCAACTGTAACCCGACACACGTGGTTTTCATGCTTGTGTGTCCCTGTGAATTAAAATACATAGGGATGACGTGCCGTAAAATCAAGCAATGCATTATTGAACACAGAAGCAACGTGACCTGCAAGAGAGCAACTACCAAGATGAGTAAACACTACATAGAAAACAATCACCACACTGAAGATCTGAACTGGGTGATCCTGGAGACATTACAGACGAAAAACAACAACGCTAAACGAGTTCTCTTTGAAAAGGAACAGCGTTGGATCCATTGTCTTAAGACAGACACAGAGGGATTAAATGATAATATCCCCTGGCACACTTTGGCATAAATACATCGAACACGGTATGATAAAGAGTTATCCACTGAGGGATCCATTTCAAACCACCAACACAGGGACATTAAAATTCGCCCCAACTGCATTACAAATAAAGAATGAATCACAACAAATGAGACATGAACCGTGACTCAAAGGAAAAAAGATTAATGATCTGTGACAAGATATCGATTAGAGGGAAATTTTTAGTCTCTAGCCATATAGGACCGATTTTACATCTCCGTTCCTTTATTTTAATCACTTTTGGGCTCCGAAATCGACAACAAGCGGAGTTAACATAAAGGAGCCTTTTAGTGTTTTCACTATCTGAGTTTACAGAACCCAGACTTACCAACTACTTGTGCCCACCAACAGCACAATCACACAGAATGAACGATGACCATGAAGCGAATAGACACACGAACTATGTATAATCTTAAAGCATTCAGCCATTCATTGTGCCACAAAACACCCACTAAGATCACTCCCCTTGATAATTCCATTCCATTTTATTAATAAACACCACTGATGGCAACTTGAGTTAAAGAATAGTGAACTTTGCCCAGTATAGTCTTTTTACAATTCCTCCAAGAATGCCAACCATTCATGCCAACCAACCAAACTTGGAAGAGTCCTTCGACTATTTCTCCCATTACCGAAGGTAAATACGAGTTCTCAAAGGGCCCGCGTCACCCGGGGCACCGCATACAGCGCCAGTACAAGTGAAGGTCTTGTAGAAACCGGTAAGTGTACATAAACACAAGGATCCACCCACAGGTATAGTGAATCAAGAGTCTCCCGTTTATACAATATGTATCCCACAGTCGTGGAGAGTACACATCAGTTGTTAAAATACCCCTCACACACCAAAAGGGCCCTTGGTGTCATGCTTCATCATAGGGGTCTTCCTGCCCCTCTACGGGACGGGGCGTGCTACAACCTACGTTTGTGTGGGAGCACTGTTCTTGCCGAGACTGCTATGTGTGATGCAGGGGTGTGCGAGGAAGGGTCAGGAGTGGATGGAGAGTGAATTAAAAAATACCTGGCTCTCTGGTCTAGGAAAGTTTATTCTGCCGTCTGAGCTGGTATTAGTAAAAGGTGAGGGGGAGGAGGGTGTATGCCTCAATGAGCTAGGCCTCCTAATGGTGTCGACATGTTTCGAAGCTTCCCCATGCTTCTTCGTCAGGACCTTAAGGATCCCTTCCTACAACGCACTGTGATGTGTGAAAAATAGCCAAATAGTGAGTGAAGAAATGGAATAAGCGAAGTAAATAACCTCCAAAGGTTGGTAATGCCCCAATGGGTCTTAAATACTCCAATTAACCTAAAAGGAAAAAGGTATAAAAGAGAGATACACAAGACATTTAATCACGTGGGGAGAAGTTCAATCCGTCGTGTTAGAACAGTGATCTGAAAAAGGAAGTGAGCGATGGTCGTCTCTTAACGCTATCCATAACGTTATCACGTGATCTGTGATGAAAGCACTGTGTGACAAATGGACATACTACAAAATACATAACAAAACAGAAAACACACACTCTATTCAGAAAGGAACGAGGTTCCTGAAAAACAGTTATATCCAAGCGGTTTTTACATGCCACTCAAAACATAACGAAAGTATAACATACTTGCTGAAAAGAGAAAAATATCCTCATGAGCTCAAAAACCGAGTGGTAGGAGTGCCAAATAGGCTGCCTGGATGAAGGGAAAAAGGAGAATGTAGTCCAATAGTCATGTAAAAATAAACTGCCAGGATATGCCCCCAAACAGCCGGGTACGCCGTACTTACGCCTCCAAGGATCAATGTCCAGCCCAAAGAACCACCCCGGTCGGCTCCGTCGATGGAGCTAGACTGGAGGTAGCGGGGATTAAATACCTGTACCAATCAGGTTTTGCGCGCCAAAGAACAAAGTGGGATAAGCCAATGAGTGGAGACCCGCTGACACTGCTTGTCGGGACCCTAAACCGGAAGGTAAAGCGGTCGGGTCCCGACAAGCAGTGTCAGCACGGTACCAGCATGGGGAGCACCTTCGCTCCTAGTCTAGCAGGTCTGTATGTACACCATCTGGAAACTAACAGGATCCTACATACGACGAACCCATACCTCTCACACATCAAAGTCTGGAAAAGGTATATTGACGATGTCCTGGTCATATGTGAAGGTGACATCAAATCGACTGAGGCATTCATGCTGTGGCTTAACCAACAGAACGCATTTCTGAAATTTACACATAGTGTGTCTGCTCACAACCTGGTATTCTTGGACCTCAATATCTACCCTGAACAGGGGAGACTCAAAACCACCACAGACTTTAAGGCAACAGCGAAGAATTGTTTACTCCTGTTCAACAGTTTCCACCCCCGTCACCTGAGGGAAAACTTACCGTATGGTCAGTTCCTCCGTCTCCGAAGAAACTGTACGGAAATAAGTGAGTTCAAACAACAAGCATCTGAACTACGTACGAAACTGATTAAGCGGAATTACCCTGAGAAAGTCGTTGATAAAGCCCTCAAGAGAGCAAGGAATAATAACAGAGAGGCCCTTTTGGAAGATAAAGTGGTTAACCAGACCGATGAGAGACCTATTTGTGTTACCACTTACAACACACACTCTAACCAGATCACTAAGATAGTGAATAAACACTGGCGTCTTCTCAATTGCTGTGGCTTGGACATTACTAAACCTATGTTTGCTCACAAGAGGGGTCGGAACCTGAGAGACATGCTTGTCCATACCAGACCCAAGAACACGTCCCGGCCCTGAATCGTTGGTCTGCTACCTCCAGTACAGGGTCATCACCCCTGTGGCAACTGTAGCACCTGTCACCTGACGAAAAAAAGTAAACACATTTGTAGGAAGGTGGATATCTGACTATGGTTACCCCCAAATTTTTGCCTAGTGTCTAGCTGGTTTTTCGACTTAGTTGGCCTGAGATCCTGCCATTCAGGCTCTCAGGCTATCTGCTCTCTCTGTAAAATGGACTCCATGTACCCTAGGTACATACCCAATTGGTTGGATCACCCTGTCAGCCCCTGTACCAGTGTACACTAGGTACCCAGGGCATTGGTGTATCCAAGGCCTGCCAGGGGCTGAAGCATGTATTATGCCACCCCAGGCTTGGCCTAACAATCTGACACAACTGGCTGATCACTCAGCTGGGGTAAGTTGGTGTAATCACCTCTTACTTAGGTGTAGTATACCTATACCTAAACTTAAATGGGACACCTGGTAACCTATAAGTCACTCCTATGGCAGGCCTTAACAATCCTGAAGGCAGAGTGCTTGGTTCCATGTGAGATGGTGCTCTGGCATGAGCTGAGCCTGTCTGCAGTGGTCGGAACAACTTCCTTCTACTGTTTCCAGATATCGTCATACCATATACTCTTAAGTGCATTATGAACCTCGCGGTTAAATGCTATCTTTGGTTTGGCTTTATCAAAACATGTCGAGTAAGGTGTCATACGAATTGGAATACTAACCCCTCGCCAATTCTGGCGACGGGGTTAGCATTCCACCCTTCTAGAGGGACACGACATGTACAGTACCTGAAACCCGGGTAAAATCAGACATAGCCTCAGCTCCACAAAATGGATGCTGCCACCACAGACACAAGTCTGCCCTCCTGCTGCTGGGAGTCCTTCCAGCTTGGGAGGTGTGGACAAAGGGTTTCCTGCCAGGGGAGGTGCATGCACCACCCCAGACAGGATTTTGTGTATTGGTCAGGTAGGGCTTGAAAGAAACCAGACATGCCTGTGGCTCACAAGGAGCCTCGGTGCATATGCCAGTTCAAACCGGTCCTGGGGCACACCAGTCCCGGGCCTGGGGCGAGCTGGACAAAGGATTGGGGGTGTAACCACCCCCCTTCCTGGTCCCACCCATAGGGAGGGACCTAGCAGGTAGTCCGGCCCCTAGAATCCGAATAAAGGTAGGAGCTGTGTCCTAAGACTTCAGACATCCTGGAATCAACTTAAAACTAAGAAGAAGACGGGAACTTCGACGCTCTGCTGCACAGAGGACTGAAGCCAATCTCCCCTGTGGTCAGGGAGTGACCACCTTGCCAACGCAAGCACCATCCAGCGAATCAACGTCTGCTTTGCCGCCGCCTCCCGCCGGAGCCCGAGCCCAGAGACTGACAAGACCTGGACCTCCAGACCTCTCACCGCCCGATCCACAGTCCCTGCAAAGAGGAGACCCGTGGAGGCACCGAGACACGTGGAGCCAGCCATCTTGGAACGACTACGACAAGCTGACAAGTGCAACAACCGAGGCTCCCTCCAAGTTGTGCTTTGGGTCCTGAGAAGCCCAACCCTCGAGCAGCATCTGCACCAAAGGTGAGCCCTCCAGCATCTCCACGATCTGCGTGGGGCCCTTCTGCATTTTGCCACTCGACGCGCCTAACCGGTTGCTGGCCCGCTGGCTAGTGGCCATCTTGGCGACGAAATCTACGACAAACACCGCTGGTCTGGTTGCTCCAGACTGGCCCTTGCTCCCCTCCAAAGGAGCAATCCCTCTGACCTTGCTGGTCAGAACCAACAGCTGATTTCCGAATCCTCCTGCAATTGCTTTTGCCAAGGCTTGTTTGCTTCGATCAAGTCGCCGACACCGCCGACAGCGAGAGCCTGCGTGGGACAGCTCGTGAGCCGACTCCTGGACGTCGTCGACCTTCAGGGACCACGTGGCTGCGGAGACAAGCTACCCCTCATCACCTGTTTGCACCCGACATCGCCTGGTACCCACCTGGTGCCACGCTGGTCACTGGCTAGTGACTGTGAACACTGTCCCCTCTGCTTACAGGTCTTCAACCTCTCCGATCCACTCTTGGATCCACTGCATCTCTCCCGGACCGACCGCCTGCAGCATCTTTGTCTTCAAGCTCCACGGAACAGATAGAAGCAACCCGACGCACTTCGAGGCCTATGCACCCGCTTCCTGTGGGTGAGGTAAAGCTGGCACACCTGTGCCCAAGTGTAGTATTACATCTCTAGTGCCTGTGTTCCAAATCTTGAGTTCCTAGTCCATCCGGAAGATTCCTTTTGCAGTAACTTTGTACTTTTTACGCACCCATTGAAACCTATGGGAGCACGCGTGTGACTATTTGCTCTGCACACGCCACCCGTGGACCTCCTGGTCACTAACTGACGTTAGCTCCTTGTAGGCCCAGCGATTCTAGAGGCCCTAGGCCTTTTCCCTTTTCTGTTCGTGGTACTTATACCACTATTTTAGTATATGGTTCGAGTGGCCACCAGGGCCTATCCATATAAAGTGCAACTTCTGTGTATTCTGTGATAATCTTGTTTGACGATTTGTGCTCCTGTGCTCATAAAGAGACTAGGGGTTACTTTGAGAAATAAATACATATATATTTTGAATATATATCTGTGTGGTGTCCTTTCATTGGTATAAAAGGGGGTTACTATTGGTAAAACAGCTTGCTTAACACGCATCACGAGTTTAGCCTCAAAGACTGCTTAGCCTACGCTACCACTAGGGCAGCTAGTCCGAAAAGGTTGACTTACAACCACACCATAAGGGTTGCTTGGCATGGTACAAGGTGGTCACTAGAACTAGTGAACAGCATATACCAGGCCAACTTCTCACATTGGTGAGCAGCGGTTGGATTTGAGCTTGCTGTGTTTTACCATTGTAATCTCTTGGTTACCAATTGAAAGATCACATAGGTACCTGTAGGTACATATAAAACAAGATTAGATATACATAAGTTCTACTGAACTTAGTTGTTGTAGAGCAAAGGGAGTAGCACACCCTGACTACAACTACTAGATAGGTTTAGTAGGTAAACCCAAGTGTAGGTAGATTGCAACACATCCACCCACACTTAAGAGCAATGGCCGGGGCAGAGGGGTCCACTGTACCCATCTCTGTCGAGAGTGACCCCCAGAGGGCACCAACCAGCTTTGCTACCCTTAATCAGAATGAGCTCAGGCATTTGGCAACTCTTAGAGGCCTTAAACAGCCCAAGAACCCAAACTCTGCTGAGCTCAGAGAGCTCTTACAGAATGATGAGAATCAGAGAGCACTCAAGAAAGCTTCCCAGTTAGCCCCCTTAGGGACAGGAACAGGAGGCCCCCCTTCTGAAGATGCCACTGAAGTACCCCTTCCCAATAGTCACCCCTTAGATGGGATGCCTACCACAGAGGAAGAAAGTGATGGGGATACAGATGTGAGTGGGGATGAAGGGAGAACTAGCCCAGTGCCAAGTGTTATACTTGGCCCAGCTAAACTAAGGCTATTGGGGACTGACAGTGGGTTCACCCCATTGGATCTCCCCAGTGGACTTAACACAGGGCTTGGAAGGCAAAGGAATCGCTCAGGTGACTCCAATGCTTCCCATGGCTCTAGAGGCTCTCAAGGTCACTCCAGAAGGAGACTGACCACCCCTCAGAGGAGGGAACATGAGGCCAGAATGCAGGAAGCCCAGCTGAGGATCAGGAAGCAGGAGCTAGAAGTAGCCCTGATGGAAGAAAAACTGAGCAAGGCTAGGCAGCATAGAGAGAGTGGGTCTATACCCACTGGTGGCAGCAATGTCCCTAGGGACAAAGATAGGGTCTTTGACAATAGGAACCTGTCCAAGATTGTGCCCCCCTACAAAAGTGGGGATGACATCCACAAATGGATGACTGCTCTTGAGAGAGCCTGCAAAGTGCAGCAGGTTCCTGAAGACCAGTGGGCAGCAATCTTATGGCTCTCCTTTGAGGGGAGAGGCAGAGATAGACTCCTCACTGTTAGAGAAGAGGATGTCAGAAATTACAGAGTCCTGAAGAGTGTCCTAGTTGATGGGTTAGGCTTAACCACTGAACAGTACAGGTTAATGTTCAGAGACACCCAGAAGACACAGACTCAGGACTGGTCTGAATATGTGGAATGTGCCACTAAGGCTTTGGAGGGTTGGTTGCTGGGAAGTAAGGTGTCTGATTATACAGGATTGTACAATTTGATGATGAGAGAGCAGATTTTAAGTAATTGTCAAAACCAGCTTCTCCATCAACACCTGGTAGACTCAGATTTGACCTCTCCCCAAGAATTGGGAAAGAGGGCAGATAAATGGGTCAGGACCAGGATCAGGCCTAAAAACCAGGGTGGTGACCAAAAGAAAGATACCACCAAGCCTCAAGAGAAGGGTGGGGATAAAGAAAAAGAGAAACCTTCCTCAGGGCCCCAAAACTCCACACAGGGTGGTGGGTCCCAAGCTCCCTCCTCTACCACAGCTAAAAAGCCCTACTGCCATGAGTGTAAAACTCCTGGGCATTGGAAAACTGACAGCGGTTGCCCAAGGGCTAAAAACAAAACTGTTCCTCCAATTACTCCTGTCACACCACCTATTACTGTCAGCAGTAATCCCCCAGGTGGTGGGAGTGCCCCCAGAAATCTGGGTGGGTTTACTTGGGGAACACAGGGGGACCCTGGCTTAGCCAATTCCCCTACAGCAACCACTCTTGTCTGTGATGGTGGCATGGGGTTTGCCAACTTCACTGCCTGTCCCAACACTTTGGGTAGGTACAGACAGGAGCCCTACATCAATGGTACAAAAGCTGAGGCCTACAGAGACACTGGGGCTAGCATCACAATGGTGGCCCATTGGCTAGTTCCCTCTGAGCAGCTTTTGCCCGGTTTCTCCTACCAGGTGACTAACATTGATGGCAAACAGAACAGTCATCCCATGGCAGAGGTATGTCTCAGCTGGGGAGGGGTCACTGGCCCTAAAAGGGTAGCAGTGTCCCCAACCTTGCCTGTAGACTGCTTACTGGGGAATGACTTAGAACTCTCAGCTTGGGCTGGAGTTGAACAAGACACCCATTCTAAAATGGTAGGCCTTTCACAAAAGGGTAGGGGGGTTGTGCCATTCACAACCCCTGTCCAAATAGATTTCCTCCCTGAAAAGGTTGGAAGGGCAGTGGTAGCCACAGCCCAGGCACAGACAGACTTCCCTGTAGGGACTGGCAGAGCTGTGACAGTCACAGCTCAAACACAAACTGAGTGCCCCCCTGAAAAGGTTGGCAAGGCTGTAATGGTCTCAGCCTATACTCAGACTGACATAGGTGTAGTGAAGCCTGAAACAATGGATCACTCCACACAAACTGAGAGTAGTGGGGAGGAAGAAAAGTCTCCCTCTCCCCAGACATTAGGAAAAGGTCAGCCTCCTCAGGGATCTGACCTCACCCCTTGTGAAGGAACTGCCCCAGAGGTAGCCAGGCCTGGCCTGGCAGAGCCTCTGATGTCAGTGGCCCCTTCCAAGGTGGGATCCAGTCTGGTGCAGGTAGCCTGCCTCTCTCTACCCTGCCTCAGTCAGCCCAGGGCTGCAGAGGTCAGGGAGGCCAGTGGACCCCCAGAGGGCCCCTGTCCACAAGAACCCCCCCATCAAAAGAATGAGGATTGCCTGGCTAGTAGCCCTAGTCAGGTGATGGGTAAAAACATTCCTGAGGGATCTCCTTTACAGGTAGTTAGGGACCTCCCCCAGGGGGATTCTGTTGGGCACAGGCAAACATGGGACCTTAGGGCCCCAAACCTGACCTGTCCCTCCAGTAAGCCCACAAAAGGGACCCAGCCTCCAGCTTTAGGTAGCCAGAGGCTGACCCTGAGAGCACAGTGCAACTCAGTTAAAGAAAGAAAGGCATCCATGGTGGAGGATGATTGGAGGAAGCTGAGGCCTCACTTTGAGGACACTCACTTCAGTACTCCATCTCAACACCAGCCTTTTACTTTGCCAAGACACACCACAGGTAGAGATTCCCTATGGTGGAGACCCTCTGATACCCTTAGGGTGAGGGATTGCTTAGTGGACCATGAGACAGGGGGTAACCATGCCAGTGCTGGTTCCTCCTTATATGGCCACTTGGGCAATATAGGCTTACCTGGTCAAGGTCAGCCTTATCTCCCTTCGTTTGGGGGGGGGTTGTGTAGGAAGGTGGATATCTGACTATGGTTACCCCCAAATTTTTGCCTAGTGTCTAGCTGGTTTTTCGACTTAGTTGGCCTGAGATCCTGCCATTCAGGCTCTCAGGCTATCTGCTCTCTCTGTAAAATGGACTCCATGTACCCTAGGTACATACCCAATTGGTTGGATCACCCTGTCAGCCCCTGTACCAGTGTACACTAGGTACCCAGGGCATTGGTGTATCCAAGGCCTGCCAGGGGCTGAAGCATGTATTATGCCACCCCAGGCTTGGCCTAACAATCTGACACAACTGGCTGATCACTCAGCTGGGGTAAGTTGGTGTAATCACCTCTTACTTAGGTGTAGTATACCTATACCTAAACTTAAATGGGACACCTGGTAACCTATAAGTCACTCCTATGGCAGGCCTTAACAATCCTGAAGGCAGAGTGCTTGGTTCCATGTGAGATGGTGCTCTGGCATGAGCTGAGCCTGTCTGCAGTGGTCGGAACAACTTCCTTCTACTGTTTCCAGATATCGTCATACCATATACTCTTAAGTGCATTATGAACCTCGCGGTTAAATGCTATCTTTGGTTTGGCTTTATCAAAACATGTCGAGTAAGGTGTCATACGAATTGGAATACTAACCCCTCGCCAATTCTGGCGACGGGGTTAGCATTCCACCCTTCTAGAGGGACACGACATGTACAGTACCTGAAACCCGGGTAAAATCAGACATAGCCTCAGCTCCACAAAATGGATGCTGCCACCACAGACACAAGTCTGCCCTCCTGCTGCTGGGAGTCCTTCCAGCTTGGGAGGTGTGGACAAAGGGTTTCCTGCCAGGGGAGGTGCATGCACCACCCCAGACAGGATTTTGTGTATTGGTCAGGTAGGGCTTGAAAGAAACCAGACATGCCTGTGGCTCACAAGGAGCCTCGGTGCATATGCCAGTTCAAACCGGTCCTGGGGCACACCAGTCCCGGGCCTGGGGCGAGCTGGACAAAGGATTGGGGGTGTAACCACCCCCCTTCCTGGTCCCACCCATAGGGAGGGACCTAGCAGGTAGTCCGGCCCCTAGAATCCGAATAAAGGTAGGAGCTGTGTCCTAAGACTTCAGACATCCTGGAATCAACTTAAAACTAAGAAGAAGACGGGAACTTCGACGCTCTGCTGCACAGAGGACTGAAGCCAATCTCCCCTGTGGTCAGGGAGTGACCACCTTGCCAACGCAAGCACCATCCAGCGAATCAACGTCTGCTTTGCCGCCGCCTCCCGCCGGAGCCCGAGCCCAGAGACTGACAAGACCTGGACCTCCAGACCTCTCACCGCCCGATCCACAGTCCCTGCAAAGAGGAGACCCGTGGAGGCACCGAGACACGTGGAGCCAGCCATCTTGGAACGACTACGACAAGCTGACAAGTGCAACAACCGAGGCTCCCTCCAAGTTGTGCTTTGGGTCCTGAGAAGCCCAACCCTCGAGCAGCATCTGCACCAAAGGTGAGCCCTCCAGCATCTCCACGATCTGCGTGGGGCCCTTCTGCATTTTGCCACTCGACGCGCCTAACCGGTTGCTGGCCCGCTGGCTAGTGGCCATCTTGGCGACGAAATCTACGACAAACACCGCTGGTCTGGTTGCTCCAGACTGGCCCTTGCTCCCCTCCAAAGGAGCAATCCCTCTGACCTTGCTGGTCAGAACCAACAGCTGATTTCCGAATCCTCCTGCAATTGCTTTTGCCAAGGCTTGTTTGCTTCAATCAAGTCGCCGACACCGCCGACAGCGAGAGCCTGCGTGGGACAGCTCGTGAGCCGACTCCTGGACGTCGTCGACCTTCAGGGACCACGTGGCTGCGGAGACAAGCTACCCCTCATCACCTGTTTGCACCCGACATCGCCTGGTACCCACCTGGTGCCACGCTGGTCACTGGCTAGTGACTGTGAACACTGTCCCCTCTGCTTACAGGTCTTCAACCTCTCCGATCCACTCTTGGATCCACTGCATCTCTCCCGGACCGACCGCCTGCAGCATCTTTGTCTTCAAGCTCCACGGAACAGATAGAAGCAACCCGACGCACTTCGAGGCCTATGCACCCGCTTCCTGTGGGTGAGGTAAAGCTGGCACACCTGTGCCCAAGTGTAGTATTACATCTCTAGTGCCTGTGTTCCAAATCTTGAGTTCCTAGTCCATCCGGAAGATTCCTTTTGCAGTAACTTTGTACTTTTTACGCACCCATTGAAACCTATGGGAGCACGCGTGTGACTATTTGCTCTGCACACGCCACCCGTGGACCTCCTGGTCACTAACTGACGTTAGCTCCTTGTAGGCCCAGCGATTCTAGAGGCCCTAGGCCTTTTCCCTTTTCTGTTCGTGGTACTTATACCACTATTTTAGTATATGGTTCGAGTGGCCACCAGGGCCTATCCATATAAAGTGCAACTTCTGTGTATTCTGTGATAATCTTGTTTGACGATTTGTGCTCCTGTGCTCATAAAGAGACTAGGGGTTACTTTGAGAAATAAATACATATATATTTTGAATATATATCTGTGTGGTGTCCTTTCATTGGTATAAAAGGGGGTTACTATTGGTAAAACAGCTTGCTTAACACGCATCACGAGTTTAGCCTCAAAGACTGCTTAGCCTACGCTACCACTAGGGCAGCTAGTCCGAAAAGGTTGACTTACAACCACACCATAAGGGTTGCTTGGCATGGTACAAGGTGATCACTTTAACTAGTGAGCATCATATACCAGGCCAACTTCTCACAACATTACATTCCGGAATGGCGAGGAATGGGACCAGAGGAGCTTCACCAACTGTAATAGCAAAATGTTGTCTATTTAATCACCTGTCCTTGTGGTCTTGAGTACGTGGGGATCCAGACCAATTAAGGTACGTATTGGCGAACATCGCAGCAATGTCAGATGTGGTAGGAGCACTACCAAAATGTCTAATCACTATATCTCTAGTGGACATGGCATAGACGATCTACAATGGACAGTGGTTGAACAATTGGGCAGCGAACATGGCCTCCTCGAAAAAGAACAGCGGTGGGTTTTTCGTCTAAAGACCCATATCCATGGATTAAACGAGGATATACCATGGAATCAGTTCCATGTTTGAAGACATACCCCAGACTGAGTATCGATCAGCCATTTGCCTTTCCTTACTGGGCATACTTTTTCCTTTAACATATTGAGGTGATCCCCTCTCCTCTATTCGCCCCAGGGGACTTTTTCTGTTCTAAACTAATACAGCACCACTCCCTCACAACTGTGAGGTTAATTTTGTTTACTTGGTGCTCTTATTCCTCCATGCACCTAGGAATACCCTACCTAGGCCCCCGGCGGTGGACCCCTACTTCAGCGGCCACCCCTTCCGTCTGTGAAGGCATGTCCAAGCGGTATGTATTCTTGTGGGTTGTGGACTTTTTTTAGCTGTCTTTCATCACGCTCTCCCGTAATCCAGGAGGCTGTGCCCTGCCCGCCCCACTTAGCCTACGTCCTATGTCCTTTATTTACAAACCTACTCTTTTGCCGCAGTAGAGGTTCCAACATACTATCCCGCTGCCTTTCTGTTTAACTTTCCCTAATTTCGACGCAGGCATTCAGCATAGACACCTTTATCCCTGGGGTCTTTCGCTATTCACTATGGGCTTTGCCATTCAATCACGGTGACCCGACCGCTTTACCTTCCGGTTCCGGGTCCCGACAAGCAGTGTCAGCGGGTCTCCACTCATTGGCTTATCCCGCTTTGTTCTTTGGCGCGCAAAACCTGATTGGTACAGGTATTTAATCCCCGCTACCTCCAGTCTAGCTCCATCGACGGAGCCGACCGGGGTGGTCCTTTGGGCTGGACATTGATCCTTGGAGGCGTAAGTACGGCGTAGCCGGCTGTTTGGGGACATATCCTGGCAGTTTATTTTTACATGACTATTGGACTACATTCTCCTTTTTCCCTTCATCCAGGCAGCCTATTTGGCACTCCTACCACCCGGTTTTTGAGCTCATGAGGATATTTTTCTCTTTTCAGCAAGTATGTTATACTTTCGTTATGTTTTGAGTGGCATGTAAAAACCGCTTGGATATAACTGTTTTTCAGGAACCTCGTTCCTTTCTGAATAGAGTGTGTGTTTTCTGTTTTGTTATGTCTTTTGTAGCATGTCCATTTGTCACACAGTGCTTTCATCACAGATCACGTGATAACGTTATGGATAGCGTTAAGAGACGACCATCGCTCACTTCCTTTTTCAGATCACTGTTCTAACACGACGGATTGAACTTCTCCCCACGTGATTAAATGTCTTGTGTATCTCTCTTTTATACCTTTTTCCTTTTAGGTTAATAGGAGTATTTAAGACCCATTGGGGCATTACCAACCTTTGGAGGTTATTTACTTCGCTTATTCCATTTCTTCACTCACTATTTGGCTATTTTTCACACATCACAGTGTGTTGTAGGAAGGGATCCTTAAGGTCCTGACGAAGAAGCATGGGGAAGCTTCGAAACATGTCGACACCATTAGGAGGCCTAGCTCATTGAGGCATACACCCTCCTCCCCCTCACCTTTTACTAATACCAGCTCAGACGGCAGAATAAACTTTCCTAGACCAGAGAGCCAGGTATTTTTTAATTCACTCTCCATCCACTCCTGACCCTTCCTCGCACACCCCTGCATCACACATAGCAGTCTCGGCAAGAACAGTGCTCCCACGCAAACGTAGGTTGTAGCACGCCCCGTCCCGTAGAGGGGCGGGAAGACCCCTATGATGAAGCATGACACCAAGGGCCCTTTTGGTGTGTGAGGGGTATTTTAACAACTGATGTGTACTCTCCACGACTGTGGGATACATATTGTATAAACGGGAGACTCTTGATTCACTATACCTGTGGGTGGATCCTTGTGTTTATGTACGCTTTACTGGGAGGAAGTATCCACCTCCACCACTCGTTGAGTGGTACCTCTCTACTCCCGTCTTTGTTTCTTTCTCCCCGAAACCGGTAAGTGACCACGAGGAGATTTCACCGACGAGGGACACATAAAGTAAGAAGTGACTAACCCTCTTTTATTTCAACAGAATCGGATTTCCTCTATCTCCTCGGTATCCCGAGGAGGCCCGACATAATAATCTAAGAAGGTAACAATAATATTTAAAATGAATTCACGGCATGCCATCATTACAACTATTACGAGCGCCGCACTATGTATTTAACCATGACATCTCTACTGTGTCACCTACTGTGACACGTATCTGCACAAACACCGGGGCACATACCATCCAGCCCTTAATAGAGACATGTTAATAACCACCGCAGCAAGTGAATGGGCAAGAACCGAGCACTGTGTTCTCCGTAGAACCCTCCCTTGACATACCAACTTTCCTCTGATGAACAAGCCTAGTGTTATATTCACCTCATGCGCTAATAACATGCAATCCTATCTCAGCCCGAATATGGAGCTTTTGAGAATTGTTTCTTACATTACTGTTTCAGCACTACCTACTCATTTTCAAGCAGAATTGAAGTATGATGTAACTGATAACGCAACTATAGTTTATCACTCTTTTTCCTTCCAGGTGCAGATACCACAGATCTGACCTGAAACCACAAGGGTGGTGAGTACACCCCCCCTAATTAAGAGCCATAATGCGCTCTTAAGCACATCCCGGTCCTGACGAAAGCCTCTAGAGCATCCACAAGGCTGAAACATGTTGACCAATACCAGTGCGATAGATCAGTAACTGGGTCTATACACGCACAACCACCTTTTTAATTTCCCACATCACAACTTTTTAAATAAAAATACGTGTGACAAGTGGTGTAGGGAATTTTAACTCACTTGATCAGAGCACGAGCACACCCTCTCCTTTTCATTCCTGGCCACTACTGACAAACCAGTTGGTCTTCCTCCAGGCGGCGGTCGGCATATTGAAAAAAGGTAAAAGACCCGATGATAATGCTGTAACAGTACACGTAGGCGGAAAACCAAGATATACCGCCAACTTCCTGTGTATGTAAATGAGGGTTTTTTAAGACGGTTCCGATACGAACAAAGACCCTGGTTATACAGGACAAGTGGTCCATTCTCCCCTCTCCTTGATTTTTGCTTTAACGGCTGCGGCCTAAAAAGGAGGTGACAAATGGGCTATCACAACACATTGCCCTGTTTGTAGCCTAATGCTCTTCTCTGAATGAATACATCATTATTATTAGCCCTAGTGTTAGCCCATATTTCTATTATTTTGATAAAATTATAAGTAGATTGTATTTACTACTAAGGGCTTTAGCCAGTCCTATTCGTCCATTGGTCTGTGGTTGTGTCATACACATTTTTCTTCCGCCCACTACAGCATACAGCATGGGCATGGGCCATCCCACTTTAGCCATTGGCTAACTTCACTGTGAGTGACAGCATCTACATAACATAACGTATACTTGTAAAGCGCACGTTCACTCAGAAGGGTATCTTGGCGCTGAATAATAGATGTTTATTTTTACCCAACTCCATGGTACGCAGCTGCCCTTCACAAGGAGCAGTTATAAATACAAACTTCCATACACCAAGGGCCCGATTACGATGACGGTGGACTGCCACCACCAGCCCTTCAGTGGCGGTCCCACCGCCATTGCAATAATTTTTACCGCCCGCCACATTTGGATGGTGGGCGGATGGTCGGGAAGCGGAAAGTCAGTCAAAAACTAATCCGACTGCTCAAGGAGCCCGCCGGACTGTCTGAAATACCTACAATGGTGGCGGTGCCAACTAGGCACTGCCGTAGGCATTACGATATTCCTTTCTGCCGTCCCTTTCATGGAGGTGGACTCGCCATGAAAAGGCATGTGGGAAGGTGCATTGGGAGCACACGGTGGGACCCCCTTTTCCTGGCCCTCCGATATGTGCACTGGGGGCACCAAAGGTGCCCCCATACATATTACAAAAAACGGGAGAGGGACCCCAATGGCAAAGGAGAGGGGCACCAACAAAGACCTCAGTCAAGAAAAAACCTCCTTGTCAACAAACCATTCAAACCTACACTCCTTTCATACCAAGGGGATGAGGATGGACAGCAGCAGCATAAAAAATCAATAAGAAGAAATAAATCAGACAAATTTATTGGATATAATAAAAATGGTGTACACAATCAATAAAGTTACTGATGCAACAAAGAGACAAATTCTTTGTATCAATATATGAATATTAAAAAACATGTAATGTACTCAAAATTAAAACACGACCTATACAATAATGAAAAACACAACATTAAAATTGGGAACAGCATGGGAGGAACAAATTCAACTTATAGTCTTGTTCACATAAGGAAAACACCAAATCAAAAAATTGCATAAATTGTGACCAGAATCAGTGTCCTTTTCAATGATATGTCACACAAATCAGTGTTACTGGATTTTGAGTGGTTTTCCTTTATAAAAGCATCGACGCGTTTCGGTGGGCCAAGATTCACAGCCGGCACCTTCTTCAGGAATAATATAGTACAGTCCCAACAGTTAAAATCCTATAGAGATATAAAAAAGACATAATGTAGTCCCAATTGTAGCAGCTCTATAGGGAACATAACATTAAAACAATTCATATTGACATATTGTCTCTACACCAATAATTATCAGTATTATTTCTTCTTAACAAAATGCAAGCTGTCCAAAAAAGCATCCTCCATACTTTATCCAATCACACCCTAACCACACAACGATCAGACTCTATTTATGTCACACCAAAAGGTGGAGTGTAGGTGAAATATCACTCACACATATACTGATGAAAATTAAGTAATGTGATAAATTCAAGGGACCGATGCACATGCTACATCATGAGTAGTGGCAGTTGGTTTCCCCAATTAGGGGTCGTATTGCTAAAATATCTGCGTACCCAAGATCACAAATCTATGTTCACCATATTGTAACACTAATTTATAGTCTAATACATGTCCCAAATATCATGTAAAAAAGGGACTTACATAGATACTTTCATGAGTCCTTTAGTGAGCAATGTCCATACGGATCCTGCCAGCACTTCTGAGCTTATTTTTATATTCTTAGACGATTCTTTAGTATCACACACCTTATTTAAAGAAATAAAAAAACCATAACAGTCTGCTAGGATTTAGTCTAGGCAGTAATATCAGGGTTAAATCATCTCAAAACTAGATCTAACTAATATATACCTGGTGTTTGGTTACATCCAGTCTTAATGGAACAGAGCTTAGCACTTCTTGCCTGGCTCACAGACATGCCATAGTGTCTATGTATTCTGAACATAGGTTTTCATGAGACCTACAGAGAAAACAAATATATAATTGATGTATATTCTCTTGTAAGTGGCCAGATATTGCCAAATTTTTATCACTTTTGTCTACGTTGAAGTCTTTTCTTTTAAAGGATTATAGGGCTAATCTTTACATAGTAGGCAGGAATTATGATTAACACGGCTCAGAGAGCCTAATTTAACGTGGGACTATCGCTCTAAAAATGCACGCTAAAAAAGGCGCCCGACTAAACGGGTAAACAAAGCCAAAATATCACGAATGTCAAGCTCCAAAGAAAACTAAGCAGTGCCAAATACATCTAATATACACCCTGAGATCATATCATAATATCTCTATATCTAAACATAGTTATATCTATGCGCCTACCAGAACTCACACGTAATATTTCGGCAATATGAAAATATAGCCAAAGTGTTCATGGCAGAGTAGCTAGATGCACGGGTGACACAAAATGAGAGTAAGACGGCATGACTGAATGATATAGCAGCCTGAAACTAGGCTAAACCTTACTAAAACCGAAGAAGAGGGTCCAAGACAAATAGCGATAGCCCGGCATGTGTTAGAAGATCTAAAGTCAACCTAGGGCTAAGCTACAATCAAACAACACGGTCCAATATTCATTAGGTAAAGTGTCAACCCTTAACTAATAATAAGATGCCAAATCCCAAAACAATATAGATTGGCTAATGTACCTTAAATTCTGTATCTGTGGTCGGTAACCGTGCCAACGTCTGATATATAGAAAAGAAGATAGGTTGTGTCCAGAGACGGTGCCGAAGGGTCACTAGGGGAAAAATAATTAAATCAAACCCCGTATACTAACAGACTAGATAAAAAACACCAACACCCATTGCTGACTAAGCCGCAACCTTACCTCAATCTCTACTTGCTCGGATGTGCGTGGACAACAAGCTAGCAATCATGTCATTATGGCTAGCGTCCATTCACATATCTAGAATTTAACCCAAAAATACGCTCTCTACCAAGTAGTTTTCGGGTATTATTCGTCGACACACTCTGTTTTTTAACCTTTATGTTGAGCGTGTATATTGGGCACACCTTTCCAAGATGGCGCTTCAATACTATTAAGGGTCGGCTGGTTCTACATCCGACCATGTGATCGTAGTGTTTACCCCGGGTTGTTTTCTACAAAACGGATTTCCCGTGGATAAAAAACTATAGTATCTACATTTCAATGTTATCGAGTGTAAGAGAGATCTGAAGGTACCTATGAGTTGCTAAATACAATAAACCTTTTTGGGTTAAATTGTAGATATGTGAATGGACGCTAGCCATAATGACATGATTGCTAGCTTGTTGTCCTATTCCAAGATGGCGCCTTCGTTTGCTGACATTTTGTGCAGGATCTGTAAGTAAGTAGGGACATCCCGGAAGATTTGTATTCACTTCCGGCTTTTGGGGCTACTTAACGCCCGGCATTGGACTCCGACGTTGTCCGAGTCTCATTTGTTCCCGACGAGGAAGACCGTGCCACGCACATCCGAGCAAGTAGAGATTGAGGTAAGGTTGCGGCTTAGTCAGCAATGGGTGTTGGTGTTTTTTATCTAGTCTGTTAGTATACGGGGTTTGATTTAATTATTTTTCCCCTAGTGACCCTTCGGCACCGTCTCTGGACACAACCTATCTTCTTTTCTATATATCAGACGTTGGCACGGTTACCGACCACAGATACAGAATTTAAGGTACATTAGCCAATCTATATTGTTTTGGGATTTGGCATCTTATTATTAGTTAAGGGTTGACACTTTACCTAATGAATATTGGACCGTGTTGTTTGATTGTAGCTTAGCCCTAGATTGACTTTAGATCTTCTAACACATGCCGGGCTATCGCTATTTGTCTTGGACCCTCTTCTTCGGTTTTAGTAAGGTTTAGCCTAGTTTCAGGCTGCTATATCATTCAGTCATGCCGTCTTACTCTCATTTTGTGTCACCCGTGCATCTAGCTACTCTGCCATGAACACTTTGGCTATATTTTCATATTGCCGAATTATTACGTGTGAGTTCTGGTAGGCGCATAGATATAACTATGTTTAGATATAGAGATATTATGATATGATCTCAGGGTGTATATTAGATGTATTTGGCACTGCTTAGTTTTCTTTGGAGCTTGACATTCGTGATATTTTGGCTTTGTTTACCCGTTTAGTCGGGCGCCTTTTTTAGCGTGCATTTTTAGAGCGATAGTCCCACGTTAAATTAGGCTCTCTGAGCCGTGTTAATCATAATTCCTGCCTACTATGTAAAGATTAGCCCTATAATCCTTTAAAAGAAAAGACTTCAACGTAGACAAAAGTGATAAAAATTTGGCAATATCTGGCCACTTACAAGAGAATATACATCAATTATATATTTGTTTTCTCTGTAGGTCTCATGAAAACCTATGTTCAGAATACATAGACACTATGGCATGTCTGTGAGCCAGGCAAGAAGTGCTAAGCTCTGTTCCATTAAGACTGGATGTAACCAAACACCAGGTATATATTAGTTAGATCTAGTTTTGAGATGATTTAACCCTGATATTACTGCCTAGACTAAATCCTAGCAGACTGTTATGGTTTTTTTATTTCTTTAAATAAGGTGTGTGATACTAAAGAATCGTCTAAGAATATAAAAATAAGCTCAGAAGTGCTGGCAGGATCCGTATGGACATTGCTCACTAAAGGACTCATGAAAGTATCTATGTAAGTCCCTTTTTTACATGATATTTGGGACATGTATTAGACTATAAATTAGTGTTACAATATGGTGAACATAGATTTGTGATCTTGGGTACGCAGATATTTTAGCAATACGACCCCTAATTGGGGAAACCAACTGCCACTACTCATGATGTAGCATGTGCATCGGTCCCTTGAATTTATCACATTACTTAATTTTCATCAGTATATGTGTGAGTGATATTTCACCTACACTCCACCTTTTGGTGTGACATAAATAGAGTCTGATCGTTGTGTGGTTAGGGTGTGATTGGATAAAGTATGGAGGATGCTTTTTTGGACAGCTTGCATTTTGTTAAGAAGAAATAATACTGATAATTATTGGTGTAGAGACAATATGTCAATATGAATTGTTTTAATGTTATGTTCCCTATAGAGCTGCTACAATTGGGACTACATTATGTCTTTTTTGTATCTCTATAGGATTTTAACTGTTGGGACTGTACTATATTATTCCTGAAGAAGGTGCCGGCTGTGAATCTTGGCCCACCGAAACGCGTCGATGCTTTTATAAAGGAAAACCACTCAAAATCCAGTAACACTGATTTGTGTGACATATCATTGAAAAGGACACTGATTCTGGTCACAATTTATGCAATTTTTTGATTTGGTGTTTTCCTTATGTGAACAAGACTATAAGTTGAATTTGTTCCTCCCATGCTGTTCCCAATTTTAATGTTGTGTTTTTCATTATTGTATAGGTCGTGTTTTAATTTTGAGTACATTACATGTTTTTTAATATTCATATATTGATACAAAGAATTTGTCTCTTTGTTGCATCAGTAACTTTATTGATTGTGTACACCATTTTTATTATATCCAATAAATTTGTCTGATTTATTTCTTCTTATTGATTTTTTATGCTGCTGCTGTCCATCCTCATCCCCTTGGTATGAAAGGAGTGTAGGTTTGAATGGTTTGTTGACAAGGAGGTTTTTTCTTGACTGAGGCCCCCATACATATCCCTGCACCATGTGGCAGGCACCGCATGGTGCCTGCCATGTACTGCAGGGATATTTAAGGTGTCCCACTTTTGCAATGCGGTGGGTGCTGCAGCCAGCAGCACCCGCCGCAATGTAAAACATAGGCATTGCGACCGCCATGGTGGCGGTCCCACTGTAATGCCCATGTCAGGACCGCCAACAGCCTGTCGGGCGGTCCCGATTCCCAATAGGCGGCATCCTAATGGTGCCCTTAGTGCAAGGGACCCTATGGCAATGTGTGATTCCTAAAACCAATAAAAGAAATTTGCTTTTAGCCAATTCTGTTTTAGCTTAATAAGGGCGTGGCAGCGTACTTAAAAATAAAGTTGTTTTATCTTACTGTACGTAGTTACTGTGGAGTTTTAGGGGGTTCCAATGCTACCATAGGAACGATTAGAATGATATAGGGGATTCGTTGGATGAATATAGCTGGCTGATGTCTTGTACTGTGCTGCTGATCCTCAACGCATTATTTGATTTGACCACTTCTCAGAAGGATCTTTCCAAATGTTTTACAAAAATCGCTACAAAAATAATAGAAATAGACAAAGTCAAAAGGCTGATGGCCAATGCCAGACCTGTTGGCTTTGCAAATTGTAATTTTTTCATATGTAAATGTAAATTGATACTTGTATAGCGCACTACTCACCCGCAAGGGTCTCAAGGCGCTTGTACGAATACCGCTGTGGAACCCATCCTGGCTTTCCCTGTGAGGCGTCCACTCCTGGGTACCCCCAAGGTTGAGGCCAGGCATCCTTAGCGTTGTGGGGGCCATTGTGGAGCTATTGCCCAGAGTTGCAGAGTGGCACTCCATGATTGGAATAGGCACCGAGGCGAGAATTATCATGTCCGTGGAATTTTTGAGCCCAAGACCCGCCGAGGCGGGAATTGAACCCTGGTCCCGGGCTAGACCTCTGCATCAGGATCTGCCGCTCTAATCATTGAGCCACACTTCTCCATATAGCTCTTACTATCCCAGACGAGGTGTTGAATCGCTTTTCCACGAGTAGCAAATGCTTGTCTTATTTTGATTGGGATATTCACAGGCAGAAACTTGGCCTCTGAAGGTAGAGCAGATCAGTATGTTGCACCAAGGATTGAAAGGATGAATGGTGGAAACAATGTAGATGTGTACACGACTGCCATTTTGCAGTTTTGTAGACTATTCTCTGTAGAATTGACATCTTCCAGAGCCTAAGCACCGTGCTGAGGAGTCCTTCAGGGCTCTGCATCATCCTCTTTATCTTTTCATTTATATCTCCACCCCTCAGACAGGGGTCTCAATCTCTTGGTTCGTGCCCTCAGACGGTTCTTTCTGTTATGCATCTCGGAACCCTTACTTAGACCATAATCTCACTCTCAGGTTGTTACAAAAAGGTGTTTTTCCACCTCAGAGTTCCAGCGGGTTACCAGCCTCAGGTACTCAAACACCATGTACTCACCTGGGTCCATAAACACACACACGTTCACATAGGCTAGTAAATACCGCTGGGGGTCAATTTTTATAATTGCTTTTAAGATTAGTTACCTGTCATATTTAACCAATCTTTCACTGATAAAAAAGTTCTTTCCTCTGGTCAATGGACCTATTAGTTGGAACCAGTTGATGGTGAAATGACATAAATTGAAATTACCCTTTTGGTTTGAAATAACCACAGACTCTGGGAAGATTTCAAATGTTTATCTAGTTAATTTTTCATGAGAGCCAACATTAATACAGTACGAGCTCCGTTTCTCCAAGGAAGGAAAATCAATTAAGCCATTAATCAGTCATCTATTAAACAAGACTTTCAACGACAGTACTCAGAAAGGAGAGGATAGAGACAGCAGTACCATGACATACTACACAGAAGGATATTTACCTAGGATGGTGTGGAAACCAAACCCTTGGTCAAGGAGCTGGAAGGGTCCCCTGGGAAAGAACAGGTGACAAAGGCTTCAGGACAGGTTTCAGGATAGGATTCAGGACAGGAGAGATGACCTCTTCTAGATCCAACGCCTGCGTCACACCCCTCTCTGACACTATCTTCCTCCTCGATTCTTCCGCAATCTTCTTCTAATTCTTTGCCTTATTTCTCTCCTCGATTCTTCCGCCATCTTCTTCTAATTAATTAGGTTTAGGCTCTAAGTTCTGCAATTCGATTCTCCTTCAGCATTCGTTCAGCTCTCGGACAGCATCTCGGCAACACAAGCTTTTCTAACTAACTAAACTACCTCAATTATACCTTTCTAATGGCTTTGTACCACCCCTTAATGTTTCAACTTTATGTAACTCTTAATTCTGATTGGCCAGGCAAGGGGGAATGATCATCACACCATGCTAAGTCTTAATAATTTTTCTTTGGTTCTTTGTTTAATGTTCCTGCCCATTAATTTATTTTCCCAAGCTTTATTTCCCACCCGTATTCACATCTTTAGCAACAACAATGTATACATACAACAGTTGTCTGTTCACTTTGCAGGATGTCCATCAGGTTCCCAGGACATGTTGCGAGAATAACCTTAGACGGGATTCAAATACGACATCATGGCTTCCGGCTTGTCATTACTGCACCTGCATGAGGAGTCACGTGCTGTACAAACTTTACATTGCTCGGAGGCCCAAATACGAACTAGAAGAGAGGTAAAAAGAAAACATATTAAATTCAAAAGAAAATGATTTCACTGAATACCACTTATCTCTACTCTAACCCCATTTACTTATAATAACTCTCCCCGCATTAGCATTTAGTAAATAGCATGTTTTAGTTGTGGCAAAGCAGATGCCTAGCATGTGAGTTTCTAAGCGGCCATTTTAAAAGCGCTTGCGCAGGTGCAGGAAATTCCCTCCAAGCAAAGACTCGTCCTACTGCGTAGATGCAGTTGACGCATGCGCAATACAGTTTCCCACGTTAGCAGCCATTTTAAGTTTCACTTGGGTTACTTGTAAGTAAACACATAAGCAAGCGTCATACTAGCTAAAATATGGAATGTGGGGTATATTAGTTTACACAAAACTTCAATTAATATAACGTTACGAGTTATATGAGAGGATTGCTTCTGAGCAAGTCCCTTTTGTATGAGTCCTTGCTCCATCAATGCATCTCGGAACCCTTACTCAGACCATAATCTCACTCTCAGGTTGCTACAAAAAGGTGTTTTTCCACCTCAGAGTTCCCCTTGCAGGTTTTCTCTTTCCTTCCTTTCCTACAGAATCATGTCCATCAACACCTCCATGCAGTCTCAGATCGATTTTGGAAATTTAAATTACCTTCTTGTGCCCAAAAAGTGTATAACAAAATTACAGCATATACAGAGTACAGCTGCCCAGTCCTCTTTTGCTTAGAGGAATTTGATCATGGGTGGAATGCCTTATGTCAGTGTTACTTGTTCCCTGTGAGCAAGGCCATTACCCTAAGATCTGCATAAATATAGTCCTTCCAACACACACTGCGTGTCACACAATGGCAGCTCTCTTCACACAATCACCCGCTGAAGAGCCGATATCACACGGTGAGCCGATATCACACAGCGAGTCCAGGGTGAGCTGCCACCACTGCACAGAGTTGGTTTCCAGCTCCTGTCGGAGGTTTGCACACTGCAAATTCATTACAGATTTTGCAGCCTCCACAGGGCCTTTTTAGCACTGATCCCTTCAAGCCCCGCCCACTAATGCCCCTCCATGGTGCTCAGGCTGTGGTGGCCTGAACACCCCCCCCCCCCCCTCCTCCCCAATCAGGCCAGGAACCCTCTCACATGGAAAAAGATGTCGACAGGTATGCATCTATGATGTATCATATTTACTTCTCCCAGGGTTTTGGTTTTCTAAGCAGGGCATTTGATAAATATGCCCCTTGGAAAGTTTAGAGATTGCCGGGCAAACCCCCTTTTAGAAGCCTCCAACATCGGATTGAAGAAGTCGGGTGCCCGAGCTCTCAGACTGCAAGAGTTGCTCCTTGCTCTCCACTGCCTTACGATGTGTGATTTGTGGCAAGACACCGTACATGACATTTTGACACAAGCGTTGGCAAAGCCGTTAGGCCTGGCCTTGGAAAGCCTTCAATATATTTTTGTAAGTATTTACACTCGAGGTTAAAAGGTTACAGATTGGCAGGCGTATGTTTGAAAAAGAAAAAAAGTAAGAAATTAAGGAAAAATGAAATGGTAAATACAAAAAAATATAAATGCACGGACAGATTGGCTCACCAGGCCTATCACTGAAGCGCACTACTTTTCAGGTAAAGGTCCAATAATGATCAATTAAACCCCGTCAATCCCAGTGAAGGAGAGCCAGCCTATAGCTGAGGGGAGCGGATTCACTGCCCCTTGCTGCGTGTCGTATTGGGCAGAAGCCTAGTAGGAATGACACTAGGCCCGGGCAGCAAATTCCGTTCCGCTCGCGGAATTTGCGGAATTTCTGTAATTTCGCGTTCCGCGGAGAACGCGAAATTGCCCAAAATTCTGCTTTCCGCGACTTCGCAAAATTTTTTCTTGTTCGCGTTCTCAAAATGCGTGTTCGCGAGATATTTCTCCCCGAGCACGCAAACAGCAACTGTGAATAGGAAAAAAGCAACGCGAACAAGCAATTCTGCATGTTCGCGGAATTTCTGCATGTTCGCGGAGATTTTTTACCGTTTCGCGGAGATTTGCGTAACGCGATTACGCAAATTCCACCCACCCCTAAATGACACTCTAACTGACCAATGGATGAAGAGGGCTTACTGAAAGGCCCTCCACCTATGCACATGTGTATGCATTTTTATTTCTGATTTTTTTTTAAGTAGGTCTGACATTACAGAAAGCTTTAGCTGTCTCACCAGATTATTTTCTTTAAAAGTATCCTATATAGTATAAATAGAGGGGATTGTGGTCAACTATCTCCAGGCTAGAGTAAATATGGGGGTGAGGCACAAACACTTCTGTCTGTGAGTGACCCTGCGAGTTGTACAAGAAACATATGAAGGGGTGCATTTATCGACGAACTGCAGTTGCGGGAGGAGCATGCCGAGGCCTCCACTAGGATTTTTCAACTCCTTCCTGATTTGTAGAAAGGAGGAGGTAACTTCAGCAAGCGAGGCACTTCGTCTCAGGTTAGGAAGGATATGCCAAGGAGACTGTAGTATTGTATAGTATTGTAATAGTGATATTTAGCATTGCATGTAAGGGGTTATGGTAGAACCTGACTTTGGGGTTCTATGCTCTAGAATATTGTGTATGTAGTAGGATTTAAGAATGCGGGGATTCATTTTCTGCTGGGAGAGTCGCTGTGTGAAGATGCCTGGCAGGGGTTGCAATACATGTATACCCTTCTTCTCTTGTGGACAGCATTATATTCTGGTGGATGCTACAGAGACCTCTGTATAAGTTTCTCCTAGTAACACATCTAGATTTCAAGATATCTCTTGGGTTCCGGTAGTTCTGCAGAGGCCGAGTGACTTCCAGAGAGTGACTGAATTGAAGATGATTCAGCTGACCTTGAAGAGGATCTTCTGAAGGGGGATCCCTGGTAGGTCTCTTAGTGTGAGTGAAGTGGTGAGAGTTCCCCTGACCTGTGGTCAGATGAGCTCTATGTGGTTGGGTGTTTTCAGAGGGGCTTGCGGTGCTGGACAGGCTGATGAGCAGAGGGTTTCTCTGGTCAATGTGAGAAAGGACGCAAACTGATTTTTTTGCTTAGATGTTAGTAGCAGGTAAGTGGGCTTTGATCTGCTGGAGAAAGAGGAGCTGATCCCAGGATGCGCAGTTTTCCATTGAAGCCTTCTTTGAACGTCATTTCTGATTCCATTTGGAATTCAAGTGAACTGGTGAATCTGGTGAGTGAGAAGGAAAGCTGCCATGGCTCTTGTCTGAGAGCCATTGAGGGTTTTTTGGTTTTATGCCATTTCCATTGAAAAGGGCAAACTCTGGTTCAGCTTTGAATATACATCTGACATCCAGGTTTGAATACGAGCCAGACGGGATCACGGAAGCTTGACATTATTGGAAATGACACTGTGTAGAACTGCGTATCTAAGGTTTTTTTGCTGCAGTGAGATTTTCTGGCTTGCGACGAGAGTCCTCGGAGGCTTCGTGATGAGATGACTGGCCAGAGAAGCCTCGGCTAATGTCCAACATGGTCGCAAGGAGTGTTGTCCAGTGGTCTCCATTTATGCGAATTATTGACTGTTGCACACAATGGAAGCAAACTGCCTTAGTTAGCGCATTGGGGTCACAGTCCTCCGGGAAAGATGTAGTAGAAAGGAGGGAGGTCCTAATGGTCACATGCTGAGTAGAACTTACCGACAGGAGTCCGTTAATGAGAGGGCGTCAGTGACATCTGGATGGTGGTTATCAACAGACAACAGCAAGAGTGAAACCTCGACTGATAGGTTTGTGGTAGCTGGTGCTGGTTAATGTGGACAAAATATCTACTTCTTCTCTACTTTCTAAGTCAGTACCCAGGAGGCAGAGGGCGGCAAGTGATTTACTAGAAACATAAGAGTTTATCTATATCAATGTCTTTTATAGCAAAAGCAGAATCTGTTCAGACTTGGGAAAGGTGGGGGAGGACACTTCTTCTGGGGTATAGACAACGTTTAAGAGGGGTTTGTTGCTCCATGGGATGGACAACTCATGACAGAGGAGGAAGCAGCCCGGTGTCACAACTTGCCTCTTTAGAGATATCATGATGTCTGAAAGGTTGTCTGGAGACACAGCACTAAAGCATTTCCATTTGGGCATTTTGTTGATTTTTACAGAGTGTGAGATAGAAGATAGGATGCAGTGGTGGACCACTTTTAACAGTGCAAGGAGGTCATTGTCAACAACACATAACATATCATAACACAATGTATCATAATGTATCATAAGTGTTTTCTGTTTGACTTTGGCTTACATTCTTTTTAGAGCATCCTGGTCTGAGTGTTGATGAGGTCAGCACCAGTGATTTTGTAGCCTGCAATGTCCCTTTTGCTGCTCTTGAGATCCGGAAAGTATAGTCAAGTTTCTATGAGTATTCTTTTGAACACAGCGTGTGGGCCTGTCGGGTGCTGTAGGAAAATGTTGAGTCCTTTAAACAAAGAGTGTTGGGTGTGGGTCAAGGATAGGAAAGAGGGTTTACTGTAGGGACATTATAGGGACACATTTAAAGGACTGCCTGCTTGTTGTGATAGGGTTGTTTGGTGTGTCACTTCCTAAGAGGTGCTTTATGTGGCAAGTGGTAAGGGGTGGCGTAATGGTCCAGCCCGTCAAGAGGTGGGGAGTCTTGGCATGCTAACGAAGGACACGTATTAAGTTATACACTACTGCCTTTAGGGTGAGTGGGGATTGTGATGTAAGAGATCTGTTCCGGAAAGTGAGGAGACTCCAATATGCAGCTATGTAAGGTTTACAGTTTATGTGAGGTGAGAAGTGATGGAGTTTGTAAATAGAGGTGAAAGACTCACAAAGAGGGATTTAAAGCGAGATGTGTATGCTGAAGTGATGGTCGCACAGGGTTAGAAGGTATGGTGGATGATGGTTTAACCCCACTCCCCCCGAGAGTCATGCTGGAGTCTAAGTGCTGTATTATGAGCAGAAGTCTCAAGGTGTGTGGGGGGGTTGGATTATATTGCATGGTTCTCACGCACGTTGAATTGTGTTTCATCCAGGTAGTGTGTAGGGGCTCTGAAGTGGGATGTGTGAGAAAACAGGTTAGCAAGTCACAAATTGTCTTCCCAGGACAGGGAGGCCCTGAGGTTCTGGTCTTAAGAAGTACTTTCCAGGGCAAAGACAATACATTATTTGGTCTTTGAGGTAGAACCCAAGGTTGAGATCCTCTGGTCAGTGTTACGTGACCTACTTTGTGTCGAGGGGCTGCAGATGGCGCCTAAAGGCAAGACTTGCAGAGGGACTAATTGGCTAAGTAAGACATAAGATGTGATTAAAAAAAAACAGTGGAGTGGGTTAGAAGGTAGTACCTTAGGTTTTGTGCAACCAAGTGCAAATTCATGCTTTTAGGGCACCCAAATCCTAAACGTACTATAGGATGAAGCACAGTATCCAGTACTGGATGCCACATTTGCAGCATTTTTCTAAGTCTGAAAGAAAATAGATTGCATTCTGAGTTGAATGATGGGTGCTACTTAGAGGATAAGCGTTGATCTGGAGACTGCAGATAGAACACAGTCTCCACACTCCTAGACGCCCCATCATCGTGTAGAAATCTGAAATAATTTCCGTTAGCATAAGCTGAAGCCATCTTGGTTGTGGCATCCATTTGTTAGCTATGTAATTCTTCTGTCTTCACTGTTGCTTGCCCTTCTATTCTGCTTGTGTCATCAACTTTAGTTAACTCCTTCTGTACTGAGCCGAAGCAATGAACATGCTGAGAAAAGGCCTGTAGCTGCTAAAATGCACCTGGTTAAAATGTAATGTCAACTATTTTCTGCTGTTGTAAACAGTCCTATTCCCCCTCCCACTTTGCTGACTAAGTGATCACCCATCTGCCCATGTTTGTCAGTAACTATTTCTGTGTAGGCCTGTACCTTCTATTTGTATCTACATGCTTACTCTGCAACAAAGTGTGTATAAAAGCACCATGGTCTGTGTATTCAATGTACTACCTCCTGCAACACTTGAGGGTGCTGTATGGACGTGGTCCCACTCATGAATGATTAATAAACTTGTCATTTGAATTCCAGCTTCAGTGCCAATGTTTTGTTGGTCTATGGACCCGTCGATAGAGAAGGGTGACCCCTACACCGGTGTGCTCATTAAAAGGCACATTTTCACAGTCAGGATCATTGTGCACATGTCTGGGGTCCACATAAGAATAGCAATATATTTTTAAAACTTCAGGAAGGCTAGAGACTTTATTAGTCTTTATTTTTTGCAAACAATGCCAGTTCAGACATCTGAGTGCTCTACAACTGTAAGACTCAGATGCTAATAATAGTTAGATGTCAAGCTGTATGGGTGCATTATAATAATAATACACATTTAATAGAGAAAACACGCTTCATATAAGGTTCTACCATGTAATATATAGTGCATCATACTGGCTACCAAATATACTAGCCCATATATTATTGGACACATTGCGATACGCATATTTATAAACATGAAAGCGCTATAAAGCCAATATGAACTTCATAGGCTGACATCATTGGTGGGTGGCTCTAAAGGTACAAAAGGGGGTGGTGATGCACGGAGCATCAGAACCAATCAAACACTCACACCCAATCAACAGATCCGAGTTTGATCCATCACCGTTTTTTAGCCCACTCTGCCACCCCAGTTCAGACATGGCCATATGCAAATCAGTCTGAACCTGTGCCTCATGGGAACAGTCCAGCCCGAAATGCCAAGCCATGCCTTCCCTGGACTGGAAACAAGCTTCCTAGGACCGGTTTCTGGCATTTCATCCGTCTTCAGCCAGGCTGGCTTGAATCCAGTGGCAAAGTGAGCAAGGGACTCACGTCTGAGCATACCCTGCCAACTTATGGCGAACAACACGGTACAAAAGGGGGTGGTGATGGACGGAGCATCAGAACCAATCAAACACTCACACCCAGTCAACAGATCCGAGTTTGATCCATCACCGTTTTTTAGCCCACTCTGCCACCCCAGTTCAGACATGGCCATATGCAAATCAGTCTGACCCTGTGCCTCATGGGAACAGTCCAGCCCGAAATGCCAAGCCATGCCTTCCCTGGACTGGAAACAAGCTTCCTAGGACCGGTTTCTGGCATTTCATCCGTCTTCAGCCAGGCTTGCTTGAATCCAGTGGCAAAGTGAGCAAGGGACTCACGTCTGAGCATACCCTGCCAACTTATGGCGAACAACACGGTACAAAAGGGGGTGGTGATGGACGGAGCATCAGAACCAATCAAACACTCACACCCAGTCAACAGATCCGAGTTTGATCCATCACCGTTTTTTAGCCCACTCTGCCACCCCAGTTCAGACATGGCCATATGCAAATCAGTCTGACCCTGTGCCTCATGGGAACAGTCCAGCCCGAAATGCAAAGCCATGCCTTCCCTGGACTGGAAACAAGCTTCCTAGGACCGGTTTCTGGGATTTTTATCCGTCTTCAGCCAGGCTTGCTTGAATCCAGTGGCAAAGTGAGAAAGGGACTCACGTCTGAGCATACCCTGCCAACTTATGGCGAACAACACGGTACAAAAGGGGTTGGTGATGGACGGAGCATAAGAACCAATCAAACACTCACACCCAGTCAACAGATCCGAGTTTGATCCATCACCGTTTTTTAGCCCACTCTGCCACCCCAGTTCAGACATGGCCATATGCAAATCAGTCTGACCCTGTGCCTCATGGGAACAGTCCAGCCCGAAATGCCAAGCCATGCCTTCCCTGGACTGGAAACAAGCTTCCTAGGACCGGTTTCTGGCATCTTATCCGTCTTCAGCTAGGCTTGCTTGAATCCAGTGGCAAAGTGAGCAAGGGACTCACGTCTGAGCATACCCTGCCAACTTATGGCGAACAACACGGTACAAAAGGGGGTGGTGATGGACGGAGCATCAGAACCAATCAAACACTCACACCCAGTCAACAGATCCGAGTTTGATCCATCACCGTTATTTAGTCCACTCTGCCACCCCAGTTCAGACATGGCCATATGCAAATCAGTCTGACCCTGTGCCTCATGGGAACAGTCCAGCCCGAAATGCCAAGCCAAGCCTTCCCTGGAGTGGAAACAAGCTTCCTAGGACCGGTTTCTGGCATTTCATCCGTCTTCAGCCAGGCTTGCTTGAATCCAGTGGCAAAGTAAGCAAGGGACTCACGTCTGAGCATACCCTGCCAACTTATGGCGAACAACACGGTACAAAAGGGGGTGGTGATGGACGGAGCATCAGCACCAATCAAACACTCACACCCAGTCAACAGATCCGAGTTTGATCCATCACCGTTTTTTAGCCCACTCTGCCACCCCAGTTCAGACATGGCCATATGCAAATCAGTCTGACCCTGTGCCTCATGGGAACAGTCCAGCCCGAAATGCCAAGCCATGCCTTCCCTGGACTGGAAACAAGCTTCCTAGGACCGGTTTCTGGCATTTCATCCGTCTTCAGCCAGGCTTGCTTGAATCCAGTGGCAAAGTGAGCAAGGGACTCACGTCTGAGCATACCCTGCCAACTTATGGCGAACAACACGGTACAAAAGGGGGTGGTGATGGACGGAGCATCAGAACCAATCAAACACTCACACCCAGTCAACAGATCCGAGTTTGATCCATCACTGTTTTTTAGCCCACTCTGCCACCCCAGTTCAGACATGGCCATAAGCAAATCAGTCTGACCCTGTGCCTCATGGGAACAGTCCAGCCCGAAATGCCAAGCCATGCCTTCCCAGGGCTGGAAATAAGCTTCCCAGGACCGGTTTCTGGCATTTCATCCGTGTTCAGCCAGGCTTGCTTGAATCCAGTGGCAAAGTGAGCAAGGGACTCACGTCTGAGAATACCCTGCCAACTTATGTCGAACAACACGGTACAAAAGGGGGTGGTGATGGACGGAGCATCAGAACCAATCAAACACTCACACCCAGTCAACAGATCCGAGTTTGATCCATCACCGTTTTTTAGCCCACTCTGCCACCCCAGTTCAGACATGGCCATATGCAAATCAGTCTGACCCTGTGCCTCATGGGAACAGTCCAGCCCGAAATGCCAAGCCATGCCTTCCCTGGACTGGAAACAAGCTTCCTAGGACCGGTTTCTGGCATTTCATCCGTCTTCAGCCAGTCTTGCTTGAATCCAGTGGCAAAGTGAGCAAGGGACTCACGTCTGAGCATACCCTGCCAACTTATGTCGAACAACACGGTACAAAAGGGGGTGGTGATGGACGGAGCATCAGAACCAATCAAACACTCACACCCAGTCAACAGATCCGAGTTTGATCCATCACCGTTTTTTAGCCCACTCTGCCATCCCAGTTCAGACATGGCCATATGCAAATCAGTCTGACCCTGTGCCTCATGGGAACAGTCCAGCCGGAAATGCCAAGCCATGCCTTCCCTGGACTGGAAACAAGCTTCCTAGGACCGGTTTCTGGCATTTCATCCGTCTTCAGCCAGGCTTGCTTGAATCCAGTGGCAAAGTGAGCAAGGGACTTACGTCTGAGCATACCCTGCCAACTTATGGTGAACAACACAGTACAAAAGGGGGTGGTGATGGACGTAGCATCAGAACCAATCAAACACTCACACCCAGTCAACAGATCCGAGTTTGATCCATCACCGTTTTTTAGCCCACTCTGCCACCCCAGTTTAGACATGGCCATATGCAAATCAGTCTGACCCTGTGCCTCATGGGAACAGTCCAGCCCGAAATGCCAAGCCATGCCTTCCCTGGACTGGAAACAAGCTTCCTAGGACCGGTTTCTGGCATTTCATCCGTCTTCAGCAAGGCTTGCTTGAATCCAGTGGCAAAGTGAGCAAGGGACTCACGTCTGAGCATACCCTGCCAACTTATGGCGAACAACACGGTACAAAAGGGGGTGGTGATGGACGGCGCATCAGAACCAATCAAACACTCACACCCAGTCAACAGATCTGAGTTTGATCCATCACTGTTTTTTAGCCCACTCTGCCACCCCAGTTCAGACATGGCCATATGCAAATCAGTCTGACCCTGTGCCTCATGGGAACAGTCCAGCCCGAAATGCCAAGCCATGCCTTCCCTGGACTGCAAACAAGCTTCCTAGGACCGGTTTCTGGCATTTCATCCGTCTTCAGCAAGGCTTGCTTGAATCCAGTGGCAAAGTGAGCAAGGGACTCACGTCTGAGAATACCCTGCCAACTTATGGCGAACAACACGGTACAAAAGGGGGCGGTGATGGACGGAGCATCAGAACCAATCAAACACTCACACCCAGTCAACAGATCCGAGTTTGATCCATCACCGTTTTTTAGCCCACTCTGCCACCCCAGTTCAGACATGGCCATATGCAAATCAGTCTGACCCTGTGCCTCATGGGAACAGTCCAGCCCGAAATGCCAAGCCATGCCTTCCCTGGACTGGAAACAAGCTTCCTAGGACCGGTTTCTGGCATTTCATCTGTCTTCAGCCAGGCTTGCTTGAATCCAGTGGCAAAGTAAGCAAGGGACTCACGTCTGAGCATACCCTGCCAACTTATGGCGAACAACACGGTTCAAAAGGGGGTGGTGATGGACGGAGCATCAGCACCAATCAAACACTCACACCCAGTCAACAGATCCGAGTTTGATCCATCACCGTTTTTTAGCCCACTCTGCCACCCCAGTTCAGACATGGCCATATGCAAATCAGTCCGACCCTGTGCCTCATGGGAACAGTCCAGCCCGAAATGCCAAGCCATGCCTTCCCTGGACTGGAAACAAGCTTCCTAGGACCGGTTTCTGGCATTTCATCCGTCTTCAGCCAGGCTTGCTTGAATCCAGTGGCAAAGTGAGCAAGGGACTCACGTCTGAGCATACCCTGCCAACTTATGGCGAACAACACGGTACAAAAGGGGGTGGTGATGGACGTAGCATCAGAACCAATAGAAACACTCACACCCAGTCAACAGATCCGAGTTTGATCCATCACTGTTTTTTAGCCCACTCTGCCACCCCAGTTCAGACATGGCCATATGCAAATCAGTCTGACCCTGTGCCTCATGGGAACAGTCCAGCCCGAAATGCCAAGCCATGCCTTCCCTGGACTGGAAACAAGCTTCCCAGGACCGGTTTCTGGCATTTCATCCGTCTTCAGCCAGGCTTGCTTGAATCCAGTGGCAAAGTGAGCAAGGGACTCACGTCTGAGAATACCCTGCCAACTTATGTCGAACAACACGGTACAAAAGGGGGTGGTGATGGACGGAGCATCAGAACCAATCAAACACTCACACCCAGTCAACAGATCCGAGTTTGATCCATCACCGTTTTTTAGCCCACTCTGCCACCCCAGTTCAGACATGGCCATATGCAAATCAGTCTGACCCTGTGCCTCATGGGAACAGTCCAGCCCGAAATGCCAAGCCATGCCTTCCCTGGACTGGAAACAAGCTTCCTAGGACCGGTTTCTGGCATTTCATCCGTCTTCAGCAAGGCTTGCTTGAATCCAGTGGCAAAGTGAGCAAGGGACTCACGTCTGAGAATACCCTGCCAACTTATGGCGAACAACACGGTACAAAAGGGGGCGGTGATGGACGGAGCATCAGAACCAATCAAACACTCACACCCAGTCAACAGATCCGAGTTTGATCCATCACCGTTTTTTAGCCCACTCTGCCACCCCAGTTCAGACATAGCCATATGCAAATCAGTCTGACCCTGTGCCTCATGGGAACAGTCCAGCCCGAAATGCCAAGCCATGCCTTCCCTGGACTGGAAACAAGCTTCCTAGGACCGGTTTCTGGCATTTCATCCGTCTTCAGCCAGGCTTGCTTGAATCCAGTGGCAAAGTGAGCAAGGGACTCACGTCTGAGCATACCCTGCCAACTTATGGCGAACAACACGATACAAAATGGAGTGGTGATGGACGGAGCATCAGAACCAATCAAACACTCACACCCAGTGAACAGATCCGAGTTTGATCCATCACCGTTTTTTAGCCCACTCTGCTACCCCAGTTCAGACATGGCCATATGCAAATCAGTCTGACCCTGTGCCTCATGGGAACAGTCCAGCCCGAAATGCCAAGCCATGCCTTCCCTGGACTGGAAACAAGCTTCCTAGGACCGGTTTCTGGCATTCCATCCGTCTTCAGCCAGGCTTGCTTGAATCCAGTGGCAAAGTGAGCAAGGTACTCACGTCTGAGCATACCCTGCCAACTTATGGCGAACAACACGGTACAAAAGGGGGTGGTGATGGACGGAGTATCAGAACCAATCAAACACTCACACCCAGTCAACAGATCCGAGTTTGATCCATCACCGTTTTTTAGCCCACTCTGCCACCCCAGTTCAGACATGGCCATATGCAAATCAGTCTGACCCTGTGCCTCATGGGAACAGTCCAGCCCGAAATGCCAAGCCATGCCTTCCCTGGACTGGAAACAAGCTTCCTAGGACCGGTTTCTGGCATTTCATCCGTCTTCAGCCAGGCTTGCTTGAATCCAGTGGCAAAGTGAGCAAGGGACTCACGTCTGAGCATACCCTGCCAACTTATGGCGAACAACAAGGTACAAAAGGGGGTGGTGATGGACAGAGCATCAGAAGCAATCAAACACTCACACCCAGTCAACAGATCCGAGTTTGATCCATCACTGTTTTTTAGCCCACTCTGCCACCCCAGTTCAGACATGGCCATATGCAAATCAGTCTGACCCTGTGCCTCATGGGAACAGTCCACCCCAAAATGCCAAGCCATGCCTTTCCTGGACTGGAAACAAGCTTCCTAGGACCGGTTTCTGGCATTTCATCCGTCTTCAGCCAGGCTTGCTTGAATCCAGTGGCAAAGTGAGCAAGGGACTCACGTCTGAGCATACCCTGCCAACTTATGGCGAACAACACGGTACAAAAGGGGGTGAGGATGGACGGAGCATCAGAACGAATCAAACACTCACACCCAGTCAACAGATTCGAGTTTGATCCATCACCGTTTTTTAGCCCACTCTGCCACCCCAGTTCAGACATGGCCATATGCAAATCAGTCTGACCCTGTGCCTCATGGGAACAGTCCAGCCCAAAATGCCAAGCCATGCCTTCCCTGGCCTGGAAACAAGCTTCCTAGGACCGGTTTCTGGCATTTCATCCGTCTTCTAAAGGAACAAAAATGGATATAGCACTAGAAAAGCTTACAGACAGAAGCAGGGTGATCAGTCCCAACTCTCCCTCCCTGCACTTTGTATTTTTTTGTTTTCATCATAGATGCTTCTTCTATGGGCCTTTCGTCCAAGGAACACTAACACCAAATTCTGTGCGCTCCAAGCAGAGATTTACGCTTCTGCTGTGGAAAAGTGGGCCTCGGTCCCTCTAAATTGCTTTAAAAAACGAACAACTTTCAACTCTCTTATGAGAGTACCAATTATCGGTCAGCCACATATAGATTTTTTGGGATACAGCAAAACTGCTCCCCAGGCAGAGATGACCAACCCTGCTTCCTTTTGACGAGTCTGGCTCTTTTGCAGCACGTAGCTGCTGAGAGTATTCATTCTCGCCCAGTAGGACACAAGATATAGCCATTCAATCAATCAAATATTGCATTTGCAATAAATACAAGCATTTGAGGAAGCACTGTGCCATATTCTTGGCATACCTCATAGATACCTTCACTGTAACATTGGCATGTCAATCAATCAATCAATCAATCAATGACAAAATGTGTAAAGCGCACTACATACCCGAGAGGGTTCCAAGGCGCTGGGGGGGGGAGGGGGGAGTGCTGCTGCTATTGGTCGAAGAGCCAGGTCTTGAGTTGTATCCTGAAGGACAGCAGGTCTTCGGTCTGTCGTAGGTAGAGGGGGAGGGTGTTTCAGGTCTTGTCTGCGCGATTGGAGAAGGATCTGCCTCCGGAAATAGTTCTCCGGATGCAAGGGATCGTGGCCAGGGCATGGTCGGCGGAGCGGAGTTTCCTGTTGGGTACGTAGAAGGAGAGTCGACTGTTGAGATAGGCTGGGCCGGTGTTGTGGAGAACTTTGTGTGCCTGGGTCAGGAGCTTGAAGGAGATTATTTTGTCGACGGAGAGCCAGTGCAGGTTCCTTAGGTGGGGGGTGATGTGGTCGCGGCGCAGGACGTCGAGGATCAGGCGTGCAGAGGCATTCTGGATGCTCTGTAGTCTGCTGATGAGCTTGGACGAGGCTCCGGCGTAGAGGGCGTTTCCGTAGTCTAGTCTGCTGCTGACTATGGCCTGGGTGACTGTTTTCCTCGTGTTTGTCGGGATCCATCTGTAGATCTTGCAGAGCATGCAGAGGGTGTTGAAACAGGTGGAGGAGACTGCGTTGACTTGTTTGGTCATGGAGAGTTTCGAGTCGAGGATGACTCCCAGGTTGCGTGCGTGGTCGGTGGGGGCCGGGGGGGACCCCAGTGACGTGGGCCACCAAGAGTCGTCCCATGCGGAGGGGTTGGACCCGAGGATGAGGATTTCCGTCTTGTCTGTGTTCAGTTTGAGGCGGCTGTCCTCCTTGTCTGATTGGCATGTACTATCGGGCTTATTTACAAGCCCCTTGCGTCACCGGTGCTTCGCTTTTTTTGACGCAACAGCGGCGCAGTGTGTAAAGCCACCCTGCGTGACTTGTCGTGGCCTTCTAAATATGGCCCCTTTTCACGCAGCACTTTGCGTGAAAGGGGCGTGCCATGGGCGTTGCTGTGGGTGTTCCCAGGCAACACCCATGGATACTGCCGCATTCCCAGATTTACAATGTTTCGCAAACCTGGAAATGCGTCATAATCCTACGCCTCACACAGGGGAGGCGTAAAGCGGTGCAATGAGGAGAAATAATGTTATTTCTCCTCCAATGAGGAGAAATAATTGTATTTCTCCTCATTTGTTCCTCTTTCTATGCGTGCTGCATTTTGCATAGAAAGATGAAAACACCTCTCATGATTGTTTTGTGCAGGAAGGTGTCCCTTCGTACATGAAAACAATCATCACTGCAACGCAGGCACCATGTTGGGAAGGTGCCTGCGTTGGCGCATGGCAGGCAATTGTGCGCCAGCGCAGGGGATAGTTCAGGGATACGTCATATTGTTCTACTATGACGTATCCCTTTGAAAATGACGCACAGCCAAATGGCTTGCGGCACAACGCTGCGTTACTTTCTAGTAAATTAGGCCCTATGTTTTTGTGCACTTTCTGCATAGGAATGCTGCCAGTACAAGCAGACATGGCACCAAATAAATCACTATTAATGATTCGTTGTCACTTCCTCCATAGTTAATTAAAATACACTGCAGTCTTTGGTCGATGCATGTAATGGGAACGCTCTTCGTGAAGGCGCTTTTCGTCTGTGCTCATAAGAAGAGCTAGAAATATAGATCAATATCTAAATTAGGACACGTTACAACGCAAACTTTTACAACGCATGCCTTTACAACGCGGTGTTTACATCGTGACATCCATTACAACGCATGATTTTACAACGCATGCCATCACATTGCATTTTTAGAAACTACACTTACAACGCATTCCATTACAACGCATACCATTATGACGCATACCATTACAATGCATAATACTTTCAGGGCAACAGTAGGGTAAGTGTTGGATAGCATAGGGTTAAAAATTACTATTCCCACTCCAGTGAGTGCAACAGTAGGGTAAGTGTTGGATAGTGTAGGGGTAAATATTACTATTCCCAATCCAGTGAGTGCAACAGTAGGGTGAGTGTTAGATAGTGAGGGGTAATAATTACTATTCCCACTCCAGTGAGTGCAACAGTAGGGTAAGTGTTGGATAGTGTAGGGGTAAAAATAACTGTTTCCCATTACTTACATTATAATGCGTCGTAATGGCATGCGTTGTAGTGACATGCGTTGTAATGGGTGCGTTGTAGTGGCATGCGATGTAAAGGATGTTGCGTTGTAATAACTGTGTCGTAAAGGTAGTGCGTTGTAATGACTGCGTTGTAATGGTTGTTTCCCGGTGAGGAGCTCTAGACTGCTCGCCTACCGCGAACCATGGACTTGGTATGCTGCAGTCCTTTTCGCCTGCTTTCAAAGCTGGCAGCTACTTTAATTGCTGCCATGAAAGCAGCAGCTGTGAAGATAGCTGTGCCAAGCGGTGCCCAATCAGCTGGCACTGCAGAGCATGCTTTGCCCATATTTGCATATGGACTGAGCCTGAGTGACCAGCCATCCCTGCAGCCCATGTGTAAATGATTAGATCCCGAAATGTAGACTGGACCGGAACATCACTGGGCAATCAGCATGCGGCTTCCATTGTTCTGCGTTGTGATTGGCTCAGGTGCTGAAGGTATGGAATGCCAAACAAACGTGTAAGTGCCCAGACCCAGGCTGAATTTGCGACTGTTCCAAAGGCATGGACCTTTCACTGGCAGCAGCAGAAGAGCAGTGCAGAATGCAATAGCACTGCCGATGGAGGAAAGGATGAGCCAATGATACCAACCAGGTTGGTCAGTCTTCCTGGAATATGCCACTGAGAGCAGTAGCCTGCTCCACCCTTGCCCACAAATCAGTCCCCTAACCTTTCGTTCCTAGGGATCGGCCTGTACCGGACCTCCCGGGTCACAGCATTAAATGAATATTTGATACGCATTTGAATAAAGATGCAAGTATGCAAGTATCTATCACCTCATTGAGTATTGCAAAATAAGATAGGCAGTTCCCTAATAAAAATTGTTGTGCCCAGCAATTTGTTTAATATGAGAAATGTTATCCAGTGCAATACCCTAGTGCAGGTTTCTCTAAAGTCGGTCTTTGGGGGCTGGATCCATACCAGATTTTTAAGATAACTACATTTATCTAAATGGGGATATACTAAAAATCTGGCATGGATCCGGCCATCCAGGACTGAGTTTGGAGAATCCGGCCCTAGTGCAGAGAAGAAATCCTCACTTACCTTTAGCCGTGAAATGGTGGCGCCAGAGGAATGCTTACTGTCTTTTGTATGCACTAATTTGTTGTACAGGGTCCCCACAATATAACTTCTCTAAACAAAGAAATGGGTGTGGATAGACTGGGACAAGGCCCAAACACATTTAGCGTAATCCAGCAATGCAGGGGAGTCAAGATGTAAATACAACCATTGGGCCTAAACTCCTTGAATGAGCCTTGCCCAAGGATCCGCTCACCAGTGGACATGGAAATAGGTGAACCAAATCACCCATGACTACTCGTGTTCCAGTTATGCATGGTTTTCTGGTAAACCTTCAGACAACCCCCTTCCTTGGTGAGATATTCCATGAACGTGAGTGTTTTAAACATTTTCCAAAGCATGAAACACGTGTCAGGGGTTGCTTTTATTCATTTCAGTTTGGGCTGGATGGTATTTACCAAACCAAAGCTGTAATACTGTGCCTGGAGTGGTAAAAGGGTTTGGCCATTTTACTGCTATGCAAGGATAGCACTGTGCTAATCCTATGCTTAAAAACTTTGCTGTAGAAATGGTAAAATACTTTGTCCCTTTCTATCTTGGCGTGGATGGCACTGTCCTAATCCTATGCTTAAAGACTTTGATACAAAAGCAGACATTTGAGGTGAGCAAACTTAGTGTCGCTGGTGTCGAGAGTGCTCTATACTGGAGCTGCTTTCCACCTAAACTTGAGAACTATCTCTGCTTCTTTTTTTGCATATATCTATATCTATATATATATTCACTGAAAAAAACATAGGTTTCAGGCACGTTATAGTTAGGAATTAGCATTTAAAATCCTTAGAAATTCACTGAAAAAACCATAGGTTTCAGGGGCGTTATAGTTAGCTGGACTTTTCACTCATACAAACCCATTGAAATTCCCCCGTTATAGTTAGTTCAGCTAACTATAACTTGCACGCCCGCAATGCACTGCTGATGACGTCACATATTACATCACTCATGACATGGTCAGTGACATCACTCATGACATCACTGATGACATCTCAAATGACATCACTGATGACATCACTGATGACATCATACAGTGAATGTGTGTTTTTCTGAAAATTACATATGTTTTATATATGTATAGCTCAAGGTCGATGGAAGAATACATGGGTATATAAGTGTCTAAATGGATGATTTGTTTTTGAAAAATTGATTGTATAACTGACTGATTAAGTGTATCTTAGTGAATACATGGCTTAGTGAGTAATGTTTAAATATATAAATATCTGTATCAGTCTCTCACTTTGTGTATAAGTGGCTGCATGGGTTGGTGAGTAGCTACATGAGTGTCTATATAGGTTATTAGTTGGTTTTTGAGTATCAGTATGAGTGTCTGAATGGTTCGGTGGGGGGTATTATGTAGTACATAGGTACATGAATGAGTGACTTACTGTTTGTATGTTGAAGACAGCATGTGTGCAGGACTGTATGGGTGGATGAGTGTGTGCATGGGTGTGTTAGTGAGTGAATGACTGTCTCAATAGTGTCTTTATGAGTAACTACATATGTTTTAAACTAGTGTATGTGACTACTGGTGTATATAAGTGAGTATATGTGAGAGTGAGAGATTGAAAGAGTTCCTGTATGAATAAGTATGTGTTTCTATATGTGATTGTTTAAAAGACTAAGTATGTGTAAGTTTCTGTAGAAGTAAGTGTGGTGGTGTGTGTATAACTGTATATGCAAGTAAATGGATGTTTGATTCTTTATTAGCATGAGTGACTATGTGTGTGAGTAAATCTATGGATGAGTGGCGTTGTGTAACAGGATGTATAGGTGTATGAGTACATATGATGAGTGAGTACATGTATGAGTGACTGTATAGGACTGTTGGTGAATGAGTGGATGTGTATGTGGATCTTAGAATTACTGAATAGGTTGTTGTAACTGGTATTGGTATGTCCATTGTTTTGAAAATTTTAGTTTCTATTTTTGAATGTGTGTATCAAAGGGTATATTAGGGGGAGAGGAGGTCTGCCACTCTATCACAAGGATTATGTCATCAGTGATGTCATCAGTGATGTCATTTGAGATGTCATCAGTGATGTCATGAGTGATGTCACTGATTATGTCATGAGTGATGTAATATGTGACGTCATCAGCAGTGCATTGCGGGCGCGAGAGTTATAGTTAGCTGAACTAACTATAACCGGGGAATTTCAATGGTTTTGTACGAGTGAAAAGTCCAGCTAACTATAACGTCCCTGAAACCTATGGTTTTTTCAGTGAATTTCTGAGGATTTTAAATGCTAATTCCTAACTATAACGTGCCTGAAACCTATGTTTTTTTCAGTGAATTTCAAAGGTTTTTTAAAAGCTAATTTCTAACTATGCCTACAGAGACAGGGCATGTGAAGAAAGAAGAAAAAAAGCACAGAAAAAAAAAAGAAATGCAGAAAGAAGCAACAGAAGTCCTCAAAGACGAAGAAAAGTGCAGGAAGAAGGATAACGTGCAGAAAGAACAAACAGAAGAGCAGAAAGAAGCCTTGTTGCAAAATCATCCTGTACCCTCAACTTTTTCAGACGGATACTGGTGGTAACTGAGTCTGACTAACCAGTCCTAGAGCCAGTGCTATTTTAAAAGACACTCAGAATACAGTGAAAACACCTACATACACTAGGGAACACTATGTGTTGGAGTCCCCCTGTGATTAGCATGACCTCCTCTGTAAGCCCCTAGTATATAATAGGGCAGGGGATTAAAACTACCTCATGAAACGCGCCACAGAGCGTGTTTGCACACGTCACCTCAGGCCTCGTCCCCTCCCTTCCCCACTGAGTAAACACGCCCTGTGGCCGTTTTTAGTTGGGAGATTACGTTCATTTGAATCTTGAGGGTCCCTAGGGTCCAATTAGCCCTCAAGGTACCTCCAGTAAGCGCCACAGAGCTGCGTTGCAGAGAGATGTAAAAAGGGGCACGGCCTGGACCACCTCTCTGCAACGCAGTTCAATGGTGCTTACTGGAAGCACCTGGTGGGCTAGTTAGCCCCCAGGAGCCCTCAGGATTGAAGGGGAATTATTTCCCCAACTTAAAACGTGCCATAGGGCGTGTTTGCACACGTCACCTCAGGCCCCGTCCCCTCCCTTCACCACTGTGTAAACACGCCCTGTGGCCATTCTAAGTTGAGAGATTAAGTCCCCTTGAATCCTAAGGGTCCCTAGGTTCAAACTAGCCCACTAGGTACCTCCAGTAAGCGCCACAGAGCTGCGTTGCATAGAGGTGTAAAAGGGGCGTGGCCTCAGAACACCTGTCTGCAATGCAGCTCCCTGGCGCATACTGGAGATACCTGTTGGGCTAGTTGGCCCTCAGGGACCCTCAGTATTGAAGGGGAATTAATTCCCCAACTTACAACTGGCCAGGGGGTGCGTTTGCAGAGTGCTGCAAGGAGGGGGCGTGGCCTCCGGCACGATGCCGGTCTTTTATTTATTTTATTTTTTTAAGACGGAGGGCTGTGTGGCCCCCCTTCTTTTTCTAATTTATTGGGCCTGGGGACCCCATCCCCCAGGGCCTGCACTCTAATTTTTTGTTGTTGAAAAAAATTCATTTGGCCCTCCCAAAGCCTTAATCGGCCCCGGGGACTCCAACCCCCGGGTCATGGCCTTTTAAAAAAAAAATTCTGTAGGAGGGGGGCTGCGTTGCCCCCCTCCTCAGGCCACGTATGGCCCCGGGGACCCCATCCCCCGGCGCCGGCCTTTGTTTTTTATTATTTTAAAAAAATATATATATATAGAAACACCTAGGACATGCTGGACAAACCGTATGTACCTATCACCATGACGATTTGCGTGATATTCATTAAAAGGCGACCATGCATACAATGAATCCACGTGGAATGTATTTACACCGCTAGTGAAGCTCTGACGTGTGTGACGCCCTACCGTGCGTAATCCCGGCGCCCCCGCCGGTGGGTGCTCTCCAAGGAGACACCCTTGTCGTTTATTTATACAAACATGGGTAGCTATTGACAGGCACATTTAATACACACGCACACCAAGCCATTCAAAGGGGATTCGACCAAAATTCGACAAAACTTTGCAAGAAACCCCTCTCCCGGTTAATAAAACACACATCCACTGCCGGATGTGTAATACTTTTTATTTTACTCTCTGGAAAGGAGACAAACCTCACTTGAGAGTCACAGCGTGCTCCTGGCTGAGCCCAATGCTGTGTTACAACCACCAGTGCTCGCCGAGTGCCACAAACCTCTGTGTTGTATTCCACCAGCTAGTGCGTATGCTATGACACTCTCCAGCCCATGTGCACTGTAACACCACCCCGTGAATATGTCATGCCACACTTCCCTTCGCACGGGTTATATTGCCTTCCTCGATGCCTATGTTATAACGCACAGCGCTATGCCATACATATTACAATCTGGGATCCATATCTTTGTCACAGTGCATATGCAACGTTACACTCCCCAGCACATATTTTATATTACAACTTTAGAGACTAGTTAGGTTACACAACGCTGCTCTGTGCATATTACACTCCAAGGCGCATATCGCATAGCACGCGCTAGTGCCTGTGCTATCTCACGCTCTCCAATGAATCTGTCATTGCGCACAATATATTGCATATTATATTTCACGCCCCGGTTCATCTTATATCACACTTTTTGGTGCATAGTTTATACCATATACTATATCTAGTTTTCATTTTCAATCGTGCTCTCAGGACTATGTTCTATATAACACTGCGTCCACCTACCCTTTTCACGGGCATTACATTTTGCGATGGGGGTGGAGGGTCAGGGGGTGTTTCTGCTAAGTGAGCCCGGAGTCACAGTCACAAACGTCCTCTTCTTCCTGAATGAAAGTGAGATTATGCTGCATACATGTTCATATTTTAAGTAGTTCGCACAGACACACATTTTAAAAACAATAAAGTTCCTAATACCCACCTTCTCTGAACAGTTAGCTTGCTGCCCCAGCCACCTCCTCCCTATCCTCTGTTGTCTGAATCCATAGACTAGCCTCCTCCCTCCTGCTATGCATGGTCTGATGTGCTGCCACTGCCCTCCATTTAGCATGATGTACCAGTCCACTCCTCCTGCCCTCCATTGCCCAATTCCATGGCCCATCATTGACCTCCTGCTTAGCTTGCTGCCCCTATTCTCCTTCCCCCTGCCCCACGATGTCTTTGTGCATGCCCCTGCTCCATCCTTTTTGCCCACCATGTTCCATGGACCTGCCACTCCTATTTACTCTGAGTGTTCTGTTGAGCTGCCACTCCCCTCCCACCTGCCTAGCATTGTCAGATGACTGTAACCTTTACCTGCCACCTCCACCCTGCCTGTCCACATGCCATGCCCCTATCCCCCTCCTCCTGTCCTCCATGGTCCATTTTACTGCCACACCCTTCTGCCCTCCCTGGTCTGTTGTGCTGCAACTGCTCCTCCTGCCTGCCCGCGCGGTCTGTTGTGAGGCCCCTTCCCCTGAAATCTCGTGTCTGTGCCCAGGTCCTGGCCCTCCCTTCTATCCTCCATGGTCCTTTGTGCATGCCCCTGCACCCATCCTCTTGCCCATCATAACCATTGTGCTGCCACTAACCCTCCCACTTGCCATGCATGGTCTTCTGTGCTGCCATGGCCCCTCCCATATTCCCTGTGTGGTCAGCTAGCTGCCCCTGACCCCCTCCCACCTTCCCTCCATGGTCTGTGTGTTTGCCATCATAGTCTCATTGTTGATCTCCATGGTGTGTCTTGTTTCAAGTGCCCATCCTGCCAGACCTCCATGTCCATCTTGCTGCTCCAGCCCTGCACTCTTACCCCCAGCCCTCTGTTTCCATGTGCAGACCCCTATTCCCTCCCTCCTGGCTTGTCTGTTCCATTGTAATGCCCCTGATCGTCCCTCCTGCCCTTTATGGTCTGTTATGCTGCAGCTTTCTCTCTTGTCTGTCCATTATGGTCAGCTAGCTACCATTGCCTCTTTCCCCTCTGTTCTCTGTTGTCCATGTGCATGGTCCTGTCCCCTCCCTATTGCTTTCTATAGATTGTTGTGCTGCATTCCCGTCGCGCATGCCCTGTGTGGTGTATTGTGCTGCTGCAAACCCTGATGCCTGCCCTGTAGGGTCAGTTTGGTCCACCTATCCATGTCCCTCCTGTCCTCTGTTATCCAAGTCCATGTCCCTAACCCAATTCCTCCTGCCTACCATGATCCAATGTACCATACTTGCGAACATTTTGAACTTGGTAAGAGGGAGATTTTGAAAAAAAACTGGGGTATTGATTTTCCCCTTTGAGGTACATTGAAAAAGAGGAGATTGTAGACAGGAGACAGATCAAATAAAGCCCATTTGAGCTTAAAAACATTGGACATTTCCTGGCTGAAACGGGTCTGTTGGCATGTATGGTTGTACTACCACTGCCTCTTCCTTCTGCCCACAATGGTCTATTATATTGCCACAGCCTCTCTTGCCAGCCTATATTGTTGGTTTGTTGCTCCTGCCGCCCTTTCCACTGCCCTCCATAGTCTGTTGTGCTGCCACTGCCCTTCCTGCCTGCCCAGTGTGGTCAAATTGTTGCCTCTGCACTCTCCTACCTGCCTTCAATATGCAGAGTCCGTGCCCCTGGCCTCTGCCTCTCAACAGTATCCCAATGAACAACTAGATTGCTAACATTCTATATTTATTACAAAAGTGTGGAACGCCTGACGTCATCTTGATGTAATCAAAACTGTAATACCTAGAGTATTTCCTTTAGAAATTACATATATGAGAGGGTCTTATTTGCATCAAAATTATGGTTAGTGCTCTAAAAAACGAAAATGAGGACATATTTTCTGAGTTTTCAAATAGCGACAAAGAACTTTTAAATTATTTGTAATCTTTATGTTTTTTATCCAGTTAACCACTTGATTAAATGTTGCACCTAGGGGAGAGGATGTGGTGTTACTCCCAGAGCTTCAGACTTTGCAACTGGGGAACCAGGTTGGAGTTTCTGCTTCAGCTCAACATTCTGTGATTCTGGTCAAATCACTTAATCTCCCCATGTCTACAACCAAAATGATTTTGATCTTGTGTGATGTAACCAATGCTCATGTAAAGCACTCCAATACCTGACAAGTCTGCACTATATAAAACTGCAAATACATATATATGTTTTGCACACTTCTGTCATTGGGCTACATGTGGGCTACATCTGGGTGATATTTGTGCTGCATTTGGGCTCTTTTGTCTCTGGTGGCCATCTTGGGAGAGTTATTTGTTATGAAGTTTCCTAATTTCCTCATTTACTGCAGTCTCCTCAGTAGGAAATGCTTTCAATTTTTTAATTTGATTCCATCAAGAAGGTATTCAGATATATCACACATTTGCCATCAATTCTGAATGTTAGCACTCTAGTTGCTCATTAGATCACTGTAGTAAAGCTACTGCTCACCAGGGAAGTCTGCTGCTGGTATTCAAAGTGCATGTTTCAGTCTGCATGTCAGAATTTTTTTTATGAAATAGAAGAAGATTTGAGAAAGTCAAAATGTGCCCTAATTTTTCTTTCTGCAGCACTAATCATAATTTCTATGGCAAAATGAACCCCCTCATTTTGTTTCTTTTTAAATTAAATGTTTTAAGAGTTACCACTTTATTCCAATCAAGATGGCTTCAGGTGTGCCATACGTTTGTCATAAGTAAGACTGTTAGCGCTCTAGTTGTTCTTTAGAACACTCTGGGAAGCTGCAGTAGAACACAAAGGAATCAACTGACAGTCTCTGCCCTTGTTGGATGTACATGTTTTACTGAGAATGTCAGACTTCATTCTCACATGACTGAGAAAGACAATGTGAATTTACAGAAAATATGCTCTCAGTTTAGCTTATAGATCACCTTCCAAACCTCTGTGGGAAAAGCATGAGAAAATAGTTTTCTCTCAAACATGATTCATGATATCACAGCAGAAGGCTTTTTCACATGGTAAAATCACCTTAGAACACACCACAATTCCTAAAATGAGTATGGTACCATCAACAAATGATTTATCATGTAACTAAAGTCTTAAAACCTTCTATTAACTGCAATGCTTTTTAATGAGGTGCTATCATGTATATTGGTCCCAAGATGGCTGCCAACACTTCTTGGATGAAGTACTGACAGCCAATCAGATCTCACGATGAGATGTGTGGTTAGGCTCCGCCCAGATATATCTATCTTTTTAACTCTAATTTTCTCAGGAACTACTGAAAGGATTTACACCATTTAAGCAAAAGGCACGTGTCTGAACTGAGGACTACCTCTTTGCCAAATTTGGTGTAATTCCGTTCAGCAGTTCAGGCTGTAGCTGCGTCAAAAGGTCCTATTGGAAAATGCATGGGGAAAACGTGTTTTGGGACCCCCCTTTTTTCTTGGCCCCTGCTTGATGAATCACCGTAAAATTTTCAGGATAGGAGCGGACCGGAGCTGGCCAAAAGTTTGGAAAATTTCGCGAAGATTCGTCATTCGGCGCCAACGTTATTCCAAATAGAATGTTGCGGATTTCCTATGGAAAATAGGTCCTAACTATAACTACTTACTGGCGACTGCCAGTAGGTAATATATATTTATATATATATATATATATATATATATATCAACAAACGACGGAGAGAGCGCTGCAAAAAGCGGAAATTGTCACAAGAAATCAAAAAGGCAGCGTTGGCGAAAAAATTACTAAACAACAATACCATTATTAACTTATCTTCAACTGTTCTTACCGAGGCAGAAAAACAGCTTCTTAGCCTCGGTCTGCCATACTGCCCTATTTCGGATTTCAACTACACACGAACACGTGTAGACATTTTTCACTATATTCGCAAACTGAAGTTGCGTAAATTCTTCAGCATCAAAGATGGCCTCAAGGAAATGGAATCCAATACAGATAATCAATCCAATCTCGAACTAACAGCGGCCGATACAAAAACGTTCCTCACAATGCATCAGTTAGGGGGCAACCATGCAGCTACAGAGGGGGAAGCAACATCAACCCAACAAGAATTAACAGAGGCAGCTATTGTACAGATAGGAGCCAATACAAGCCCTTTCAAGGCAAAGTCAAATTTTATGCCAAACATGCCTAAGGACGCCATTATTACCTTCCACGATGTAATAGTGGAAGATTTGAAATAGTTGCACCATAAAATAAAACATTGAAAAAGGTATAAAAGTGAACAGGAGAAGGAATATGCATCCCTAATCAAAACACTAAACAATGATCATCAAATTATTGTGTCACGTTTCGGCATAGGTAGTGGGGGGGAAATCGACAAGTATGAGTGTCCGTATGAATGCTGCTCCTCTCCGGACTCCATCTCCCATAAGGCCAAGCGGCCATCACGTAACACAGGCATCGGAAGGGTATATAAGCACCTCCCTCCCCCTTGAACGGTGCTTGTCAATCAAAGCTCCCGAGCATTTTCCCCGAGGCTCTGTACCTCTCCGTTTCCTGGCTACGAACGATTCCTTACCTTGGAGTGTCTGAATCCTTCCTTGAAGTACCGAGGCGCGCTCCGAGCATGGGTGTCACTGAACCTTGCCGACTGCCATTCCGAACGCACGGAACCGTGCGAGAGACCCGAACCCGCTGCCGCTGCTGCTACCGTGCAGCCCTCACGTACCGTGCTGTAGCACACGGCGAACGCTGTTCCTTTCCCGGTCTACGGGTGCGAGTCCGCAGTGGTACTCCCCGAGAACCGGCCACGTTATTTTCCTTCACGAGCAACGGCTCGTCGGCGAGCCGCTTGAAAGGCTCGGATCCCGTGACCCGTTACTTCCTTCATTTTCTTTCGTAGAGGCTGGACACAAAGGCGTGGTGCTTGAGTAATGGCGCTTGGTGCCTGTAGGACTACGGAGACCGTTCTGCACGGACACTGTGTCAGAGAACTCCGGGACTGCCGTCCGTCAGCTAAGTGCCTTCTTTTGTTTGATGCTGAACATAGATAATGACGTGCTGCTGAAAGCATAAGTCAGGACAAGTGTCTATGATAAGCTGTGTGGGCTATAAGGTGTCTAAAATTCCTCCTCCGTGAGCTCGAGTCTCAGACTGGGTTGCCTGCAATTGCCTGTCCCGGAAAAACAGGGCTAGCTGGCAGGGGCTCCCGACACCTACGGAGGTTCGCTTCATTCCCATCCTGGAGTGGGACTTAGTAGCTGTACCTTTTTTTTTTCTTCTTTCCTTTGTCCCATTTTATCCCTTTCCCCCGTGCGGAGTCGTTCCTTGAGGGGTGTTCGAAACCTCGGGGGCGTTTCCGTGGTGGGGGACGGGGTTATCTAGCACCATCCATCGTTCCTGCTGCATTCGGAGAGACAGGTTAGTGGGTTGCCTGTTTACAACCTGACAGATTGACAAGCCCACGATTGCTTGCAGCCTGAGCGATGGATCCATCCACGATTCTTTCGTCCGTTCTAGAAACCCTGACTGCCTTGCGTTTAGAGGTAGATGCATTCAGAGGAGAGAATCAGGAGTTACGAAATGAAATTGGATCCATGAGAAGGGAGGTAGCTGGGCTCACTAGAACCACCCCTACAGGGGGTAGAGGGAATGGTTCCTACATCAGGGATTGGACTTTACCATCCCCAGTGACAGATCGGGACACAGGGTGCGGGAATCCCCTCGGTGCATGTGATACAGCCAATGCATTTGTCTTTGGCGCCTCCTGAACGGTTCTATGGGGACCCAAAGAAATTCGGTATTTTTCTGGGTCAGTGCCGACTACATTTCATGTGCAAACCTGCGGTATTTCCCACCGACCAAGCCAAGACGGCCTTTATCATGTCCTACTTAGGGGGCAATGCTGCAAATTGGGCCCTTCCACTAATAGAAAGAGACGATCCTGTCTTGTATAACTATTCGGACTTCTGTGATGACATACGTAAGCTGTTTGACCGCAAGGCACACCACCTATCGTTGGACAAGGAATTGCTCACCCTTAAACAGGGATCACAAGACCTCCTCACTTATATCACTAATTTCAACCGACTCCTGGTTGAAACAAATTGGCCTGTGGAAAAAAGATCGTCCATGTTCTATCAAGGGCTTAAGGGTGAACTAAAGGACGTGCTCGCACAAGTAGTACAGATGCCAGAGTCATGTGAAGAACTGATTGACCTCACAGTGCAGTTGGACCATAGGCTCCAGGAGCGGAAAGGGGACAGATATCGTTCCGAAGCAAGAACCTACGTGCCCCGACCTAAACCTGTAACGGATGAACGATCCACCGCCAACGATGGCGCCGAACCCATGCAAATCGGTGGAGTCCGAGGTCCCTTAAGTCAGGAAGAAAGAGAACAACGACGAAAGCAGAGGTTCTGTCTGTACTGCGAGAAACCCGGCCATTTCATTAAAGAATGCAAGGCTCGCTCTCGGCTCACCAGGAGAACAACCCCGACAGAACTAACTCTCTCAGTGGTGGAATATACAGCAGAAGAGTCGGAAAACTGACGCTCTCAAACGAGATAGAGACCCCTTGTTTGAGACCCCCTGAAGAAGAGGTCTCTCCTTCGGTGGCCAACACGGTCCAGTATATGGTGGCCCATATGAATTTATGCGTGACCTTGGAACTACCTTCAGGAACACTCATAGTTGTCCATGCCCTGTTGGATTCCGGGGCCACGGGTAATTTTATCGACCAACAGTACGCCGACGAAATCTGTGTCCCTTGTATGAAAAAGGAACATCCCGAAACCGTGAAGGCAGTGGATGGGTCCGCGTTGACCTCAGGATTGATACGTTTCCATACTCAACCTTTACTGATGCAAATAGGGGAACAGCACTTTGAATACATCCAATTTGACTTGATTGATGCCCCCCAATTCAAGTTAATACTGGGGAGGCCTTGGTTGACCTACCATGACCCCTTGATACAATGGGCAGCACGTTCTGTCTCAATGAATTCGACGTTCTGCAAAGAGCACTGCACAAGACAAACAGTCATGAGCACCAAAAACCCGGAACGCCCCGCCAAGCTACTTGCGTTAGGACGCCACACCAAGACAGTATGTTATACCTCCACTCTACCGCCCGAATATCTACAGTTCCAAGCAGTGTTCAGCAAACAAGAGGCAGGGAAGTTGCCTCCACACAGGAACTACGACTGCGTGATTGAACTAGAACCAGGAGCACTAATACCATGCAGTCGGGTATATGCTCTCACGGAAGCGGAAACAACGTATTTACAGCAGTATCTAGCCGAAATGTTGTCTAACGGATTCATTCGTCCCTCATCCTCTTAGGCCTCCTCCCCCCTCTTTTTTATACCTAAGAAAGAGGGAGGCTTGCGGGCGTGCATAGACTACAGAGCCATCAACAAGGTGACTATAAAGAATAGATACCCCTTACCCTTGATACCCGTCTTACTAGATCAACTTAAAGGAGCCACTATCTTTACCAAGTTGGACCTAAGGGGAGCCTACCATCTGGTGCGGGTGCGACGCGGAGACGAATGGAAGACCGCCTTCCGAACAAAGTTTGGGCTTTATGAATATCAGGTCATGCCTTTCGGTCTCTGCAACGCACCCGCAGCCTTTCAATATTTTATGGATGAGGTGTTGCGAGGACTCCTAGACATTTCATGCATAGTCTACATTGACGACATCCTTCTTTACTCTTCTTCAAAGGAAGAACATGTACGTCATGTGGCAGAAGTACTGGAACGACTACAGAGGTATGCTCTGTACGCTAAGCTGGAAAAGTGTCTTTTTCACGCCGAGGAAGTGGAATTTCTAGGGTACATCATAGGACCCCATGGCCTGTGTATGGACAGTAAAAAGACCCAAGCCATAGTGCAGTGGGAATCCCCTACTACGGTCAAGGCTCTGCAAAGTTTCCTGGGATTCGCGAATTTCTATCGCAGGTTCATCAAGGAATTCTCTCGCATTATCCAACCCCTCACGCTTCTACTTCGGAAAGGAGCCAGATTTCTATGGACAGAAGCAGCAGAACACGCCTTCCAGGAACTTAAACTATGTTTCACCCAAGCCCCAGTATTAAGACACCCGGATACGGCTCTTCCTTTTGTGGTGGAAACAGACGCCTCACATTACGCCATAGGGGGCATTCTCTCTCAACGGCATCCTAGTACAGGTCAACTCCACCCGGTGGCCTTTTATTCTAAAAAACTCACTCCTTGCGAGGTCAACTATAGCATCACTGACAAGGAGCTGCTAGCAATAAAAAGAGCCTGCGAAGAGTGGAGACACTACCTGTTAGGAGCTAAGCACACCGTGGAGATCTTTACGGACCATAGAAACCTGTTGTTCCTAAAGACTGCCAGAGCACTGACGCCGAGACAGCTCCGTTGGTCATTGTTCTTCGCCGACTACAACTTCGTAATCAAGTACCGACCTGGGCCACAAAACGGCAAGGCTGATGCCCTATCGCGGCAAACTCCGCCACCAGAAGTGAATCTAGTGCCACAAGAAGAACCCCCAGTAATCCTACACCACGCTTCCTTTCCAGACACGTTCCTGGCTTCCACGACCCACCACGCCTTTCTAGAGCGAGTAAAGGATCATGTCCTGAAACTTGATGCCCAAGCATGGATCGACGAAGCACCAGGAAGACGAACAAGTAGAAATGGACTGCTGTACCAGGACGACAACTTATTTGTGCCTGACGGGCCTTTACAGCAACAAGCTATGCAATGGATACACAACTCACCTTTGGGAGGACATTTGGGAATCCACAAAACCATGCAAGCAATGAAGAGACACTTTTGGTGGCCAACCTTGTCAGCGGATACCACTTCCTATGTCTCCGAATGTGCGGTTTGCGCTCAAGGAAAAGCCCTACATCAAAGACCTAGTGGGCTCTTGCGGCCCATTCCCATACCTCCAACACCCTGGCACACATTGTCAATGGACTTCATCGTCGACATGCCACCCAGATAAGGGCAGACCACCATATTGGTAGTAGTCGATCACCTTACTAAGATGGGTCACTTCATCGCCCTCCCCAAGGTGCCCTCTGCAGCGGAATTGGCTCAAGTGTTTCTTCAACATATTGTACGTCTCCACGGGATCCCAGCGGTCCTCATCACCGATAGGGGGACTCAGTACACGTCCAGATTCTGGAAGGCCTTTTGTGAATCCATGAAAATTGATGCCCGGTTATCAACGAGTTACCATCCGCAAACAGATGGCAAAACCGAAAGACTGAACCAAACATTGGAACAGTACCTCAGGTGCTTCACCCTACAACACGAAGAGGAATGGAGTACACTTCTCTGGACTGCGGAATTCGCTTACAACAATGCCAACCATTCCTCTTTAGGGTGTGCACCATTCTTCTGCTTACAAGGTCACCATCCGAATATGTTACCCTTCGAGTGGCCTGCTCAGTCAAAACACCCTACCATTCAGGAGCATCATGCGCATCTCTGTAAGGTCTTACACTCCGCTAGAACACAACTAAGCACCGCCCAATCCCGTGACAAGGCCAATGCAGACCAGAAACGTTCCGCAGAACCATCGTATGGAGTGGGGGATAGGGTATGGCTGGCTACAAAACATTTAAAACTCAGGGGAAGTAATAGGCTAAAGCCGAAATACGTGGGTCCCTATGTAGTGGATAAAGTAATCAACCCTGTAGCCATGAAATTAAAACTCCCCCATTCGTGGCATATACATCCCGTCTTCCACGTTTCCCTGCTACGGCCCTGCCTTTCCAGCACAAGACTACCTCCTCGGCCGCAGCCTGTAGAGATAGATGGGGAAGAAGAATACGAAGTTAGACGCATTCTCGATTCCAAGGTGCAGCGGGGGAGGGTCTATTATCTCATTGACTGGAAAGGGTACGGTCCGGAGGACCGTTCCTGGGAACCCAAGAGCAATTTACATTGTCCTGTACTAATTCGGCGCTTCCATGCGCGCTTCCCTTCCAAACCTGGCGGACCGGCGGGTCGCCGGTCGTTGAGAGGGGGTACTGTCACGTTTTGGCATAGGTAGTGGGAGGGAAATCGACAAGTATGAGTGTCCGTATGAATGCTGCTCCTCTCCGGACTCCATCTCCCATAAGGCCAAGCAGCCATCACGTAACACAGGCATCGGAAGGGTATATAAGCACCTCCCTCCCCCTTGAACGGTGCTTGTCAATCAAAGCTCCCGAGCATTTTCCCCGAGGCTCTGTACCTCTCCGTTTCCTGGTTACGAACGATTCCTTACCTTGGAGTGTCTGAATCCTTCCTTGAAGTACCGAGGCGCGCTCCGAGCGTGGGCGTCACTGAACCTTGCCGACTGCCATTCCGAACGCACGGAACCGTGCGAGAGACCCGAACCCGCTGCCGCTGCTGCTACCGTGCAGCCCTCACGTACCGTGCTGTAGCACACGGCGAACGCTGTTCCTTTCCCGGTCTACGGGTGCGAGTCCGCAGTGGTACTCCCCGAGAACCGGCCACGTTATTTTCCTTCACGAGCAACGGCTCGTCGGCGAGCCGCTTGAAAGGCTCGGATCCCGTGACCCGTTACTTCCTTCATTTTCTTTCGTAGAGGCTGGACACAAAGGCGTGGTGCTTGAGTAAAGGCGCTGGGTCCCTGTAGGACTACGGAGACCGTTCTGCACGGACACTGTGTCAGAGAACTCCGGGACTGCCGTCCGTCAGCTAAGTGCCTTCTTTTGTTTGATGCTGAACATAGATAATGACGTGCTGCTGAAAGCATAAGTCAGGACAAGTGTCTATGATAAGCTGTGTGGGCTCTAAGGTGTCTAACATTCCTCCTCCGTGAGCTCGAGTCTCAGACTGGGTTGCCTGCAATTGCCTGTCCCGGAAAAACAGGGCTAGCTGGCAGGGGCTCCCGACACCGACGGAGGTTCGCTTCATTCCCATCCTGGAGTGGGACTTAGTAGCTGCACCTTTTTTTTTTCTTCTTTCCTTTGTCCCGTTTTATCCCTTTCCCCCGTGCGGAGTCGTTCCTTGAGGGGTGTTCGAAACCTCGGGGGCGTTTCCGTGGTGGGGGACGGGGTTATCTAGCATCATCCATCGTTCCTGCTGCATTCGGAGAGACAGGTTAGTGGGTTGCCTGTTTACAACCTGACAGATTGACAAGCCCACGATTGCTTGCAGCCTGAGCGATGGATCCATCCACGATTCTTTCGTCCGTTCTAGAAACCCTGACTGCCTTGCGTTTAGTGGTAGATGCATTCAGAGGAGAGAATCAGGAGTTACGAAATGAAATGGGATCCATGAGAAGGGAGGTAGCTGGGCTCACTAGAACCACCCCTACAGGGGGTAGAGGGAATGGTTCCTACATCAGGGATTGGACTTTACCATCCCCAGTGACAGATCGCACTCAGGCCACTAGAACCATACCGCACACACAAGGAGGGGGGACACAGGGTGCGGGAATCCCCTCGGTGCATGTGATACAGCCAATGCATTTGCCTTTGGCGCCTCCTGAACGGTTCTATGGGGACCCAAAGAAATTCGGTATTTTTCTGGGTCAGTGCCGACTACATTTCATGTGCAAACCTGCGGTATTTCCCACCGACCAAGCCAAGACGGCCTTTATCATGTCCTACTTAGGGGGCAATGCTGCAAATTGGGCCCTTCCACTAATAGAAAGAGACGATCCTGTCTTGTATAACTATTTGGACTTCTGTGATGACATACGTAAGCTGTTTGACCGCAAGGCACACCACCTATCGTTGGACAAGGAATTGCTCACCCTTAAACAGGGATCACAAGACCTCCTCACTTATATCACCAATTTCAACTGACTCCTGGTTGAAACAAATTGGCCTGTGGAAAAAAGATCGTCCATGTTCTATCAAGGGCTTAAGGGTGAACTAAAGGACGTGCTCGCACAAGTAGTACAGATGCCAGAGTCATGTGAAGAACTGATTGACCTCACAGTGCAGTTGGACCATAGGCTCCAGGAGCGGAAAGGGGACAGGTATCGTTCCGAAACAAGAACCTACGTGCCCCGACCTAAACCTGTAACGGATGAACGATCCACCGCCAACGATGGCGCCGAACCCCTGCAAATCGGTGGAGTCCGAGGTCCCTTAAGTCAGGAAGAAAGAGAACAATGAAGAAAGCAGAGGTTCTGTCTGTACTTCGAGAAACCCGGCCATTTCATTAAAGAATGCAAGGCTCGCTCTCGGCTCACCAGGAGAACAACCCCGACAGATCGAACTCTCTCAGTGGTGGAATATACAGCAGAAGAGTCGGAAAACTGACGCTCTCAAACGAGATAGAGACCCCTTGTTTGAGACCCCCTGAAGAAGAGGTCTCTCCTTCGGTGGCCAACACGGTCCAGTATATGGTGGCCCATATGAATTTATGCGTGACCTTGGAACTACCTTCAGGAACACTCATAGTTGTCCATGCCCTGTTGGATTCCGGGGCCACGGGTAATTTTATCGACCAACAGTACGCCGACGAAATCTGTGTCCCTTGTATGAAAAAGGAACATCCCGAAACCGTGAAGGCAGTGGATGGGTCCGCGTTGACCTCAGGATTGATACGTTTCCATACTCAACCTTTACTGATGCAAATAGGGGAACAGCACTTTGAATACATCCAATTTGACTTGATTGATGCCCCCCAATTCAAGTTAATACTGGGGAGGCCTTGGTTGACCTACCATGACCCCTTGATACAATGGGCAGCACGTTCTGTCTCAATGAATTCGACGTTCTGCAAAGAGCACTGCACAAGACAAACAGTCATGAGCACCAAAAACCCGGAACGCCCCGCCAAGCTACTTGCGTTAGGACGCCACACCCAGACAGTATGTTATACCTCCACTCTACCGCCCGAATATCTACAGTTCCAAGCAGTGTTCAGCAAACAAGAGGCAGGGAAGTTGCCTCCACACAGGAACTACGACTGCATGATTGAACTAGAACCAGGAGCACTAATACCATGCAGTCGGGTATATGCTCTCACGGAAGCGGAAACAACGTATTTACAGCAGTATCTAGCCGAAATGTTGTCTAACGGATTCATTCGTCCCTCATCCTCTCCAGCCTCCTCCCCCCTCTTTTTTATACCTAAGAAAGAGGGAGGCTTGCGGGCGTGCATAGACTACAGAGCCATCAACAAGGTGACTATAAAGAATAGATACCCCTTACCCTTGATACCCGTCTTACTAGATCAACTTAAAGGAGCCACTATCTTTACCAAGTTGGACCTAAGGGGAGCCTACCATCTGGTGCGGGTGCGACGCGGAGACGAATGGAAGACCGCCTTCCGAACAAAGTTTGGGCTTTATGAATATCAGGTCATGCCTTTCGGTCTCTGCAACGCACCCGCAGCCTTTCAATATTTTATGGATGAGGTGTTGCGAGGACTCCTAGACATTTCATGCATAGTCTACATTGACGACATCCTTCTTTACTCTTCTTCAAAGGAAGAACATGTACGTCATGTGGCAGAAGTACTGGAACGACTACAGAGGTATGCTCTGTACGCTAAGCTGGAAAAGTGTCTTTTTCACGCCGAGGAAGTGGAATTTCTAGGGTACATCATAGGACCCCATGGCCTGTGTATGGACAGTAAAAAGACCCAAGCCATAGTGCAGTGGGAATCCCCTACTACGGTCAAGGCTCTGCAAAGTTTCCTGGGATTCGCGAATTTCTATCGCAGGTTCATCAAGGAATTCTCTCGCATTATCCAACCCCTCACGCTTCTACTTCGGAAAGGAGCCAGATTTCTATGGACAGAAGCAGCAGAACACGCCTTCCAGGAACTTAAACTATGTTTCACCCAAGCCCCAGTATTAAGACACCCGGATACGGCTCTTCCTTTTGTGGTGGAAACAGACGCCTCACATTACGCCATAGGGGGCATTCTCTCTCAACGGCATCCTAGTACAGGTCAACTCCACCCGGTGGCCTTTTATTCTAAAAAACTCACTCCTTGCGAGGTCAACTATAGCATCACTGACAAGGAGCTGCTAGCAATAAAAAGAGCCTGCGAAGAGTGGAGACACTACCTGTTAGGAGCTAAGCACACCGTGGAGATCTTTACGGACCATAGAAACCTGTTGTTCCTAAAGACTGCCAGAGCACTGACGCCGAGACAGCTCCGTTGGTCATTGTTCTTCGCCGACTACAACTTCGTAATCAAGTACCGACCTGGGCCACAAAACGGCAAGGCTGATGCCCTATCGCGGCAAACTCCGCCACCAGAAGTGAATCTAGTGCCACAAGAAGAACCCCCAGTAATCCTACACCACGCTTCCTTTCCAGACACGTTCCTGGCTTCCACGACCCACCACGCCTTTCTAGAGCGAGTAAAGGATCATGTCCTGAAACTTGATGCCCAAGCATGGATCGACGAAGCACCAGGAAGACGAACAAGTAGAAATGGACTGCTGTACCAGGACGACAACTTATTTGTGCCTGACGGGCCTTTACAGCAACAAGCTATGCAATGGATACACGACTCACCTTTGGGAGGACATTTGGGAATCCACAAAACCATGCAAGCAATGAAGAGACACTTTTGGTGGCCAACCTTGTCAGCGGATACCACTTCCTATGTCTCCGAATGTGCGGTTTGCGCTCAAGGAAAAGCCCTACATCAAAGACCTAGTGGGCTCTTGCGGCCCATTCCCATACCTCCAACACCCTGGCACACATTGTCAATGGACTTCATCGTCGACATGCCACCCAGATAAGGGCAGACCACCATATTGGTAGTAGTCGATCACCTTACTAAGATGGGTCACTTCATCGCCCTCCCCAAGGTGCCCTCTGCAGCGGAATTGGCTCAAGTGTTTCTTCAACATATTGTACGTCTCCACGGGATCCCAGCGGTCCTCATCACCGATAGGGGGACTCAGTACACGTCCAGATTCTGGAAGGCCTTTTGTGAATCCATGAAAATTGATGCCCGGTTATCAACGAGTTACCATCCGCAAACAGATGGCAAAACCGAAAGACTGAACCAAACATTGGAACAGTACCTCAGGTGCTTCACCCTACAACACGAAGAGGAATGGAGTACACTTCTCTGGACTGCGGAATTCGCTTACAACAATGCCAACCATTCCTCTTTAGGGTGTGCACCATTCTTCTGCTTACAAGGTCACCATCCGAATATGTTACCCTTCGAGTGTCCTGCTCAGTCAAAACACCCTACCATTCAGGAGCATCATGCGCATCTCTGTAAGGTCTTACACTCCGCTAGAACACAACTAAGCACCGCCCAATCCCGTGACAAGGCCAATGCAGACCAGAAACGTTCCGCAGAACCATCGTATGGAGTGGGGGATAGGGTATGGCTGGCTACAAAACATTTAAAACTCAGGGGAAGTAATAGGCTAAAGCCGAAATACGTGGGTCCCTATGTAGTGGATAAAGTAATCAACCCTGTAGCCATGAAATTAAAACTCCCCCATTCGTGGCATATACATCCCGTCTTCCACGTTTCCCTGCTACGGCCCTGCCTTCCCAGCACAAGACTACCTCCTCGGCCGCAGCCTGTAGAGATAGATGGGGAAGAAGAATACGAAGTTAGACGCATTCTCGATTCCAAGGTGCAGCGGGGGAGGGTCTATTATCTCATTGACTGGAAAGGGTACGGTCCGGAGGACCGTTCCTGGGAACCCAAGAGCAATTTACATTGTCCTGTACTAATTCGGCACTTCCATGCGCGCTTCCCTTCCAAACCTGGCGGACCGGCGGGTCGCCGGTCGTTGAGAGGGGGTACTGTCACGTTTCGGCATAGGTAGTGGGGGGGAAATCGACAAGTATGAGTGTCCGTATGAATGCTGCTCCTCTCCGGACTCCATCTCCCATAAGGCCAAGCGGCCATCACGTAACACAGGCATCGGAAGGGTATATAAGCACCTCCCTCCCCCTTGAACGGTGCTTGTCAATCAAAGCTCCCGAGCATTTTCCCCGAGGCTCTGTACCTCTCCGTTTCCTGGTTACGAACGATTCCTTACCTTGGAGTGTATGAATCCTTCCTTGAAGTACCGAGGCGCGCTCCGAGCGTGGGCGTCACTGAACCTTGCCGACTGCCATTCCGAACGCACGGAACCGTGCGAGAGACCCGAACCCGCTGCCGCTGCTGCTACCGTGCAGCCCTCACGTTCCGTGCTGTAGCACACGGCGAACGCTGTTCCTTTCCCGGTCTACGGGTGCGAGTCCGCAGTGGTACTCCCCGAGAACCGGCCACGTTATTTTCCTTCACGAGCAACGGCTCGTCGGTGAGCCGCTTGAAAGGCTCGGATCCCGTGACCCGTTACTTCCTTCATTTTCTTTCGTAGAGGCTGGACACAAAGGCGTGGTGCTTGAGTAAAGGCGCTGGGTGCCTGTAGGACCACGGAGACCGTTCTGCACGGACACTGTGTCAGAGAACTCCGGGACTGCCGTCCGTCAGCTAAGTGCCTTCTTTTGTTTGATGCTGAACATAGATAATGACGTGCTGCTGAAAGCATAAGTCAGGACAAGTGTCTATGATAAGCTGTGTGGGCTCTAAGGTGTCTAACATTCCTCCTCCGTGAGCTCGAGTCTCAGACTGGGTTGCCTGCAATTGCCTGTCCCGGAAAAACAGGGCTAGCTGGCAGGGGCTCCCGACACCTACGGAGGTTCGCTTCATTCCCATCCTGGAGTGGGACTTAGTAGCTGCACCTTTTTTTTTTCTTCTTTCCTTTGTCCCGTTTTATCCCTTTCCCCCGTGCGGAGTCGTTCCTTGAGGGGTGTTCGAAACCTCGGGGGCGTTTCCGTGGTGGGGGACGGGGTTATCTAGCATCATCCATCGTTCCTGCTGCATTCGGAGAGACAGGTTAGTGGGTTGCCTGTTTACAACCTGACAGATTGACAAGCCCACGATTGCTTGCAGCCTGAGCGATGGATCCATCCACGATTCTTTTGTCCGTTCTAGAAACCCTGACTGCCTTGCGTTTAGAGGTAGATGCATTCAGAGGAGAGAATCAGGAGTTACGAAATGAAATGGGATCCATGAGAAGGGAGGTAGCTGGGCTCACTAGAACCACCCCTACAGGGGGTAGAGGGAATGGTTCCTACATCAGGGATTGGACTTTACCATCCCCAGTGACAGATCGCACTCAGGCCACTAGAACCATACCGCACACACAAGGAGGGGGGACACAGGGTGCGGGAATCCCCTCGGTGCATGTGATACAGCCAATGCATTTGCCTTTGGCGCCTCCTGAACGGTTCTATGGGGACCCATAGAAATTCGGTATTTTTCTGGGTCAGTGCCGACTACATTTCATGTGCAAACCTGCGGTATTTCCCACCGACCAAGCCAAGACGGCCTTTATCATGTCCTACTTAGGGGGCAATGCTGCAAATTGGGCCCTTCCACTAATAGAAAGAGACGATCCTGTCTTGTATAACTATTTGGACTTCTGTGATGACATACGTAAGCTGTTTGACCGCAAGGCACACCACCTATCGTTGGACAAGGAATTGCTCACCCTTAAACAGGGATCACAAGACCTCCTCACTTATATCACCAATTTCAACCGACTCCTGGTTGAAACAAATTGGCCTGTGGAAAAAAGATCGTCCATGTTCTATCAAGGGCTTAAGGGTGAACTAAAGGACGTGCTCGCACAAGTAGTACAGATGCCAGAGTCATGTGAAGAACTGATTGACCTCACAGTGCAGTTGGACCATAGGCTCCAGGAGCGGAAAGGGGACAGGTATCGTTCCGAAGCAAGAACCTACGTGCCCCGACCTAAACCTGTAACGGATGAACGATCCACCGCCAACGATGGCGCCGAACCCATGCAAATCGGTGGAGTCCGAGGTCCCTTAAGTCAGGAAGAAAGAGAACAACGACGAAAGCAGAGGTTCTGTCTGTACTGCGAGAAACCCGGCCATTTCATTAAAGAATGCAAGTCACGCTCTCGGCTCACCAGGAGAACAACCCCGACAGATCGAACTCTCTCAGTGGTGGAATATACAGCAGAAGAGTCGGAAAACTGACGCTCTCAAACGAGATAGAGACCCCTTGTTTGAGACCCCCTGAAGAAGAGGTCTCTCCTTCGGTGGCCAACACGGTCCAGTATATGGTGGCCCATATGAATTTATGCGTGACCTTGGAACTACCTTCAGGAACACTCATAGTTGTCCATGCCCTGTTGGATTCCGGGGCCACGGGTAATTTTATCGACCAACAGTACGCCGACGAAATCTGTGTCCCTTGTATGAAAAAGGAACATCCCGAAACCGTGAAGGCAGTGGATGGGTCCGCGTTGACCTCAGGATTGATACGTTTCCATACTCAACCTTTACTGATGCAAATAGGGGAACAGCACTTTGAATACATCCAATTTGACTTGATTGATGCCCCCCAATTCAAGTTAATACTGGGGAGGCCTTGGTTGACCTACCATGACCCCTTGATACAATGGGCAGCACGTTCTGTCTCAATGAATTCGACGTTCTGCAAAGAGCACTGCACAAGACAAACAGTCATGAGCACCAAAAATCCGGAACGCCCCGCCAAGCTACTTGCGTTAGGACGCCACACCCAGACAGTATGTTATACCTCCACTCTACCGCCCGAATATCTACAGTTCCAAGCAGTGTTCAGCAAACAAGAGGCAGGGAAGTTGCCTCCACACAGGAACTACGACTGCGTGATTGAACTAGAACCAGGAGCACTAATACCATGCAGTCGGGTATATGCTCTCAGGAAGCAGAAACAACGTATTTACAGCAGTATCTAGCCGAAATGTTGTCTAACGGATTCATTCGTCCCTAATCCTCTCAAGCCTCCTCCCCCCTCTTTTTTATACCTAAGAAAGAGGGAGGCTTGCGGGCGTGCATAGACTACAGAGCCATCAACAAGGTGACTATAAAGAATAGATACCCCTTACCCTAGATACCCGTCTTACTAGATCAACTTAAAGGAGCCACTATCTTTACCAAGTTGGACCTAAGGGGAGCCTACCATCTGGTGCGGGTGCGACGCGGAGACGAATGGAAGACCGCTTTCCGAACAAAGTTTGGGCTTTATGAATATCAGGTCATGCCTTTCGGTCTCTGCAACGCACCCGCAGCCTTTCAATATTTTATGGATGAGGTGTTGCGAGGACTCCTAGACATTTCATGCATAGTCTACATTGACGACATCCTTGTTTACTCTTCTTCAAAAGAAGAACATGTACGTCATGTGGCAGAAGTACTGGAACGACTACAGAGGTATGCTCTGTACGCTAAGCTGGAAAAGTGTCTTTTTCACGCCGAGGAAGTGGAATTTCTAGGGTACATCATAGGACCCCATGGCCTGTGTATGGACAGTAAAAAGACCCAAGCCATAGTGCAGTGGGAATCCCCTACTACGGTCAAGGCTCTGCAAAGTTTCCTGGGATTCGCGAATTTCTATTGCAGGTTCATCAAGGAATTCTCTCGCATTATCCAACCCCTCACGCTTCTACTCCGGAAAGGAGCCAGATTTCTATGGACAGAAGCAGCAGAACACGCCTTCCAGGAACTTAAACTATGTTTCACCCAAGCCCCAGTATTAAGACACCCGGATACGGCTCTTCCTTTTGTGGTGGAAACAGACGCCTCACATTACGCCATAGGGGGCATTCTCTCTCAACGGCATCCTAGTACAGGTCAACTCCACCCAGTGGCCTTTTATTCTAAAAAACTCACTCCTTGCGAGGTCAACTATAGCATCACTGACAAGGAGCTGCTAGCAATAAAAAGAGCCTGCGAAGAGTGGAGACACTACCTGTTAGGAGCTAAGCACACCGTGGAGATCTTTACGGACCATAGAAACCTGTTGTTCCTAAAGACTGCCAGAGCACTGACGCCGAGACAGCTCCGTTGGTCATTGTTCTTCGCCGACTACAACTTCGTAATCAAGTACCGACCTGGGCCACAAAACGGCAAGGCTGATGCCCTATCGCGGCAAACTCCGCCACCAGAAGTGAATCTAGTGCCACAAGAAGAACCCCCAGTAATCCTACACCACGCTTCCTTTCCAGACACGTTCCTGGCTTCCACGACCCACCACGCCTTTCTAGAGCGAGTAAAGGATCATGTCCTGAAACTTGATGCCCAAGCATGGATCGACGAAGCACCAGGAAGACGAACAAGTAGAAATGGACTGCTGTACCAGGACGACAACTTATTTGTGCCTGACGGGCCTTTACAGCAACAAGCTATGCAATGGATACACGACTCACCTTTGGGAGGACATTTGGGAATCCACAAAACCATGCAAGCAATGAAGAGACACTTTTTGGTGGCCAACCTTGTCAGCGGATACCACTTCCTATGTCTCCGAATGTGCGGTTTGCGCTCAAGGAAAAGCCCTACATCAAAGACCTAGTGGGCTCTTGCGGCCCATTCCCATACCTCCAACACCCTGGCACACATTGTCAATGGACTTCATCGTCGACATGCCACCCAGATAAGGGCAGACCACCATATTGGTAGTAGTCGATCACCTTACTAAGATGGGTCACTTCATCGCCCTCCCCAAGGTGCCCTCTGCAGCGGAATTGGCTCAAGTGTTTCTTCAACATATTGCACGTCTCCACGGGATCCCAGCGGTCCTCATCACCGATAGGGGGACTCAGTTCACGTCCAGATTCTGGAAGGCCTTTTGTGAATCCATGAAAATTGATGCCCGGTTATCAACGAGTTACCATCCGCAAACAGATGGCAAAACCGAAAGACTGAACCAAACATTGGAACAGTACCTCAGGTGCTTCACCATACAACACGAAGAGGAATGGAGTACACTTCTCTGGACTGCGGAATTCGCTTACAACAATGCCAACCATTCCTCTTTAGGGTGTGCACCATTCTTCTGCTTACAAGGTCACCATCCGAATATGTTACCCTTCGAGTGGCCTGCTCAGTCAAAACACCCTACCATTCAGGAGCATCATGCGCATCTCCGTAAGGTCTTACACTCCGCTAGAACACAACTAAGCACCGCCCAATCCCGTGACAAGGCCAATGCAGACCAGAAACGTTCCGCAGAACCATCGTATGGAGTGGGGGATAGGGTATGGCTGGCTACAAAACATTTAAAACTCAGGGGAAGTAATAGGCTAAAGCCGAAATACGTGGGTCCCTATGTAGTGGATAAAGTAATCAACCCTGTAGCCATGAAATTAAAACTCCCCCATTCGTGGCATATACATCCCGTCTTCCACGTTTCCCTGCGACGGCCCTGCCTTCCCAGCACAAGACTACCTCCTCGGCCGCAGCCTGTAGAGATAGATGGGGAAGAAGAATACGAAGTTAGACGCATTCTCGATTCCAAGGTGCAGCGGGGGAGGGTCTATTATCTCATTGACTGGAAAGGGTACGGTCCGGAGGACCGTTCCTGGGAACCCAAGAGCAATTTACATTGTCCTGTACTAATTCGGCACTTCCATGCGCGCTTCCCTTCCAAACCTGGCGGACCGGCGGGTCGCCGGTCGTTGAGAGGGGGTACTGTCACGTTTCGGCATAGGTAGTGGGGGGGAAATCGACAAGTATGAGTGTCCGTATGAATGCTGCTCCTCTCCGGACTCCATCTCCCATAAGGCCAAGCGGCCATCACGTAACACAGGCATCGGAAGGGTATATAAGCACCTCCCTCCCCCTTGAACGGTGCTTGTCAATCAAAGCTCCCGAGCATTTTCCCCGAGGCTCTGTACCTCTCCGTTTCCTGGCTACGAACGATTCCTTACCTTGGAGTGTCTGAATCCTTCCTTGAAGTACCGAGGCGCGCTCCGAGCGTGGGCGTCACTGAACCTTGCCGACTGCCATTCCGAACGCAAGGAACCGTGCGAGAGACCCGAACCCGCTGCCGCTGCTGCTACCGTGCAGCCCTCACGTACCGTGCTGTAGCACACGGCGAACGCTGTTCCTTTCCCGGTCTACGGGTGCGAGTCCGCAGTGGTACTCCCCGAGAACCGGCCACGTTATTTTCCTTCACGAGCAACGGCTCGTCGGCGAGCCGCTTGAAAGGCTCGGATCCCGTGACCCGTTACTTCCTTCATTTTCTTTCGTAGAGGCTGGACACAAAGGCGTGGTGCTTGAGTAAAGGCGCTGGGTGCCTGTAGGACTACGGAGACCGTTCTGCACGGACACTGTGTCAGAGAACTCCGGGACTGCCGTCCGTCAGCTAAGTGCCTTCTTTTGTTTGATGCTGAACATAGATAATGACGTGCTGCTGAAAGCATAAGTCAGGACAAGTGTCTATGACAAGCTGTGTGGGCTCTAAGGTGTCTAACATTCCTCCTCCGTGAGCTCGAGTCTCAGACTGGGTTGCCTGCAATTGCCTGTCCCGGAAAAACAGGGCTAGCTGGCAGGGGCTCCCGACACCGACGGAGGTTCGCTTCATTCCCATCCTGGAGTGGGACTTAGTAGCTGCACCTTTTTTTTTTCTTCTTTCCTTTGTCCCGTTTTATCCCTTTCCCCCGTGCGGAGTCGTTCCTTGAGGGGTGTTCGAAACCTCGGGGGCGTTTCCGTGGTGGGGGACGGGGTTATCTAGCATCATCCATCGTTCCTGCTGCATTCGGAGAGACAGGTTAGTGGGTTGCCTGTTTACAACCTGACATATTGTCACGACATCAGACAAGGGTGGTAATATTGTTATTTGGCCGCAGAAACAATATATTGCTGAAGCTCAAAAACAACTAAGCGATCCTCTGTGCTATGCCAAATCCAGTTTTAAACAATACAATGTTGCCAGAGATCAACTAAAAAAAATCCTTCTTAAATGGAAAAGAGAAGGGATGATTTCAATGCAGGAATTCCAATTTCTACATGTTGAGAATCCAGTTCTACCAAGACTATATGTAATACCAAAGGTGCACAAAGAAATATTTCCAGTTCCTGGACGTCCCATTATATCAGCCATACAGAGTGTTTCGGAACACATCACTGAATATATTGATTATTTTCTACAGGACTTAGTAACAAGTTTGCCAACTTATATTAAAGACACCGGTGACTTTTTAAGAAAGATCAGAAATATTCCCGAGACTGAAGATTTGATATTTATCACGCTAGATGTCGAATCACTGTATACAAGTATAGAACATCATACTGGGTTAAAAGCATTAGAATATTTTTTAGGAACCAGATCATTACATTGTTACAGTCATAACAAAAGGGTTGTTGAATTGGTTACTTGGTGCCTAAATAATAATTATTTTATGTTTGGCAATGAAATACATCTACAAAAGAGAGGAGTGGTGATGGGGGCCTGCTTCTCTCCCAGCTACGCGTGCTTGCACGTGGGCTGGTGGGAGGAGCAGGTCCTCAGGCGCACACACCATGTGACTTTCTCGGGCCAGGTGCTAAAATGGATGCGTTACATTGATGACGTTTTTATTTTATGGAAGGGTGATGAAAGTAGTGCTAAGGAATTTTCTAGAGAGATCAATATCAATCATGAAAATCCAAAGTTTACTTCGACTATCAGTAGACAAGAAGTTGATTTCTTAGACGTAAAGGTTTTCTTTCAGGAGCGACAAATTGCAACTAAACTCCACAGAAAAAGCACTGCTGGAAACACCATATTACACGCCAGCAGTGCTCACCCCAAACACGTCATCAATAATATTCCCTATGGGGAATTATTAAGACTTAAACGCATATGCAGCACAGAGGAAGATCTAGCCATTTGTACCTCACAAGCACTAGAAAGATTCAAACAAAGAGGATACAAAGATGTCATTTTAAATCAAGCGCTTAATAAAATGCAGGCTTGGTCCAGAGAATCCCTTCTGATAAGTGAGAAAATCATCAATACAGATACAGTGGCAAATAACCCAGATTCAGTACCAAGGTTTGTGACCACCTACTACCGTCAAGAAAGAAAGATCAGGTCTATTTTAACACATAGCTGGCCGATTCTTTTAACAGATGCAGTTTTAGCTCCCCGACTTCCCAACACTCCAACAATTACATATAGGAAGGGACCTTCCATGAAAACTCAAATCAGTAAAAGTTTTCCAGAATCAAGTAAAAGCCAAATGTGGTTTCAGTCCCGGCCGGGATTCGTCAAATGTTCCAGCTGCAGGGCTTGCAGGTTTGGAACTAATACGACACAATATACCACCCCATTCAGTCCAGAAATGGTAAACATTAAGGGGTCCTACAATTGTAAAACTGAGTATGCCGTCTATGTCCTGACATGCACCTGTGGCTTGAGATATGTGGGTAGCACCAAGCTACAGGTGCATGTCAGAATCCTCCAGCATCTCCGGGCAATCGTTAATAACGACAGCTCGTACCCAGTGGCCAGACATTTTAAGTCTGTGCATAACAATGATCTGCAGTGCCTAAAATACTTTGTAATAGCAGCAATTCCAAAACCACGAAGGGGAGGAGATAGAGATAAAATGCTGAGAAGGTTGGAATCGAAAACAATTCTAGAACTAGATAGCAAATTTCCTAACGGACTTAGTACCACGGAGGTCCTGTACCATTTCTATAATAGACGGTATTAGGAAAGCATCAGTCAATAGATCTGCACATAGGCACCTTCCCTGCCGCACTGTTGATCTTTCTCTTTTTTTTTGTTGCAGAACAATTAAAAAATGTTAAGCCTATTTTGGGAATTTGCCTTTTTAAAATGTATTTTATTTTTATATGTGGGTCGCACATTTTATTATTGCACTTCAGAAATTGAACAAAAAAATAGGGTCCATATTCTTTCGTTTTTATAAAAGAGATGAAACAACGTTTTTTAAATTAAATATAGCAACAAATCAGGTCATTTCCAATCAATTAGCATTTAGGTTGTACATAGACGGTTCGTCCTTAATTATCATGATACAGTAAATATATATTATAGCCAATACAAGCGCAATTTGCACTATTCAGAATACATTTGTTTACAAAAAAATCTTTGCACATGTATGTGTACTAATTGCGTACTTTGCACATTTTTGGACATTTGTTTACAAAAAACATCTTTGCGTATTTTTGCACATGTAAAAATATACTAATTGAGTATTTTGCACATTTTTTGGCAAAAGATATATTTATTTGCGGATTTTGCACAGAGAATTGCGATATTTGCACATGGTTTGAAGTATAGGCTATTAACATGTACACGAATTGGCTTTAGGTTTCTCATAAAATAGTGAGAAATGAACAATGAATTAACATTATTTAAATATGGTTGTAATCAATAGCCAAAAAACTGATGTTTGCTTATAGAAAAATCTTGCATTGATGCAGTTTAAAAATGTGTATATATTTAAAAAAGAGTATATATATCAAGAAAACGTAACAGAAAATCTCTTTACCATCAAAATGTCAGATGATATTTGACTAGGTAGAAGAAAGACTCACCCATCAGAAAATGGTAAAAAGTGGCAAATAGTATGTTGTTTATATTTATGATCACATGTGGTGTCTGCACAGCATATTTTAAAAGAAGAGTCATGGCCGATAACTGACAATCTGTGAGCAAGGGCACCCGCCCGAAACGCGTCAGATTTTGCAGCTCTAAGAAATAAAATATTCGTGTCTGCATTCTGGGATTCGTGTTGTCTTTGGTTCGCCGAGAGGAAGTGCTCAAAAACAACATACTTTGTTTGATATATGTATATATATATATAGGTTTTACACTAATGAAGGTCAGGATTATCCTAAAGAGCGAATTGTGGGGGGAAAATATATATATATCTATATCCATATATATTCATATTTGTGCACTACAAAGATATCATGCTTATATATATCACACTGTAGCAAGCTGCCAGGAGCTGCAAAGGCTTCCAAATCTGACCTTGCCTGGAAAAGCTTCAACGCTGTTCAGAACCAACTCAGAAGTTACTTTGCTTGTCCTGACTCCATGTTAGTTTGCTTATCTGGTAGTTCATTTTACTTACACTGTATGCCTGTAGTATAATTGGCACAGTGCCGAGCCTGCATTTCTGTGCTACCCATATTTAGCTGTTTAAAATTGGCATGGTGCAGATCTTGCATATCCCTGTTAGCCATATTTGGAACTGTGCCTTAGGCTAGTTCCGTTGACGTTGCATTTCTTAATGTATATAGGACCCAGAAATAAGGGTGGGTGTAGCTCAAGGAGTTACACTATGTGGAATACCGCGGAGTTGAAAAAAAACTCAGTGGCATTCTGTGAATTTCCACGTGCGGGCAGAGTTGTTCCACTCGCTGAAGCTCACCACTTCTCTGGGCCCTATGTTAGAGGGACAGTGCGCAGGGGTGGAGATGTCACCTATTATCTCCGTCATGTCGGGTGAAGCATGCACGTGCCGTAGTACAGTCCCAACTGTGCAGAAGAGAAGAGGCATAAATGGAGGGAACCAGTGTGTCGATCGGCATTAAGTTCGGACAAGCTTGGGACAATATTTAACTAATGAACATTTGATTTGACTGTCCTATTGGAGCTACGTCTCGTCAGTCAGCAAGCGTAGTCAGTTGACGCTGCTGGGGTGATCAACTCTGCCCACTCACGGACCACTCTAAGAGGAAGTGAAAACGCTGTGTAACAAGCCTCGATCTAGACAAGTATCACCAGGGTGAATCTTGTCTAGATCGAGCCTTGGCTCGCAGCGTTCCCTTGGAGCTGCCATCTCTGTACACAGCTGGAGTCACTGCCCTCCACCCGTCCAACTCAATCCCTCCTACATCCAGCAGCCTCCCCAACAACATGACAGGATAGGAGGACTTCGGCCTGGGGGAATCTCAACATGGCCCCATCCCCACCGCCTGATTCTCCCACCCTATCTGGCCAATTTTGCAGCCTAGCCCATTGCACAGCTCTGCACCTTGTTTACACCGTGGCTGGTCTCTTCAGTGCTGTAATGAAGGTGGGTCGCCTCTTCCCCGCGCTTTGCCTCTGCAGACAGCAGCAGCGTACAGCAGATCCCTGGCATACATGCCCACTCGGACACCGGCAGGTAAGGGGTGACCTAAGGGGCTGGCATACAACGTTTACTGCATCACTCACTAACAGCATGAGTTAGAAGGCTTGAGGTAAAAAAATACTTTTGATTCTACTGCATTGCCATGGCAAAATAGTTTTCTCATTGGTGTTCAACGGTTCCGCCCCATCCAGCCCTTTCACTTCATGGAAATATACCAAGTGATGAGAATTGTAAATACAATGGGGACCAGCTGCGCACATTTTGCAAATCACCGTCCTTTTTTCCCCAGCCATCGTTTTTAAAACTCATTACAAGTTATTTGTGCGTATGTTATACATGTTTGCCCATTAAACACTCAACTTGTTTAGTGGGTGCTGGTAAACTCCGCTTAGTGGTGTAGGTGGAGTTTTTGCAAAACTCCGCCCTCCAAGTTGAGTGTGGAGTGAAAAAAAACTTGATGAACTCCCCTGGCGGAGCAGAGTTTACCTCCCACCGTTACCCAGAAACCAGTTATTCAGGGTAGAAGCAGGCTGAGAGCACCAGTTTGTGACCTGACTTCTTCCTTGCTGATCAGCAAGCATGCACGGGTACCAATAAATACATTTCATTCTGTTTCTGAGCAAACTGCTCTGTCTGGTGAGTTTCTTTCATTTGCTCCTGGGGGGGAGGGGGTGCAAATACTATTTATTTTCCTAACAGCAGATAATGTTAGACTTACTAAGTGGCAATCCTAATGAGGTCAGGGCTTCCTAAATTAATGAAATCTCCCTCTTTTATATCACACAGAATCAACCAGGTCATACCCAAGAATATTATAATTTAAAAAACAGAAGCAGCCCTTACTCACCGGACAACCATCAAACGAACACATCAAACCTGTCTCTCATTATTAACAAAAGTTGAAAAATGCATGGTCATCAAAGCAAACTCAGTATCAAAGAATAAACTTTGCATGCATGACGTCACAGACATCCAACAATTCATAGCTAAAACATGGCTAGCTGATGATGCATCATTGTGCATGAAGAAATACTACCAGGTGCACCCTGTAATACACATATCAAAAGTAAAAAAAGTAATCCTAGATGTCAAGGTCAAGGAAAGCTTTATTCGACTGTTATTTTTTAACAATCATAAAAGCATTAAAATAATCCATTTTCCAATAAAATCCATGAATTAAAAAGCATAAAAAATCACAATATACAGTACAATTTGGTCATTTTAAGATACATACACATTTCATTAATTAAAAGACCATACAAATATAGAGAGGTGGTTCGTTTATGTTTGGAATTCATCGTTAATAAAACTTTTTCTTAATCGAAGCACTCTCTTTAAAAACATGGCTAACCTCCATGCGACATGTTCATTCTCCAGTAACTGAAGTTTTATCAAATCAGGGTGACATTGCCCCAGCCCCTGAGATTTTATAAGTGGAATTAAACACACTTTCCTTAACTCTGAGTAAAATTTACAAAAAAGGACTAAACGCATGGTATACTGAGAGGATTGGTTGTCACAAGGACACAGTGGTAACTGTTGCGACCAGTCATTCATTTTAGGCAGGGCCACTAGTCTGTGGACAGTATTGAACCTAAACCGAGTCAATAACATTCTATCATAGGTACCGGGCACAAATGACAAATATGGCTCCATTCTTAGTGTAGTTAATAATAATTGGTGTTGACTAGGCTTTAAGAGTTCTCCTGACAATCTAACAGTTTCCAGCAAGCATAAACCCTCCTTTTTAAGTAGTAGTCTAGGGATTGCCTGCAGGGTCATGGGGTCGGTAAAGTATTCTGGGTGATCTAAATCAGTCATAAAGTCACGCACAAACCTGACCCAAGGAATCTTTAAAGCCCCGTCTAATTTGAGACAGTCCTGCAGAATCTCCCTATTTAGCTGTGTCTGTTCCTTTGACCAGATACTGTGCCACAACAGTATCGGTTCTATTTTGATAAGGTCAGAGATAAAAGGGAGACCCAGCTCCTCGTGGCAAACATGAAAGGAGGTACTTAGTGGAACTGATAGAATACATTTTAAAAATGAGTTTTCAACTTGTTGCAGCAACATAGTGTTAGCTAGGCCCCACACCCCTGCTCCATACATAACAGAAGTAATGCATTTTGCTTTGAATATTTGTAGGAGCTCCCCCGGGGGTTTCCTTCCTAATTTCCTAAATGTTGCGAGGGCGGTGGCTGACCGAATGAACAACAATTTTTTCATAGTTATGGTTTGAGCCCATGAGTCATTGTGATTAAATTGTACTCTGAGGTATGAGAAACTCTTAGTTGATACTAGCTTCTGGCCATCCACAAATACATCTTTTGGTCTCATGGTCCCTTGACCGCATCTCATTACAAACGTCTTAGATATGTTGGTACTAAGACCAAGATCCTTCATGAAAACTGAGAAACAGTCAAGGACCCTTTGGAGACCAATTTGGGATCTTGCCATTAAAACTGCATCATCCGCATAAAGAAGAACCGGAATGGGCCGACCAGCAACCTGAGGGAAATCTTGTGCACTACTGATTAATGCATCGCCCAGTCCATTGATATACAAGTTAAAAAAGAATGGGGCCAGCATGCAGCCCTGCCTGATCCTAGATGTAGTTCTTAGTCTGGAACCACAAATATATGCTGTAGTTAAATCTTCAACAAATATGTTCAGGGTTGTATAATTCCTTTTCTTCTTCCTAGGCCTCCTCCACAGCCAGGGTTATGCTCTCTTGGCTAGAGCATGTAAATTAACTACATTTAAGAGCCCAAACACCTCTCATAAATAAATTAAAATGGGCGCACAATTCAGCAACCAGGCTACTACTACATTTGAAATCCTGGGACCCCATATTGCCTATGCTTACCTATGCTTGTGTGCTTGCCCTGGCTCCCAGTATCCTGCCAGATTGTGTTCAAAGCCCTCTTCGTAACACATCAACTTCTGCATGGAATAGGATCAATATTAGAATAAAAGAAATTCAAGACCCACCACTCAAATGCAAAGCCTCTAACCCTAAGTGATCCTACAGCTGAAAGTGCTACAAGACCCAGCACCCAAAGGCAAAGCCTCTGACCCTAAGTAACCCTACAGCTGATAGCCCTATAAGGCCCACCGCCCAAAGGCAAAGCCTCTGACCCTAAGTGATCCTGCAGCTGAAAGTGCTACAAGGCCCACCACCCAAAGGCAAAGCCTCTGAACCTAAGTGATCCAACAGCCAAAAGTGCTACAAGGCCCACCACCCAAAGGCAAAGCCTCTGACCCTAAGTGATCCTACAGCCGATAGTGCTACAAGGCCCACCGCCCAAAGGCAAAGCCTCTGACCCTAAGTGATCCTACATCTGAAAGTGCTACAAGGCCCACCGCCCAAAGGCAAAGCCTCTGACCCTAAGTGATCCTACGGCTGAAAGTGCTACAAGGCCCACCGCCCAAAGGCAAAGCCTCTGAACCTAAGTGATCCTACAGCTGAAAGTGCTACAAGGCCCACCACCCAAAGGCAAAACCTCTGACCCTAAGTGATCCTGCAGCTGAAAGTGCTACAAGGCCCACCGCCCAAAGGCAAAGCCTCTGAACCTAAGTGATCCAACAGCCAAAAGTGCTACAAGGCCCACCACCCAAAGGCAAAGCCTCTGACCCTAAGTGATCCCACAGCTGATAGTGCTACAAGGTCCACCACCCAAAGGCAAAGCCTCTGACCCTAAGTGATCCTACAGCTGAAAGTGCTACAAGGCCCACCGCCCAAAGGCAAAGCCTCTGACCCTAAGTGATCCTACAGCTGAAAGTGCTACAAGTCCCACCGCCCAAAGGCAAAGCCTCTGACCCTAAGTGATCCTACAGCTGGAAGTGCTACAAGGCCCACCACCCAAAGGCAAAGCCTCTGACCCTAAGTGATCCTACAGCTGAAAGTGCTACAAGGCCCACCACCCAAAGGCAAAGCCTCTGACCCTAAGTGATCCAACAGCTGAAAGTGCTACAAGACCCACCACCCAAAGGCAAAGCCTCTGACCCTAAGTGATCCTACAGCAGAAAGTGCTACAAGGCACACCACCCAAAGGCAAAGCCTCTGACCCTAAGTGATCCCACAGCTGGAAGTGCTACAAGACCCACCACCCAAAGGCAAAGCCTCTGACCCTAAGTGATCCTACAGCAGAAAGTGCTACAAGGCCCACCACCCAAAGGCAAAGCCTCTGACCCTAAGTGATCCCACAGCTGGAAGTGCTGCAAGGCCCACCACCCAAAGGCAAAGCCTCTGACCCTAAGTGATCCCACAGCTGGAAGTGCTACAAGGCCCACCGCCAAAGGCAAAGCCTCTGACCCTAAGTGATCCCACAGCTGGAAGAGCTACAAGGCCCACCACCCAAAGGCAAAGCCTCTGACCCTAAGTGACCCTGCAGCTGAAAGTGCTACAAGGCCCACAGGCCGAAGGCAAAGCCTCTGATCCTAAGTGATCCTACAGCTGAAATTGCTACAAGGCCCACCGCCCAAAGGCAAAGCCTCTGACCCTAAGTGATCCTACAGCCGATAGTGCTACAAGGCCCACCACCCAAAGGCAAAGCCTCTGACCCTAAGTGATCCTGCAGCTGAAAGTGATACAAGGTGACCACCCAAAGGCAAAGCCTCTGACCCTAAGTAACCCTGCAGCTGAAAGTGCTACAAGGCCCACAGGCCGAAGGCAAAGCCTCTGATCCTAAGTGATCCTACAGCTAAAAGTGCTACAAGGCCCACCGCCCTAAGGCAAAGCCTCTGACCCTAAGTGATCCTACAGCTGAAAGTGCTACAAGGCTCACCGCCCAAAGGCAAAGCCTCTGACCCTAAGTGATCCTACAGCTGAAATTGCTACAAAACCCACCGTCCAAAGGCAAAGCCTCTGACCCTAAGTGATCCTACAGCCGAAAGTACTGCAAGGCCCACCGCCCAAAGGCAAAGCCTCTGACCCTAAGTGATCCTACAGCCGATAGTGCTACAAGGCCCACCACCCAAAGGCAAAGCCTCTGACCCTAAGTGATCCTGCAGCTGAAAGTGATACAAGGTGACCACCCAAAGGCAAAGCCTCTGACCCTAAGTGATCCTGCAGCTGAAAGTGCTACAAGGTCCACCGCCCAAAGGCAAACCTCTGACCCTAAGTGATCCTACAGCTGATAGTGCTACAAGGCCCACCGCCCAAAGGCAAAGCCTCTGACCCTAAGTGATCCTGCAGCTGAAAGGGCTACAAAGCCCACCGCCCGAAGGCAAAGCCTCTGACCCTAAGTGATCCTACGGCTGAAAGTGCTACAAGGCCCACCGCCCAAAGGCAAAGCCTCTGACCCTAAGTGATCCTACAGCTGAAAGTGCTACAAGGCCCACTACCCAAAGGCAAAACCTCTGACCCTAAGTGATCCTGCAGCTGAAAGTGCTACAAGGCCCACCGCCCAAAGGCAAAGCCTCTGACCCTAAGTGACCCTACAGCTGATAGCCCTATAAGGCCCACCGCCCAAAGGCAAAGCCTCTGACCCTAAGTGATCCTGCAGCTGAAAGTGCTACAAGGCCCACCGCCCAAAGGCAAAGCCTCTGAACCTAAGTGATCCAACAGCCAAAAGTGCTACAAGGCCCACCACCCAAAGGCAAAGCCTCTGACCCTAAGTGATCCTACAGCCGATAGTGCTACAAGGCCCACCGCCCAAAGGCAAAGCCTCTGACCCTAAGTGATCCTACATCTAAAAGTGCTACAAGGCCCACCGCCCAAAGGCAAAGCCTCTGACCCTAAGTGATCCTACAGCTGAAAGTGCTACAAGTCCCACCGCCCAAAGGCAAAGCCTCTGACCCTAAGTGATCCTACAGCTGGAAGTGCTACAAGGCCCACCACCCAAAGGCAAAGCCTCTGACCCTAAGTGATCCTACAGCTGATAGTGCTACAAGGCCCACCACCCAAAGGCAAAACATCTGACCCTAAGTGATCCTGCAGCTGAAAGTGATACAAGGTGACCACCCAAAGGCAAAGCCTCTGACCCTAAGTGATCCTGCAGATGAAAGTGCTACAAGGCCCACCGCCCAAAGGCAAAGCCTCTGACCCTAAGTGATCCTACAGCTAATAGTGCTACAAGGCCCACCGCCCAAAGGCAAAGCCTCTGACCCTAAGTGATCCTGCAGCTGAAAGTGCTACAAGGCCCACCGCCCAAAGGCAAAGCCTCTGACCCTAAGTGATCCTAAAGCTGAAAGTGCTACAAGGCCCACCACCCAAAGGCAAAACCTCTGACCCTAAGTGATCCTGCAGCTGAAAGTGCTACAAGGCCCACCGCCCAAAGGCAAAGCCTCTGACCCTAAGTGACCCTACAGCTGATAGCCCTACAAGGCCCACCGCCCAAAGGCAAAGCCTCTGACCCTAAGTGATCCTACAGCTGAAAGTGCTACAAGGCCCACCACCCAAAGGCAAAGCCTCTGACCCTAAGTGATCCCACAGCTGGAAGTGCTACAAGACCCACCACCCAAAGGCAAAGCCTCTGACCCTAAGTGATCCTACAGCTGAAAGTGCTACAAGGCCCACCGCCCAAAGGCAAAGCCTCTGACCCTAAGTGATCCTACAGCTGAAAGTGCTACAAGGCCCACCACCAAAGACAAAGCCTCTGACCCTAAGTGATTCTGCAGCTGAAAGTGATACAAGGTGACCACCCAAAGGCAAAGCCTCTGACCCTAAGTGATCCTACAGCTGAAAGTGCTACAAGGCCCACCGCCCAAAGGCAAAGCCTCTGACCCTAAGTGACCCTGCAGCTGAAAGTGCTACAAGGCCCACAGGCCAAAGGCAAAGCCTCTGATCCTAAGTGATCCTACAGCTGTAAGTGCTACAAAGCCCACCGCCCGAAGGCAAAGCCTCTGACCCTAAGTGATCCTACAGCTAAAAGTGCTACAAGGCCCACCGCCCTAAGGCAAAGCCTCTGACCCTAAGTGATCCTACAGCTGAAAGTGCTACAAGGCTCACCGCCCAAAGGCAAAGCCTCTGACCCTAAGTGATCCTACAGCTGAAATTGCTACAAAACCCACCGTCCAAAGGCAAAGCCTCTGACCCTAAGTGATCCTACAGCCGAAAGTACTGCAAGGCCCACCGCCCAAAGGCAAAGCCTCTGACCCTAAGTGATCCTACAGCCGATAGTGCTACAAGGCCCACCACCCAAAGGCAAAGCCTCTGACCCTAAGTGATCCTGCAGCTGAAAGTGATACAAGGTGACCACCCAAAGGCAAAGCCTCTGACCCTAAGTGATCCTGCAGCTGAAAGTGCTACAAGGTCCACCGCCCAAAGGCAAAGCCTCTGACCCTAAGTGATCCTACAGCTGATAGTGCTACAAGGCCCACCGCCCAAAGGCAAAGCCTCTGACCCTAAGTGATCCTGCAGCTGAAAGGGCTACAAAGCCCACCGCCCGAAGGCAAAGCCTCTGACCCTAAGTGATCCTACGGCTGAAAGTGCTACAAGGCCCACCGCCCATAGGCAAAGCCTCTGACCCTAAGTGATCCTACAGCTGAAAGTGCTACAAGGCCCACCACCCAAAGGCAAAACCTCTGACCCTAAGTGATCCTGCAGCTGAAAGTGCTACAAGGCCCACCGCCCAAAGGCAAAGCCTCTGACCCTAAGTGACCCTACAGCTGATAGCCCTATAAGGCCCACCGCCCAAAGGCAAAGCCTCTGACCCTAGGTGATCCTGCAGCTGAAAGTGCTACAAGGCCCACCGCCCAAAGGCAAAGCCTCTGAACCTAAGTGATCCAACAGCCAAAAGTGCTACAAGGCCCACCACCCAAAGGCAAAGCCTCTGACCCTAAGTGATCCTACAGCCGATAGTGCTACAAGGCCCACCGCCCAAAGGCAAAGCCTCTGACCCTAAGTGATCCTACATCTAAAAGTGCTACAAGGCCCACCGCCCAAAGGCAAAGCCTCTGACCCTAAGTGATCCTACAGCTGAAAGTGCTACAAGTCCCACCGCCCAAAGGCAAAGCCTCTGACCCTAAGTGATCCTACAGCTGGAAGTGCTACAAGGCCCACCACCCAAAGGCAAAGCCTCTGACCCTAAGTGATCCTACAGCTGATAGTGCTACAAGGCCCACCACCCAAAGGCAAAACATCTGACCCTAAGTGATCCTGCAGCTGAAAGTGATACAAGGTGACCACCCAAAGGCAAAGCCTCTGACCCTAAGTGATCCTGCAGATGAAAGTGCTACAAGGCCCACCGCCCAAAGGCAAAGCCTCTGACCCTAAGTGATCCTACAGCTAATAGTGCTACAAGGCCCACCGCCCAAAGGCAAAGCCTCTGACCCTAAGTGATCCTGCAGCTGAAAGTGCTACAAGGCCCACCGCCCAAAGGCAAAGCCTCTGACCCTAAGTGATCCTACAGCTGAAAGTGCTACAAGGCCCACCACCCAAAGGCAAAACCTCTGACCCTAAGTGATCCTGCAGCTGAAAGTGCTACAAGGCCCACCGCCCAAAGGCAAAGCCTCTGACCCTAAGTGACCCTACAGCTGATAGCCCTACAAGGCCCACCGCCCAAAGGCAAAGCCTCTGACCCTAAGTGATCCTACAGCTGAAAGTGCTACAAGGCCCACCACCCAAAGGCAAAGCCTCTGACCCTAAGTGATCCCACAGCTGGAAGTGCTACAAGACCCACCACCCAAAGGCAAAGCCTCTGACCCTAAGTGATCCTACAGCTGAAAGTGCTACAAGGCCCACCGCCCAAAGGCAAAGCCTCTGACCCTAAGTGATCCTACAGCTGAAAGTGCTACAAGGCCCACCACCAAAGACAAAGCCTCTGACCCTAAGTGATTCTGCAGCTGAAAGTGATACAAGGTGACCACCCAAAGGCAAAGCCTCTGACCCTAAGTGATCCTACAGCTGAAAGTGCTACAAGGCCCACCGCCCAAAGGCAAAGCCTCTGACCCTAAGTGACCCTGCAGCTGAAAGTGCTACAAGGCCCACAGGCCAAAGGCAAAGCCTCTGATCCTAAGTGATCCTACAGCTGTAAGTGCTACAAGGCCCACCGCCCAAAGGCAAAGCCTCTGACCCTAAGTGATCCTACAGCTGAAAGTGCTACAAGCTCACCGCCCAAAGGCAAAGCCTCTGACCCTAAGTGATCCTACAGCTGAAATTGCTACAAGACCCACCGTCCAAAGGCAAAGCCTCTGACCCTAAGTGATCCTACAGCTGAAAGTGATACAAGGTGACCACCCAAAGGCAAAGCCTCTGACCCTAAGTGATCCTGCAGCTGAAAGTGCTACAAGGCCCACCGCCCAAAGGCAAAGCCTCTGACCCTAAGTGATCCTACAGCTGATAGTGCTACAAGGCCCACCGCCCAAAAGGCAAAGCCTCTGACCCTAAGTGATCCTGCAGCTGAAAGTGCTACAAGGCCCACCGCCCGAAGGCAAAGCCTCTGACCCTAAGTGATCCTACGGCTGAAAGTGCTACAAGGCCCACCGCCCAAAGGCAAAGCCTCTGAACCTAAGTGATCCTACAGCTGAAAGTGCTACAAGGCCCAGCACCCAAAGGCAAAACCTCTGACCCTAAGTGATCCTGCAGCTGAAAGTGCTACAAGGCCCACCGCCCAAAGGCAAAGCCTCTGAACCTAAGTGATCCAACAGCCAAAAGTGCTACAAGGCCCACCACCCAAAGGCAAAGCCTCTTACCCTAAGTGATCCTACAGCTGATAGTGCTACAAGGTCCACCACCCAAAGGCAAAGCCTCTGACCCTAAGTGATCCTACAGCTGAAAGTGCTACAAGGCCCACCGCCCAAAGGCAAAGCCTCTGACCCTAAGTGATCCTACAGCTGAAAGTGCTACAAGTCCCACCGCCCAAAGGCAAAGCCTCTGACCCTAAGTGATCCTACAGCTGGAAGTGCTACAAGGCCCACCACCCAAAGGCAAAGCCTCTGACCCTAAGTGATCCTACAGCTGAAAGTGCTACAAGGCCCACCACCCAAAGGCAAAGCCTCTGACCCTAAGTGATCCAACAGCTGAAAGTGCTACAAGACCCACCACCCAAAGGCAAAGCCTCTGACCCTAAGTGATCCTACAGCAGAAAGTGCTACAAGGCACACCACCCAAAGGCAAAGCCTCTGACCCTAAGTGATCCCACAGCTGGAAGTGCTACAAGACCCACCACCCAAAGGCAAAGCCTCTGACCCTAAGTGATCCTACAGCTGAAAGTGCTACAAGGCCCACCACCCAAAGGCAAAGCCTCTGACCCTAAGTGATCCTACAGCTGATAGTGCTACAAGGCCCACCACCCAAAGGCAAAACATCTGACCCTAAGTGATCCTGCAGCTGAAAGTGATACAAGGTGACCACCCAAAGGCAAAGCCTCTGACCCTAAGTGATCCTGCAGATGAAAGTGCTACAAGGCCCACCGCCCAAAGGCAAAGCCTCTGACCCTAAGTGATCCTACAGCTAATAGTGCTACAAGGCCCACCGCCCAAAGGCAAAGCCTCTGACCCTAAGTGATCCTGCAGCTGAAAGTGCTACAAGGCCCACCGCCCAAAGGCAAAGCCTCTGACCCTAAGTGATCCTACAGCTGAAAGTGCTACAAGGCCCACCACCCAAAGGCAAAACCTCTGACCCTAAGTGATCCTGCAGCTGAAAGTGCTACAAGGCCCACCGCCCAAAGGCAAAGCCTCTGACCCTAAGTGGCCCTACAGCTGATAGCCCTACAAGGCCCACCGCCCAAAGGCAAAGCCTCTGACCCTAAGTGATCCTACAGCTGAAAGTGCTACAAGGCCCACCACCCAAAGGCAAAGCCTCTGACCCTAAGTGATCCCACAGCTGGAAGTGCTACAAGACCCACCACCCAAAGGCAAAGCCTCTGACCCTAAGTGATCCTACAGCTGAAAGTGCTACAAGGCCCACCGCCCAAAGGCAAAGCCTCTGACCCTAAGTGATCCTACAGCTGAAAGTGCTACAAGGCCCACCACCAAAGACAAAGCCTCTGACCCTAAGTGATCCTGCAGCTGAAAGTGATACAAGGTGACCACCCAAAGGCAAAGCCTCTGACCCTAAGTGATCCTACAGCTGAAAGTGCTACAAGGCCCACCGCCCAAAGGCAAAGCCTCTGACCCTAAGTGACCCTGCAGCTGAAAGTGCTACAAGGCCCACAGGCCAAAGGCACGGACTCTGATCCTAAGTGATCCTACAGCTGTAAGTGCTACAAGGCCCACCGCCCAAAGGCAAAGCCTCTGACCCTAAGTGATCCTACAGCTGAAAGTGCTACAAGCTCACCGCCCAAAGGCAAAGCCTCTGACCCTAAGTGATCCTACAGCTGAAATTGCTACAAGACCCACCGTCCAAAGGCAAAGCCTCTGACCCTAAGTGATCCTACAGCTGAAAGTGATACAAGGTGACCACCCAAAGGCAAAGCCTCTGACCCTAAGTGATCCTGCAGCTGAAAGTGCTACAAGGCCCACCGCCCAAAGGCAAAGCCTCTGACCCTAAGTGATCCTACAGCTGATAGTGCTACAAGGCCCACCGCCCAAAAGGCAAAGCCTCTGACCCTAAGTGATCCTGCAGCTGAAAGTGCTACAAGGCCCACCGCCCGAAGGCAAAGCCTCTGACCCTAAGTGATCCTACGGCTGAAAGTGCTACAAGGCCCACCGCCCAAAGGCAAAGCCTCTGAACCTAAGTGATCCTACAGCTGAAAGTGCTACAAGGCCCACCACCCAAAGGCAAAACCTCTGACCCTAAGTGATCCTGCAGCTGAAAGTGCTACAAGGCCCACCGCCCAAAGGCAAAGCCTCTGAACCTAAGTGATCCAACAGCCAAAAGTGCTACAAGGCCCACCACCCAAAGGCAAAGCCTCTTACCCTAAGTGATCCTACAGCTGATAGTGCTACAAGGTCCACCACCCAAAGGCAAAGCCTCTGACCCTAAGTGATCCTACAGCTGAAAGTGCTACAAGGCCCACCGCCCAAAGGCAAAGCCTCTGACCCTAAGTGATCCTACAGCTGAAAGTGCTACAAGTCCCACCGCCCAAAGGCAAAGCCTCTGACCCTAAGTGATCCTACAGCTGGAAGTGCTACAAGGCCCACCACCCAAAGGCAAAGCCTCTGACCCTAAGTGATCCTACAGCTGAAAGTGCTACAAGGCCCACCACCCAAAGGCAAAGCCTCTGACCCTAAGTGATCCAACAGCTGAAAGTGCTACAAGACCCACCACCCAAAGGCAAAGCCTCTGACCCTAAGTGATCCTACAGCTGAAAGTGCTACAAGGCCCACCACCCAAAGGCAAAGCCTCTGACCCTAAGTGATCCAACAGCTGAAAGTGCTACAAGACCCACCACCCAAAGGCAAAGCCTCTGACCCTAAGTGATCCTACAGCAGAAAGTGCTACAAGGCACACCACCCAAAGGCAAAGCCTCTGACCCTAAGTTATCCCACAGCTGGAAGTGCTACAAGACCCACCACCCAAAGGCAAAGCCTCTGACCCTAAGTGATCCTACAGCAGAAAGTGCTACAAGGCCCACCACCCAAAGGCAAAGCCTCTGACCCTAAGTGATCCCACAGCTGGAAGTGCTACAAGGCCCACCACCCAAAGGCAAAGCCTCTGACCCTAAGTGATCCCACAGCTGGAAGTGCTACAAGGCCCACCGCCAAAGGCAAAGCCTCTGACCCTAAGTGATCCCACAGCTGGAAGAGCTACAAGGCCCACCACCCAAAGGCAAAGCCTCTGACCCTAAGTGACCCTGCAGCTGAAAGTGCTACAAGGCCCACAGGCCGAAGGCAAAGCCTCTGATCCTAAGTGATCCTACAGCTGAAATTGCTACGAGGCCCACCGCCCAAAGGCAAAGCCTCTGACCCTAAGTGATCCTACAGCCGATAGTGCTACAAGGCCCACCACCCAAAGGCAAAGCCTCTGACCCTAAGTGATCCTGCAGCTGAAAGTGATACAAGGTGACCACCCAAAGGCAAAGCCTCTAACCCTAAGTAACCCTGCAGCTGAAAGTGCTACAAGGCCCACAGGCCGAAGGCAAAGCCTCTGATCCTAAGTGATCCTACAGCTAAAAGTGCTACAAGGCCCACCGCCCTAAGGCAAAGCCTCTGACCCTAAGTGATCCTACAGCTGAAAGTGCTACAAGGCTCACCGCCCAAAGGCAAAGCCTCTGACCCTAAGTGATCCTACAGCTGAAATTGCTACAAAACCCACCGTCCAAAGGCAAAGCCTCTGACCCTAAGTGATCCTACAGCCGAAAGTACTGCAAGGCCAACCGCCCAAAGGCAAAGCCTCTGACCCTAAGTGATCCTGCAGCTGAAAGTGATACAAGGTGACCACCCAAAGGCAAAGCCTCTGACCCTAAGTGATCCTGCAGCTGAAAGTGCTACAAGGTCCACCGCCCAAAGGCAAAGCCTCTGACCCTAAGTGATCCTACAGCTGATAGTGCTACAAGGCCCACCGCCCAAAGGCAAAGCCTCTGACCCTAAGTGACACTGCAGCTGAAAGTGCTACAAAGCCCACCGCCCGAAGGCAAAGCCTCTGACTCTAAGTGATCCTACGGCTGAAAGTGCTACAAGGCCCACCGCCCAAAGGTAAAGCCTCTGACCCTAAGTGATCCTACAGCTGAAAGTGCTACAAGGCCCACCACCCAAAGGCAAAACCTCTGACCCTAAGTGATCCTGCAGCTGAAAGTGCTACAAGGCCCACCGCCCAAAGGCAAAGCCTCTGACCCTAAGTGACCCTACAGCTGATAGCCCTATAAGGCCCACCGCCCAAAGGCAAAGCCTCTGACCCTAAGTGATCCTGCAGCTGAAAGTGCTACAAGGCCCACCGCCCAAAGGCAAAGCCTCTGAACCTAAGTGATCCAACAGCCAAAAGTGCTACAAGGCCCACCACCCAAAGGCAAAGCCTCTGACCCTAAGTGATCCTACAGCTGAAAGTGCTACAAGTCCCACGGCCCAAAGGCAAAGCCTCTGACCCTAAGTGATCCTACAGCTGGAAGTGCTACAAGGCCCACCACCCAAAGGCAAAGCCTCTGACCCTAACTGATCCTGCAGCTGAAAGTGCTACAAGGCCCACCACCCAAAGGCAAAGCCTCTGACCCTAAGTGACCCTACAGCTGAAAATGCTACAAGACCCACCACCCAAAGGTAAAGCCTCTGACCCTAAGTGATCCTACAGCTGAAAGTGCTACAAGGCCCACGACCCAAAGGCAAAGCCTCTGACCCTAAGTGATCCAACAGCTGAAAGTGCTACAAGACCCACCACCCAAAGGCAAAGCCTCTGACCCTAAGTGATCCTACAGCAGAAAGTGCTACAAGGCCCACCACCCAAAGGCAAAGCCTCTGACCCTAAGTGATCCCACAGCTGGAAGTGCTACAAGACCCACCACCCAAAGGCAAAGCCTCTGACACTAAGTGATCCTACAGCAGAAAGTGCTACAAGGCCCACCACCCAAAGGCAAAGCCTCTGACCCTAAGTGATCCCACAGCTGATAGTGCTACAAGGCCCACCGCTCAAAGGCAAAGCCTCTGACCCTAAGTGATCCTGCAGCTGAAAGTGCTGCAAGGCCCACCGCCCGAAGGCAAAGCCTCTGACCCTAAGTGATCCTACGGCTGAAAGTGCTAAAAGGCCCACCGCCCAAAGGCAGAGCCTCTGACCCTAAGTGATCCTACAGCTGAAAGTGCTACAAGGCCCACCACCCAAAGGCAAAACCTCTGACCCTAAGTGATCCTGCAGCTGAAAGTGCTACAAGGCCCACCGCCCAAAGGCAAAGCCTCTGACCCTAAGTGATCCTACAGCTGATAGTCCTACAAGGCCCACTACCCAAAGGCAAAGCCTCTGACCCTACGTGATCCTGCAGCTGAAAGTGCTACAAGGCCCACCGCCCAAAGGCAAAGCCTCTGACCCTAAGTGATCCTACAGCCGATAGTGCTACAAGGCCCACCACCCAAAGGCAAAGCCTCTGACCCTAAGTGACCCTACAGCTGAAAATGCTACAAGACCCACCACCCAAAGGCAAAGCCTCTGACCCTAGGTGATTCTACAGCTGAAAGTGCTACAAGTCCCACCACCCAAATGCAAAGCCTCTGACCCTAAGTGATCCTACAGCTGGAAGTGCTACAAGGCCCACCACCCAAAGGCAAAGCCTCTGACCCTAAGTGATCCTACAGCCGATAGTGCTACAAGGCCCACCAGCCAAAGGCAAAGCCTCTGACCCTAACTGATCCTGCAGCTGAAAGTGCTACAAGGCCCACCACCCAAAGGCAAAGCCTCTGACCCTAAGTGACCCTACAGCTGAAAATGCTACAAGACCCACCACCCAAAGGCAAAGCCTCTGACCCTAAGTGATCCTACAGCTGAAAGTGCTACAAGGCCCACCACCCAAAGGCAAAGCCTCTGACCCTAAGTGATCCAACAGCTGAAAGTGCTACAAGACCCACCACCCAAAGGCAAAGCCTCTGACCCTAAGTGATCCTACAGCAGAAAGTGCTACAAGGCCCACCACCCAAAGGCAAAGCCTCTGACCCTAAGTGATCCCACAGCTGGAAGTGCTACAAGACCCACCACCCAAAGGCAAAGCCTCTGACCCTAAGTGATCCTACAGCAGAAAGTGCTACAAGGCCCACCACCCAAAGGCAAAGCCTCTGACCCTAAGTGATCCCACAGCTGATAGTGCTACAAGGCCCACCGCTCAAAGGCAAAGCCTCTGACCCTAAGTGATCCTGCAGCTGAAAGTGCTACAAGGCCCACCACCCAAAGGCAAAACCTCTGACCCTAAGTGATCCTGCAGCTGAAAGTGCTACAAGGCCCACCGCCCAAAGGCAAAGCCTCTGACCCTAAGTGATCCTACAGCTGATAGTCCTACAAGGCCCACTACCCAAAGGCAAAGCCTCTGACCCTAAGTGATCCTGCAGCTGAAAGTGCTACAAGGCCCACCGCCCAAAGGCAAAGTCTCTGACCCTAAGTGATCCTACAGCCGATAGTGCTACAAGGCCCACCACCCAAAGGCAAAGCCTCTGACCCTAGGTGATCCTACGGCTGAAAGTGCTACAAGTCCCACCACCCAAATGCAAAGCCTCTGACCCTAAGTGATCCAACAGCTAAAAGTGCTACAAGACCCACCACCCAAAGGCAAAGCCTCTGACCCTAAGTGATCCTACAGCAGAAAGTGCTACAAGGCCCACCGCCCAAAGGCAAAGCCTCTGACCCTAAGTGATCCTACAGCAGAAAGTGCTACAAGGCCCACCACCCAAAGGCAAAGCCTCTGACCATAAGTGATCCCACAGGTGGAAGTGCTACAAGACCCACCACCCAAAGGCAAAGCCTCTGACCCTAAGTGATCCCACAGCTGGAAGTGCTACAAGGCCCACCACCCAAAGGCAAAGCCTCTGACCATAAGTGATCCCACAGGTGGAAGTGCTACAAGACCCACCACCCAAAGGCAAAGCCTTTGACCCTAAGTGATCCCACAGCTGGAAGTGCTACAAGGCCCAGCGCCCAAAGGCAAAGCCTCTGAACCTAAGTGATCCAACAGCCAAAAGTGCTACAAGGCCTACCACCCAAAGGCAAAGCCTCTGACCCTAAGTGATCCTACAGCAGAAAGTGCTACAAGGCCCACCACCCAAAGGCAAAGCCTCTGACCATAAGTGATCCCACAGGTGGAAGTGCTACAAGACCCACCACCCAAAGGAAAAGCCTCTGACCCTAAGTGATCCCACAGCTGGAAGTGCTACAAGGCCCACCACCCAAAGGCAAAGCCTCTGACCATAAGTGATCCTACAGCTGAAAGTGCTACAAGACCCACCACCCAAAGGCAAAGCCTCTGACCCTAAGTGATCCTACAGCAGAAAGTGCTACAAGACCCACCACCCAAAGGCAAAGCCTGTGACCCTAAGTGATCCCACAGCTGGAAGTGCTACACTACCACAAAACCAGACTCCGTTGAGGCGCTCTCTCAGTGCCCGCCAGCAAACTATAAAAACACCACGCTTTTCGGAAGGGCGCAAAAACCTGGTTCTTCAAATGTTCTGACCCTTACTGATATCTAAGCAACTTCCAGGAAAGGACCCATCACCAACCCAGTGAATCATAAAGTAAAACAAGAACATACATCCTCCCAACAGGAACTTAACGTGTTTGAGGTAAAAAAAATCAGCTGCCTGGAGCGCGATTACTCTGTCGTGAATACCTCTTAGCATGAGCACACTCACGCGCTGCTCCATGTTCATCGTGGCACAACCAGACCACAAGTCAGGAACTCACACATCACACCTACCTCTTCCTACATAGGCCCTATTACAAAAACACACTTCTGCCAAAGAATCAAATTTTTTCTCAAGGGCTCTACACGTCCCCTTTATTTCTCTTTGATTCGATGTGGACATAGCAAATCCATTCTTCATCTCAGCTGACAGTGATATCATGACTGACTCAAATGATGTCCTACTGCTGTATTCATTAATTTTAATGTGATTCATTTTGAAAGTTCTTTCCGTCACTGGTCATTCATATTTCTTTCGTGCGATGGACGAGGCACCCATGGTCTAGTTCAGCATGGGTCATGCATTAGCATTCCCCTCACTTGGACATCTAGGCATTCTCTTGTTAAAAGGCTTGATAGTGCACAGGAACACCATTCAATAAATCAAACATTGCATTTCTATTAAATTCAAGCATGCACTGTGCCATAGACTTGGCATATGTCGTAGACACCTTGACTGTGACGTTGGCATGTCTGATCGGCATACACTATGGGCCCGATTCACAGAACTAATTTAAGACAAAATCCTAAACTTACTACCATTTTCGTATTCACAGAAGGCACTTACTCATTTTGGTATTCACAGAAGACACTTACTCACTTCGGTATTCACAGAAGTTAGGAGTCCTAACTTTAGGACTCCTAAATGCCTTCTGTGAATACCAAAAGTCTTAAAATTAGGATTTTTCTCAGTTTAGGAGTCCTAAAGTTAGGACTCCTAACTTTACTACTACTAAACTGAGAAAAATCCTAATTTTAAGGCTTTCGGTATTCACAGAAGGCATTTAGGAGTCCTAAAGTTAGGAGTCCTAAGTTTACTACTACTAAATTGAGAAAAATCCTTATTTTAAGACTTTCAGTATTCACAGAAGGCATTTAGGAGTCCTAAAGTTAGGAGTCCTAACCATACTACTACTAAACTGAGAAAAATCCTAATTTTAAGGCTTTCGGTATTCACAGAACGCATTTAGGAGTCCTAAAGTTAGGACTCCTAACTTCTGTGAATACCGAAATGAGTAAGTGCCTTCTGTGAATACCAAAATGAGTAAGTGCCTTCTGTGAATACCAAAATGGTAGTAAGTTTAGGATTTTGTCTTAAGTTAGTTCTGTGAATCGGGCCCGAAGTTTTTGTGCATATTCTGCACAGCAATGCTTGGCTGCTGCTAGTACAAGCAGACATGGCACCAAATAAATCACTATTAATGATTCGATGTCACTTCCGCCATAGTTAATTAAAATACACTGCAGTTCTTGGTCGATGCATGTAATGGGACACTCTGCGTGAAGCTGCGTCTCATCTGTGCTCATAAGAAGAGCTAGAAATATAGATCAATATCTAAAGATGGCTGATGGTCGATATCCTCGTATGTGCAGTGCTAACCAGGATCCATAATCCACATTAACTCTCAGACATGTCTGCAGACCTTGCTGTCTGTTAAGACTCATCGATTAAGACTCATCGAGTGAACAAGATAATCCCATCACATAAGGGCCACGTGGAGAGGGCCCCCAGCTGGACCATACTCGACAATAAATACACCAACCAATCGCGATAGCATAAAAAAGCACTTGGCCACCTGCGCAGCGCAGTCCAATTGCAATCCAGGGGTGGAAAGTAGAACATAAATAAATAAATACGTGAGTAAGAGAAAAATAAACAGATGTGTTTGGAGCTGGTGGGACCTACGTCCCTCAAGAGCACACCCAGACTCTACATGGGGAAGAGAGCCTTCAATAACAACGGAGGTAAGACGGGGCTCCAGGTGGCTGAAACATTATAGCAAACAATGTGCAGAATTCAGGGGATTTGCTCATTTCTCCACCCGTGGAAGGCACAGCCTTCCGAATCCTAATTTCTGCCTCTCTCTCATCTGGTGGGTGGAAGGCGTAGACCATATGGCCGCCTCAAGGGACCCAAACGCAGGTCAGATGGGTTGGATGAAATGCCCTGGGCCCTGAAGCAAGGTGTCTCAATGGTCTGCACTGGGATCAGGGCCAATGTTGCATTAAGTCCACCCTAGGCAACGGCCTAGGCTGGTGAGGGGCTCTAGACTGCCTGCCTCCTGCTTACCAGGGGCTTGGAATGTTGCAGTCTTGTCGTCTGCTTTCAAGGCTGGCAGCTGCTTTAATTGCTGCATATGCACTGAGCCTGAGTGACCAAGCATCCCTACAGCCAATGTGTAGATTTATAGACCCCGACATGTAGACTGGACCGGCAGAACACTGGGCAATCAGCATGCGGCTTCAATTGTGCTGCGTTGTGATTGGCTTTGGTGCTGAAGGCATGGAATGGGTAAAGAACGTTTACCACGAATCATTTTCCCCACAGGAAATCACAACGCAGTCGTTACAACGACCGTGTTGAGATTCCGCATACCAACACTCCGCAGGTCGGAATAACGACTTGCGGAGAGGGGGGGGGGAGGTGTTGGATTTAAAATCCAACACCTTCCCTATTGTCAGCACAGACTGGAGTTGGAATAGTAAATTATACTATTCCAACATCCAGCGCCCCCGTCCCCCACCCCCCTCCGCAAGTCGTTGTTCCGACTTGCGGAGTATTGGTATGCGGAATCACAACACGAGCGTTGTAACGACCGCGTTGTGATTCCCTGCGGGGTAAAAGAATGCGTCATAAGAACGTACATTCCATGGAATGCCAATCAAACGTGTGTGAGCCCAGAGCCAGGCTGAAGTTGCGACTGTTCCAAAGGCTTGGACCTTTCACTGGCAGCAGCAGGAGAGCAGTGCAAGAGGCGATGGCACTGCCAGTGGTGGAAAGGATGAGCCAATGATACCAACCAGGTTGGTCAGTCTTACTGGAATATGCCACTCAATCAATCAATCAATCAATGAATTTGTAAAGCGCGCTACTCACCCGTAGGGTCTCAAGGCGCTGGGGGGAGGGGGATCAGCTACTGCTCGAAGAGTCAGGTCTTGAGCTGTTTCCTGAAGGAGAGATGGTTCTGGGTCAATCGTAGGTGGGTGGGGAGGGAGTTCCATGTCTTGGCTGCCAGGTAGGAGAAGGATCTTCCTCCGGCGGTGGTCTTGCGGATGCGCGGGACGGTGGCGAGGGCGAGGCTGGCGGAGCGGAGCGGAGGTGGCGGGTGGGTGTGTAGAATGTGAGGCGGTTGTTGAGGTATGTGGGTCCCATGTCGTGGAGAGCTTTGTGTGCGTGGGTGAGGAGTCTGAACGTGATCCTCTTGCTGATGGGTAGCCAGTGCAGGTCTCTCAGCTGGGGAGGGATGTGGCTGAAGCGGAGGGTGTCCAGGATAAGTCGTGCAGAGGCGTTCTGTATGCGCTGGAGTCTTTTCTGTAGTTTGGCTGTGGTTCCAGCGTAGAGGGTGTTTCCGTAGTCCAGTCGGCTGGTGACGAGGGCCTGGGTGACCGTCTTCCTGGTGTCGGTGGGGATCCACCGGAAGATCTTTCGGAGCATGCGCAGGGTGTTGAAGCAGGATGACGAGACGGCGTTGACTTGCTTGGTCATCGTGAGGGAGGAGTCCAGGATGAAGCCCAGGTTGCGAGCATGGTCCGTTGGCTTTGGAGCGGAGCCCAGGGCAGGGGGCCACCAGGAGTCGTCCCAGGCGGAGGGGGATGTTCCCAGGATGAGGACTTCCGTCTTATCTGAGTTTAGTTTCAGCCGGCTGAGCTTCCTCCATTCCGCGACGTCTTTCATTCCTTCCTGGAGGTTGGCTCTGGCTGTGGCAGGGTCGTTGGTGAGGGAGAGGATCAGCTGGGTGTTGTCGGCGTAGGAGATGATGTTGAGGTTGTGTTGGCGTGCGATGGCTGCGAGGGGGCTCATGTAGACGTTGAAGAGGGTGGGGCTGAGCGAGGATCCTTGCGGGACGCCGCAGATGACTTCGGTGGCCACGGACCGGAACGGGGGAAGGCAGACTCTCTGGGTTCTGCCGACGAGGAACGAGATGATCCATTCCAAGGCCTTTCCTTGGATTCTGATGTTGCTAAGGCACTGTATCAGGGACCGGTGGCATACGGTGTCGGTGTGGTTTGCTCGGAAGCCGGACTGCGAGGGGTCGAGGGATCCGTTGGTCTCGAGGAAGGCGGAGAGTTGTTTGTTGACGATCTTCTCGATGACTTTGGCCGGAAAGGGGAGGAGCGAGATGGGGCGGAAGTTCTTGAGGTCCGTGGGGTCCGCGGTGGGTTTCTTCAGGAGGGCGCTGAGCTCAGCGTGTTTCCAGCTCTCTGGGAAGGTGGCGGATGCGAAGGAGCTGTTGATGATGTTCCGGAGTTGGGGTGCGATGATGGAGTCGGCTTTGTTGAAGATGTGGTGTGGGCAGGGGTCAGGTAGGGAGCCGGAGTGGATGGTGTTCATCGTGTGGGTGGTATCTTTGGTGCTGACCGTCGTCCTGTTGAGGAGGGTGGTGGTGGGGGGCGCCGGATCGGTGGTAGGGTGCGCGGTCTGTGCGCCGAAACTGTTGTGTATGTCGGCAATCTTGCGGTGAAAGAACGAGGCGAGTGAGTCGCAGAGGTCCTGCGAGGGTGTGATGTCGTTGTTGCAGGCGCTGGGGCTGGAGAGCTCTTTGACGATGCTGAAGAGTTCCTTGCTTTTGTGGGAGTTGTTGTCCAGTCGTTCTTTGAATGTGGTCCTTTTGGTGGTGCGGATCAGTTGGTGGTGTTTGCGGGTGGCGTTCTTGAGGGCTGTCATGTTTTCTGTAGTCTGGTCGTGGCGCCAGGCTTTCTCGAGGGTACGGCAGGTTTTCTTGGAGTTTTTGAGGTCGTTGGTGAACCAGGAGGCTTTCTTGCTGCCGTGTCTGCTGGGGGGGTGCTTCAGTGGTGCGAGGTCATCGGCGCAGTTGGGGGCTGCTTCGTTGGGGTCCGTCGTGTTGGTGGGGGGGGTTCTGGCTGAGGGAGGTGGTGAGCTGGTCGGCGGTGATCTTGCTCCAGCTTCTGCTCGGAACCTGTTGAGGGTGGTTGTGGGTTGTGGTTCTCCTGAAGTTGAAGTGGACGCAGATGTTGTCTGTCCAGTGCAGTCCGGTGGAGTGGCTGAAGGAGATGTGCTTGCTGGAGGAGAAGATGGGGTCAAGCGTGTGGCCGGCGATGTGGGTGGGGGTGTTCACCAGTTGCTTGAGTCCGAGGTTGGCGAGGTTGTCCAGCAGGGTGGCGGTGTTGCTGTTATTGTTGTTCTCCAGGTGGAAGTTGAGGTCTCCTAGGAGGATGTAGTCTGAGGAGGTAAGGGCGTGCGGGCTGACGAAGTCTGCGATGGCTTCTCTGAATTGTGTGCGTGGTCCTGGGGGTCTGTAGACGAGGGTGCCTCTGAGGGTGGCCTTGGGGTCGGTGTGTATCTGGAAGTGAAGGTGTTCGGCGGCGGTGAGGGTGTCGTCGGAGTTGGTCGTGATTCGGATGGTGTTTCTGTGGACGATGGCAATGCTTGGTTGACGCGGTCCTTCCGGGCGATCTTGTAGCCATCCGGGATGGCTATGGCGATGTCAGGAGCTGAGGAGGCGTTCATTCATGTTTCTGTGAGGAAGGCGACGTCTGGTGATGTTGTGTCGAGAAGGTTCCAGAGTTCGACGGCGTGCCTGTGGATGGAGCGGGTGTTGAGTAAGATGCACTTGAGGTGGTCGTTGCTGGAGCCTGGCTTGGTGGGTGCGGTGCAGGATCGGGTGCAGGTGAAGTTGCAGGCGTGGCAGGTGAATGCTCCGTGGGTGCGTTTCGGGTTGGCTTGGTAGCAGGCTGGCTGTCGGCTGGTGTTGAGTGCGTGGAGGGTGGCGGCGTCGTATCTCTGTCGGGTTGGCTGGCTCCGGCGGGGTCCAGGGGTTCTGGCGCTGGGCGCGGTCCAGGCGTGCGCGTGGCCGCTGCGCGTACGCGCGGTCCCCGCCATTTATGGCGAAGTGGGAGGGAGGAGCAGCTGGGAGGCGGGAGCGGGGCGGCGAATGGGGAGCGGGTGCCAAGAGATGGGGGCGGGGCCGCAGGAGAGCAGCGGCGGGGAGCGGAAGAGGGGGTGGAAAGAGCGGGAAGACGGAGCGGGAGAGCGAGGGCAAGCCTGGGCAAGCCTGGAGAGCAGGGGCCTTAAGGAGAGGCGGCAGCAAGAGAGGCCAAGAAGGCAGCAGCAGCAGAATCTGGGCACACAGGGGCCGTGCGGAGTGGAGTGACCGGGTCAAGGGTCAAGGGTCTGAGAGCAGTAGCCTGCTCCACCCTTGCCCTCACATCAGTCCCCTAACCTTTCGTTCCTCGGGATCTGCCTGTACCGGACCTCCCGGGTCACACCATTAAATGAATATTTGATACGCATTTGAATAAAGATGCAAGTATCTATCACCTCATTGAGTATTGCAAAATAAGACAGGCAGTTCCCTAATAAAAATTGTTGTGAACAGCAATTTGTTTAATATGAGAAATGCTATCCAGTGCAATACCCTATTCGAGGGTTCTCCAAAGTCTGTCCTTGGGGAGTCGGATCCATGCCAGAATTTTAAGATAACTACATTTATCTAAATGGGGATATATACTCAAAATCCGACATGGTTGCGGCGCTCCAGGACCGACTTTGGAGAACCCTGCCCTAGTGCTTAGAAGGGATCCTTACTTACCTTTATCCGTGAAATGGTGGCGGCAGAGGAATACCTACTGTCTAATTTGTTGTACAGGGTCCCCACAATATAACTTCCCTAAACACAGAAATGGGTGTGCATAGGCTGGGACAAGGCCCAAACACGTTTAGCGTAATCCAGCAATGCAGTGAAGTCAAGATATAACTACAACCATGGGTCTAAGCTCTTTGCACCAGCCTGGCCCAAGGATCTTCTCAGCAGTGGACATGGAAATAGGTGAACCAAGATAATTACAACCACATGTTCTACTTATGCATGATTTCCTGGAAAACCTTCAGATAACCCCCTTCCTTAGTGAGATATTCCATGACCAGGAGTGTTTAAGGCCCTTTCCAATGCATAGATGATTTAAGGACGACCTCAGGTGGGGTATGGTTCTGAAGCGCTTTCACTATGTTTGGGCTCTTTTTTAGGTGCACAGGCCCAACTCGCCCAGAGGCTTATGCTGAGACGAAACTTTGGCAGGCCCAGCAGTGTGTGCAGGCCAAATATTCCATTAGCACAGAAGGCAGGTCTAGTATATGTGCCAAGAAGCTGAACTATCTGTGTGAGAGTATTTATGAGTGATGTAGAACTTGCCCATTTGTCAAAAATCCTATGAGGACCACAAAGCTACCAGTGCAGATGTGATGTGAGACACTTTGTCTTCAACAGTATTTTATTGTAAATGTGGTGCAAGAGTGGATTTTACATTCATAACTCAACTGGAGTTTTAAACTCAGAACTCAAAAGAGGAGTCTCGTTAGGAAGAAATGTCAAGAGAACATTACAACATATTATACAGAAATGTGTGAAAAAGCCTCACCATTCTCCACAGAGGTGATGACGATCAAAAGTGGGTTGAATTAAAGATGGCGCAGAACAGTAACAGTTACAGTCCCAGCATCCAAATACACAGGGAGTGACATCACTTTAGCTCCCTGCATCCATCTCCACAGGAAGTGACACCACTACATTTTCCAGAACCTATCCCTACAGGAAGTGACATTACTGCGTTCCCTTCACAGAAATGGCACAGACTAAAAGAGGGCTGAAGTCAAGAGGGCCCAGAACAGTCACAGTTACATTCTCCAGTATCCACATGCGCAGGGAGTGACATCACTCTAGTTCCCAGCATCCATCTCCACAGGAAGTGACATCACTACATTTTATCAGCCTCTGTCTCTACAGGAAGTGACATTACTGCTTTCCCACAGGGCCGGATTGGAAACAGAAACCGGCCCTGGCAAACTGCTCGGCCAGCCTGTTTGTTAGGGCCGGTTTCGGCTGATTTAGTTACAGGGGGCCGATATTGTTGACCCCCGGTAACAAAAATGGCCCTCCAGGGGGCCAAAAACCGACCCCTACACTGGCGGCCCACCGGGGAAACGACCGGTGCCCGCTACGGGCAGTCCGGCCCTGCTTTTCCATCAAAGGCGCCCTTAAATGAAGAAGTCAGAGAATCAAAACTCATTCTCAGGCATACTTCTCCAAAGGAAGTGTCACTACTGCACTTTCGAGCATCCATCTCCATAGGGAGTGATGCCATTTCTTGCCTCCTACCTGCATCAGTCAGCTCCTTAGGGTACCATACCATGCATCCTACTGCCTCGGTGCCCAAAGCAAAGGGTGGACACAGACAGGGGCATTACTTGTTCGGGCCTGTTAACGCCAAGAAGAGCCTTGGGCCACAGCCTCTGCCTGGTACACTACAACCTACAAGCTAAGATCTTTTCATGTGTTGCACTCAGCACCCCACTACCTATCCCCACATTCGCTCCCCGACATGAACCACACATACACTCAGTCTTTTACACATCCCATTAACAATGACATACCCTTCAACAACTCAACACACGCTCCATCTCATGCTCTCTCACTGCGCACTGTGCAGCATTCCATGCTTCAGACATCACAAACCTATCACCTATTACATCACCTATTTCAAGATGGGAAATTAAGCTCTCTTGCTTGCTTCCTTCCAAAACGCAGCTTCAAAACTGCTTTTGGATCTGGATGGTAACAATGCCCTGGTTCACAGCCTCCCAGACTCCACACTATCCCCCTTAATTGCATACTGCACTCATTGCCGGACTGGGAACGACAACCGGCCCTGGCAAAGTGCTCAGCTGCCCTCCCCTCCTCCCCAGGGTGGGAGGGGGGTGCCGCCAAGCTCTTTGCCAGGGCCGGTTTTCGGCCGATTTTGTTTAAGGGCCGATTTTGCAGCTATGCTGCAAAAACGGCCCTGTAACAAAAACGGTCCCCAGGAGCCCAAAACCGCCCCCCACCCGTGTGGCGCACCGGGGGATTGCCCGGTGCCCGCTACGGCCAGTCCGGCCCTGACTGCACTCTAGAGTAAGTTTCGTCAAGGGCATACTACACTGTGCAGTATGTCTTGTCAAGGGCATATGTGAGAGGCTGGCTTAGTATATGGTGCTCACTTATGTAAGTGTAGCACCCTGCACTAATCCAGACAACCCTTATGGTGATTTTAGTAGTCATAGACAACCTTAGAAAGCTCTCTAAGTGGTAGGTGTGGAGAGCAGCCTTCAGGCTTAGTTCAGGAGTGTAAATCAGCTTGTTTGACCAGTACTTAATCTTATGATATAGGTTAAGTGGAAAAGAATCACACAGTGTAGTTATCAAAGTAGATATTTATTACAAACACTCACTGACACAATTGTACTATCTCCTACCCAGAGATAGAAACACAATACACAGAATACTCCAAGGGGAGACCAAACCATATATTAAAATAGTGGTGTGCGAACCACGACTCAAGTCAAGACTGGACCCAGAAGACGTAAATGTTTTGGGGACCCAAGGAACTACCCAAGGTAAGTACCCAGGAACCTCAGGGAGGCTGGGTCCTGAGTGTGAACAAGACCGCGTGATCTACACAAGTCAATGGGTAAGTCGTGGTTGCAATTTTAAAGAAGAAGCACCCTTCCTAGCAGACGCTGAAGTAACCCAGTGGTAGATGGAAGGTTGGAGAGTCACCCCACCCGTGGATACCCACAGAACCAGGATACCTACACCAGGAAAGCCACGTAAATAGGTGTCAAGTGACATAGGAAACCACTGTATGCCACAATGGAGGACTTCAGGAAAGATGCAGCTGGAGAAGAAGACAAAGGAGTCCGGTGGAACCCAAAGGTGGATTCAGGTTGAAAGGTGCCTGCAAGCAGAGGGGACATAGTCTATACCACTCAGGAGTTACCAGGAGGCATGGAAGACGAATGCCCACCGATGTCAATAGATGCAGGACGGATAACGGTGCCATTGAGGTGAGGCTGTGCGGACCAAGCGATGCTGTGGAAGACCAGGAGCCGTTCATGAGCTGTCCCTCGTCGGATGTCGAGAGCCAGGGGGTCAGTGTCTGGCAGAGGCACCAACACACCTTGGCAATGGCAACAGCCATAGAAATCGAAGAAGGTGTAGTGTCAGGACCAGCAAGGTCCAAGTGACTCACCGCAACTAGGTAAGTCAGTGCGGGCCCGAGCAAGCAGGGGACCCCACTGGAATCAAAGGAGTCCCTTGAAAGAACTGAAGATCTCTGGAGACGAGAGTCGCCCAGCCTTAGCAAAGGCCAGCTTACGTGGTGCACTGGGGCTTGGTTCCAGCAGTGAAATGAGGGATACTGGCCTCAGACTTGGGCTGAAGACAGTGCAGGCTTCAAGGGACTCGTAGAGCCGCCACCTGTGTTTCTGAGCCTGTCAGAGTCCATAAGAGCCCAGGATCAGCAAAACCGTCAGCTACGTTGCGGTGCCTGCAGATGCAGGGGAGTGACTCCTTCACTCCAAGGGAGTTTCCTTTGGGTGTCTTGGATGTCCACAGGCCTTGTGCGGAACCTGTATGGAGCACGGACACTGACGGTGCAGCAGATTTGCAGGACGATGAGATCTGGAGCATTCGGAGACTTGCCGGTTGTGGTCTCAGTTCCAAAAGCGAAGTTCTGCAGTCAGTCCGATGAAGTCAGTTGGACGCAGTCACAGTGTCCAGACTTTTGAGGATGACGCGGAGTTGAATTGGAATCGAATCCCACGACCAATTTGGGACACACCATCAAGTAAGCCCTTAAGTACCCTTAGGAAAGGGGTAGGATTGATTCAGGGGTCCCTCCCAGAGGAGGGGCTGGACAGTGGGGAGGATACTCTCATGTTCTTTGTCCAGTTTTGCGCCAGAGCGGGAGCCACCAGCTCCCTGAGCTGGTTTGAACTGGAATGTGCAAGGAGGGCACCAAATGTGCCCCTCAAGCAGTCTCAGCGGCACTCGCAAATGCCCCCACCCTGTCCCAATACACTAAATCCTGTCTGGAAGGTGCTCACATGTCCCTGTGACAGGATAATTATTGTTGTGCCCTCCCCTGTTCGAGCTTGGCTCAACTGCAGGAGGGCAGAAACGTGTCTCTGGCCGGCAGCAGTCTTAGCTTGCTGTCCGGTTCTGGAAGACTGGTACCGGGAGCACTGAGGGCCGCCCGGAGGAGCTTTACAGTGTATGGAATCATACCTCCCACACCGAACATGGAATCATACCTCCCACACCGTAAACGTTTCCAACATGTTTGATACCAAGTATGACAGGGCTTGTTACAGACAGTTTAGAGATGGTCATCGCGTAATGACACATGGCCACACTATATGTTGTTATGGCTGTTGCACTTACAACCCGGGAGAATGGACTCCAAAGGTTGTAGGGGTACCCTGCTTATGCAGGGGCACCCTCACACTTAGGACCCAGCACCCTGACTTCAGGATTGAAAGGCCTGCTTTAGGGGTGACTTATAGATTTTAACGGTAGCGACCTCCGATATAGGGAAACCTATATCTGTTGTAAGTGGTGCTAGCACCAGCTTACAAAGGCTGCAATGGCAGGCCTGGAGTCCCAATTTGAGTGGTCTCTCATGGGTGGCATAATACATGCTGCAGCCCATGGGAGACCTCTGGTCTACCTATGACAAGGGGACCTTAGTAGCATAAACTAGGGACTTACAAGGGTACACCAGTAGCCAATCTGGAGTGTACCTAAGTACTCACCATGTCCAATTTAGGTAAGAAGCACAGAGACTGGGGTCCTGATTAGCAGGATCCCAGTCAGACTACTCAGCAAACTTAATGACACCAGCAAAAAGTGGGAGTGACCATGAAAGCAGATCCTACTTTCCTTCAGCATACCACAAAGTGCAGTCAGTAAGTCTCATCAAGAAATATCGCACCGTCACTCTACTGGCAGCTCTTGCTGCTCGCACCAGCATTAAAGCAGGTGCCACATCTACAAAGCAATAAAGCAATCACTAGTCACACCATTGCTTACCTGGATGACAAGCTCACCAACCTACAGCGGCTGTGAGCCCAAACAAAGCAGAACACCTTCAGACTGTAGACAAAGAAGTTCAGGAGAGAAAAAGCAAGGGAACAGACCATCTCCATCTATACACCCAGGATCCAGAATGACATCACCATGTCCATCAGGACTGCCTCAACCCTGCTCCAGGTTAGGTAAGAGCTAAAATCATCCCTCTTTGAAGTAGCAGTCCTCTTTCCCCCTTGGAAACCCTCTATCCCTCCAGTCACACATTGACTGTATGTTTGCCTTTGACGCTTTGCAGCACCTCTGCTGCCGTAATGCTAGGTTTGCACAATGAAAGTACCATATACTTGCATACAGTAGAACAATAACATTGAGTAACCAAAGCAGATCGGGATAACTTGCATATGGCCAACCCTACTGATTCAACACTACAACTTTATCTGGATCATCCAACTGTTTTTGTACATTTACCCAATTGGTACATTCTAGATCTCTAACCAGGAAGAGAATAACCAACAACCCTCTAACGGGCGCATAGAGAGTGTTTTATACAACATTTTATTGTTGTTTCCATCAAACCTTTCTGTAAAAATGACATTGCAAAACAGAAGTGGGCAAGATGACTAAGCCCCCGAAATCTCATAGCAAAAGTAACCGCCCAGAACACTCGACCAACATATAACAGTACATATAGCATATAGAGTTATTAAATGTATGCTTCGTTGCAGCTACTGTTAGACTTACTAGGTGACAACCCTGATGAGGTCATGGCTGCCTAAAGTAATGAATTCTCGCTTTTTTATATCACACGGTATCAACCAGGTCATATCCAAGAATATTACAATTGTAAAAACAGAAGCAGCAATTACTCACTGGACAACCCCCAATCGCACAAACCTAATCTGTCTTTCATCAAGAATAAAAGATGAAAAATGCATGGTCATCAAAGCAAACTAAATATAAAAGAATAAACATTGAATACATGACATCACAGACATCCAACTATTCATTACCAAAACATGGCTAGCGGATAATGCCCCACTGTGCATGAAGAAATACTACCAGGTGCAACCTCCAATACACACATCAAAAGTTTAAAAAAGTAATCGTAGATGAATATCTTACTCTGGAACCACAAATATATCCTGTAGTTAAGTCCTCAACAAATATGTTCAGGGTTGTACAATTCCTTTTCTTCTTCATAGCCCTCCTCCACAGCCAGCCTTGTGCCCTCTTGGCTGGAGCATGTAAATTAACTACATCTAAGAGCCCAAAAATCTCTCATAAATAAATGATAATGGATGCACAATTCAGCAGCAAGTCTACTACTACGTTTGAAATCCTGGGACCCCATATTGCCTATCTGTTGGAAAACAACATGCCTACATTTGTCCTTCACTGGCAACCAAACACCCCATTGTAGCGCTTGACTCTCAGAGGGTAGCATTGCAGAGCTGTCTAAGGCTTACTCAAGGGAGGTGGTGTGGGCTAGTAATCGTATTTAACAAGTACGCAGAAATAACACTCAATAATTGATTGTCCTGTCTATACATTTCTTTATAAAAAGGAAGAGTATGTGTATAGCACACACACACACACACACTACTCAATGCTATGCATCAATTTACAGATGTACATAAGCTGTTGGAATTACTTTGTGACATTGTATGACATTCCCAACCCTCCCGCAGGGGGGGCGGGGTCTAGTACCACCACTCCCATGTATGCACATCATCTTGTCCCCTTATGCAGTACGTTGACCCTAACCTGGAGTGAGGGCCCTGCCCACTGGCACCATCCCAGTGGCGACCCACCCCATTATCTCAACAAGCATTTATAACTGGAACACCTGCCCTAGTGACACATAACCTTGACTGAGCATCTCATACTTACCATACAGTATACACCGCTGCATCTTAGTGGCTAACAGTCTGGGTTGATCTTCACCTAACGCAGTAGCAAGAATACATGTCTAGCATCCCTTTATCCTATTGGATAACAATTATAATGCATTGCAGTATAAGCCCCAAAAAGGCGTCACAGTTATAATCACAGTATTAAGCATATACAGCCAGACAACCTAGCAGGAATGTCCCGCAACATATCCCACTTTCGTGTATGATTTCCAACTCATATGTGACTTGCAGTCCCAAAAAAGAATCAACATCATGTAAATGCACCACTGTGCAATTTCACATTTCCCCCTCTAGTGGGGTGGGGATCATTTCAATGACCATGCAGGTTTAACTTAGCACCCTCCAGTGCAGACCCAAGCTTCAGCTCCGAGCTGCAGAACAAAAGTTCCAGCAATGGATTTAGCTTTACCTTTATAAACTCTGGATAACCCTTGAGGGTTCTTTCTTTTAAGTCCCCCATAGACTGAAGGTAGGGACTTCCAAACTTTGTGATGGGGGAGACTGCGTTCTCCTGCAGTTCCCCCTGCACCTTTGCAACCACTTAGTGGTGACCCCGTCCTCCTGGGACCACCACGAGCCGAAAACGGGCATGTTTTCATGCAGGCCTGTCCAGGCCCTGCAAAGTATTATGGGCCGCTCTTCCCCATCTCCGTGAATAACAGAGCAGCGGCTCCCCCGCTGCTTGGGGAGAGCCGCGCTGCCAGCGTTGGTGGTCTCTTGCCGCTTCTTCACCACGTTGGGGGCCCGGTCCCACCCGGACCCCTTATCTCCAGGTGAGTTTTTCCTGGCAGCTTAGGGAGCCCACCCCGCCCGCTTCTGCCGACTCCCTGTCTGGGTGCTGGGAGAGCTGCAGGGGCACGCAGACTCCCCCGCACTCTCGTGTGCAGCCACGGAAGCCGCTGCATCCATTTTGGTCTGCCCGCTTGTTGAACTTGTCCCTTTTGGCAGGTTCACCCCTAAACATTTTGCCTTTCCTGTGACCTGGTATTGGTGGTCCAGTGTAAAGTGCGTGCGCTGAGATTGGCCTGCCCTCCCATAGGAATGCATGGGGGATATGTGTGTCCATGGTAATTCCTGGTGTGAGAGGAGTGCAGGGTCGAGTTTAGTATGTGCGGACTCGTGAAAATAATTGCTGTGCAATGGTGTGCGCAGATTTATGGTGACTGGTGGAGAAGTGCCACTTTTAGAAGTTGGCATTTCTGTGTGCTATGTATCTGCCTGCCTGATGTGGAGTGCATGTCTGGCTTGTGATTGACAGGAGCTGAGAGGGCTGGGGAATTCCAGGAGCCAGGGTGAGTCTGCCCAGTGGTGAATGGAGAGATCTGCATGCAGATGGGAGGGAGGAGTTGCACCTGGGACCTGAATAGGGCTGTGCCTTCCCTCCACAATGCTGGCTCCGCCCCCTGTGGTGTGTCTGAGCACCTAGCCCCCACCTGACAAAGGAGAGAGGAGCGGAGCACAACAAAGTGCTCCAAAGCTCCCCTAAACCAGTTCTGACTGGTACCCCCCAAGCCCTGTGCTGTGACACAAAGGAAAAGGGCATATAAATATAGGGGCTGTGACCTCATGAAAATGTTCAGTCCTGTTCTGTTCCTGACGGAGGGGGGCTTGCTGCTGGTGGGGCCCAGGAGGGACCGCCATGGGGGCTGCCTCCCTGCTGGAGGGCCCTGTGTGCTGGTCCCTGGGCCCTGCATTGCCTCTTCCTTTCTAAAGACCTCTTTGCTGGGAGCTTTTTGCTCCATTTCTTTATGCCTCCAGGACTTTACAAAGGCTTTATGCATCCTTTCTGCGCACTAGGAGTGCTTTAACTTACTTTCCCCCCAAAGGAGGAGAGCCTGGGGGCTGCGCAGCGCTGCAGCACTGGGCGAGGGAATCCCCATCGTAGAGATTCCCCCCATGATGCCTTAATTGCGCGTGCCACCCTGCTTATGTTTAAGGGAGGGGGGAAAATAAAAAATAATTATTTTAAAAAGTATCTTCAGCCGGTGGCGTCATGTGTCGTGATCCTCTGCTTCAGGCACAGGCTCCCAGAATGCCCTGTGGCCAATCCTGAAGCTGCTGTCAGATGAGAGCAGCTTCAGGATTTGGCCTGAGCACCCTCGACCAGTGCTAAAGGGCAGACTGGGAGACTATGTTCGCTCTCTCCAACCCCAGAAAATCAGCTTGGGTTGGGGAGAGGTTCACTGCGCATGATGGTTTGGCCGGCCTGAGACGGCCAGCCAAACAATCATGTGCAGTGAAGGGAATTTACTACTACTCTCCTCAGTGCTGTCACTCTCCAGGCCTTGCCCCCAAGACTCGGCAGGAAAGTAGAAATAAAACTAGTGTAGTTTTCTTTCTCCCTTCCTGACTTTTTTTTACATGTGTTGCCGCTGCCTCTTTTCCCCCCGGAGAGAAACCCTCACAGAAGCTCTGTTGCTTTTCCTTAGCTCCAGAGTGGCTCTGGATCAGCATGTTACAGCGTTAATTACTGCTCCGCTATCTGTTACCCCTGCCACATTTTTAGAAGGATGTAGTGTGCGCCCCAATGGTACTGATAAAAATCAGCATTTACAGGTAGAAACACTCCCCTGTTTAGTATTAGTTATGGACTCTTCCATGCGCATTTTAATTTATTAAGGGGTGTTATATAGCGCTGGCCAGACCCGAGGGTATAGGAGTGCTTTACAACAGTTATAATGCAGGAATCACACATTAAGGCATAAGTATACATATTGATTTGGAATTCCCAGTGTGTAGTGCACCATTAAGGTATGGGAGTCCTGAGAAACCTTGATGCGGGCACATTGTCATGGGCTGAACCTCTTTCAGGGAGGGGAGGACGAGGAGGGTAGTCGGGGCGCTGGGGGGAGGTAGGTCTTAATGACAAAGTGTCAGGGTGCTGCAAAGTGCTGGCTTATGCGCTTCGTCGGCGGCTTTCGGTTCGGGAGGGCACGGGGGTGGAAGAAGTCTTTAAGGAGTTTTTTAATTTTACAAAGGAAGGGATAGTCCTGATATCAGCTGGAATGAAGTTCCAGATTTTGGGTGTGTTTCCGGCGAAGGATCGTGCAGCGGTTTTTTGTTTGCGTGTTTTCATGGGGATGAGAAGTAGGGTGTTGGAGCTCCTGAGGTTCCTTGTCTGACAGTCCTTCTTGAGTTTAGAGGCCAGGCACTCAGGTTTCCCTGTGTGCAGGGCTTTGTGCGTGAGGCAGGCAGTTCTGAAGCTGGCACGCATTTCTACTGGGAGCCATTTTAGTTCTATGAGTGTGGGTGAAATGTGATTGTATTTCTTAACTCCGGTGACCATTCTGGCTGCTGCATTAAGAGTTGTTTTGAGGGAAGCTAGGTGGGATTTTGCTGTACCGGTGAGGACTGCAATTCAGTCGAGTTTTAATAGCACCCGTGATTGGGTGGCTTGTCTGAGGTCCTTGGGCGGGATGAAGGGTTTTATTTTATTGAGTAGCTTCAGATTAAGGAAGGTGCTCTTTGCGGAGTTCTTAATGTGTTTGGCCATGTACAGTTTTGGATCTAGGGTAATTCCTAATGATTTTACAGAGTTGGCCAAAGTAGATTACCGTTGAGAGCGTTGATTGCTTTAGCCATTCCATGATTTGAGGGTTTTCTTCTTTGTTGGAGATGAGGAGGATTTCTGTTTTGTCTTGGTTGAGTTTAAGGTGGTTTATAGATAGGCAGTGTTGGACTTCTTTAAGAGTGTCATTAAGTCTCTGAATGTCTTCAATGGAGGAGGTTTCCAGATAGATCTGGGTATCGTCTGCATAGCGGTGGAAGGTGAGGTTGGCTTTTTTGAGTAGGGAGGTGAGGGGTTCCATATATATGTTGAACAGTTGAAGGGAAAGCACTGAGCCTTGGGGACACCTCTGCTGATTGGGTGTAGGTCGTATGTAAAGGTTTTGATTTTTACCCTTTGGGAGCGGCTGTGTAAGGAGGTGAACCAGTGTAGGACCACCTCGTCTGCGCCTACTCTATCTTGGAGAGCCTTGATGAGTAGGTTGTGATCAACCCTGTCAAAGGCTGCCGATAGGTCCAGGAGGATGAGTAGGCAGCATTGGTCGGTATCTAAAGACTTGCGGATGTCATCCACGATGTTCAGGATTGCGGTCTCGGTTCTACAGTTTTTTCTGAAGCCAGATTGGTGGGGGTCTAGCAGGTTGATGCTGTCCATGTGCTGAGTCAGTTGTAGGAGAACACACTTTTTGAGTATTTTGGATAAAAGGGGGAGATGGGAAACGGGTCTGAAGATATTCAGATCGTTGGTGTCCAGGCCCGGTTTTTTCAGTAGTGGCGTGACTTGGCCAATTTTGAGGCAGTCTAGTATGACGCCAGTGTTTAGGGAGCTGTTTATGATCTTGCACCAGAATGGGGCTAAGGAGAGTTTCAGCTTTTTGGTCAATTGGATGGGTATCGGATCTAGGACGTGAGATGAGGGTTTGGAGGTGGAGATTAGTTTAAGAATCTCATCCTCTGGGATGGGGTTGAAGGATTGCCAGGCTTTCATGGGATGATTGCGTGTGCTGGTTTCGGTCTCTGGGGTTGGGTTTGTGCAGGAGGGATTGAGGTTGATGTCTTGTGAAAGCTCAATCTTGGTGATCTTGTCTTTGAAGAAGTTGGCGAAGTTGTCGCACAGGTCTTTGGAGGCCTGACCTGGGGTAGGGGAGGACTTGGAAGTTTGCTGCCTGATGATGTTGAAGTGTTCATTAAGCCTGTTTTTCGCGTTATCTAGGGCGGTGCAGATGAAGGTGGTTTTTTCGTTGTGGATGTGTTTTTTGCATTTCCTTCGGGTTGCTTTGAGTTGTTCGTGAAGGCGAATAGAAAGCTACATCCCTGACTGATGAGCACTCTAGCGACCTGCTCTCGCCAGCCACCATGTGCTCTCCAAAAATTGATTCCTTGGCAGCCAGGACTTAGGTACTAGAACATAAAGTAACAGAGTTGAAAGATACAGTGGAAAAAAACAAGGCAGACATCCATGCTCTGAAGTTTAGCGAACAGGAATATCAGGAAAAGTTAGAGTCACTGGAGAATTACTGAAGAAGAGATAACCTAAGAATCTTGAATACTCATGAAGGAATGGAAGGGGAAGATTTAAAAGGCTTATGTTGTGACTTTGATAAAGGTAGGAACTCAAATAGAAGATAGTGAGGAGGACATTGCCAGGGATATTCAAAGAAGCCACAGAAATCCATTTAGGAGCAACCCCAATAAAATCAAACCCTGTCAGATCTTGCAGAATTTTCATACCTACTCTTTGAAAGAGAGGACCCTGTCAAAAGCTCTGATGCTGAAAATTTTGAGGGTAAATGGCTTTTCATTCGAGATCAGATCTGATATTTTACGGGCCACTCTGATTTGGCAAAGGGAACTGGTGAAGCGAATAGAGGAGTTCAAATAGCTAGTGGCTACTGCCCAACTAAAATTTCCAGCTTCCTAACATTTTACGCACAATAATAAAATGCATAATTTAAGAGTAATAGAAGAGCAGACGAGTTGTTGGAAACAATTAGAAGGGTAACCCACCATAAGACCAAGGTACCGAGCCAAAATGGTAGATCCACGAGCCAATAAGTAAAGGTGTGGTTTCAATTTAAAATTATTTTTCCTTTTGTGATGCTTTTGTTTTGGGCTCTTCCTTTTTTCTTTTCATTTTATGCATATTAGGTCATCCCAGAAGTGTTTTAAAAGGGACTAACAGTCCATGTGGAAACAGTGGAGGGTTCTCCAAGGAAGGGAGCAACCAAAACATTGGGTAGAGGGAGCACAGGGTGGGGAGCATTGGGTAAAAAAAGGAAAGAAATCCTTTAAATCCTCGGCTAGCGTGCAATACATTTTGCCAAATCTCTCAGGTACTGGGTGGGTCATGGGGATACAGGCACAATAGTACCTACACAAATATTTACATGAAATATAAATGGGCTGCGTACAAAAAGGAGGCGGGAAAAGATCCCGCAATATCTAAGGGACTCAGAAGCACACATCATTATCTTGCAGGAAACACATACAACCAGAGCAGAATGCCTAGAACTGTGTAATTCTCTAACATGGGTGCAACAAATGGAATGTACAGATCAGAGCACTAGCACTAAAGGGGAGGCCATCTTGGTAAAGAAGCAAATAAATGCATTTATCAAACAAAGTGTTACAGATAAATCAGGAAGGTCGATTAGGCAACTATACGATCGAAATGTGACTATAGTGGACTATTATGTTCCGAACTCTGATGATATTGAGCCCCTTAAGACTATTTTCCTCAATCTACTGGACTTCACTTTTCCTATTACAATAGCCTGAGATTTCAATGTGCTATTGGACTATAAATTAGACAGGTAGGCTAAAAACAGGTCAATAGTCTTCCCTAAAACATAATCCTATATCAAAAACATGATTGAATAACTAGAATGTGGGATTTATGGAGGGAAAGAGCAGGGTTCGCCCAGGGGTACACTTTCCTCAATAACAAATATGGTCCCTCCTTTAGGATTTACGATTTTTTAATTGATCAGGTCATTAGAGAAGAAAATCAGGAAATCACCCAAGTAGTTGCACACTTGCCCGATCACTCTATAGTATTAAAATGCAAGCCGATTTTTAAATCTGCGATTAGAAGGTGGACTCTAGATTGCACCATACTGTTACACCAAGACTTGGTTAATAACCTTCGTTTGAAGACGGAGGAATTCCTTAATGTTAATACAGGTGCTCCTCTTTTGACAGAGGTATGCTACTCACTTAAGGGTTTCCTAAGGCCGAAGCTTACCAGTTTATCAAGTTTTTGGAACAAGAGGTACAAAAACAAGGTCTGTATTTTGGAGTCCAAAATGAAGAAACTGAAGGGGCTATTGGCAATACAACCAAAGACCATGGAGGGTTCAGATTAGAGATTTGGCTATGCGTGTTAAGAGAGCAGCTGGCAGCCTTACTGGAGGCCAGAGTGAAGAAGAGATGGGAAGCAAGTAAGCTAGACCATTCCGACTGAGGGGAAAATGCTGGGAAGCTACTTGCTTGGAAGATCAAAGCAGATCAAGCTAGGAATGTGATTAAGAAAATAAAATGCGGAGTGACAGGCCTAAACTTTACCAGCAGCTTTGATACAGAGAAAGCTTTACTTCAAAGATCTGTATACCAAGGACAAGGAGTTAACTGAGGAGGCACTCAATCAATGGACAGGTGTCCCAGCTAGACTGGGAGAGAATGACCAGACTGTTTAGACCAAAAGCATTAGCCAGTCAAACGTTAAGGGGGCTAGCAAGTCAAGCAACGAGGGCAAGTCAAGCAACGAGGGCAAAACTGCAGGCCCGATGATCTATGGGTGGAGTTGTACAAGGCCCTTGGCGATTCGATTCTACCGATTATGACCAGTCGCTTTGGAGAGATGTTTGAGGAATGGAATCAGTTTCCACAGCCTTGGAATGAGGCCACTGTTATGTTAATTCTGAAACTAGGAAACACCCCCGCCTTTTGTGATATTTAAACCCAGGTATTTCATCTCACACTTGATTAGATCGCTATCCCTCCCCTGGTTCCAGAACATGATCTCGGTTTTATCTGCATGGACTGAATATCCTGAAACCTTTCCAAAATTCAGAGTCAACTGGCCTATAATTGGGAGGGCGGTAAGTAGATTTGAGGTGTATACTGTGGTAAATAATTTAATTACCGGGACTTAATTTGATACAGAAAAATAATAAATATAGCTCAGTAAAATAAGAGGCAAAATCCGTGATATTAGAGGTTCGGAATGGGCTTTATTCCAATGGACGATTTCGAAATCGTGGACTCCAGGTTCCATCACCACGGAGGTTCAGGAAGTGAAGTACATACTTTATTGATAAGTAATTACTTTTATACAATAGGCATTACAGTGAAGCAAATGCAGGAGGCTTAACAATTGACAATAGAGATAAAACATACATGCGTAGCAAAAGTGGGCGTAACTGGGTGTAACTAAAGAACGTCATCAGGTATGATGTCATAATAGGGTGGTTCCATGAAAGAATTTCGCAATGTCAGTAGAAATACTTGGCATAAATGCGCGCGTAGCAGCATGACGTATGATTGACGTGCGACTAGGGGGTGAAGGGGATTTGACATTTAACTCTACATGTGGCGACAGATGTCTGGAGGGTCAAGTCAACCTAATCCCAAATCATATCTAACATCCTATGTTTAAAGAACTATGTTATCCAAAAGAGAGGTCTTTTAGAGTAGAATCTTATTCTATACTGACTATACTGACTGTTAGTGCGTGTACAAGCGTCTAAGTGTCTACACTAGATGCGGGGGCAGAAGTCTTCCATGATAATAGGGCTATGAATTACTTGCATAAAGACAGAGAAGCCGGGCCTTTGCTCGGTAGCTGGAAGAATGTTTACTTAAACTACTAGACAGGAATGCATTGGGCAGGGAGCGGAGCAGATAATTTCGAAGGTGAAATACAGCTTTTGGCAGACAACAAGCTGATGTCAGGCACCGTGAGCCGCGCAGGGAATGAGACAAAGTTCACGGTCACAGATGCAGGCTCAGACTGGAGCTCTCAGAGGCAGAAGGCAGGAAAAGCTTGATGGCAGAATCAGGGCCTCCTTGCCTGGACTGTAAAATGGCATAAGTGAACCATATAAAGCCGGTGGCCTTTCGTACTTAGGAATGGAATATCCGGCCCCTTCATGGCGGATCTGAAAGAGAAAATGTTAACGGTGGACGCACATGTATTTGCGTCTTCATAACTGGAACTGGAGGGAACATACATGTACTTGTGATTTATACATGAAACCGTTGGGGTCCAAGATAGGGGACATAACTGATCATAAAAATCCATATTTCCACATTCCCTCCTTGTCCCCTACTTGCCCGTCAAGAGATATCAATCTTCATCAATCCATTGATCTGTTCATATAGCATCATTTGTTCTTCTTTTTTCTTCTGGGACGAACGAAATCTTGGTGGTGGAATACACGATGTGGCACACAGACCACAGATCGCTGGTCCACATTGTAGACATAGACAGCAACTGAATAGTATGAGAAAGCCAATACCTAGGAAGGATAGGACCTTCCATCCAAAGGTAGATAATACACTCCAAAACCAACCGGACCAAGTCCAGGTGCCTGGATTCTGGTGTATCTGGCTTACAATCTTATGAAGGCGGGTTATGGCTTTATATACAGATGGCGAATTTTCTGGTATGAAAATGCAACAACTTGATCCGATGACCCTACAAGCTCCGCCCCTATCGGCCAGGATGACGTCAAGGACAAGACGATTTTGAAGCACAACAATCCGCATAGCAGACTGCTCTTCTGTTAAATTGCCTAAGGCGGAAATAGTTTCGTTCACTACTGCTTCAAGGGTTCTAGTTAATCTACGTATCAGCTTACTATTAGTGACTGTACCTATATAGGGAAAGAGACCTTTATTGAAATCTGTGTATTTTTCCCATGCTGTTTCAGTGTAATCGACTATTGGGAGATCTCTCCTTTTTCTATTGTGTACTAAATGAGTATTTCTGTGATAATCAGGAGGAGCTAGAAAAACAGGTGGCAAAAGGAATGCTATGTAACAGGTACCATCCCAATCTGGAGGTAGGCGTATATATGCGGTCTGACCACATATGAAATAGGAATGGCGGGAAGCTCTAAATATCGACTTGCCTTGATCACTAAATTCTATTACAGTGGTGCATCTACTATGGCCCATATGTATGGAACCATTCTTTCTTACACATAATTCACCTTTTACTGGAAATACTGACATGGCGGGCAAAATTGGAGTAGCTTCGGATTCGACATTCAAGATCAAGAGATTAAGCGTAAAATTACCTAATCCATATACTTCATTTTCTAGATCAGTTCCTGTTTTTTTTTTAAGTCCCTCCTTGTTGGGGTGGCAGACTTTAAGTAAAACTAAGTTCAGATTTCCCCATACCCCGTTGTCTTGATAAACTGCAGAGTTCGAATCTAGGGAATTGATTAAACTAAACCATGCTCCACAGGAGCCGTTGTGTGTGAACGGGTATGGAAAGAGAGGTAGAATTCCTTTATAATTCTGATAGGGAGGGAGTCGGCCATATATCCAACAATTTGTAGCATTGCTAACCTGATGGGAATGATGTAACATACTAATAAAAGTGTTATTGCGCAGCGCAAATCTATATGACAATTCATGCGGAGGTAATTCACTAAAAGAATGTTCAGCAGTAACATTATAAACATGTCTAGAAATAGGATAATATATGTGCAACAATATACTTGCAGTAATTATTAAAAGACTTAGGAAAAACAGAATTAATAACGTCACTGTGCAATGACTACGCAGTGATTTACAGTACGCATGTCGTTTCAGCTTTATCCTTTTGTTTCTTTCTCTGTACAGGTCTAAGGGATACATGTCAGAGACAAATTCGACCGCTTCACCTTGGAGAGGACTTAAACAATCAAATTGCCTGACTGGTTAGACCTGAGTTTTAGTTTATATAGTTCACGACTATTTAATTCAACCAAAGGAAGTTTAGAGTCACTCGGGGAAGACACGCAAGGTGTGTCGTTTACATCTGATGGTAGTCCATGAAATTTCTTGATATGACTTGAATGTATCCAGCCTTTTCGACCCTCGATCTTCACGGCTGTCCTCGTCGTCAATAATACAAGCTGAGGCGACCTCCACCTAGGATCCAGCTGAGACTTCCGATCAAAGTTCCTCACTAAGACTAAATCTCCTGGAAGTACGTCATGGGGTTTCACCTCAGTGTTGTCGGGAAAAGCTGCAGCTACCTGTGAACGACAAGATTGTAGTGCAGACATCAAGGAAGCCAAGTAATCTGTCAGCATATTACAGTCAATATCAGTTATTTTGCGTGGTATAGGCGTCCCCCACATATTTGGTGGTCTGCCAAAGATCACCTCATACGGGGATAGCCCTGTTCGAGAGTGTGCTACCATTCTCATGTAAAAGAGTGCAACGGGTAAAGCTACTACCCAGTCGACACCTTTCTCTCTACAAATTTTGGACAACCTAATTTTCAGGGTCTGATTATGTCTTTCCACGAGACCTGCTGCCTCGGGGTGTCGGACACAGTGAAACTTCCACTGATAACCTAACAAAAGTGAAACGTGTTTCATTAGTTCGGATGAGAACGGCTGGCCGTTATCTGAGTAGACAACACGTGGTAAACCGTACCGTGGGAAGAATTCTCGAACTAACTGTTTGGCAGTAGTCGGGGCAGTGTAATCTGAAACCGGGTATGCCTCTGTCCAACGGGAAAGAGCACAGACAACTACGAGAACATATTTGAATCCTCGACATCGTTCCATCTGGATATAATCCATCTGGAGGACTTCAAAAGGGTGATCAGGAGGCTGAAATCCACCCTGTTCTACGGGAATGCTTTTTCCTGGGTTAAACTGACAACAGATCATACAGGTACGGACTTTTTGTTTAGCCGCTGCTCGTAAATGTTTGTTGAACCAAATGTGTTGGATGCTGTCTAGCATAGCTTTTTCTCCTAGATGTGCTGGACTATGTACAGTGTTAATAACGACTTGGACCATTGAATCAGGAAGGAACCACACAGATTTTTCCTTTGTCATCCATCCTTGATCCGTTTGGATCCCTCCTAATTCAGTCCATTTCTTTATTTCGTCTGGAGTAGCATGTGTCTGTATGTCAATTACGTCAAGAGCGGGATCCTTAACCATCATGCCATGTGTTGGTGTCGGGACTATTGTCTTTGTCATATCGGATGTTTGAGTTTGAGCAGTCTGTTTAGCTGTTCTGTCAGCTAGATCATTGCCTTGAGAAATGATATCAGTAACTTTCGTATGAGCTTTACATTTCATAATTGATATTGCAGTGGGTAGATGTATTGCATCTAATAAGGCATGAATGAGGGGTCCGTGCTGAATGTGGGCACCGTGAGAAGTTAAATAACCTCTCTCTCGCCACAGCACGCCGAAGTCATGTACAACTCCAAATGCATTACGTGAATCAGTGTATATGTTGACTTTTTTATTTGTGGCTAGAATACAGGCTTGTGTCAGAGCGATGAGCTCTGCTGCTTGAGCGGACAAGGTATTTATACAATTTGTTTCAATGATTTCAGCGTCTGTTGTGACTGCATAAGCGGCCACTAACTCTCCTGTACCTGTTCTCATACATGAACCATCTACATACAACGTCAGGTCTGGGTCTGATAATGGAACGTCTGTCAAATCCTGTCTGGGTTTCGTCGTGATAGTGATAACTTCAATACAATCATGTGCAAGTGGGTCTGTTCCGTTTACTGGTAACAGTGTGGCAGGATTCAATGTACTACAACGTCTGATTTCTATATGTGGCTGAAACAATGTTAATTCGTAACCGGTAAGTCGTGCTATAGTCAAGTGTTGTGTTTGTGTGCGGTTCAAAAGAACCTCTACTGCATGTGGTACTTGTACTGTCAATGGATGTCCTAATACTATGGCATCGCTTTGTCTGATTGCTAAGGCTGTTGCTGCCACTGATTTTAGGCATGCAGGCAAAGCCTGAGCTACGGGATCTAATGTACTAGAAAAATAAGCACATGGTTTGTGTGATCCTGCCTGTTCCTGTGTGAGTACTGACAAGGCAGTACCTTCGCGTTCTGTAACAAAGAGTGTAAACTGTTTATTGTAACATGGTGTTGCTAGGACAGGTGCTTGACATAGAGCTTTCTTTAAACTTTCAAAAACGTGTGTATGTTCCTGAGTCCAAGGGAGGACAGTCGATGTGGCTGCCTCCTGTGTTGTCAATTGAATGAGTGGTTTTGCTAGAAATGCATACTGAGGGATCCACTGCCTACAATATGAAGTGAGGCCTATGAAAGCCCGCACCTCCTTTTGTGTCTTGGGTATTGGCATATTTGCAATTAGCTGGATGCGATCTGGTGTAAGCTGCCTTCCCTCCTTGGACAGCGAGTGACCAAGGTAAACAACTCGCTGGACACAGAATTGCAGCTTAGAAGGGGACACCTTGTGCCCCTTTTCGGCCAAAAATTGTAATACCGTCAGTGATGCTTTCTCACATTCAGGTTCGTTTCTAGCGGTGATCAGCAGATCATCGACATATTGAAGCAGGGCAGTGTTGACTGGCATGTGGATACTGTCGAGTTCTCGTTTCAGTGCTTGGCTATAGATGCTGGGGCTTTCTGTAAATCCTTGAGGTGTGCGTGTGAATTTAAAGCTACGTCCATTTAAACTAAATCCGAACAAGTATTGGCTTTCCGGATCTATTGGGACGCTGAAAAAGGCATTCTTGAGATCAATTACAGTAAAGAATGTTGCTCCGGAATCAATAGCTGTCAGTAATGACGAGATATCTGGGACCACAGGGAATTGTGGCACAATGCATTTGTTCAATTCGCGCAGATCAATAACCAATCGATATACTGGCGGGGCCTTTGGATCTGTTCGTTTAAGAATCGGAATTATCGGGGAATTACATACATTGGAGTCTGTTTCCACAACCACTCCTTGGGCAATGAGCTCGTCAATGATTTGTAGTAAAGCCACTACAGCATCTGGTGGTAACTTGTATTGTCGCATTCGTGGTAGTACCACTCCTGCCTTTAGTGTAACTCGATATGGTGTAATATTCATGCAACCCACATCAGTAGGGCCTTGTGCCCATAAATGTGTAGGTAAAGTCTGCAGTCGGGGATCCATGTCTCGAGACACATAGTGACCTTTGAAATCACGTAAAAACAATCTTACTCCTTCCGGAGAACAACATATTATAGCTCCTAGAGCTTTCAGTGTTTTTATACCTAACAAGTTTTCTGGACATGATTCAGTAAGCAATAAATCTGTAGTTCGGGTCAAGGGTCCTATCGTAAGTGGAAGAGGCTGTGATACTTCATTAACAATAGGTTTTCCTGAAAAACCAAGGGAAATATTCTGTGAGCCTGAGAGGGGTGCCCCTGGAACTTCACTACGTTTTATAGTTGTTCGACTTGCCCCTGTATCAAGTAAAAATTTTCTATCTTGGCCTAATAGTTCACTATGTACATAAGGTCCTTCTTGGTCTACCGGGACCTCGATAAGGGGTAAGTCAACTTCCCTCTCTAGGCTGGTTCATGCGTATCGTTGATAATCAGGATAGTCATACTGTGCGGTCTGGTACAGCTGTCGTGTCGTGGTTTGTGTGGCAGCAACAGGCAGCGCTGGTGCAGCTGGCACAAACTGTATAGACTGTTGTGGAGCTGGCATGGACTGGGCATGCTGCGGTGCTCCTTGTTCATTCTGATCCTGTCTAGGTGGCCGTGGTCTTTCTTGTGTTTTACCTGTGGCGATATTACGCTTCAAGACTGGGCAATCGTGTATGTAATGACCTGGTTGTTTACAGTAGTTGCATGTCCCTTTTACAGGTCCTGCTGAATCACCGGACTGTGTCGTACCCTTTTTATGACCTTCAGCTGGAACTGTCTGGGAGACTAGCATTTTCATTTTTGTGTCTTTCATGCGTTTCTGTTCATGTTCTTGTTCCTCTCTAATTCTATTGTAATGGTACTGTAACATTTGTAACATTTGTGATGGGGTATTACCTTGCCAAGTACTCTCGAATTTTAATACTCTATTCTTCACCTGGGGCAAGGAATTTTCAACTAATTTTGTCACAAACAGATGTGGGTATGACTCGCTACTTGCTTTTATACCACTATTTATACCAAAACATTTTTCGAATCGGGCATAGAAATCACTAGTGTCTTCATCTTGCTTTTGTTTACAGGCTGAGATTGCACCCCAGTCTTCCTTTTTCGTGGTTAATAAACGTGGCAGTACCTGCACTAGTAAACCTGGTAGTGCTTTAGTTTTATCCCCAAGCCCCGAACCTGGACCTCGGGCCCTTTCTTCATTTTCTAATGCTGTCCAGTCTATCTTTTGGTCTCCCACCTCCCACTCTTTTTCCTTGAGTTTTTCATAAATGCCAGCAGGCATTAATACCTTTAATATTGTCATAATGTCGGGATAGGTATACTCTCCCATGAGTAACATGTCTTTAATTTCTCGGTGAAAACCCGCTGGGTCTTTGTCATGACTGGGTACCACTTTCTTCATTTCTAACAATTCTATTTTCGATATGGGCGTATATACATATACACGTTTAAACTGATTGTCCTCGCCCTTTATTGGGTGTACTTCTCGTAAGGGATTCTGTCTGTCCATGTAATACGTCGTTCTTTCCTTGATGGGCAGTGAGACATGTTCTGGGCATACAAAAAGAATGTACTGCTTTCTTGATTCTAGTATTTCTCTAATTAACTTAGTACCTGAACCCCTCCATCTATTCGTGAGTAATTCAGTCAATATATTAGGCAACGGACCAGGATCGGAATGTTGACTTTTATAAAGTATAAGAAGTTGTTGAATCATATAAATCCCAGCTAAACGCTGTTCATCTGGGGTGAGGTTCAAAAATGTGTGTGCTACTGTATCATCACCATATTTTCCGGGACTGTCAACCCAATGAACGGCTGACCTGGCTAATTCTTGTTCATCCATAGAATCGAGTAAATGGTAACCCCTTCGTTCTTGGAGTAATTTGTCAACGGCTTGGAACGAATGCTCGGGGGACCTTAGATTTATTATAGGTGTATGGAAATTCCTGTTATTATCTGGACATATCGGACGTATCGGGTCAGTGAAACATCTAGTACTATTACAAGATCTTCCTCTACCTACATAGGCTATGGTTTCTGACTGTCCTGTGGGCAGTCCTGATCCTTCCTCCTCCTCATTTTGTTCAAACTGGTCTACCGCTAATCTCTCTTCGTGTAGGCGTTCTATTTCTTTACGGATCTTTCGGCACATGGCTATTATACATTTTTGCCTATCATGTCTCCCTTCTGATATATTCTGGCTCCATCTGGTAAGGGTTTGCATTATTTCCGGATCTACCCCCGGTCGGTCTTGATTTCTGATTACACAATTTATGAGGAAACGTAACAGTTCCCCCTGTATCTCCACTTTCTGGTATTCCATAGCTCTGTTAATACATTCAGAATCTCGCCCTGTTTGGACAAAATGATATATATTATCTAGATGCATAGACATTCCTGGTAGCTTTCCTAAATACACCGCAGCTCGTCTGATACGTAATGATGCCAGGATCATTTCGTCCTCTTTTCCGGGCACAGGGTCATATCTACAATCTACAAGAAGTTCCTTAAGTGTACGGGAATTTATGAGTTTGGGGGTACGTGGATGTGCTGATTCTTGAAAAGTAAGTTTATTTATTCTGGGTGGCGTAGAAAAAATGTTGGTAGCACCTCCGGTAGCCCCGTCTGGGGTATCGGGCGTGAAAGGATTCGTTGAACGCGATACAGCAACTATAGGTGTGGACACAGCTGTAGAAACGGCTGTAGGAACAGATGTGGAAACAGATGTGCTTGCCGGAACTTGTGTCAGGATTTGATGCCGTAGGGATACAGATACAGGATCTTGGCGTTGAACCTCCCCGGCAGACGGTCTATGTGGGGCGGGGTTAGCATACTCGGGAGCTGCTTCATCTAAATATGAGGAAAGAAAAACATCTTCTGCTGTTCTAGGATGCCCCTTAGGATGCATTTTTATTGGGAACAATGGGGGTGGCAAGTCTTTTGGTATCTCCGGGGTAGCCTTAGGTAATCCCTCGGCCAGAAGGGGATACATACCATTCATAAGGGCATTTCTTTGTCTGTCTACTTGTTCTGATTTCACTCGTGTACCTTCTTCAATTAATAGATTTTCTCTGACTTTATTTGAATTTTCCTTACTCTTCTCTTCCTGTCTACGTGCTTTTTCTGTACGTCTATACGATTCTTTACGCCATAATTCAATGGCGTCTTTCTGTGATTGTCTAGCTTTCCTTTTCCATAATTCTTCCTCTACTTTCACGATGCAATCTGCGTCCCAGGTCCCAGCTACGAGCCACCTCTGACTTTCTGGTAATTCCTTAGTGTAGTCTACCCATAGATCAAGAAATAATATGGCGTCTAGGCCATGTTTATGATACATGAAGTACCCTGGAGTGTCCCTAGGAGGAATGGGAACAGCTTCTTCGAGTACCCCTTTTCTAGTTGTGATCTGTCTTAGTTTCGAAAAGAGCGGCATATTGAGAACTGATCTGATACTTGGTCTTGAACAAACTTAATACAATAAACACAATAATGAACAGTCATTCACACCACAATATGCAGAACGTTTTAACACATTTAACATTTAACGTTTTAAATGAGCAACAATGATGATGACGATCTAAGAAAACTTAATCACAAAACATAATCCTCGGCATTAACTGAATTATTCTGAATTTATATACTTGATATACTAGATATACTGCTAAACAGTACAGATACACTGCTAAAACAGTGCAGACCGGATTTGTGTACCCAAAACCGTCTGGACCGGCACAACTTATGTGCACGCCAGAACGCCTCCCCAGTAATGGTACTCACCGGGTAGCTCGGAACGGAAGGCCTCGGAACGGAACTGAACTGAACTGGACTCGACTTGAAAACTTCGGACACTTCGGAACATCGGAAACCTCGGAACTTCGGAACTTCGGAACTTGGTGGGCCTCTGTATACCTCGGATCTTGCTCTCTCAGCTAGGCTCTGGTCGGGATACTTCGCACTTCTCACCGCCTCGTCTGGGTGTTGATCGCAGCCTCAGTCGCCCCCGCTTGACCGGAGGGAGATACAGGAAATCCTGCTGGTACGCGTTGTTGTCCGTCCAGCTGTGGCAGGAGACCGGGCCTGCAACGCACCGCCGGCGCGTGAGATGAGAAAGTGTCCCTGTTCGGGCGCCATTCATGTGGTAAATAATTTAATTACCGGGACTTAATTTGATACAGAAAAATAATAAATATAGCTCAGTAAAATAAGAGGCAAAATCCGTGATATTAGAGGTTCGGAATGGGCTTTATTCCAATGGACGATTTCGAAATCGTGGACTCCAGGTTCCATCACCACGGAGGTTCAGGAAGTGAAGTACATACTTTATTGATAAGTAATTACTTTTATACAATAGGCATTACAGTGAAGCAAATGCAGGAGGCTTAACAATTGACAATAGAGATAAAACATACATGCGTAGCAAAAGTGGGCGTAACTGGGTGTAACTAAAGAACGTCATCAGGTATGATGTCATAATAGGGTGGTTCCATGAAAGAATTTCGCAATGTCAGTAGAAATACTTGGCATAAATGCGCGCGTAGCAGCATGACGTATGATTGACGTGCGACTAGGGGGTGAAGGGGATTTGACATTTAACTCTACATGTGGCGACAGATGTCTGGAGGGTCAAGTCAACCTAATCCCAAATCATATCTAACATCCTATGTTTAAAGAACTATGTTATCCAAAAGAGAGGTCTTTTAGAGTAGAATCTTATTCTATACTGACTATACTGACTGTTAGTGCGTGTACAAGCGTCTAAGTGTCTACACTAGATGCGGGGGCAGAAGTCTTCCATGATAATAGGGCTATGAATTACTTGCATAAAGACAGAGAAGCCGGGCCTTTGCTCGGTAGCTGGAAGAATGTTTACTTAAACTACTAGACAGGAATGCATTGGGCAGGGAGCGGAGCAGATAATTTCGAAGGTGAAATACAGCTTTTGGCAGACAACAAGCTGATGTCAGGCATCGTGAGCCGCGCAGGGAATGAGACAAAGTTCACGGTCACAGATGCAGGCTCAGACTGGAGCTCTCAGAGGCAGAAGGCAGGAAAAGCTTGATGGCAGAATCAGGGCCTCCTTGCCTGGACTGTAAAATGGCATAAGTGAACCATATAAAGCCGGTGGCCTTTCGTACTTAGGAATGGAATATCCGGCCCCTTCATGGCGGATCTGAAAGAGAACATGTTAACGGTGGACGCACATGTATTTGCGTCTTCATAACTGGAACTGGAGGGAACATACATGTACTTGTGATTTATACATGAAACCGTTGGGGTCCAAGATAGGGGACATAACTGATCATAAAAATCCATATTTCCACAATACCATAAGATCGTTCCCATACAGGGAGACTTTTCTCTCCTACCCATTGCAAATTAAGGGGAAAATGGAAGTCTCTTTCCTGAGCCTGCTTGCTAGAGGCTCAATGTAAAGGTTAGACTTAGACAAGATTCCTGTAGCAAACTATGCCAAACCTCTAGCAGGCACGGCCAGAGTAATGAAGGGCTGGGCTCACCTCCCATTGATGGCTTTTGGAAGAATAAATTTAGTTAAGATGGTCATCCTTCCCAAATTCACAGTTCTCCTTAACACACTTCCCTTGTACTTTGAGAAGGAATGGTTAGAAAAACTACAACAAGTTACCAATTCTTTCATCTGGGCCTTTAGAGGTGGGAGGATATTGTGGGAGACGTTTAGCAGAAGGAGGGATAAGGGGGGACTAACACTGCCTGATATGCAGTACTATGCATGGGCTTTCCAGTTGAAGAATGCTGGAATGCTCGTTAACATCCCAGATGGTTTGCGGATTGGCTCTCTCTTTAAAGGTCAGAATTGCCAATAATCATTTTTTGCTTAAATTCAGGCACTCAAAGTACTACAAGAAAGTGAGGCGGAAGTACTGCAAGCCATGGCATGGATGTGATCCCTATTGTCAAAAAAGGAGGGGTTTAGCCCAAAGGATTAGAGGGTAGGTAGGGCTAGTTATACTATATAAGAAAATAATTTACCTATGCCTCTGGTGACTTCAACACTTATTTGTATGAAGTAAGATAAACGAAAATTAATACGTTTATCCAAGCAATGATTTATGCCTTTTATTTATTTTATTTTTTAAATTAATATCTTTGAACACAAAAAGAACACATCATAAACTACACGAAATACCACATTGATATTTACACAATGAAAGTGAACAACGTGAACAATGTGTTTTGACATACAATTATAAATAAACTCATAATAGTCAAACATTGAAACCATCAAATGCAATGTCACAAAAAACAATCATTATATAAACAATACGAAATGCAAAGTTGTCAAACAAATTGTAATATTTAACCAAGGAGTTGAATTCCTTTATCTGCCAAAGGCAGATAAAGGAATTCAACTCCTTGGTTAAATATTACAAGGCAGACAAAGGAATCTAACTTCTTGGTTAAATATCACAAATATACCCCCTTGTGTCCCTATGTAGGGGATTTGATTGATTCCAAATATATGGGTGTTAGTTGTCCAATCTATCAATTTGTTTGACAACTTTGCATTTCGTATTGTTTATATAATGATTGTTTTTTGTGACATTGCATTTGATGGTTTCAATGTTTGACTATTATGAGTTTATTTATAATTGTATGTCAAAACACATTTTTCACGTTGTTCACTTTCTTTGTGTAAATATCAATGTGGTATTTCGTGTAGTTTATGATGTGTTCTTTTTGTGATCAAAGATATTAATTTAAAAAATAAAATAAATAAAAGGCATAAATCATTGCTTGGATAAACGTATTAATTTTCGTTTATCTTACTTCATACGAATAAGTGTTGAAGTCACCAGAGGCATAGGTAAATTTTTTTCTTATATGGATGTGATCCCATCATAGGTGCTGTGAAACTGGGGTACTGTAGTAGCTTTGCTCCTATCTGGTACTCTCCGGGCATCCCAGATTGTGTTAAAGATAAATAGGCATTACCAATTAAATAAGCAGGCCTTTAAGCATGGGGCCAACTTACACTGGATGGAAAGCTACTCCCATGGGATGAATTTTATGCGGCTATGGATGGAAACTTTTCAAGATTTAAATACTTGCAGCTAAAAAAGTTGGACCCAGAGCCTGGGTCTTGAAGAGGGAATCACAAACCAACTGAAGAGCAGCTGATCAAAAAAACACCAGGGAAGCCGGAAGTATCATTTTGGTATTGGGAGTTGTTGGTTTTCGTGGATGTTGATTTTAGTCTGTCGGAGGAGCTCTCGGGAGGACACTTGCCAAGGACACAGCTACAAGACCTATGGCATGTATCGATGCACACATTATATAGCACCGTAAACCTGCATTTTTTAAGGAGGAACCATCTCTTTTCCCTTCCCTGAACCTACTGGACGCCCCACAGGATCTCAAAGATGGGGAAAGGGGGTGCAACTAGTGTGTGAAATTTGGACTAGAGAAGGTGACTGACATCCTCATGTTTGTGGAACTTTGGGTAAATGTGGGTAAGACTGCCATGAGCATTTTGGGGATAAACATTAAGGTAAGCCTCAGTGGAAGTTATCTTTGGGGCAGTAGAGGAGCCGGCAAGATTGAGTGGAGATAGGAGCAAGTTGCTTTTTTATATGGTTTTACTGGGCCAAAGGGAGATATGAAGGAAGTGGGGGAGCTAATGTACCTTCACTGTGCTCAGAGTGGCTTAAAGCAGTCTCCTATAGTTCCAAAATGGATGTTGTAGGCGAGATCTCTAAGAGGAATACGTTCTGGCTACTCTTGTTGGAGTGGATGGGTTGGGATGAAGTGGATGGGTTGAAACTTGGAATGAAGTGGATGGGTCGGAATGAAGTGGATGGGTTGGAATGAAGTGGATGGGTTGGAATGAAGTGGATGGGTTGGAATGAAGTGGATGGGTTGGAATGAAGTGGATGGGTTGGAATGAAGTGGATGGGTTGGAATGAAGTGGATGGGTTGGAATGAAGTGGATGGGTTGGAATGAAGTGGATGGGTCGGAATGATGGGTAAAGCTGGTAGAAATGCAGCAGGGTCATAACTGTCCAATGATTACACCAATCGCTGTTTTGTTTATGAAACGTGGCTCTTGGACCGGGTTAACTTGAAAGGAAAAAACAATTGCATCCATGCCCATCCCCCACAAATAAAGGGTGAGATACAGAAAAATAGGGTGGTCTATTTGGAGCCTGAGGTGAACGAGGACAAAAAAAGAAAAGAACAAAAAAAGAACACACTTCTGCAATCCAAGTCAACATGTAATAATCCGGACAGTTAGAATACACGAAATGCCACGTTAGTGTCACCTGAAAACTCTTCTAGTGCCATAAACATGACATTTCCTCTGATCTGGGTCTCATTTCATATCATATGATTCTTGTGTGATGTCATTGCAGACCCAAAACGTCACGTGAATTAATTGTTGGTGAAAGACAACTGATTGCATAGTGATTTTTACACCTCTAAAACTCTTTCTCTATTTTTTTGTCACATAATGTTGGGGCACACCTCCCACCGCCACCTCCCCTTCTCTCACTGCCCTCTTCCACCAATTGGCTGATTTATCCCTCAAACACCAATATTTCTTAGTCCTTGGTGATTTTAACCTCCACGTAGACAACCCTCTCTGCGTGAAGGCAAACAATCTGTTGGAAACTATGGAAAGCCTAAATCTCATACAATTAGTCGTAGGTCCCACTCATGTGGCTGGTCACACCTTGGACCTCATATTCGCCAATTTCTCGAATATTACTGTCCTCCCACCCCTCCCTCTCACCTGGACTGACCATTACCTCATCCCCTTCTCTCTTGCTCTCGGACGAAAAACTGCCCCCCTGGCCCCTAGGAAGGATTTGGGAAGAAAGTGGCACAAGGTTACATGTGCCACCTTGGACCCGGTGTTCCACTTTCAGACGGAGTACCTCTCCTCTGATATAGATGAAAATGTCTCTAGGCTGAATGCTGCTGTCGTCAATGCGATTGACTCCATTGCTCCTCAGAAAATCATCACCTCCGCCAGATCGCGACCCTCCGCTCCCTGGTTTTCTACCCCCCTCCGTGAGGAGAAAAGCAGATGTAAAGCTCTCGAACGCAAGTGGAGACTAAACTACGACCCGGAAGCCAAACTTTTATACAGATCTGCCCTGAAAAAATTCCTCAAACTAAAAAAAATCGCTATGAAAGATCACTTTTCCTCTCAAATTACCAAGGCCAAAAACTCATCTAAAACCCTTTTTAACATTGTTAAAGACTTTATTAATCCTCCGGCCAGGGCTCCTCAGAACACCGCGAGTCAGGCTCTATGCGAGGGACTTTCAGACTACTTCCTCGAAAAGATAAATAAACTTTGTGTCTCCTTTCCCATAGGGCCAGCCCCCCTGCCTTCCCCCACTAGTCCCCCAGACTCTCCGTCCTTTCTCTCTTTTAATAAACTCAACCGGGATGATGCTATTAGGTTACTCACCCATTGCAAATCCGGCGCCCCCTCCGATCCTGTCCCTGCGAAACTCATGGGAGAACTGGCGCCTTCGCTGGCCTGCTCCTTCCTTTCCATCTGGAATGCCTCCCTCCACCATGGCTTCTTCCCTACCACCTGGAAGGAGGCCTTGGTGATTCCCATCCTAAAAAAAGCGGATGCAGATCCCACTGTTTTTGCTAACTATCGCCCCATCTCCCTTCTCCCTAAACCCGCCAAAGTCCTGGAAAAAGCCGTGCAGCTGCAACTCACGGAATATTTGGAAAACCACTCTCTACTGCACGAATCACAATCCGGATTCAGAGCTGGATTCAGCACTGAGACGGCATTGTTGGAAGTATCCGAAACCATTCGGGAATGCGTGGACAGGGGCGAGGAGGCCATGCTGGTCCTCCTCGACCTGTCCGCAGCTTTCGATACGGTCTCCCACCCCATCCTCCTTGACCGACTTAAACAGATAGGCATTGGCGGCACTGCCTTCAGCTGGATCGAGTCCTTCCTCTCGACAAGAAGTCAGAGGGTTTTGCTGCGGCCCTTCAAGTCAGAGAAAAAACCCCTGTCATGCGGGGTGCCACAAGGTTCCGCCCTCAGCCCCCTGTTCTTCAACGTCTATCTTGCCCCACTGGCCGACGTTGTGGAGTCCTACGGAGTCAGGGTGGTCTCTTATGCTGACGACACTCAGCTGGTGTTTTCCTTCAGGGACCACTCGGACTCCGCATTCGCCAACTTCCGCCAGTGCCTCAACAACATCAGTGTCTGGATGACCGCTAACCACCTCAGACTGAATGCAGACAAAACGGAGGTTCTGTTTTTCAATCAGAAAGCTTCCATCCCCTCTTCTTGGTGGTGGCCCACGGCGCTTGATCCCGCCCCCTCTCCCGTTCACTCGGCTCGGAATCTGGGTTTCCAGTTTGATGACTCCCTTTCATGCAAAACTCAGGTTAATAAAGTGACCTCTGCCTGTTTCATGAAGTTGCGCATGATCAGAAAAATTCTTCCCTATCTCCCCCTGGATTCCCGCCGTACAGTTACCCAAGCCCTCATCACGTCCCACCTGGACTATGCTAACAGCCTCTATGCTGGTGCCCCCCAGTATCTGGTAGGCCGGCTGCAGATTGTCCAGAATGCTGCGGCCAGACTGATTGGTAATATCCCCTACCGCCAATCTGTTTCTGCGTATCGTAAGGAACTCCACTGGCTCCCAGTGGCTAGACGCATCCAGTTCAAGGTCCTTACCCTCACCTATCGAGCCGTCAACGACCGCGGACCCAACTACCTGAAAAAACGTGTCTCGATATCCCGCTCCACCAGATCCTTGAGATCCAATGACCTCCGCCTCCTGATCTCGCCCCGTTTTAGATTATCTAGAATGGGTGGCAGAGGGTTCAGTGTCATTGCTGCTAAACTGTGGAACTCTTTACCAATCGAGTTGAGATTCTGTCCCTCCGAACCCATCTTCCGAGCCAAACTCAAAACCTGGCTCTTCTCCGAACTCTGAGTCACCCTACTGTTTCTCCTTGCTCTATGCTCCCTCTTCTCCCTTGGAGGCTCAGGTTTTTAGCGCCGGGACACCCCTTCGGGGGTAGCTGTGCGCTCTATAAACTACATAAAATAAAATAAAATAAAAATAAAAAAACCTTGTAGCATTTACGGGGCCCTAGGCGGGTAGCAGGCCATTATCTGATGCCCCTTTCTATTTTAATCATAGTTGTCAGCACGCTGGGTCAGACATCTTTTACATTTAATAGCATTAAACATACTGGGACTTGGAGTTTCAATTTTAATATTATCAGTGAGTTGCTAGTAAACAAGCGTCGGCACAGCCAATAGGTCTGGTTTGTTTATTATTATTATTAGGAGCTTATAAAGCGCACTTATACCCGAGGGTGTCCTGGAGCTAGAATACTGAGCATCCCTGGAGAACGAGGGCCTAGTCCCTAAATAACCAGGGGGCATATGTATCAAACTCCCCTTTAGCGAATCTCAAATTGCGAGAATTTGCGATTCGCAAAATCAGATTCGCTAAACGGGATGTATAAAATAAATCGCTAATCATTTGCGATTCCTTAAAAATCGCAAATAATTCGCAGAATCCCGTATTGCGATTTCTTAATAGCGAAATTCGCTAAATAAGAAATCGCAAAAACGGGAATCTGCAAGCCTGGTGCAGGCTGATGACATCACAAACAGGAAACTGTAGTGATTGCCTGCACCTGCTCACCTGAGCCACACCCAGAGGCTGCTTGTGGAGTGTGAGGAGGCTTTCCTGGAGACAGCAACCAGCAATGGATCCCAAACAAAACCAGCAGGGCAAAGATGCAGAAAAAAGAAAGAGAAAACACAAGTTTTCAGAAAAGGAGCAGGAGGTCCTCATTGAGGAGATGGTCTGCAGCCATGAGCTCCTCTTTGGGAAGAAGGCACTCAAAGTCCCAGAGGCCAGGAAGAGGAAAATCTGGCTGGAAATACAGAGCAAGGTGAATGCTGTTGGAGTCACCACACGCACCATCGAGGAGCTGCGCAAGCGGTGGTATGATATGCGCCAGAGGTCCAAGGAGAGGGTGGCAGCCAGACTCAAGGATGCCAGTCAGACTGGAGGAGGACCATCCACTGCAGAGCAGCCAACCCCCCATGAGGAGCTTGTGGAGTCAACCCTCCTGCCTGAGAGCGTTGGTGGTGTGGCTGCAATCGACAGCTCCGACCCCTCATCCAGCAGACAAGGTAAGATGCATGCCAAATCACCCTGCACTCCTCCCCATCCCTTGCACACTCCCCCAAATGCGCATAGTTAACTCCCAACATGCCAATCCAGCCCAGGTCTTACAGCACACCCAGCAATGCATCATGGTACTCGTAGTACTGTGTCTGACTGTGTGTCCATGACACCATCACAAGTAAATGCAACATATGTGTTTTGGGGATCATTGAATAGAAATGTGTCAGAGATTAGCCGTCAAAGATTTGTAACTTTATTGAGTGCCACATGCAGACAGTAACACAAACTCATATAGTCCCCTTTACATCCACAGCACACGCCATGCCACAAGAAGACAGCGCTGAGGGAGAGGAGCCTGCAGACCCTGCGGACTCCAGCGATGAGACAGAGCAGCAGCCAATTCAGCGCAGGAAGCGCGCACATGTGCCCCCACTGCCTCCATTTGAGGATGAAGTCCCAGCAACAGGCGATGACACCGACAGGAGAGAGGGGAGTCAGGGTGTGACAGACATGCCCCGTCATGACGCACCAACACCAAGGCAAAGGGAACAGGCCATTTCCAGGTCAAGGCCCAGGAGCAGCACTGCAACAGAAGGAGAAGGCACCGTGTTCTCCGGCTTGGAACAGTGCATGTTGCAGGAACAGCGCCTGCAAAGCAAGGCAATGCGGTCAATGAGTCGCCAGCTAGGCCGCCTACATCAGGACAATCGCAGCATGGTAGCGGCAATACGAGAGCTCTGTGCCACTTTGAGGGACACCCAAGCTGCCAATGACAGGGCTGGACGACGTGCCAATGCACGGCTACACAATTACACCAAGGCAGTCAACCGCCTCTGCACCACCACCAGCGCACTCACACGCAGAAGCGTAACCATGCAGGTGGACATGGCACATTGCTGCCAGGACATAGCGCGAGGGCTGGCGCAGGTGACCACTGCTGTGGAACAGCTGCAGACAGCCAATGCAGGTGGCAGCGCACTAATGGCCTCTGCTGAGAGTGAGGACACATCGAGTCGCAGCAGCATCACTCCAACCTTGCCAGGTGAAAGACGCCGCAGTGGCAGACAGGTAGCAGGCCAAGGGCGCACCATGGGGGTCAACCACCCTGGACGGCACCGACGGAGGTGATCATCTGCGGGGACACTGACTGCAACACGGGTGCATTAACCCGCAAAAGGCTGTTTGCCCTATTTCTTGTGCCTTCTCTGCACTGTGTGTACAACATGTGCTGGGGACAATTACAATTTCTTTCATGTTAAGTGTGATTAAACACTTGACACATCATCAGGCTTTGTAGTCTCATTTCCTCAACACTCACCTAAAAGTAGTTTTGTGTGATCTCAGTCCGTCTCTGGCGTCCAGCAGCTGCCCCAACTCCTGGTGCTGGTCTGGCAGGGGGAGCAGGGCGCTCGTCATCCGATGTGTCTGTATCGCTCACATCAATTGTGGTGCCTTTCCTCATTGCCATGTTGTGTAGCATTGCACAGCTTGCCACGATTTTACAGCAGGTCTCAGGGCTGTATTGCAGTGCGCCTCCACTCTTATGCAGGCACCGGAAGCGGCTCTTCAGGATTCCGAAGGTTCGCTCAATGACACAGCGTGTAGATCTGTGTGCCCTGTTGTAGCTCCTCTCACTTGCATTTGCAGGATCCAGGTATGGGGTCAGGATGAAGTCGCGCACTGCATAGGCACTGTCACCTGCATGGGAAAAACACAATAGGTGAGTCAATGTCCCCCCCCTCAAGTGATGTAGTGGATGTATTGATGTGTGCAATGTATTTACCGAGCAGGTACCCCTCCCCAAACTCTCCAGCACTCAGACGTCTGTGTATTCCACTGTGTCGGAAGATGAAGGAGTCATGTGTACTGCCGGGGTATTTGGCTACGATGTCGGTGATGTGATACTTAGCGTTGCACACAATCTGTGTGTTGAGGGAATGGTAGCATTTCCGATTCCTGTAGACATATTCAGTTTCTGCTGGGGGTGTGATGGCCACATGGGTCCCGTCAATGCAGCCGATGACGTGGGGGAAACGTGCAATCTGGTAGAAGTCCAGTATCGTTTGTTGTAATGCCTGTTGGGTGGTGGGGAAGTAAATGTGATGTGGGAGCCTCAGTAGCATTGCATCTAGGAAGGCATGGAAGAAGCGCGAAAGTGCACTCTGTGACACACCACCAACCTCCGCTATGACCCGTTGAAAACTCCCTGACGCGAGGAGGTGCAGGGAGCACAGGACCTGCACATGTGTGGGAATTGTTTGTGTCCTGCGAGTAGGGTGCTCCAAGTGGGGTTTCAGCTCCTCAATCAGGTCCATTATGGTCTGTGGGTGCAGTCTGTACTTGTCATAGATCTCCTCTTCAGTGTTCTGTAACAGGGTGATGCGCAGCCTGAAGATACGTTCCTGTCTCATTCTCCTGTGTGCAAGGGCCCGAATACGCAGCCTCCTGGCTATCACGTACATTGCAGCCATTGTGGGTGTGTTTGTTGCATTGTGGGCTGGTTTTTGTACCTTGCACCAGTTTACCACCTGCAAGCAATTGGTGTTAATAGCGATTTCTTAATTAGCGAATTTCGTAAAATCGCAATTTGCGATTTTTTCATACATGTGTTTGCGATTTCTTAGCTAGCGATTTCTTGTTAGCGATATTCGCAACGCTAAGGAATCGCAAAATAGGTATTCGCTAGGAAATTCGCAGTTTTCTTGTTTCGCAGCCTAAGAAATCGCTAATTTAGCGATTTCTTATTTTTCAGTTTGGAAATGTGTCATACATATGAAATAGCGAAAAATCAGTCGCAAACGCTGTTTTTTGCGATTCGCAGCGTTTGCGACTAATTTTTGCTTTCATACATATGCCCCCAGGTCTTCAACCCCCTCCTGAAAGAGAGGAGCACCTCAGCTTTCCTAATATGCGCCGGCAGGCCATTCCAAGCAGTGGCCGCACCATAGGAAAACATATTTCCTCCCCAGCTGGCCTTTTTTATCCAGGGCACAGCTACCAGATTGCTTTCAGCGGAGCGCAGTGCTTTCCCTGGCACATACCACTTAAAGCACTCCATCAAGAACTCTGGGCCACTGCCCTTCAGTGCTTTGAATACCGTGCACAGCGCCTTAAATTGAGCTCGTCTGTGTACTGGCAGTCAGTGCAGTTTCCTTATTCCTTCTCGGACAGAGGCATAACTGGGAGTGCCTGTTAGCAGTCTCGCTGCCGTGTTTTGTACCATCTGTAGTCTGTACAGAGGTTTTTTTTTTCAAATTAAAGTACAGACTATTACAGTAGTCCAAACGCGACAGAATAAGTGCTGAGACTGCTAACCGGAAACCATCCGTAGGAAGAAACATTTTTACTTTCCTCAATATCCTAAGGATATGGAAACATGATGAAACCACTCCACTGACCTGTTCCCCAAAATCCAATTTCTGGTCCATAATCACGCCCAAATTCCTTGCTTTTGGCGTAGGAACTGGTGACTTCCCCAGAGCATCGGGCCACATATCCGGAGTCCAGATGTTCGGATTCTTCCCTGCATTTAGTTTAAGGCAGTTCGAGGCCATCCAGCTCGCAATGTCTTTCAGACAATCATGACACCTCGCCGCCATATCCACTTGGGACCCTCTCTGTATAGATAACACGATTTGCGTGTCATCTGCGTACGAGGTGAGTTGCAGGCCAAAAGATCTGATCAAGGCAGCTAGTGGGCTAACATAAATGTTAAAAATAGTGGGGCTCAGGGATGAGCCCTGAGGAACCCCACAGGGGAGGGCAAAGGGTTTGGACCTATCAGATCCCAGATCAACTGTCTGGATTCTGTCGGCCAGAAAAGATTTCAGGAGGCTCCAGGCAGTGCCTTCCACCCCTGCCCTTGACAACCAGTCCATCAACACCCCATGATGGACCGTGTCAAAGGCTGCCGATAGATCTAATAGAATTAGGACAGCCTCACCCCCCTGGTCCACCGCCGCTCTAATCTCCTCTTTGGCCTTAATCAGGGCCAGTTCTGTGCTACGTCCTGCACAAAACCCAAACTGCGTAGGATCGAGGGCCTTAGTTCTCACCAGAAAGGAACCTAATTGCCTATTTATAGCCTTCTCCAGTAATTTCGCTGGAAGCGGGTGCCGCGAAATTGGTCTGTAGCTATTTGGGTCATTTTTATCTAGACTGGATTTTTTTATTAATGGGAGGATAGAGGCAACTTTCCACCTCCTAGGATAATTATCTGACTCAATAATGGAATTAAACAATGGGGTAAGAGTGGTGGCAATGACTTCGGGACAGCTTTTAAGAACCGCCACCGGACACGGATCACTAGGTGCTCCCGACCGAGCAGCCAACAGAAGGCCAGTGACCTCCTCCCTATGAAGCGGACTAAAGCCTATTAATCTGTCCTGAGACTGCGCCATTCCAGCATCCAAGCTCAGTGATGCATCCCCTACCTCTCCATAAGATTTGGAAAAGGAGGAGAAAATCCCCGCCACTTTACTCTGGAAAAAGGTGGCCAGTGCTTCGCATAGTGCCGGACTAGTCGGTGTAATAGGTTCAGTGGGAATCGTAAGCTTTGTAATGGTCTTAAACAATTCTCTGGAGGACGAGCTGGCCATCTTTATCTGCTCCGTGAAGTATGCTCTTTTGGCCTCCCTTATTAATTTTTTATAGGTAGTGAGGCTCGCTGTGTACCTTTCTTTATTGGTGGGACTATACCCATACCCATTAAACATACTGGGACTTGGAGTTTCAATTTTAATATTATCAGTATGAGTTGCTAGTAAACAAGCGTCGGCACAGCCAATAGGTCTGGTTTGTTTGCCAACTACCTGGTTTTGTCAATGCCTGTTTAGTTTTGTAATTTAAAAAAAAAAACCAATATATATATTCTATTGTTATGGGAGTGGGACCTCATAAATACTTTTTTTAAAGTTTGGCTAATATCAAAAATATTTTTGGGTCTCAAAAGCTCACATTGCCACAGTGGCCCCAGGCGCTAAGGCGAAATACTTTGTGTGGGGATGTGCTCTTGTGAAAGGGCGTGCAGCCATCACTCAGAGTGGATTTAGCCAATGGCTGGAGTGGGCTGAGCCATTATATATGCTGTGGTAAGTAGGTGGGCACAATAACAGACCAATGGATGGAGAGGGCTGGCTGAAAGCCACTTAAAATAAGTCTATTATATATGCCATTGTATTAAAATCGAAGGCAAGGCTAACGCTAGACCTAAAAATCACGAACTTTTTTCATCCTCATGAATCGGAACCAACTGTGAGCGACGCTCTCATGAATTGCATTACAAATCGCACAAATAAATGTAAACTTTCAGATATAACAACGAATAGGCCACCCTCCTCTGCTCCAGATCAAAATGTACCTTTTTCACCTGAAATTCTTCAGTCACAATGCTTGATGACTGTGGATGCGAGTACTCGACGATACGGAAGCATTCCAATTGTTGACTTTTCTGCATTGATGCTAGCTCCTACAAATCTGGTGCTTTGCTTCCCCCTTGTGGGCATTTTTGACAGTAACAGCCACAGGCTAAGGCTAGTCAGAAAGAGGAGCCAGATAGATGTACAAAGCTTTTTTGAGACCGAACAAAAAAAAAACATTTTACAATGTACAAAAGGCAAATTGTGATTCGGTAACTTGCTAGTGAATCGCAATCTGCGTTTGCTCCCAATTCGGTATTTGGAAGGGGCGTCCCTTCCAAATACCGAATCAGAATATATGTTAATGTTTTGCGACCAAATTCCGGTCACGAAACAGTAATACTGGTAACCCATTCGCATAGAGGAGGGGGTTCCAGGGACCCCTTCCCCCTTGAGAATGTAAAAAGAATATTTTTAAGAGCAGGCAGTGGTCCCACAGACCACTACCTACTCTTAAAAAAAGAAACGGAAAGCTTAATTTTTCCTTTTTTAACGCAATCCGTTTTCCTTTAAGGAAAACAAACTGCATTTAAAAAAAATGAAAAAAAATAAAGCTTTATCACAAAGCAGTCCCAGACATGGTGATCTTCTGACCTCATCAGGCCTCAATCCCTGTGATAGCTGTGATACCTAATAGGTCACAGATTGCGACCTACCGCATTTATATGCATGAGGTAGGTCTATTTGCGACCCACTAGCATCGCTAATGAAACTCAAAAGAGCTCCATACATTAAAAATTCCGATTTACTAATCACGATTGAGAGAGAATCGCAGTTAGGGAATCGGTATTCCTAATGTTTGTACCTCTGGCCCAAGGTTAATAAAGCACTGCGTTCCATAATGTCGTCTGCACAGTTCTATCATCTTCCTTGCTAGTTCTGTTTGCCTCTTTTGACAACTCATGTTTTCTGTACTTTTTCTGTCTCCTCCTCTCCGGTCCGCGCTCGTTGTTCTTTGAGTCGCAGGTCTTTAATTTGAAAGATATAGCTCTGGTCTGATTTCCAGATCTGAAGCAGTATTTTATTTTTTATTTTTTATGCAGTTTAATATCGACCCGAAGGTATTGGAGCTCTTTAAGTGAGCATTAGTTACATTACACATGGTAACATTCTTTTTTTAAATATTTTTTTAAGCCCATGGAGATTAAGAGCCAGATGGATCAATATTAGGAATAGCAAGTACCTGATTGTGATTTCCAGTAAATCTCAAATTGGAAATTGATATTACTAATGTATGAAACTCATAGTTTCATTTAACGATTCCTAGTTGGTTGCAAATCGAACTACCTCACTAAAAATTTGCGACCCATTAGGAATCAACGCCATTACAGGGATGGTGGCCTGCTGATGTCAGCAGACCACCATGTCTGTAATTGCTTTTAACTAATGCAGTGTTTAAAAGGATAAAAATGAAACCTTGAAGTTTCATATTTTAAGAGCAGGCAGTGGTCCGTGATACCACTGCCTGCTCTTATAAACGATTTCTATTGACATTTTTAAAGGAGAAGGGTGTGCCTTGAGGATCCCTTCCCCCTTGCAAATGGGTTACCACCAGTTTTAAACTGGTGGTAAAGTATTACTGATTTGCGACCGAAATTCAGTTACAAAACAGCAATATATACCATACCGATTCATTATTTGGAAAGGACACCCTAAAGACGCCCCTACGAAATACCGAATCACAAATGCAAAATTCAATTTCGGTAACAAGTTACCAAACCACATTGCATTTTGTACATTTGAAAAAGCCTTTTTCAGGTCACGAACGGACCGATTCTGCGAATTGAGCCATTTGCGACCAGAAAAATGCCTTGTACATCTGGTCCTTCCTTCTCTAGGTCTATAGTCAGCAGCTTTGGTCAGTAATGCCACATACTCTCCTTTACAAATCGTCGGCCTTTGGTGGTTCATTCTCAATGCTTGATTTGAAAAAGAATAAGTGCCAGGGCCCTCATCGAGAGGCCACCACAACTTGCACCACACATTGCCCATGTCAATATTACCAATGGCAGTATCAACAAGTTCTGGGCTGCAATCCCTTTATTCACTTACGCAGGTAATATTCAATATTCAAATGTGTTGGAAGCATGGCTGCGACAGTCCATCTGCTCCACATACATTAAGGACTTGGTACATTGGCCTCTCAGTCTGCAGGCAGAAAAATTCCTCAAACTTAATAGAGGTAAGATATCAGTGCCCTGTGTGGTGAGGAGCATCTGTGGTCCCATGCTTCATAGCCTGGAGTTCATGAACCTTACCTGGCACCTTTACATCATCATTGGCTTCTTATCAGGGGCTCCAGGGCACAGCCCGACTGCATTTATGACATTTACAGTTCTGTGTTTTCAAGAACACTGCTGGAGTGCAGCTCAGCCACCCATGCCTTGTCTCCAGTCTCTTGATGGCAGGAGGAAGAGGGGTTGTTGGACCCGGCCTCGTGGCGTGGTCCTGACTTCCCGGGGGTTGGGCCCGTTCCCCGCCCTAGCCTCCACGAGCTACCCGTTCGGGCCGCACAAGGTCACCTACACCTCGGGGCTCTGCCATTTTGTCGCCTGCCACGTGACCCTGCACACCAGTCCTCATGACTCCGCTCAACCCGGCCTCGGCCCCAGCAAGGCCCAGACATTCAGGCACCAAGAACTGGCCAGGGGGTGTCACGTGAACACCTCATCGCCCTGGCGGAGGGCGGTATCGATGGGACCCCCAACCGTCCCCACACACCGAGGTGCGATCGGCCTCCATCTCTCCTGGGCCGGGCGCCTCTCCTGCTGGGCATCTGGCCGCTCCCAACCCGGCCTCTCCGCCCCCCGGGCGCAAGGGTCCGGACATCAAAGGGCTCCAGACCTATATCTGGGGCGACCCCGCCACAGACCGGCAGTTGTATCCCGGAGTCGAGAGCCCTGCTGATTGAATCGCGGCCGACCCTACGGAGAAGAACTCTTGCTTGAAACCACCACGAGCCCTGCAGACTGCGTCGCGGCTCCTTCTTGCTGAAACCTTGAAGCCCCCCCCGGAACATCGGGGCCCTGCTGACGCTGTCGCGGCCCAATCTCGCTGAAGCCTCCCTCGGAGCCCTGCTGACGACGTCGCGGCTCGAGCTGAGCAGAAACCATCTTGAGAGCCCCGCTGACCTGGTCGAGGCTCTCCACGAACTGAACGCCAGAGCCCTGCTGACGCCGTCGCGGCTCGACCCCTCCGAGTTCCGGAGGCCCTCCAGCTTGAGGATAAGAACTGGGCCCCAGGTACCCTCGTACCAAGCTCCTGCCAAAGACTGTCCCGCTACCCCTTCCCTTCTAAAGAGACACTGAGACTTTTGTGGATCCCTTGATCCCTTTCGTGTAAATATTGATCCCGTAACCTTTAAGTGCTGATAAAGAATTGCTCGTCTTGAGACAACCTCCTTGAGTCCTGTGTGGTGGTGTTACTGTGCTAGTACATAATAGGAGAAGGATCTCCCAGGAGGCTTCTCTGCAGCGCTCGGCTACTTCGTACAGTGTGGGGGCCCCCCCTGAGCGGTCTCGCCGACTTCTCGGGGTCCGCCTTCCAACATTTGGTGGCCAGCGACGGGATCCGAGCCGAACGCAGTACGTACCAGCCAGTAACCCACTAGCTACCCATCCAGACAAACAGAAGTCATGAGCAACCAAGGAAACAACGCGACCACGGAGTTCCAGCCCGAACGGTTGGAGGAATACACGCACAAAGAATTGAAACAGTTCTGCAAGGACAAAGGCCTTGCAACCACCGGCCTAGGTACCAAAGAGGAGATGCAGAAAGCCCTGAGGACCTGGCTGGAGGCCGAGGCAGGCCACTCCCAGGAAGAAGGTCCCCTGCCCCTGACTGTGGCCACATCAACCGCACCGACTCCGGCAACCGGAGGAGGAAAGAGCCTAGAAACCGGCCTCTCCGAAGAGGAGATACGAGAGCGGGAGAAGGTCCGGAACCACAAACTAGAGCTCGCACGACTGCGGCTGGACGGCGAACTCCAGCTGGCGGAAAAGAAACTGGCCCTAGAGCAGCTACGGCTACAAGAGGAGATAGAAGAGAAGAGACGGCACCGAGAGTTGGAGGAAAAAAGACTGACCCTTGAGCACGAGCGAAGTCTCAAAGAGCTCGAAATCAAGGCAAAGAACGGGGGGACCGACACCCCCAGTAATAGAGACACTCTACCGCCTGCCGAGGCCAAGGTACATATCCCGAAAGATGTCGTCAAGGAGTACTATAAGAATGACGACATCCAACAATGGTTCAAGGCATACGAGGTGGCCATGACCTCCCATCGGGTGCCCCGAAAGGACTGGGGCGCCGGCCTGTGGGGTCGGTTCCTGAGTGAAGGTCGAGACACACTGCTCCAGCTGCCAGAGGAGGTGATGACCTCCTACGACCACATGAAGGAGGCCCTGCTCACCCGCTACGGGCTAACCGGGGAAATGTACCGCCAGCGGTTCATAGACTGCAAGAAGATCCCGGGTACTACCTGGGTGGAATATGTGGACTTTTTCAGCCGGGCCCTAGAAGGATGGATCAAGGGTAGCCAAGTCACCACCTACGGGCAGCTGGTCGACCTCATTGTTTGGGAACATCTCTCCAACAATTGCTTCGTGGAGCTAAGGTAACACCTCCTCGACAGCAAGATGACCGACCCACGAAAACTCGCCGTCGAGGCCGATCGATGGGTCAACACCCGAGTCCCCCGGAACTCGATGGGGGAGTACCAGAGGAACCCCACCGGACCTCCCCGCCAACGCGGTGGAGAGGGAGGGCCGAACAGGAACCGGGACCCCCCGCCGGGGCCCCCAGTAGCCCACCTCGAGGGCCGCTGCAGCAACCCCTCTCCCCGGGCCTAGCCCGAAGAGGGGCGACCCCAGCCAGAACCGGACCATGGCCCCCAGTAACCTGCTACGGCTGCCAACAAACCGGACACTATGCCAGCGATCCGGTCTGCCCCCTGAACCAAAGAAGCGGGGCCGGCGGGCCCCCGCCCCGACAGCTGGCGGCCGCCGCCCTGGGGGAAGGAGAAGAAGAAGAAGAGACCCTCGACCGAGGAACCACCGAATGGGAACCGGCGGCCATGTCCCTGGTCTGCCTGGGCAGCCGAGAAATGGTGCCCCGCACCCCCATCCCAAGCAACACCCAGAAGTACCGGCAGCAGGTCACCGTCAATGGACAACGGGCCGAAGCCCTTCGTGACACCGGCGCCAGTGTCACCGCTGTCCGCTGCCACCTGGTGACCCCCGAACAGATCCTACCCAATGTGCTGTGCCCCGTCCGGACGGCCGACAACAGCGAAAGCCTGTGCCAGATGGCCCTGGTCCCCTTCGAGTGGGGAGGGGTGACAGGCCTACTAAAAGTGACTGTCCGCGACGACGCACCAGTAGACTGCCTCCTGGGGAACGACCTGGAGAGTTCCCCCTGGGCTCAAGTGGAGCGACGAGAGCACCTCCGAATGCTGGGACTATCCGAATGGGCCTGCGCCATCACCCGGTCCATGACCGCCCAGGCCCCCCGCTCATCCCTGGCCCCCAGTGCCGCCCAGCCCGAGGGGCTCGCACCACCCCCCGCCTGCAGCGAGGGGGAGGCGGACACCGACACTGGACCTACTGAACCCTCCCCCGAAGAGATTGCTTCCCTCGGCGCCCTACCAGAACTTGCACAATGGCGCCACGAAGGGGGCCCCACCCGTGAGCAGTTCCAGCAAGAACAGCAGTCCTGTCCCTCTCTCGAAGGGGTCCGACAACAAGCGTCCGCACAAGCCAACGGGGACCAGACCGGCACCCACTGGGTCTACTGGGCCGAGGGCCTGTTGTACAGTGAACAGAAAGTGGCAGAACTCGGGGCCAGCCGCGGGTTGGTGGTCCCCTTCCGCTTCCGGGAGTTCCTTCTCAACCTGGCACATGACGTGCCCCTCGCCGGACACCTAGGGCAAGACAAAACTTACAGCCGTCTGGTGACCCACTTCTACTGGCCCCGGATGCGGAGAGACGTGGACAACCACTGCCGGTCCTGCCAGACCTGCCAAGCCAGCGGGAAGACGGGGGGTCGGGTCAAGGCCCCCCTCCAGCCCTTTCCAGCCGTCAGCACCCCGTTCGAACGGGTCGGGATCGACATCGTGGGGCCCCTGGACCCCCGGACCGCCCTGGGCCACCGCTTCATCCTGGTCCTCGTGGACCACGCCACCAGGTACCCGGAGGCGGTCCCGCTAAGAACTGTAACGGCCCCCGTGGTAGGCCGGGCCTTGATGGGGATCTTCTCCCGAGTGGGATTCTCCCGCGAAGTGGTGAGCGACAGGGGCACAAACTTCATCTCCAAGTACATGCGGTCCCTGTGGCAGCAGTGCGGGGTCACGTACAAATTCACAACCCCCTATCACCCTCAGGGGAACGGGCTGGTCGAGCGCTTTAACAGAACCCTGAAGGGGATGATTCAGGGCTTGGAAGAGCCCCTCCGGCGGAGATGGGATGTCCTACTACCATGCCTCCTGTTCGCCTATCGGGAGGTCACGCAGAAGTCCCTGGGGTTCAGCCCGTTTGAACTATTGTACGGACATCCGGTCCGCGGACCGCTCAGCCTGGTCAAGGAGGGCTGGGAGACGAAGCTCCAAGGCGCCCCTCCTGACGTCTACCGATACCTCCTGACCCTACGAAACCAGACCCGCAAGTTCCGAGCCATGGCCGAAGCCAACCTCGAGGCCAGCCAGGAGGACATGAAGCGGTGGTACGATCGGAACACCTCTACCATCGAGTTCGAGCCAGGCCAGAGAGTCTGGGTCATGGCCCCGGTTGAGCCCTGCGCCCTCCAGGACAAGTGGACCGGGCCCTTCAAGGTGGTGGAGAAGAAAAGCCCCGTCACCTATCTAGTCGACCTAGAGTCCCCCCGGAACCCCCTCCGGGTTCTACATGCTAACAGGCTCAAACCCCACTTTGCCCGGACCGAACTGAGCCTGCTGCTGGCGACCGACGAGGGGGGCGAGGACGACTCCGAGCCCCTACCCGACCTCTTGCAGAACAACGTCCACGACGGATCCATCAAAGGTGTCCAACTCGCCTCTTCCCTGACCCCGGAACAGCGTATCGACTGTCAACAACTGCTGCAGGACTACGCAGCCCTCTTCTCCCTCACCCCGGGGGTGACCCACTGGTGCGTCCACGACATCGACACCGGGGACAGCCCCCCCGTGCGACACCGAGCCTACAGGGTACCCGACCGAGTACGGGCATGCATCCAGGCCGAAGTAGCGAAGATGTTGGCCCTGGGGGTCATCGAGCCCTCCGACAGCCCGTGGGCCAGCCCTGTCATCCTGGTACCAAAGGCCGCAGCCCCGGGCCATCCCCCGGAGTTACGATTCTGTGTAGACTACCGAGCCCTGAATGCTGTGACCAAGACGGACGCCGATCCTATACCCCGGGCCGACGAACTCATCGACCGCTTGGGGTCCGCCCGCTACCTGAGCACGCTGGACCTCACCGCCGGGTACTGGCAGATCCAGCTCACCCCCGGCGCCCGAGAAAGATCCGCCTTTTCTACCCCTGATGGGCATGACCACTTTCGGGTGATGCCCTTCGGCATGAAGAACGCCCCGGCCACTTTTCAGAGACTTGTAAACAAGGTTCTGGCCGGGCTCGAGGCCTTCAGCGCGGCCTATTTGGATGACATTGCCGTGTACAGCAACCACTGGGCTGAGCACCTAATTCACCTCAAAGCCGTCCTGGCCGCCCTCCAAAGGGCCGGGCTCACGATCAAGGCCAGCAAATGCCAGATCGGCCAAGGATCAGTGACCTACCTGGGCCATCAGGTGGGAAGCGGTCAGGTGGCCCCTCTCCAGCCAAAAGTCGATGCCATCCAGGCATGGGAACCCCCCACTACCCAGACCGCTGTGCGGGCCTTCCTGGGCCTCACTGGATACTACCGGCGGTTCATCCGGGACTATGGGAGCATTGTTGGGCCGCTCACAGAGCTCACCTCGAAGAAACAGCCCAAGAAGGTGCACTGGACTCCCCGCTGCCAATCAGCTTTCGAGACTCTCAAGGCAGCGATGTGCACTGCCCCTGTACTCCAGGCCCCTGACTACCGTAAGGAGTTCATCGTGCAGACAGACGCCTCCGAATATGGGATCGGGGCCGTCCTGTCTCAGGTTGATGAGAAGGGACTCGACCGCCTGGTGGCCTTCATCAGCCGACGGCTGCTGCCCCGGGAGCAACGATGGAGCACCATCGAGCGCGAGGCCTTCGCCGTAGTGTGGGCCCTTAAGAAGCTCCGGCCCTATCTCTTCGGTACCCACTTTCGGGTCCAGACCGACCACCGGCCCTTGCGGTGGTTAATGCAAATGAGAGGCGAGAATCCCAAGCTGCTGCGGTGGTCCATTGCCCTGCAAGGGATGGACTTTTCGGTTGAGCACTGACCCGGCAATGACCACGCCAACGCGGACGGCCTGTCCCGCTTCTTCCGCCTTGACGAGGAGAATCCCCAAGAAGATGGGTGACTCTCTCCGCCTTCGGCTGGGGGGGACGCCTGTTGGACCCGGCCTCGTGGCGTGGTCCTGACTTCCCGGGGGTTGGGCCCGTTCCCCGCCCTAGCCTCCACGAGCTACCCGTTCGGGCCGCACGAGGTCACCTACACCTCGGGGCTCCGCCATTTTGTCGCCTGCCACGTGACCCTGCACACCAGTCCTCATGACTCCGCTCAACCCGGCCTCGGCCCCAGCAAGGCCCAGACATTCAGGCACCAAGAACTGGCCAGGGGGTGTCACGTGAACACCTCATCGCCCTGGCGGAGGGCGGTATCGATGGGACCCCCAACCGTCCCCACACACCGAGGTGCGATCGGCCTCCATCTCTCCTGGGCCGGGCGCCTCTCCTGCTGGGCATCTGGCCGCTCCCAACCCGGCCTCTCCGCCCCCCGGGCGCAAGGGTCCGGACATCAAAGGGCTCCAGACCTATATCTGGGGCGACCCCGCCACAGACCGGCAGTTGTATCCCGGAGTCGAGAGCCCTGCTGATTGAATAGCGGCCGACCCTACGGAGAAGAACTCTTGCTTGAAACCACCACGAGCCCTGCAGACTGCGTCGCGGCTCCTTCTTGCTGAAACCTTGAAGCCCCCCCCGGAACATCGGGGCCCTGCTGACGCTGTCGCGGCCCAATCTCGCTGAAGCCTCCCTCGGAGCCCTGCTGACGACGTCGCGGCTCGAGCTGAGCAGAAACCATCTTGAGAGCCCCGCTGACCTGGTCGCGGCTCTCCACGAACCGAACGCCAGAGCCCTGCTGACGCCGTCGCGGCTCGACCCCTCCGAGTTCCGGAGGCCCTCCAGCTTGAGGATAAGAACTGGGCCCCAGGTACCCTCGTACCAAGCTCCTGCCAAAGACTGTCCCGCTACCCCTTCCCTTCTAAAGAGACACTGAGACTTTTGTGGATCCCTTGATCCCTTTCGTGTAAATATTGATCCCGTAACCTTTAAGTGCTGATAAAGAATTGCTCGTCTTGAGACAACCTCCTTGAGTCCTGTGTGGTGGTGTTACTGTGCTAGTACATAATAGGAGAAGGATCTCCCAGGAGGCTTCTCTGCAGCGCTCGGCTACTTCGTACAGTGTGGGGGCCCCCCCTGAGCGGTCTCGCCGACTTCTCGGGGTCCGCCTTCCAACAGGGGTGGGGTATGACGGGTCTGAGGCACGATCAAGCTAGAGAGGGTTATTTCAGAATACAGCACTCTGTGGCTGGATGTATGGATTGAGAATGAGTCTGAGGGGTGTAGTAGATCCCCTTGCACAGTCACAATCTAGGTTATTTAGCAGACATAATGTGCATGCCTCATGGACCACATCATATCTGCTAAGATATGGCTGTCAGGGCGCACATCTGTGCATCCCTGAAGCCACAGAAAAGCCACACAGAGCAGCAGGGCAGGACCACCAGTATTATCCTAGCTTCTGTTCACCTTCTTGATAATCAGGAACAGTTCAAGTTTCATTAAACACTTCTTTTTAGCCTGTTCTTCCAGTCCTATCAAGAAACTGGGAGAGGGATTGAGATAGGTCTTCCCCTTTTCCAACCAGCCCTTGCTGCTCCACCCGGCTTGTCGTTCAGAATCATGGCTGTCTGCTTCCAATGCCCAGCACCAGGTTCCTGCTCTGCTGCTGCCACGGAGCCTTGGAGTTGCCAGATAAGTAAGCAACGTAAGCACAAAATGCTATTTCTCTATGCATGTGTGTATGTGTTTGTGAGTGAATGGGATTGAGTGTGTTTGAGATGTCAATGAGAGTGGTGAAAGTGAGTGAGAATCTGAGTTTGAGAGTGTGTATGAATAAGTGAAATTCAGTACGAGGGAGTGAGTGAAAGAGAGTGAGTGTGTTCGAACAAGTGATTGATTAGAGGTTCTGAGAGGGAGTGCAAGTGAGTCAGGGGTGTAGCTATCAACGGGCAGCAGCTGTAGTTGCACCTGGGCTCAGAGTCAGTGAGTGTGAGTAAGGGTATTAGTGAGAGTAAGAACCAGTGAGTATGAGTACTTTTGTGTGTGAGTAGCTGTCAGTGGGTGTATTAGTGAGGCACTTTCAAAGATCCCTAGCCTCTACTGCTTTATATATACCGAGAACCCCAATCTGAACAGGACAGACATGGTGAAAATGGAAATGGAGGAGCTGGTGAATTGGAGTCCAGTATATTATTGTGACAGAAGGGGGCTCTAAACCCTGGTGGGGCTCTTGTTCTGGATAATCGGAAGTGGAGTTTAAAAAGCATCAAGTATTTGCCATTGATTCAAGGTTACTTCGGGCGGATTACAGAGACCATATAACATGGGGTACCACCACCATCAATGACCGAGGTATGAATCTCTGTGGTGCCCAAGCACGACCAAGATCTCAGATATTGTGGGTCATATCTCAGGCTCCTATTGACATATTCACCACAAAGATAGTTAGACATAGCAATCTGGCAGTTTTGACACCAGGGATTGTTATGATTCGCAATGCGCCCCAATTTAGGCCGGAATAGTCTCCTAACCTTTCACCTACATTTACCCTGCCATTGCAATACAAAACGGTTTTTGTAGCTGACCTTTTACCTAGTCAGGTGCTGCTTAAATGTTGTGTGGTTTTCTCCAAAAACTAGCCTTATTTATTATGCGTGAGGAATCTCAGAATCACAGCAGGATTACCATTGTCTGCATAATAACTGTGTATAAGGTTCATCACTATCGTCATCCTCGGCTGACATGACACAGCAAGGTAGAACCCCTGAGGGTATCTTTTGGGTATATAAGCTCCTTATCCTTGTTTAGGCAGGTAGAGGAGAAAGACTTCCATGCTGGCACACTGACGCAAGAAGCTCAGGTTCCTCTACACAGACACTCCAGCACGCAGTGGTCTGACATCCCTTGCGGGGTGTTCATCTCGAGACCAAGAAGGAGTCCTTAGCTCTCCCACATCAGGTAATGGGCTTGGCTCTATCCTAAAGGGATTCTTGGCTATACACCTACATACATGCTAGGTACATTTAGACACATCTAGTTAGGGTTAGCATCGTAGGAGTACGTATTATTACTATCATATATTTATATGCTAGCATATATCCATTGTTCTAGCACTATGGTAGAATTCTACCATCCATTTACTCTGTTGGTGCTTATACCAGTATACATCTGTTTCTGTGTTATGGTTGTTACAGCAGTCGTTTTTTACACTAGAATGATGCTGATTCAATAAATGCTTATTGAAAACGTCCCCCATCGTTTATTCTGTGCATTTCTGTGAGACAAAGTGAGCACTAGTGACTGAGCGAAAAGTACTGCACTGTTTCCACAATCCCTTAGGGTTAGGGTAGTCATATTCGATAGTTGCCAGAAACTATTTGCTCCTTAGTAAGAGTTCATAGTGGCACTGTCAGCTAGCTGGTATACAGGCGAGCTGGGGGTGTCTGGAATAAGTCTGGGCACTGATCCCACAGTTTATGTTGTTTAAACTCGCAGATCCTATATAGATTTATAGGAACTACATGACATGATGGCATGTCAAAGTGCCCTGTCTGGCAGCTCTTGAAAATATAAGCAGTGACCGAGGCAGAGATGATGATTGGCAGAAGATCAATAGATACCAGTACGCCTTTTGCTCCTGACACGTACGTTCTGCCTTATTTCATCTCTTTGTTCAAGCGCTTATACAAACCACTGCAGGGGGTTCTCATGCCACTGCCCTCCCTGACCACTACTCACACAGGTGATGGAGCTGATCTTTCAAATGATCCTGGCAGAGATGGCTGGGTGTGGAGTCCATGTGGGTGAATCAGAAACCGATCATCTTCATACGCATGAGACATTGTTTAATATGAGCAGGGACCGGGGTAGGTCTAAAACTGCATTGATTATGGTAGACACATTTTGGGGGTTGTCTCTGGGCTCCACATTTGCAGGACAAATCTGACATATGTCTTTTGGATAAATATGGGTGTCAGACCATTACTCAGCTATGATTACATTGGTCCAAACCCACTAAAATATTTGGTAATTAGTGTCTATCATATTGATGAAGACAATATGAAACACAATTTATATGACATATTGGAGGTGTGGACACCCAAGCACAACTCAGCCACATTATGACAGACAGGCACAATACACCGTATTACACATAATGTACTACCCCCATGGACAGCCACAAACTTGCGGCTACCCTAGGAGCAGCGCATTAGTGATCGGAGGAGTGTCTGTTTGAAGCAGCTGTTCTGTATTCTTTAGATGGATAGGGATCCACGTGCAGGCAGGTGCAGTGAGTGACTGCACTCCCTGCAGGGAGATATATGGTGCGTCTTTGCCCCATCCAGAGGGCTGCCTTGAAGTGCACCTTCCTTGTGGCATACAGTCGCTGCGCCTTTTGATGATCTCTTTGCATCTGCACCCAGGTCCATAGTAGTGCAGGGAGCAGAGACAACGTGTTTCCCTCATTTGCATGGGGCACATTTTGTAACATGCTAAGGGGCCTTATTATACGTAGGGTGCACTGTCCCTCTTTGTGCTGCAGCGCACCTCTACTAAGTTGCTCCAGGAGCAAGCAGGGATATTATGCAATAGTACATATAATGACTGCCCTCAGGAGAGCAGCAAACTTGTGGCTGACCTAAGGGCAGTGCATTAGTGAAAGGAAGAGCAGCTGTTTGATGCAGCTGCCCCATCTTTCACAGTCCAAGCAGCACCTGGCTTGCACTTCAAAGTTGGGCCAGAAATCTCTCTGTCAAGTGGATGCAGAAAGGTGTCTGAAGAAACCATGGGACTCCTGTTCCCACTTTCAGAAGGCCATATCAGGGGCACACTGACTGTGTGTCGTTTCTTTGTGCTGCACAGTCAGTGCACCTCCCAGCGGCCTCATTAACCTTGGCGTCAGCATAGAGAGGGGAATATTTACGGAAAATGTCTGAGTGTGGAGCTGCGCCATATTTGGCACCACGGCTCTTCGACATTTTCAAAACACAGGGAAGCACTGTATTCACAAGAATACGATGCACCCATGTGTTTTCCCTAGTGCTGGTGCCAAATTTAGCTGCCTAGCGCCAACGCAAGCACCCTTGCACTAGAGCGCAAGGTTGCCTGCGTTGCAGGGAATGGTTGTTTATGTGCAGGAAGATGTTCCTTCCTGCACATAAACAATCACTAATGTCTAATCACTAATATCTCCCCCAGAACTACGCTAAAAGTGAAGTTCTGGTGGCGATATCCACTTGTAAATATGCCCCACACAGCAAATATGCATTTTCGAGGACACTTGGCCACACACAGCAAGCCTCACACCGGCCTCACACCAGCTCGTACTTGGGGCACCTGGAATCCTGCAGCAACACTGCTCGCCGCTTTGCCAACTACATCCCCCAGCCTGCCTAGCGGCGCCGGTGCACTTCCGGACGCCGTCGCGCCCGGAGGCGCTTAAATCCGCGAGGCTCCCTCGGTGGAGCGGGGGAGCATTTTCGAGGACACTTGGCCACACACAGCAAGCCTCACACCGGCCTCACACCAGCTCGTACTTGGGGCACCTGGAATCCTGCAGCAACACTGCTCGCCGCTTTGCCGCTTTGCCAACTACATCCCCCAGCCTGCCTAGCGGCGCCGGTGCACTTCCGGACGCCGTCGCGCCTGGAGGCGCTTAAATCAGCGAGGCTCCCTCCGCGTCGCGGGACGCGCGCGGGCGGCGCCGGGAGAAGCCCGGGACAAGGGCGGGACCGTCTGAGGCCATCCGAGGTTGGACTAGGTTGGGTTGGGTCAGGGACCCTGCCTGAAAATTTACTTTCACTATTCTTGGACATATGAGCAGCTTGGTCTAATTAGGGTAATTATAACATCTATTTGAATCTTGTGTTTCAAGTGTATTGATTACCTCAGCCACCTTATTTACCTTACTCATGCCTGGAAAAAAACAAACCCCAGCTAATAATACTATAGATAATTATCTTATCCAAGTTGTGGCTAAAATTAACAGCGACAGGAGATCCTCACTGGGATTAGATTCATCCAACCAATTCCTTATGGCTGATAAAGAGTATGGGGATTCCTCGGCTTTACATAATAGTAGTACATCTTGTGTGGCTCATGACCCTCTTTACGATACAAACCCCATTTTGCCTAGTGGCGTAGTTGTTCTTACTGAAGCCAACAGTGATAGCGAAGGGGTGTCAGTGACATCCACTAATATTGAGTCCCCTTTTTCTACTACCCCTGTTCCAGCTCCGAGGGTTACTAGGGGTAAAAGCAAGGTTATCCCAAAACGAGGGGGTCTAAGATCTGGCAGAAATAAAATTGCAACCCCTTCGAGGAAAACATCTGAGGACGAGGAGGAGGAGGTTGATCTGTTCAGTGAAGCTCACGTAACCCTTTCTAACGCTCAATTTACTAAACTATGGAGCATGATGGACACAAAAATTAAAGGTATAGTTAAACCCCTGGTTAGTAAAATTGATAAATTAACCGCTGAGGTTAATAGACTAGGTGGTTTACTAGAGAAAACTTTGGTGAAGACAGGAAATATTACTGAAGTTGCTGTATCTAGGGTAGAGCCAGTAATGAGTAAAACATCACTTGTTGAGAATAGTGGATCTGCCTCTAATCCTGTACCACTGTCAAATGTACCTAGTGGTGCCCTTGTAGATATACCCCCTGTCTCTGCCACTAATAATTCTAACATGGGGAAAGGGTCTTTCGAGCTTGTAGTTGAAGCCTCTCCATTAGTTCTTGTCCTTGCAAATGTCCCCCCTTTGGCTTCTGGGGAGGTCGAATCTGCCCCTTCTTTATTAAATAAATCTTTATCGTGGCTTACAAACAACATGGTAATATCCCCTTGGGGGAAGCAACAATTATCTGTAGAACTTGTTAATGCCAGAAGGGTTGAGTGGATTGGTAACAGCGTTAAGAGGTTCAGAGGGGATTGTGTTGTCCTTAACTTCACTGACCCCGAGGTTTTATCAAACATCTTGCCTAACATCTTGCCTCCACAGCGAAGGTCAACTTCAATTGTACCATTGACCCTGGACTTTTTTTATCCTCGTAAAGGAAGAGGTCCGAATCCTAGTATTCTAAGAACTAAATGGAATGTTGTGACCAACAGGAGTAGTAATGATGCTGGATTTCGCGAATGGGGTCTATGTGTGGAAAATAGATTTTCTGCCCTGTCAAACCTGGATGCTTGTGATTGACAACCATTTCACCATTCATCTGAGTCACGCTCTACTGATGAGCTAGGTTAACGAGTAGGTACTCGTCTTGAGATTTTTAATATGGAGGCCATAGCCGGTTTAATTATTGAAAATGTAAAATACAACGGTATAAACGATACTGTGACGAATGGGCTTGTCTCTAGCCCCAAACCTGTAATGGCACATGATATTGGGAACTTATTATCCTGGAATGTGGCTGGGCTATGTTCCAAGCTGGATTGTGGTGATTGGTTTAGGTTTGTTAGCAAGTTTGACGTTTGTATTTTTCAGGAAACATGGGCCTGTGACCCCGTTTTTGCTTTGGGGTACCTACATTTTTACGTACCAGCTTCTAAGGGCCCTAAAGGGCGTCCGATGGGGGGCCTCACTATATGGGTCAAACAATCTTTAAAGGTTGTTGTAAAAAGTGTGGAGATTGGTCAAAAAGATATTCAGCTCATTAGACTTACGAGTAATTTATCCTTATCCATCGATATTTATAATATTTATGCCAGAGGTGGAAATGTAGGAAAATCTGAGGTTCTTCTTACCCTGTATAATCTCCTTGAGACACATTCTAGTAGGAAAAACATAATAATTGCAGGGGATTTAAACCGTACGTTTGAACCTCTAGATACAGGCAAAGCCTTTTTAGGTGCAGAGGAAGACAAACAATGGGACATCCCCTTACTAGATACTATTCCAGTAACTCGTTGGACAGAGGATATTCTGGATTTGAATGCAATGTGCCTTGAACAAGGGTTAAGAGCTTTGAATGGAAGGACAAAGTCAGATAGAGTACCAGCTATGACCTTTAACAATGGGAGAAGCAAAAGTCGTATCGACTATATTATTTGTAGCCTTTCCCTTTGGTCAACTGTTAGTGATATGGTTGTAACAGAAATGTTAGAGAGTGACCATAATCCGCTATGTGTTACTCACAAATGGTGGTCGTCTGAATCCAATGCTTCTATTCCTCTGGATGATCCCCTACCCCCGCTTATTGTACCAACAAACGATATGCGTAGGTTAAGATGGACAAGTGTTAGGACGGACCAGCAAGCTATAGAAAATATAGGAGTTGCGACCGATAAGGCTATTATGGCCCTAGAATGTGAAGCAGGGATCACTACAGGTCAAGTCAATACTATTGAAGTACATGAGTCTCTTTTCCAAGAAATTAAAAGCTACTTTCTGAAACCAGTAAATTCTAAGATGACACGTGTTTATAGAGCAGCTAAATGGTATAACCATGCTTGCAAGGTGGCACGAATTTCTTTGGGAGTAGCAATCAAGAGCAAAAACCTGGGGGCCATCCGCTCTGCCAGAAAGTTTTACAAAATTTGTATTGCCAAGGCGAAAAAAGATTGGGACGAAGCCCATTGGGACAAGTTGAAGTGTGCTAGTGATCGAAAAGATTCTAGATTATTTTGGCATATTGTCAAATGGGGGCAAGAAAGGTCTGAAGAGGCTTGTAATAACAATGTCCCGCAGGACGCCTGGATAAACTTTTTTAGTGATCAGTATGCTATCAGGGATCAGATTGTAAATAGTACCTGCCCTATTTATACAATTTCTGAGGACAATGTCTTCACGAAGGGTGAAATTCTGTTGGCCCTTAGAACCGTACATAGTGGACGTGCTCCTGGCATTGATGGTGTCCCAGCGGACGTTTTCTTAAATGACACTGGAAGGTGGTGTAAATATATTCACTTGTTAATAAACCACATTGCTAAGGGTGCAGCTATCCCGGTATCATGGCGGGGTGCTGTTATTATCCCTGTGTACAAAAAGGGTGATCGTACCCAGCCTTGTAACTACCGCCCAATTAGCCTAATTGATACAGTGCAAAAAATTGTTGGGCGAGTGATTGTTAACCGATTGCTCGATTGGGCGGAAGAATTTAATATTCTATCTCCCTTTCAGGCTGGGTTTCGCAGGGCCACTAGTACTGTGGACCAAGTTTTTCGGTTCCAGCTGATCCAGTGGAGGACTGTGGTGCTAGGTGGGGGCAGTCTTTATGCGGCTTTTGTCGATTTGCGGGCTGCCTTCGACCTGGTACCAAGGGCGAAACTGTGGGAAGTACTTGTGGCCTTAGGGGTCCCAGGAGTCTTGTTGACTCTGATCATGAGATTACATGAAGGCACCTATGCTAAAATCCAATGGGGTGGATACGGTAAAGACACAGCCGAATTTCCTGTTGAGCGTGGGGTTCGGCAAGGGTGCTCAATGGCACCAACTTTGTTCACCCTTTTTATTAATGGCATTGTCCCCCGCATTCAATCACAGGCAGTGGATGCTCCCTCTCTTGCAGGTGTAAAAGTTCCGATTTTAATGTTCGCCGATGACACGTTAATTTTATCCAAAACTCCAAGTGGACTGCAAAAAGCATTGGACATTTTCGATAAGTTTTGTGGGGATCACGGACTGGAGGTGAATGCGTCTAAAACAAAACTCATGGTTTTTAATCCGTATCGAAATTTTAAACCTAACATTACCATGAGTGGACGCACTCTTGAGGTTGTATCATCATTCACATACCTGGGGATCCTTATTTCTAATGATAATAGATGGAATCAGCATTTAAATATTGCAATTCTAAGGCATAAGCAATTAGCTGGAACCATTATAAAGGAGCATAGGAAATCATTGACTAAACCGATCAAACCACCCCTGATTATATATGAGGCAAAAGCAATTGGGTCAGCATTATATGGGGCTGAGTTATGGGGGTATGAAAATTTACAGGAGTTACAAACCTCAGAGAACAAATTTTTTAGGAAACTAACGGGTACTCCACAGAGTAGTCCGTTATTGCCTTTGAGATACGAGCTTGGCAGGAAAGAAATCTCGAAAATGGGCAAACTACGACCGATTTTATATTGGCGTAGGTTATGGACCACACCTGAGCTCTCTCATTATGCGGCCGGGTTCACTGACGTTATTAAAGCAGATTGCTTTAATAGAATTAGATGGTTCAAATCTTTAAAACTTGCACTATCTGAACTAGGTCTAAATGCATTACGGTCCGACCCAGCTGGGGCATCATTTCCCAATAAGACAACCCTAAAAAATATTTTTGGGGAAAATGTTGCTAACAAGAGTTTGCTCAGCATCAACTGTGGGTCCATGACTGCTAGTTTTCTTGAGGTTAAACTGTACCCCATGTATGAACTGTATTGGGATTATATATCCAAACCTTTGGATAGGAAACTGTTTTTTCAACTAAGGGCGGGCTCTCTTCCTCTTCGTAACCTAACATCTAAGTGGAGGGAAGGAGGCCCTGCTACATGCCCAGCTTGTGGGGAAGGTAATGAAACACTTGGACATTTTTTGTTCTCCTGTAAACCATACTCTACTCCAAGGCGTGTTTGGTTGGCACCTATGTGTAGGAACCTGGGTACTAAAAGTAGTATGGTGGCTTTGCGCATTGTTAGATCGACTACTTTAACTTGGATTATAATTGCCACCGCTAAGTATTTGGGGTGGGCATGGATAATAAGGCAGAGATTGCTAGTTCGGTGACTACTCTCTGCCTAGACGCTCAGAGACTGCTAGAGTACTGTCTATTCTCTGTTTAGTGTAATTTATCGTGACATCTGGAAAAGAAATTTTAAATGATTCTTTTTTAGTATAAAGATTTTATAAATTATACTTAATTGTATCATCAACATCAATGAACTTTACACCTGTGAATTCTAAATGGTTCTTTTTTTTAGTATAAAGATTTTATAAACTGTACTTAATTGCATTATCAACACCAATGAATTTTACTCCTGTGATTATGTATAATTCTTTTCTGAAAATAATTTGTATCCTTTTTAGAAATGTGCGTATGTCAATATGACATCTCAGATTTAATTGTTTTTTATTATATGTTTGTATGTTTGCTTTTATGAGTAATACTCGAATAAAGCACTTTTTGACTTGACTTGAAATATGCCCCATAGCATCATGCAAGCAGAGAAGCAAACTGTTTACCTCATTTGCAACGGGCCACGCCCCCATGCAAATGTAGGACTGACTTTATAAGATGTGGCTATGTTATATGTACATCGGCTCGATCTGCATCACAGAAGGGGTCGCACATGTATCTAGGCACTTCTGTAATACCAAAGTGCCTCAGGATAAAGGAAGCTGGCACACAAGCCCATTGCACCCCCATGGCACTTTATGTAATACAGCAGCTGGTGGTTAACTATTCCAAAATCTTTTAAAGGGAGGATAGTCATCAGTAAGGTGGTGAAAGTGCTACATACATACATAATGTTCTGCTTATACAACAAGAAGTCCTCAATTTTCCAGACAGTCAAGCACTCAGCTTGAATCCGGTATTGAGCAGACAGCAATGCAGGATAACCATTGATTCCAAGACCTGCCCTACGGGTACAAAAGGGCTGGTAGTTCTGGATATACAGTTGAATTACTGTGAGACAGAGTTATAGCATGGGACAACATGGATGGCTATCAATCAATCAATCAATCAGTACATTTGTAGAGCGTACAACTTACCCGAGAGGGTATCAAGGTGCTGGGGGGGGGTGCTGCTACTGCTTGAGCAGCCAGGTCTTGAGGAGTCTCCTGAAGGCCAGCAGGTCCTGGGTCTGTCGTAGGCAGATGGGGAGAGTGTTCCAGGTTTTAGCGGCGAGGTGGGAGAACGATCTGCCGTCGGATCTGCTACAAAGGCTGGTAAGTCGCACACGGTGTCAAATCGATTGAGATTTGCCTTATTTGACACTGGAGCATTTCTGCAATTGCCTGACACATTGACCCAACTGGTATATGACTGGTGTACTGAATCATTTATCAACGTGGAGAGGTTGATGGAAACAGCAACCTGGAATGGCATCCCAAGCCAACAGCTGTTTGGGGCACATAGGGGCACCCATAAGATTTTGTTGAATGATGGCTTTCCAGCCAAAGATACATAAAAAAGTTTCCATCAGGCTGCACCTTTTACACAAAATGAATCAATTTGAACTGTCCCATCCGACATCCCTAGATGCACCCACTTAAAATACTGCAGTCCCTGGCGCTGTGCCCAGTATGCTCCATGTTTGTGCATATTGCAATTGTTTTTCTCTAGAGGCGGCTGCTTTGTCTTCTGAATCAAAAAAATTCCATGCCCCTGCCTGAAACAGGGATCAAGTCACAAACTCCAAAGAAAGGGAGGATTTGAGATCTGGGATCCATCTCAAGCAGTGAAAAGTGTTGTGACCAATGTAGAAGCTGCCTGGAAGCCCTAGTCAAGAAAGACTCCAAGAAGAAGATGAGTAGGACATGGACGGGGGAGTGGGACTACTGCTGTAGTGCCATGAAGATGTCAACCTTCAGTGCTTAACTCAACGCTTGCCATGTTTGGCGATGTCACTACCCCCTCGCCCCCGCCCCTGCCTGCAGATCCCCCCATCTTATATTCCACCTTGGTCTCTTTCTTTTCCACCCAATAGTTGACTCACTTCCAATGTTCCCTGTCTGTTTCCTACCCTCCTGATCAATTCTCCTAGTTTTCTGAAACCCCTTATCCCTGCTCAGCCTCCGTCATCAGTCCTCAGAGGTTCCTGCATATCACACCTTTGAAGGTCAGTGTTAGGACAGGTTTCTGGGACCTGTGGTGCTCAAAGCCAGTTAGAAAATCCTTGTAACATGTGTTACGGCTGTCCTTGTAGACACAGGACTCAAGTACTACTGAACGCTCACTACATTGCCAAGTACCGCCTCTTTAGGCTTTAATTTTCATTGGAAGGAAAGTCCAATAGTGAAAGCTTACTATTATAGGGTGGAGCGGTGTCGAACATCTAGATCAGGCTGCACATGTATGACCTGCAATGAATGTAATCCCCTTGCAGCAAGAGTACTGTTGTAACTGCTGCTCAGCCAGTGTGAGTGTGGTTTGAAATGTTGGTGTGGATGATGCTGTGGAATGTTGGATGAGTGGAGTTTGTCAGTTGGAGAATGGGCTGAGCAGCAGAGGGCTGCTCCTGGTGGGGCTCACTGTAACTTTATCTTGAACCTTCTATCCTAATTAATACCATCCTAAGTTTACCAAGGAAAAGGACCCCGTCCTCATTACCACATTTTGGCGACGAGGACGGGGTCCGGTTCCCTTGGTAAACTTAGGATGGCATTTATTAGGATAGAAGGTTCAAGATAAAGTTACAGTGAGACCCACCAGGAGCAGCCTTCTGCGGCTCAGCCCATTCTCCAACTGACAAACTCCACTCATCCAACATTCCACAGCATCATGTCCTCATTACCACAAGTACTTGTCAAAAAAGAATGATGGGTGACTGTCTGATTCTGGAATGTTGATGTGACATTCAGATGAAGACTGAGTCACTGAAAGAGCACGTCGTGGATCTTCTGTTACTGGAATAAACTTCACTTCATTTTAACCAATTTGAAGTCCCTGAAGTTATTTGGATCTTCGTGAGGAGACAGTATACTACAACTGCCTTTATATCCCCTGCTCAGAGGGAACAAAAACGGAAAGAAGAAGACATGAACAGCTTGCCTTAATGGGCAACAGGGCTCCACCCTCCTTGTTGTTGGCCCTTTTGTAATTGCACGAATAGCAAATAATAGTATATCATTCACTATAAGTGTCATTGAAAAATACAGCATCAGGAGCAAAATACTGGTGCTAGTTCACAGGAGCTATTTCTTGGCATAAGGGAGGAAAAGTGAGCATATGGGAGTAAGGGCAACCATAGCAAAATATTGGTGCTTCTAGGGGTAGTTTTGATATAATGGTCACCCATGGTATGTGGATGGCATTGATGGCAAAATTCTGAAACTGATATATTGCATGTCTTTTTTTACATAAGGGTGCATTCATGACTAAATGGTGGCTTTGGCATGAGGGAGGCAATATTTGACATATGGGGGAACCAATAGCACATTTTTAAAACAATGGAATCCACAGGAGCTTCAGGTTTCATTACTTTGACACACCAGAAGGGATTTGAATATTTAATGGGTGCCCTTACAGAGCCTATGGCTTTTCAGCAAATTTATGTGAAACTGGTGCTTTTAATTGCTCTATTTGATAACATTTTTTTCAAGGTTTTCTCTGGGGAGAATACCACCCATGACTTTCAAAGATCATGTTAGCCCACTAATATAGGCGCTATCTAAAATGGAGATTTGTCTGTGCTGTTTTGTATTAATTATAGGGTTATGATGGAACTTCAACAATGCCAATGATTATGATGTCTTCAGCATTAAGGTCATGTGACATCACTTACTGTGATGTCATTAAGGCCAGAGGGTGTGTGATGTCTCTTCAGCTACACCTGGCATTTTGTTGAATGGATGTCCATGTTGAGCCTGTTTCCTTTTTCTTCCCTGGTAATTCCTTCACAGCCAACCTTTCTCACTCTGTCTCCTCCCTCACTCCTTGGCAGTCCCTGCATCTTGGGATTTGTTTTTACTTAATACATTCTCTTCACCGGTCACTGCTTCTTATATTGCCAAGTCTGCATCCTTCTCTCCTCACCTATTCCTGCACCTTTAGCCTTCCCTTCGGTGGATCCCCAGTCAACAACTGGCTAGTCCTGTAATAAATTGCTGAGACTGTGTAGTTTCGTAATTCTTTATTCATCAGAAGAACCACCGACAAGACAGCTTGCCAGCCAGCAGTGGAATGGATGTTCTCCAACATTACCATGGAAATCAGGACATTCCAGGCTCGAGCTGGCATTCCTTAAAGGCATATTTTAGCAACACTTTAGTAAAGTAGATTACAACACATCCCCCTTACAACAAAATAAAAAAGAGAAAAAAATAACACAAAAGAAGAGGAGAAACTTGCATAAAGAAAACTACATACCTAAACATGTGACAAGCAAAGAATTTACTCTTCATATGGCATGAACACTCCTTCATTTGCTTGTGGAAAATTATAAGAATGCGACTAATAAAGAACATAATCATTAAATTTGGTAGGTACTCTCCTGCATCTATTTGAGGAAGATCCACACATACCATTATTACAGAAACCAGTGTCCCTAGGAACATTGGCATCAGAAAACCTGGTACCAGTGGCACCAGAGGATCCTCCAGAAATCTAGCAAGTCTACACACGCTCCAGGTACACCTGTGTTGACTGTCACAACATTTTTCTTGATGGCTGTGATGGTGTAGGGACCCATAAAGCCAAAAGCCCCTTTACAGCTGTGTCTTGCCTTCTTCACAAGAACTTGATATCCAACAGACCACTTCTTCCTCCTAACAGACATCTTAGCATCATATCTCAATTTATACTTTTGATGATAATCCAAAAACCTGGTCCTCTTTGAATCATCAGATATGCCACTTTTGTTGCACACAGGTAACCACACTGGATTTGACTTAGAATTCTTCCTTTGCCATAATTGTTTCAGCAATCCAATTCACACACTCAGCTTCATCATCACCTTGCTCATACTCTAAAGTAGTCGTGACAAACAGTCAGCTCACTGTTGTAATGTGGCACTTGCTTTTAGCAGTGCTTCTTAGTTTCATGTTCATTACATCCTCAGTGTTCCTTCTCACTGTTCACTGCATGTGTGGGTCCCACCAACAGCAGTTTGTACTGTGGCTGGTGTTGGAGGGACCACGCTCTCTTGCTTGAATAAAGCTGTTTTACCAGTGAACTTGAGTGCGAGTCATCACCACACACACTTGTTGGCCGAACCTGGAATGTGTTGAACGTGGAAATTGTATTCTTGGAGTTCTTCGCTCCAAAGTTTGAGTCTGGGAGTCATGTGATCACTATGGTGACAAGAAAAACTTGCACCAACGATCGGTGATCAGACCTGACTAAAAAATTGAATACCCCACAAATAAAATGTAAAATGCCTCACCGACCAGAATACACTTAAAGCTTCTCGCTCAATGCAAGAGTAGATCACTTCAGCATCTTTGAGTGCTCTGGACGCAAACACAACTACTCTCTCTTGTCCTCTAATCACCTGGGAAAGAACTGCTCCCAGTCCCTTGAGACTGGCATCCGAGGTTAAAATTGTTTTAAGCTTGACATCAAAATGTCCCAATTTTGGCATCTTACCAATTTCAGATTTGATTGTTATGAAAGCTCTCTCACATTCTTGGGACCAATCAAAATGCACTCCCTTCCTCAGTAACACCCTGATGGGCTCAGCCACACTTGCAAATCCCATGATGAACTTGGAGTAAAACTCCGCAAGCCCCAGAAAAGACCTGACTTGCTCCTTATCCACAGGTGTGGGAGCCTTCAGTATGCTCTCCGCAAGCATAACTGCCCACTCTTTCAGCTGGTCTTTGCATCCTTGTGAAAACTCTGTGGCATTCTAACAACACATTAATGCGGGGACCAAAATATTGTTCTAACATAGTCATTGACATCTCATATACATCACCGCCACCAACAAGTATCACATTCATACTATCATATACTTTTCTCCCTTCAACACCCAAATTGTGTAACAGAATGGCTTGCTTCCTGAAAGCAGAAATTTTTTCCCCACCAATTGCTACAATATACGAGACAAAAAGGTTCTTCCATCTTTTCCACGGAAAAATTGGTTCCCCATTTTCTGATAGAAAGGCAGGTGGTTGTGACATGCTGGTGGAGGTAACCATGGTTACAAGAGAAAATGTGCACCAAGCAAACTGAGCCACAGAGAAGTGATAAAGTATCTGGAAAACAGTTCTAGTCTTTATATGTAATGAATAAAGTATCTGGAACACAGTTCTAGTCTTTAAATGTAATGGCTATCACCACAAATCTCAATACTTCATCAATAGCCATAGTGTCATGTAACTTGTCTCACCATTTCATTCTGTATGTCGAAGAATTCTTGTTTTAATTTTTTAATCTGTTCGACTCACCACCTCTCGGTCCAATGTTCACGAAACTCACGGTAGCGTGAATTAGCTTGTCGCTCGGTAGCGTGAAGTAGCATGTTCAAAGATGGCAGCACGTCATGTGATGTTATGACGCGTACGTGATGCATAGAACATACGCGCTGCAACACAGAACAGAGAAGCGGCAAGGAGAAGGTAGAACGCTGAGGATTCAGCCACGAGGTGAGGCTCGCGTAGGTTTGAACCATTTGAATAACGGTCGGTTTGATAAAGTTTGGATAAAGCTGCTTTCGACACTGTGTCACACACTGCCCTTCTACAAGTCTTACACTCTCGGGGCATTGTAGGATCAGCACTCAAGTGGCTGACTAGCTTTCTGTCTAACCAGACTTTCCAGGTTTTTTCTCCGTCCGCAAGCTCTAAGGCCCATGCCTCTCCTTATGGAGTACCGCAGATTCTATCCTCAGCTCATTGCTTTTTAATATCTATGTTTGTCCCCTGGCCACAATAGCTGGAGAAGCTGGGTTATCCATATTCTCGTATGCTGATGACACCCAGCTAATCTTCTCACTGTCCACCAAGGAGGCATCTAATGTATCCTCTCTCCTGGTATGGCTGCAAAAGATAGCCAGCTGGATGCATACCAACAGGTTGAAATTAAACGGGGGAAAACTTAAGTTTTAATCCTCGGAATCAACAAAGATCTCTGGGGCCCCCAACATTGGCCGCCTCAAATGGGTGATCTCCCACAACCGTCACAATCAGTCCGCAATCTAGGCATAATCATAGATGACCAACTATCTATGAGGCAGCAAGCAGTCATGGTCGCCTCAATCTGCCACATTACTACAACCATCCTAAAATGGCTCAAAAAAATACTCCGGATGTTGCCTAGTTCCACACAAAGAACAGTAATCCAGGCTTTCATTGCGTCCAGACTGGACTATGGCAACGTCCTGTATTTAGGTGCCAATAAGGAGATGGTTTGAAAGCTGCAGGTAGTCCAGAATTCTGCGACCAGACTGCTTTGCCAGTAACCTAGAAAGGCCTCTATCTCAGGTTCTCTCTGTGACCTCCACAAGCTTAGGATGGAGAATCGCATTAAATTCAAGGCCCTATGCTATATGCATAAGAATAAATCGGGTTCAGCGCCACAGTATCTAAGTGCCTTGGTACACCCTTACCTCCCTACGCCTCTTCTTTGATCCTCTACTCAGGCAAAGTTTCAAGTCCCCAGTATCAAACGATCGCGTATGGGTGGTCGGTCTTTCTCTTACTTAGCTCCTTCACTGTGGAATTCACTTCCCCCACAACTCCGGCATGAAACCATCTATTAAAACGTCCGCAAAGACCTCACAACATGGTTATTCAACCAATAGTGTTCTTCTTGCGTGGGTCCGATGGCGCCGGGAAACCTCTGGATAGCTGTGCGCCTTAGAAAATTTATAATAATAATAATTATAATAAAGCTACTTATGAGGTCTCTACTTGTGCTTCGGTGTGCCTTAATATAGTTGAGAATTCAATTATATGTGGTACTACACTAACATTCAAACTTGTGTGGTGAATTTGTAAGGTAAATTCACTATACAAGAAAGGTTTATCTCCTATCAATATTTGATGCACACTTTTTGATTAAATACAGCTTTGTCCCATCATTAGTTCATAGAAAGCATGCATAGCGAGCCCCTATGCTGAAATGGCGATGTGTTTACAGGAAATGCAGAAACACTTCATCATTCAAGTAAGAAGCATCATCAACGTGTCTGAGGGAAAGGCATGGTATGTTCCCCCAGTAAGTGGAATGTGATATATTCCTTGACAAAATAAAGCATCCACTACATCGACATAAACACTTTCTAGAGGTTAAGTACAGCCTAAGTACATCTCAAGTTAAGAATACTAAATATATGCTTACCTTGACGATGTAGTGGCAGGCGATGTGCTATATGCAATATTTGATGGAGTATCATAAGAAATAAGAAGTCGTGATGCTTTGTCGCCCATGGCTTCAGAAGAAGTCACGGATCACTGAGTTCCAGAAGTTCTGTGAGGTCTGTGTCCTTCAGTTGTATCTGGGATGAGCTGATCCAAATTGGGTCTGTATATGTTTCTAGTTGTCTCTGACATAGGGTGTTAATATTCTGTGATCCAGCGCGCGGGAAACCCAGGGGAAAAAGAAAAGGTAAAATTTTTACAACTTATCCTTCTCTGCGTCGCAGAGCCGACTTCACACTAGCTCATTCACACACTCAGTCATTGGTGGGGCCCATAACACCAACACTCACACGTCTCCACTCACGAGTTTACACACAGGAGGGATGATAAATCAAGCGCTGGACATGAGGGGAGTACCTTATTACCTATGCGGAAGAAAAGTTATTTTACAGAATATACATTAACATCACCCCCTATAGGATCCTAACCTTAAACATCAAGGCACTCCACCACTTGGTCGATGGACCAAGTAGTTGGACTGGTTGATGGTGATTTAGAACCAGCTAAAATACATTTAAGACTCAGAATCCTCTACTCTCTTCATTGAAAAACCACAAACTCGTATTTCTGTTAATCAAATATTGGTTTATCTAAATATTGTTTGCAATTAATATTAGCGTTTTGGTCAATCAAAGTTTGGAATTTTGTTCAATCAGCACAAATCGCATGACATTTATATTTACCTATTCTTGCTATCTGGATTTTTCTTAATTCATTTGGCTCTGCATAACCGAATTTAGCCGTTAAATTGTCCAAATAAAGCAGGCCAAAGCTCAAAGTCCAAAAGTTCTTTGCTCAGCACGTTACAGTCTCAAAGATCTCCAAAGGACCAGAAATCGTGCAAGCATCTGTCATCGCCTGTGGGGTCGATAGGGGTGTGCAGTAATCGAAAACAGCAGAATGCCAGCCCCTCCCTATTCTACTACCCTTTTCATGATGAAATTCGGGATAACATGAAACATTTTTAGAGTAAGAAAGCAGATGATTGGTTAATTTGAAACGTCCAGTTTTCACGTCACTTGAGGTTCTCATGGTTTTTGCAGGTTCACTTCCTCTGTCCATGTTGCCCTTATGCAACATTGTAAACGTTTTGCTTGTATGTCCCAATTATTCATTTAGACCAGATTTTACTGACTGAAGTTTGGCAGTCCTCCATGTTCCTATCCTTGACCAGGAACACTGTGCCTTGAGGTCGCCTGGAGGTCTACGGAGCTATAGAGTCTGCGCAGTAGGCATCGCGCTCACAAGACGATGGCCACTTCTGAACTCCATTTTGGACGCCATGTTTTGGTAGGCCCAAATGCCATCTTAAGCGAAACAAACACAAAAGAGTAATTAATACAAAGTAATGAAGATTCTAATGTTAAACTCTCACTAATCCCTTTATGTATTAGTATTTTCCTAGATTTTAGTGACATTTAAAGCAATAAAACTCACCCTTACGGTCCAAAACGGGAACGCAAACATCACAAAAGCAACATAAATCATGCGATATCCTATTACCACAAGTACTACTATTAATATGCGTACATAATTTAGTTATTAGAGTTATTCTGCCATGCAAATAGCAATAAGTCCCACGTGTAATTGATCTTTAATAAAGGTGCAAATAGTTGATTAATATAACACAGCAAACCGTTAGTCAAATTATAATATAAGTAGGTTATATAATGAGTATTTTCATGCAAAATAGAGGAGGTAACCAACATTTTGCTTTACCTGCTCCATCAATCCCGCTTTTGGTGATTTTTAATATCACCACAAATCCCTACAATTTTGATAAAATTTGTAAATAGAAATGAATTCAGTTCTCTTAAAAATGTTGTTAGATCAGATGATTGTTCCCCTGTCTCTTCTTCTCTTGTCTTTTTATACATATTCTCTTTCCATTCTTCTAATTCTACCTCTTCAAATTCTCTTTCTTTTCTTTCTTTCTCTCTTTTCTTTACAGTTTCTCTTTTCATATTATTTCGTATTTTTCTTCTTTTGCTACATAAACATCCTAATTTCAGAATTAATACTAGAATAATCACATGTTACTGGAAATAAACTCTTACCAATAAAGGTAATACCTAATTTTAATAAAAAGTCTTTAATAGTAGAAAACTTTTTTCCAATCTTTTCCCAAATTCCTTCAACCTCCAGTGGAACAATCTCCTCATGCAAATCAGTTAAATTATTTATGTACGTCTTTAAATCTTGACTTTCGTCAGGAATATAAGTACCACAATGTTGAACCTTCAGCATTCCACGGACTCCACCCTCTTTTACCAAAATTATATCAAGGGCAAGTCGATTTTGCATCACCATGGCTCGCATGGCAACCATTTCGGTATTTACCAATAAAAATCCTTCAGCAGTGCTTGTTGACAAGCGATCCACTACTGTTGATAATTTTCTAATTTTATGTGCATTCAGAGATATTCCAACTGCTGGTATCAATGCTTCAAAAATGTCTCCTACAATTTCTGACCAAGATTCTCTTCTTCTACGTGTTAGTTGTCTACCTATCTCGTGTGCACCATCTTTTCCTCTTCCCACATGAAATATCTTTGGGAAAACCAGGCCTAGATCACATGTGCCATACCAATGGTCGGGTAATCGATAATAAGCTTTGGTCCCGCAGATAAAATATAATCCAGGAAAACCCGGATCATTTCCTCCTTTAAGTCCCCATCCACCCAGGATTCTATAAGTATCATGGCAATCACTTGCACCTATGAAATAGTTATCATATGCAGTTTGATTTCTTCTAATACACAATTTCCCTTTCTGAGGCCAATCTAGAGCCATTGTTGGACTAGCTTCTCCTTTCAAATGTTTTTCTCTTTCAACATCCCAAACTGTCTTTTTTTCTTTTCCCTTAGGTACCTTCTTTTGCATTTGTATTCTCCTTTCTTCTACCATATCTAAGAAAGTCTTCTCTTCTCTTTTCAGACTACAAGTGAAGTTATTTTTGAATACTGACTCTAATGTTAATTCTCTAGTTTCTAAGAAAAATTCACTTAACACTTTACCAGGTTTTACTTCATTCAGTAATAATATTCTAGATTCCCTGTTTTGTCAAACAAACTTGCTAACACGCCACATGTTATTCCATATGTCACTGGAAGGTGATGGTACGTCACTCCCTCAGACACTGATGCAGGCAACTGCATGCATACATAGCAATCTCTCACATCCATTGTTTTTACATATTCATATAATAATTTTGAGAAAACATTGTTAGAAAAATCAGTTATGGACCTATCTTTATGTAAATAATTTCTATCTATTTTAGTCGGATAAATCTTCGGAATCTTTTCTACATCAGTCTTATTCTCACTATGACCTTCTATTGTTTCTAATGTAGCCTTAAATGAGACCATTAAAACCAACACACTCCACAAAAGCATTAGTAGTCCTGTACAACAACAACACATTTTGCACCATCTTCGAAGGAACACACATGTAGATTTTCTACTTTCTGTGTTTGCCATTTTGGAAAATGATCAGTGTCTTTTGACTTAGCCTCGTCTACTTCACTAGTTTTGTCTAAACCCAAGGCTCTAAGCGCCTACTTGGTTCTTTTCTGTTATGTCTTTTATTTAGTAATTTTCAAGATTCTCCTTTTTAGAGCACTTTTGTCTCTTCAGTTTGGCATTTTATCGTCTTTCACTTTTCTTTCACAATCTTGATTCAGAATTTCCTGAACATCTGTCTCTTCCCCGATGTCGGACAAGATAACTCTCAGGATTTCCGATTGTTCGTGATCCTCAACCACTTCTGGTATAGTCACCTCTAGATCTCCATGGCTGTCTGCCTCTTCTTGTACTTCAGGAAGTGCCACATACGACCATTCTGGTGACTTACACTTCTGGTTAGGTTTTCTAGTCCTTTTGCTTTCCTCTGATGGTGTCTGTTCAACGTCTTTTGATTTCGCTTGGCTAGACACCTCATTCACTTGTTCAGCTGTGGATGATTTTACTTGTGACAATCTGTATCCCAATCTATTTATCTTGTTTGGCCAAATCTCATCCTTTGCTGGCCTTTTTAACTTATTTCCCTTTTCATTTCTCTCAGTTCTCCATGCTCTTTTCCTCAGGACTCGACCTTCTGGTACTTCTTCGTCACTGTCCTCAGATTCAGTTCCAACTTGACTCTTACTTTCAGTAGTCCATCTTTCCACCACTTCCTTTTTCTTATCTACTTCTGTCCCTCCTCGTGATTCTTCCACACAATCTTCCTGCTGACTAACTGTCCCTTCTTCTACCTGGATGTATGGTTTCCCTACATCTCCTTGGGGGTCTTCCGCAACAATCTTTCCCTCTCTCTCTGTATCTGGCACCTTACCATCTACTTCTGTTATTTCAGGTGGAATTTCTCTTGACTTTTCATACGGAAATTCTTTATCAAGAATTTCTTTGACAGTCTCTCCACTGTTTTTGTTTACACTCTTATGTGCTTGTACTGGTTCAGTGTCTGATTCTGAGCTGGTGTCAGAAATTTGCAATTTTCTTCTTAATGATAGATTCTCTGGTGCTACAGCTGAACTTGGTTCTGACTCCCCCCTTTCAGGAGTTGGTCTTGTTCTTATTTCTGATTCGGAACTTGTATCAGATTCTTCAAAGTATTCTTCTTCTCTGTTATCCACTGGATTTGGAATTCGCAAGGTATGACTAGCATGAATCCAGTTCTTCACTCCTGCACATTTTACAGCTGTCGTCGTGGTCATGATCACCTGGCGTGGTTTACCTCACCTTGGGACCAAACAATTTCTTCTTCTATGCACTTTTATTCTCACCCAGTCACCTGGGCTCAGATCATGAGCTGGCTTCTTTTCAAGAGTGGTTGCATCCGATCCAACCTGAGGAAACACAGAATGAACGAAATCAGCCAACCCCTTGCAATAATCCAACACCAAGTCATCAGATATAGGTAATAGCTTGTTGACAGGTATGAAAACATGTCTCATTGCTCTCCCCATCACAATCTCATGAGGACTCAAGCCAGTATTCCTATTCCGAATAGATCTACTAGTCACGAGTACCAGAGGCAAGACATCAGGCCATTTCAAACCTGTGGCTAAACACATTTTTCCCAATCTATTTTTAATGGTGCCATTTACTTGTTCCACCACACCAGAAGCCTCTCGGCGATAGGCACAATGTAATTTCTGTTGTACATTCTATGCTTCACAAATTAATTTCATGATTTCATTATGGAAATGTTTTCCTCTATCTGACTCGATCGTGACTGGAAAACCAAATCTGGGAATGAACTCTCTCAATAGTAGATTAGCTACTGTAATTCCATCACTCCTTCTAGTTGGGTATGCTTCCACCCATCGAGAGAACAGACAAACTATCACTAGAACATACCTCAACCTGTTGCAGTGGGGCATTTCAATGAAGTCAATCTGCATTCTTGTGAAAGGCTCTCCTTCTTGTCCTATCGTTCCCAGACTTACCACTGTTTTTCTTCCAGGATTGTATTGCTGACATATAAGGCATCTTTGACAAAGGCTTTCAGCTACAAGTCTGAATTTTGCATTATACCATGTCTGTTTGAAAGTCTGATCATAGCATCTCTTCCTACATGTGCTTGCCCATGATACATCCGTGCCATGGTAGAAAGCATGCTATCAGGCATGACTGGTCTTCCATCCCGATATATCCACACATGATCTGCCTCCCGTGGTGCACATCCTGCTTTTACCCACTGTCTCCTTTCCTCATCTCCTACTTCTTCCTGTAACTGCCTCACTTCTTCCCATGTATTCACAGTGTTAGTAAACAGCAAGGGACATGAATTCATTTCTTTTTCTCTACCTTGATTTACAGAGTTCTGATTTCGTGCACAATACTGAGCCATGTCGCTGGCAAACTGATTTCCTACTGAAATGTAATCAGCAGACTTCGAATGTGCAGCACATTTCACCACTGCTAACTGCTTAGGCAGCTGTATCGCCACAAGCAATTTTCCACCCACTTCAGCATTCCTTATAGGAATTCCACTCGATGTCAAAAACCCTCTTTGGGACCAAATCTCTCCAAAGTCATGCACCACACCAAAGCAGTACTGACTATCAGTTATCACAGTCACTCTCACATTCTTTCCCAACTTGCATGCTCTTGTTAATGCAAAAAGTTCAGCAACCTGGGCTGATTTCACTCCTTTCAGACAAGATGCTTCCAGTACAGCAGCTACCGTACATACTGCATACGCTGCCCTCAAAGTTCCCTCACCCATTCTCGGGCATGATCCATCCACGAACATCACGTAGTCACTCTCTGTCAAAGGTACATCTTTTATATCAGGACGTGGTTTGGTATAAAAATCAAGCACTTCCAAACAGTCATGATCCACATCATTTCTGACTTCCATATGCTCAGCATCAGGTAACAGTGTTGAAGAGTTCACATTCAGACACCTCACAAGGCTCACATTCGTTGCACCTAAGATGACTTTCTCATATTTAGTCAGACGACTATGCGTCATGAACTGAGTGCGGCTCCTTGTTAAAAGGATTGCCATATCATGAGCTACAAACACTCTCACAGGATATCCCATCACAATTCCTTCACTCTGTTCCAGAATCGTACAAGTAGCTGCTACAGCTTTCAAACAACCAGGCAATGCTATAGCTACAGGGTCTAACATAGCTGAAAAACATGCAATTGGTCTCCTCAACTTTCCGTGTTTCTGAATTAACACAGAAAGTGCACATCCATTTCTTTCACTGCATTAGAGTTCAAATTCTTTCTCATAGTCAGGCATGCCAAGCGCTGGGGCTTCACACAAACCATCTCTCAATTGTTTAAAAGCCTTCAACTCTTCTTTATTTAATTCAATGGGATCTTTTACATCACTCCTTGTCAAGCGTACCAGAAGTTTTGCAATCAATAAAAAATTACTAATCCACTAACGGCAATATCCAACCATTCCATGAAACATTCTCACTTCTCCCTGAGTCATTGGGGCTCTCATTACTTTTATTATCCTGATTCTATCTGCAGTTACTTTTCTTAGTCCTTTTTCAATTTTATGGCCCAAATATTGAACTTCTTTCTGACAGAATTGCAATTTCGATGGGGATACTTTAAGTCCTCCATCTGCCAAATGATTCAACAATGCAACGGTATCCACTACACAAGCTTCTCGAGTTCTCGATGCCACAAGTAGGTCATCGATATATTGGACCAATACCGAACTTTCGGGCATTTCTAAATCTTCTAGGGACTTTTTAAGAATCTGATTGAATATCGAGGGACTCTCTGTATACCCCTGTGGGATTCGGCACCATGCCAAAGTACGTTCGCCAAACCGGAACACAAAATTCTGTTTGCTGTCAGGGTGCAACGGAATGGAAAAGAAAGCATGACACTAATCAATCACTGTATACCATTCTGCATCATGAGGAATCTGATATAAAATCACAGATGGATTTGGTACAATGGGACAACATGATACAACAATTTTATTTATTTTTCTCAGGTCTTGCACTATTCTGAAAGTTCCGTTAGGCTTTTTCAGACCCATAATTGGTGAATTACATGGACTGCTCATTATTTCCCTCAAAATACCTTGTTCAATCATTCTGTCTATTATAGGAGTAACTCCAGCAATTATCTCGGGTGTCAATTTGTACTGTGGAATATTTGTGTAACTTACTCCTTTTTTATGGGATCTACATTTTTCATTAATCCCACATCTTCTCCTGTGAAATCTCATACCTCCGTTTTTACTGTTTTCTTCAATTCTTGAGGCAATTCCTCTGGGTCAAATACAGCAAATGCCTCAGTGATTTCAGGTTCCATGTTAGCTATAGTCATTTTGTACAGTACATCCTCATCAGGAGTTTCAAAAGCTATTCCATCAGGAGTACAGAATTTTGTGCAGTTCATTTTGCACAGCAAGTCTCTCCCTAACAAATTTACAGGGCTTGAATCGCACACGACAAAACGGTGCATTTCAGAAAATTTCCCTATTTTAACTTTAACTGGTTCAGTGAGATACGTTTTTATCTGTCTATTGGATACTCCAACTACTTGGATTGTTTCATCCGAGAGAGGAAGATTTTTCACATCAGCTGACCTAACAGTTGAACAAGTAGCACCAGTATCTACTAGGAAAGTAATGTTTTCGTCATTTACCTTTCCATCCACAAAAGGGCCTGTCTGGTCTACTTCTAGAGTTGTGCCAAGTACGCACTCTTCTTCCTCCCCTCGGCACCATCAATAACTTTCTTCTGACTCACTCTCATCGCGTTGTAGCCAATACTGCGAAACAGCACTAGCGCGCGGCAGCTTAGTTACCTGTTCTTCGTTGTAGAATCCTGTCTCATTACTGTATTTCTGAGGATTTACGCTCTGTGGAAAAGGCGGTTTTGGCACCTGACTCTGTTGGGCAACAACCTGCTGCTGTCGCTGCGGTTGACAACTCACCTCATTCTGCACCTATGGATTCAATTATGCATTATTGCAATTAGCACTTGGGGGAAATTTACACTCGGTTCTCCAATGCCCTATTCTTCCGCAATTATGCCACTTCTTTTTGGCTTCTTCTCTATTAATCTGTCCTTTCCCTTTCCCAATGTAGGGTTTTTGTTTCATGCTCGTACCATTTGGTTGTTCAATCAGTTGGGCTTCCTGTCTCTCTGCCACTTTTACTTGAGCCCACATGGCCTTTCTTTTAATTTACGTTGCTTTGCTTCAATCTCATCACTAAAATATATTGCATGTCTCAGTACTTCATCTATCGTTTTATTTTGCCAATCCACTGTATGGTGTTTAATCATTTTGCTTACTTCAGGAAGCAACCCATACACAAATCGATATACAAAATGACTCAAATCCTTCTCACTCAAATTTTCATCTCCACTGTATTGTTTGAAAGCTAACAACAATCTCTCATAGTAGGCATGTACAGATTCTTTTACTTCTTGATGAGTTCTATCAATTTTTACCCAATCAGTTTCTTTGGGAGGCACTTTATTTTTCAGGAAGGTAACTACCTGTTCATATTTTCTCATTACTTCTGGATCAGGAGCACCTGTTTTTGGATCTCTAGGGTATTCTTGAGTAGGCCAACCTATTGTAATTTTACATTCTGCCCATAGGTCTGCTGGTACAATTATGTCAAATAAACTATTCAAATCAATCCATAGTACTTTTGATAATTTTACAAACCTGTCTACCTGCCTGTACCATTCAACCGGCTTCTCGCGCAAACGAGGAAAGTCACTGGTGAATTATAAAATGTCTTGTCTGGTCCAGGGGACATGCACATAGCCTCCGCCTGGAATCTCCCTCACGGGACATTCAGTTACCACTTTTTCTTTTTCTCTTACTGGGAAAGCTGCAAACGTTTTGTCTGTTGCATCGTCTCGTTTTCGAAACCACCTACTTTTCCATTTGTCTGCATCGCCCCATTTTCTCAGTAAAACAATTAGATCTTTAATCTGAGTTATTCTTCCTGCTGTATACACATTTTCAATGTCTTTTTCAGCAAAGTCTATTTATTCTGTATCGTTTCTGTAATGATTTTGTTTTTTCAAAGTCGATACCCATTTCACATGCTACTTCTTACAATCTTTCATGTAAATTTCTTGCTCTCCATGTTACACTTTTGCATAGAATCATTAGTTCTTCATCCTGATAGGCTTTTAACTTTTCTGTGGGAATAGTTCCTACTATTCATTCTTCTAAAACTATTTTTCATTTACACACATCTAAAGGTCGAGGTTCAGCATCTTTTCGCTGTAAACTCCTTAACCATTCACTTAATTGATCAGAAGTAGGACCGACAGGAAATGTTTCATTTCATGTTTGTTCTAAACTTTTTGGTGACCCTGGTACTGATTCTGTCGTCATTATTGCTCTTTTCACTAGACTCTGATTTACTGTCAAATTTTTAGGAGTACTTAGTCCAGAAGTTTCTATCACCTGTCCCCATGGGTTCTCTCTTGAACCTCTTCTTTCCATTTTGGTTTGTTTATGACTGTTATAAGGAATCGTCAGACAATGCTCACTATCCTTTTGCTTATCAAAAATAGGCATTACGGGTCCTATTGTTACAGGAACAGTTACAGATTCCATGTTTTTAGCCAATTCCCTAATCTTTTCAGTTAACTCTAAAGTAGTTCTGGCTAATTCAGCTGAATTTTCATTTATCATTTTACCAGGTTGTGTATTTTCTGTTTCTCTAAAGGGATTATTTCTTCCTACCTCAGGTGGTACTGACTCAAACTTTATATTTTGTGGTGATTCTTTTACTGGGGCACTTGGTGTCAGCAATGTGGAATTTGGTTGGTATGGGGTGGATTTTTATAAAACATGTCCTCAAGAACATCATCCTCCGACTCATGCACACCATACTTATAACCTTCTGATCCTGTATTATTTCTCTTCTCTGTACATTTTCTACTACTAGTCTCTTCAGCACTTCTCATAGGGAACATACCATCAGCCATAGTTGCACTTCGCCATCTTCTCATTCTATCATCATGATTCTCTTGTCCACACGGTCTACCAAACATATATTTGTACCTTCCGCCACTCCGCTGTCGTTCTCGGTCATACATCTCATCTTCCCATTCTGTCAATGCTTCAAACTGATTAGGTCTAGATCTTGGTTCTAATTTCATCATTCTTTCTCTTAAATTCCTCAGTACCGCTAAATTGAATGAAACATGTTCCAGAAATACTAAAACTCCATCATCTTTTGTATACTTTGCCCAATTGTCTAGCCAAATACATGTATGATATCCATATTTCGCAACCATAAAGGATGCAGGTGATTTCGGTGGAGGAAGCAACTGTTCCTCTCTAGTCACAATCAGTTTGTCCTTTTTAAATAAACTCTTGATCTTTACGAACCAGGACTTTTTCTCTTTTTCTGGTGGATCGTAATACATCATTTTCTTTTCTTAGTATCGCTAGATTTCTCCTACGACTATTCTGTTGTCTTATCCAATCGTAGCGCGACTCACACTAACGCACCAATCTGGAGCGTCTATGTCACTTCTGTAAATTTCCAATCCTAGCGCGGCTCACACCAACGCACCAATCCGGAGCCTCTACGTCACCCTGTAATTCTCCACTCCTAGCGCGGTGTACACCAACGCACCAATCAGGAGCGTCTTCATCTCTTACTGACTGGCCAATCCCAGCGCGGTCTTTTCTGACGTCAGCTTTTCTCGCTACTCCTGCTTCTGCTGACCCCTCCTTTACAAAATTTATCGGCAAACTTTTCTTACGTTCTCTTTTACTCAAATTCTGTTAGTAACGACATAAAAACGCCACCATTGTCTGCTTCGCTAACAAAGAGATAGTCTTGACCTTTTTCACAAGAATTCCGTCTTTCCCGAGAGCAGCGCTTATCTCTGCCCTACTACGGAATTATTACATTCGCCGATAAAGTAGCACTTCCCTCTACCTTACCCTTCTAGCAAGCATTAACTAACCATTTCTCTGGAAATAAGACACCTGTTGGAGACGCACTGCTCCTGAGAAATAAGACCAGAGTTTCACAATTAAGTCGAATGCTATTTCATTTGCACACATCCATACGGAAAATGTAGTTTATTCACACAGAATCCTGTTTCTCCAGAGAGCAGCGCTTGCCTCTGCCCTACTACAGAATTATTTCATTTGTTAATAAAGTAGCACTTCCCTCTACTTTATCCTTCTTACAAGCTTAGGGAACACCTATTACCTTTCCAGTGATAAGCGTAATCAGAGTTCACGTGGACTCCTGTTACTTAAGACCAAAATTTCATAGGTGGCCTTCGCTACCCATACACCACTTTCATCCAGAAATGTCCCTAACGATAACACACGGCGATGTTACCAAATCGAACCCAGACAATGCGTTGTGCAACTCCAATCGTCACACGTTTTCCCCGTGTACCTACAGGGCAACAAACAATTCACCATGTGACTTCACTTGCCACAGGCCATCCGACTTCCTACATCCCAGAAGTCTTCAAAAACAACATAGAACGCTACACGACTCAACATAGAATGTTAGTACATAAATCAATATACTCATCCAAACATCCGCAATCAATAATCAATAATAAAAAAAATCGGATATCAATAAGCAATAATCACCGAACTAGCCAATAATAACCATCATTCTGCTACCAGAAAAACTGATCCATCGCGCGTGAAACCCAGGGGAAAAAGAAAAGGTGAATTTTTTACAACTTATCCTTTAAATTTTAAAGGCTGCTGGAAGCCGTGAGTGCCTCCCCGTAGCGGCAGGAGCCGCAGAAGCATTCAGCAGCAGCAGGAGCCGCGGAAGCCCTTCAGCAGCAGCAGGAGCCACAAGGGTCATTTCCTGCGCTGGCGGGAGCCGCGAGTCGGTTCCAGCAGCGGCAGGAGCCGCCAAAACATTTTTCTAAAGTGGCAGAAGCCTCAAGAGCCTTTCTGTAGCGGTAGGAGCCGCGAAAGCCTTTCCCTATGGCGGCAGGAGCCGCGAGTCAACTTCAGCAGCGGCAGGAGCCGCCAATACTATTTTCTAAAGCGGCAGAAGCTCTGAGCCAACCTCAGCAGCGGCAGAAGCCGTGAGAAGTTCCCTAGCGCCAGCAGGAGTATTCACCAGCGTCGGTGGGAGCCTTCCCCAGCGCTGGCGGGAGCCGCGAGCTTTCCCCAGCGTGGCTGATCCTGCGAGCCTTCGCGAGCGGCTGGAGCCGCGAGTCTTCACCAGCGTGGTTAAACCCACAAGTGTTCGCCAGTGCGCTGGAGCCGCGAGCCTTCGCCAGCACGGCTGCACCCGCGAGCCTTTGCCAGTGTGGTTGGAGCTGCGAGCCTTCGCCAGCGCGGCTGAACCCGCGAGCCTTCGCCAGCGCGGCAGGAGACAAGAGTATTCTCTACCACGGCAGAGTGTTATCGCGGCAGGTACCATGTGTGTTGGTTCAAAAATACGTCCAGAGCCACCATTTTTACTTTCCTGAATGCGGTAGAAGCCGGTAGAAGCCACAATTTAATTTAATAACGATTGCGGCCGAAGCCGTTAAAACATCTCCCTAAACGGCCGGAGTTACTACCAGTATCTTTGTTAGAACGATTGCTGCAGTCATAAGACATTGATCTGCCATAGGGGGCTCGGGAACCCTTGTGGGGGATTGTAACAGTGAGGATATATTCTAGTAGGATATAGGCTAGGTTTAGGAGGCAGTGCGCGTGCGCTGGCGGACCGTCGATGTGGCTGCTTCTACTTCTACGCGGCTGAGATCCTGGAGCTGGCCGGCAACGCTGCCCGCGGCAACAAGAAGACCCGCATCATCCCCAGACACCTCCAGCTGGCCATCCAGGGTCCCTTACTGTTTGGAGTGCTGCTCCTGATTCCTGATTCCTGTTGCTCTCCAGCTACTTCGCCGGCCACTTCGCCACGCCTCACGGCCCCCGCTTTGCGGGAGCCGCTCGTAGGCAAAGACTTGGGATTCTGTGGACTTAGCCTCTTGTCCCTCGACGTGCATGAGCACCAACGCGCTTTCTGGAAACCAACAGCTGGTCACTAAGGTCAGAGGCGGGACTGCGAGGACCAGCGTGCTTAGCGGCGCGGATCGGCCGCAGCTGGTCCTCTTCCCGCCCCCTTTACTTGACCTCTCCTTAGACAAGCTGAGGCAGCAACGCGCACGCGGGACGCGCGCGGGGCAAAGGCCGGGGCGTTTAAGGCCGCTCAAGGACGGCAGAGGACGGCCCTGGCCCTGAACCCCGGTATCTTCGTCCTTCATCCGTTGGCAAGGTAGGCGGAACAGTGATTTCCATCTCTTTTATAAACACATAGTGCCTGCCTCCTAGCCCTATCACTTACCGCTTCTGAGAGGCTCCTTCTTGCATCTGGCCCAGCACCACAGATGTCAACTATGCGCAATAGAACTAGAAGCTGTACTAAAAAAGCCATGGCGGTAGCACAAGTGACTGGACCTATAGATCTTTTTATTTCACGGGTGAATGAGACCATCGATAAAAGTATTATATTGCTGGAAAAAAGAGTTTCCTTGGACCTCATGAACGCTAAGCGCTCTTCCTTGGGCTCTCTTGCAAACGCAAATTCACCCTCCCAGCAAGCTTTGATTAATTGTTCCTTATCCCTACCCTTGACCACCGCTGGCGCATTCACAGTTCCGAACGCTGTTGATTTGTCAGTCACCCAATCTGACTTGGATCCGTCTTATGTTGATCTTGAGGCTACCCCAGATCTAGAAGTCTGCCAGACATCTGAAAAGACGAAGCCAAGCCTAGATGGGCAAATGGACAAAGGAACATCTTCTGTACCTATCGACACTGGGGGCAGGGTTACTATTTCTACAAAGGTGGCGTCCAAGACCAAGTCTAAGGAAAAACCCAAAGCTAAAGCCAGGAATCACAACTTGATATCGCCTACCCCGCACCTGGCGTCAGGCATACCCTGCTGGATTGAAAACATGGTAACAGATCTTAAACTGGACCTTGAGGCCACAATAGCAGCGCAAATAAAGCCTTTAATCTCCAAACTTGACAGACTCACGTCGCTAATAACTTCGAAATGGCCTAATAAGATGAATGGGCCTGGGTCTATTCAGTCACAAGGGATTAAAGAAACGCTTCCCAAACCTTCACCTTGCGTCAAGCTCCCTAAAGATACATCTAACAAGGCAAAAATACCATCAGCTACCAAGGATTCAGCCGTATTACACCTGTCCCAAACAGGGAACACTTCTGCTCAATCCCCACCCCTATCTACTCTGAAGGCGGTGGGTCCTACTTCGGCTTTGCAACAATCTGCTGGTGGGAATAAAACTACCAACTTACAAGCAAAAGATCTCACAGGAAAGTCTACTAACCCTGTAGCTCCTCACTCTACAAACAAGCCCGAAGGCTCTAAGCCAAAGCAGGCGCGCTTTAAGTCAATTAGCCTGCCACCGGAAGTCTCTCCTTTTGTGGTTGTGCTGACAGCCGTTCCCCCACTGAAGGAGGGAGTAAAAGAAACCTTTGTAGAGCTAAAAAACAAATGTGCTCAGTGGCTTCAATTACACAAACCTTTACCTAGCAATATGAGTGGTGAAATTCTTACAGTGCGTAGAGGGGACTGAGTGGGCAGGAGTAAGAAAACAATAGCAGGGGATGTAATTACAGTTAACTTTAGGGATATAGGGGCAGCCAGCTACATATGCAATACACCCAATAGTGGTCCTGCTACCCAAATCAATCCACTCCCTTTGTCTTACTTCCTTCCCATGCCGCCAAGACTAAATCCCCATCGGCCTACTTTTCCAACTAACAGAGGGTCTGTGTATCCCCCGCAACATACCACTAAACACTGGCAACAACCACCACAATTCTCATCTTTATTCCCACATCATGTTAGTCTTCAGTGGCAACAACCTTTCCAACACCCACCACCCCTATATCAGGCTGCCCAGCAGTGGCAGCAACCCCTTCAGCCTCCACAATTCGCTAACCATCATTGGCAACAGCCATGGCAGGACTTGCCCCCTTCTTTCGATCCCTCGTATTCACAATTCGCTCATCCAAATAGATACTGTGTGCTAGATGAGGTAGACTGACTCAACTTCATGGAAGGTCCAGACATAAATCTCACTATCACCAATAACGATATGAGGATGTTTCGCCAGCCACATCTCTTCCCATATGTTCTGAATCCCCAACAGAGGCACCCCTAATACCACTTGCCCACATACTTACTAGGGACAGTGCAGACCCACCAAATTCTAAAATTATTACCATCCCCGACGGTGATCCAACACATGGCGAGATAAAAATTCTTAGTTGGAACCTTGCGGGGATCTCTAGGAAATTAGGCCTCCCGGAGTGGAACGTCCTGATTGACGCCCACAAGATTTGTGTATTCCAAGAGACCTGGATCACTGAGCCACTGCACCGTGTCGGGTTTGTCACATTTTTTACACCAGCTGTAAAACCTAAGGCAGGGAAGGGGCGGCCATCAGGGGGGCTTATCATCTGGGTAAGCATTTCGCTCAACTGTCGGATAACCATAAAAAAGGCAGGAAACCCAGATATCCTTGGTATCTCTTTATCGGGCCAATATGGGGGACTACTTGTAGATCTCTACGATGTCTATGTTAGAGGCTCCAAAAATGGGTGCATCTCACCAACAGTAGCGGAACTTGAGGCCCAATTAGGGGACCATAGCGAACCTGGCTATATCATAATAGCAGGAGATTTCAATTGCACATATGAGCCACTCCCCCTAGAAGGAATACCCGATTTAGGAGAAGAGGACAGTAGGTGGGGTATTCCCATCCTCTCTATCCCACCCATTAAGCGCTGGACTCGTAGTGCAATACAGCTTAATGCACTAACATTAGAGTTTGGATTAAGAGCAGCCAATGGCCGCACACGTTCTGATCAGATGGGTGCCCCAACGTTCAACAGAGTTGGTCACTCCACAAGGATAGACTATATTCTGCTGGACCGGGGGCTCTGGAGTTCGGTCATCGATATGGTTGTTATTCCTACCATAGAGAGTGATCATAACTCACTTTCCCTAACCCTAATGAATTCTTGGTCCACCAGAGTGCTGCTAGCACCACCGAGCTGTCCACAGGAGATTACTGTCTCCTCTTGTGGAAGACGCCTTAAGTGGAATAAGATCTTGTGCAATACTAATAAATTGTCCACTATTGAAGATGTGATTAATGGCACACAAGATGTAATCAGCTCCATAGATTTATTTATGGCAGCAGATAAGGTAACAACTATCTACGAAGTAGCCGTAAAAACTATAGGGGACCTTTTCTGGGCAAAAGGGATTATAGGGAAAACCAAACCTCTAACCAAACCCAAAGGTAGACATGATTGGTATTCTGCATCATGCAGAAAGGCCAAGACATGTCTAATTGAGGCAGTTAAAGGGAAGTCCCCCTTATAAATTCAAATAGCTAGAAGGGAATATAAAAAGGTCTTGTGGTTGGCCAAAAGGGAGTGGGAAGATGCCTACTGGTTAACTCTTAAAGAAGCCAGCCTGAAAAAAGATTCTAAATATTTTTGGGACACTATAAGGGCACGTAACAGACCAGACAGTGATCTGCTAATCTGTAACATCTCAAGCCAGGTGTGGGAGGACCACTTCTCCAAACTCTACTCCTGCCATGATGGCTCCAACGGGAGAGGGTCTGCTATATCCCTGCCTACCACAAACTATGCACTCTGCCCCACTGACTTTGATTTTACGCTAAAGGAAGTGGAATACGCAATAAGCTCTATCATTCCACAAAAAGCGGCCGGACCTGATGGGATTCCCGGGGACCTGCTAAAATCCGATAGCACCAAATGGGGCAAATTGATCCACTCCCTTCTTGTTGCTATTTGTAGGGGTGCCCCTATTCCCTCGTCGTGGAAAGGGGCGGAGGTGGTCCCCATCCATAAGAAAGGTTCGAGGGATGACCCATCTAACTATAGGCCGATCAGCTTGTTAGATACCTGCCAAAAAGTTGTCGGCAAAGTCTTGTTACTTAGAATCCTAAATTGGGTAGAAGAAAATAAAATCCTTTCCGACTTCCAGGCAGGTTTTAGAGTGGGTACTGGAACGATTGAGCAGGCATTCAGGCTCATGATGGTATATTGGAAGGTTGTGGTTATAGGCAAGGGCAGTCTTTATCTCGCGTTTATCGATTTAAAGACTGCCTTTGACCTTGTACCTAGGGACCTATTATGGAAAGTACTTGCTGACATGGGGCTGCCACATTATCTACTATCCCTATTAGTCAGACTACACCAGGACAGCTTTGCCCAGGTCAGGTGGGGCCCTGGAGGGGAGAAAACGGGCAGTATTCCGGTCGAGAGAGGAGTCCGCCAGGGATGTGTTCTGGCTCCCACCCTTTTCTCTCTCTACATCAATGGGGTGGTTGAGCATCTCCTCAAACATCCATCTGATGAGCCATCCCTGGCTGGCGAACGTATACCGACCCTCCTCTTCGCGGATGATACGCTTTTAATCTCCAAAACCCCAATGGGACTCCAGAGACTTTTGGATAATTTCCAATAATTTTGTACCAAACGAGGTCTGGTAATAAACACTAACAAAACCAAGTACCTTGTCCTCAATCCACCGAAACAACATGTGCGTTCCCCCTCCCTAAACGCAGAGAAATAATGTCCCTTCCACAAGGCACCCCGACACTTCCTTTATTCATGGACCTTGGCTGTACCCAGATTGGCGAAATCGCGAAATTTCGCCCTTTATTATTATGGGCCCGTATTTGGCGGGTAGAAGAACTAAGCGGATATGCCAGAGGCCTCAAGGAAATCATGTCATCATCAAGCTGGTATAAAATCAAATGGCTAAAAGACATGAAAAGCTTATTAACTAAGTTGGGTCAACTTGAATCATGGCTAAGTAGAACTTCACCCCCAAAGCAAACACTTAAAAAGCTTTATTGGGACTGGATTTGTTCTCAAAGAAACTCTAGCACCTCCCTGGGCAGGCTAACAGAGGATTTTCTGAGGTTCAAAGACTGTCCCAGGCGGGAACTGTACCTGGATGCAATTGGAAAACCCTTTGATAGGGCCTTGTATTTTAGATTTAGAACGGGAACCTTACCACTTAACACCTTTACTAAAAGATGGAAATCCTGTATGGAAATGTCTGAGCTATGCCCATCGTGTCTTGTTAAACCGGAAACATTAGCACATTTTATGTTTGTGTGCGGCGAATATGCTACTCCAAGGAGGGTCTGGCTCAAAAACCTATGCCGTCAGCTGGGGACTAGAAGTCATGATGTGGCAATCAGGATACTTATTTCGGACAGTAGCGTACCCTATGCTTGTGCCCTAGCCAAGTTTCTATCCTGGGCTTGGGCTATCCGAGCCAAAAAGCTAAAACAATCTGTTTAATTCTTTTTTAGAAAAATTTCTTAAACTGAAAATGCTGCCACAATTGTTTAACCTCTAAAACTTAACCAACTAGTTGGCTAGCTTAACTGAACAAACATTTTTTTGAAACTATTGCTCTTTCTAAATGTTGGAACAGAGATATAAAATCTTTTTAAATTTATTACTGTTGTTCTTAACTGTAACTTTTTATACACTGAGCTGCTTTTATGATAATGACTTTTATCGAAATAAAGCTTTTTGACTTTGACTTTGATTTAGAACCAGCTAAAATACATTTAAGACTCAGAATCCTCTACTCTCTTCATTGAATAACCACAAACTCGTAATTTCTGTTAATCAAATATTGGTTTATCTAAATATTTTTTGCAATTAATATTAGCATTTTGGTCAATCAAAGTTTAGAATTTTGTTCAATCAGCACAAATCGTATGACATTTATATTTACCTATTCTTGCTATCTGGATTTTTCCTAATTCATTTGGCTCTGCATAACCGAATTTAGCCGTTAAATTGTCCAAATAAAGCAGGCCAAAGCTCAAAGTCCGAAAGTTCTTTGCTCAGCACGTTACAGTCCCAAAGATCTCAAAAGGACCAGAAATCGTGCAAGCATCTGTCATTGCCTGTAGGGTCGATAGGGGTGTGCAGTCATCGAAAACCGCAGAATGTCAGCCCCTCCCTATTCTACTACCCTTTTTATAATGAAATTCGGGATAACATGAAACATTCTTAGAGTAAGAAAGCAGATGATTGGTTAATTTGAAACGTCCGATTTTCACATCACTTGAGGTTCTCATGGTTTTTGCTGGTTCACTTCCTCTGTCCATGTTGCCCTTATGCAACATTGTAAAAGTTTTGCTTGTATGTCCCAATTGCTCATTTAGACCAGATTTTACTGACTGAAGTTTGGCAGTCTTCCATGTTCCTATCCTTGACCAGGAACACTATGCCTTGAGGTCGCCTGGAGGTCTACGGAGCCATCCGAGTCTGCGCAGTAGGCATCGCGCTCACGAGACGGTGGCCACTTCTGAACTCCATTTCGGACGCCATGTTTTGGTAGGCCCAAATGCCAACTTAAGCGAAACAAACACAAAAGAGTAATTAATACAAAGAAATGAAGATTCTAATGTTAAACCCTCACTAATCCCTTTATGTATTAGTATTTTCCTAGCTTTTAGCGACATTTAAAGCAATAAAACTCACCCTTACGGTTCAAAACGGGAACGCAAACATCACAAAAGCAACATAAATCATGCGATATCCTATTACCACATGTACTACTATTAATATGCGTACATAATGTAGTTATTAGAGTTATTCTGCCATGCAAATAGCAATAAGTCCCACGAGTAATTGATGTTTAATAAAGGTGCAAATACTTGATTAATATAACACAGCAAACTGTTAGTCAAATTTTAATATAAAAGTAGGTTATATAATTAGTATTTTAATGCAAAATAGAGGCGGTATACAACATTTTGCTTTACCTGCTCCATCAATGTACTAATAGTATAACACATTTAAAGGCCTTCTGAACGCTGTGTTGCTGGGACAGGAGCCATAGAATTTACAGCTGCAAAAAAAAAAAAAAAAAACACAAAATATTATTTGTCCTACTTTACAACCATACAGATTTGGAACTCGATTACTAAAAAAACATAAAGGCTGCCTTTCTGTTGTCAGTCATTTGCTGCATCATATCATTATAAATTGCTCAAAATAATGAATGGGAGAATTCTCCACCTATAGCCAACATTCTTTTTCCACATCTGTTTTCTTAGATTATACATTTCCTCTGTTGCTTCAGACCTCACAGATTTTGAAATCTGAAAGCAGGGTCATTTTGAAAGACACAGAATACTCTTTTCAAGGGCTCTGCTGTAATGCACTGGAGTGAATAGTTTTTAGGAGCCGGAAGCTGCTAAATTCAATATGGACATTACTGATCCGTACCTGAGTGGGCGGATAGACAGTCCATAAGATGGGGCATGTAGAGATGTTTACTTTTTGTTCTTTGCACCTTCCTTTCTATCATACACCAGTGCACCCATATTAAGCTGCAAATTATTGAGAGTAATATGTAAAGAAATGCACTCTAACAAAATTACAGCATATAGTGGGCCGAGAACTTGAAAAAAAAGTAATACATCTGTTTCCAGATGCCTCAAACATGGGGGCAGATTTATGACGTTCACAATGTAAAAAAAACACGTGCAGAAGTAGTCCTAGAAACCTGCAGTAGTGGCAGATTTACTGATATAGTCTTGTATAACAGATAAAACTTATTTTTCACCTGTCTTCTTACATTTTCGTCTCATATTGATCTCGTTCTTAGCCTTCTCTTATTTCGTGCCAGCATTTGTCTGGTTACATTTTACCCATTTCTTTTTTTCCTTTTGTCACCCGTGCTTTAACCTTTTTCTTGTTTTGTGCCAGCATTTCTTTCTGATTGCATTCCACGGGTGTTTGCCTTCTGTCTTTTTTGTGCTCTGATTTTGTAATTGTTGCTTGCACACCCTGGCAGTTTTTCTCTGCTCCCGTCCTTCTGTAACCCCATCACTTTTCTCTCCACCACTTCTTACCTGTTCCTCACTGCGTGCCACTCTTATGCAACTCTCTACTCTTACTGCCCCCTGGGCCCCTCCCTCCCCCGCCCACAACCACCTGCTTTGCTCCTCCCCCTTCCCAGGACCTGCTTAGTGGCGGCCACAAAAGGAACGTACAGCGGATGCACACAGCAGTAGAGCTTCAGGGGCAGTAAAGGCACGCCTGGACTAGGCCCAGCACCAGAAACACTAGTCCTCCCCAGACCCACCACTACCCCTATGAATTTCTCCGCGCTCTCAAACTCGGCCACTGCTCGCCGAGCAGCTGCCGCACCGCATCTCACAACACAGACGGAATCTTCACTTACAATTCCTGCCATTTCACATGCATTACCACACCCACTAGTCCAGCACCTGCATAATCACACCAACAGCACCCGCTACCCCACAACTGAACCAACAACTGGTCGATATCATGCATGCGCAACACCCGCTCACCGAGCAAACACACCACGGAGATTTGGGACCTACTGGAAGACGTTTCTCAGACCCCCTTTTCCTAACCGAAACATGGCTGACAGCAGCAGTAACACAAGACATCACCACAGTATTCCCCCCGGGCCACAAGCTTGTCAGACAGGATCACCAACGCAGACCCGTAGAAGGAATCACCGCATTTTCAAATATACTATCAGCTGCAACACCAACTCAGAAACCAGAATCACAAACATGAAAGAACTCATTTTCACACTACAAGTCACAGCCAATTAACATTTAGCAGAACTCTATTCCACTAACCTCAGGAATCTGAGAAAAACATCACCTGCAACATCTCAGACTTTGTTGCCCCACTAGCCATGGACTCCAGTGCCTACATCCTCTGAAGACCTCAACCTTCACCTAGAAGAACTGACCAACCCCAACTAAGCCGCACTCCTCGAAAGCTTCGAAAACTTCGACTCACCCAACACATACTAGACCCCACACACAGCCGGACACATCCTGTATTCCATCTTCAAGTCATTCAACGTCATCACAATCAATACACCGACTCCTGCCACCTATAGTGACCACACCTTCGTCAGCTTCCTAATCAACACTCTTCGCCACAAAAGAACCACCATGACAGGCCCTGACCACCAACACTGGAATAATCTATATGCCTCCGCCCGCCACTAAAAATAACTAGAGCACACAGCCCACTTATCAGGTGACCTAAACTAAGCAAAATTAGCAATTCCTTTGGAGAAAGCTATTGGCCTATACTCTCTTGACAACACACAATACTAAAGAACAAACAAAACAGTTATAGTCATGCAAATGTATCCTCATTATTTTGAAATAACAGTGGTAGGATAAAAACAAGAAATGGTAGGTGATACAGTGCATGTGAATATTAACATTAAGTGATTTTTGGTGCACTTGTGACACAAAGCCAGCAAAAAATATGTTTACACTGTTGACTATTTGGCTAAATCATTTAGGATCAACAAACATTGTTAATAAAAGATATGTTTTTTTTCTCCATATCTAGTTGACAGATCGTCACCTCTCAGGTGACAAAAATAACTTTAACAACTGGATCACTCCATGTGTCAATACCCTGAACCCCAGAAAATAAGCCAGACAGCAAGAACATGAAAGCAGCCAAAATGGTGCATGGAAAAACTCTGAGCTACTAAAGTGCACTGCAAAACACTGAAACACAGGTGGAGAGCAAGCCAGGAAGATTCTGATGAGGAGGTTTTCAAACTCACCCAAAGATGGTACTGCTAGCAAATCCAAGAAACCAAAAATAAAGTCCGAACTGAGATCATTGACAACAGCTCCAACAACAGCAAATACATATTTGCTATTTTTGGCCCCCAAGGACCCTTTGGAGCCAAGGGGACTTCATCCCCCTACCAGCAGTGCACCAGGAGGGGCCTTTGCAGAGTGGTGGAGAAAGAGAGCGTGGCCTCCGAAGTCCCCTCAGCAATCGCGCTCTGTGGGTCTTACTGAAGGTAACAGGAGGGCTTGTTGGCCCTCAAGGACCCCCAGCATCCAAGGGGACTTCATCCCCCAACCCGCACTGCGCAGCTCCCTACGTCCAAAAGCCATTCTGCTCTGCTTTCAGCAAGCAAGAGCAATTTTAATGCTCTCACTTACTGAAAGTGGAGCAGTGTTTGCTAAGGCTTGGCGGGAGCTGTAAAACTCCTGCCAAGCCATAGCAACCAGCTATGTGGGCACCACAGGACATAGCCGGAGTTGGCCCTGGTGGGGGGGGGGGGGGGCGGGGGTGGTGGTCCCCAGGGTCAAACAGGGCTCCAGGAGGGGGTCTTTGCTGCCCCCCTCTATTGGACTACACAGTCCCGGGGAGGTGGTGGTCCCGGAGCTGCGGGGGGCCATGCGGCCTCTCGTTTTTTAGGTCTTACTGAGTCAGCGCATGCGCTGCTCCGCAAGACATTTAGTTAGTGGCTTTTGGAAATGCTTCCAAAGGCTGTTGCCGGCCACCAGCTTTCGGTTACGCGCACAAGCACGTGCGCCTCGCTCCACCTCTGCAATCAACGCTGCTGCGTGCGCGTATCCCTCGCGTGCTGAGCACAGAGCGCGTCATCGCGATCACTTTCGCTTTCACAGCGATCGCGATGACTTTCGCTTTTCTCTTTTTGGAAAAAATTTGTTTTAGTAGAGGCTTGTCCCAGAAACTATAGTATGACTGACCATGTCTGTGCCCATCGCTGTCCCCGCCATGAGCTGGGACTGGAAACAGCTTCCGATTTGAAGAGTGAAAATCCTTGATTTTATTCGCATGTAGTGACACCTGTGGATGGAATGCAGTGAGATAGGGTTACTCTGAGGCTGCTCTGCATAGAGTCTGTGCCATTGCCGCCCCATCTGCACCTTTATCCTTTGTGTCACTCCTTTCATAGTCCCCAAGATGCCTCGAACATCAGACATTCAGACAGCTCAGCGAGTTAACATTTGTTATGTGATGTTACATAAATTTATAGAGTGCAATGGTTTCCCGAAGGTGTCATGGCGCTTCGCTCAAACAGCCGTGAAAGCATAGTAAGAGTTAAGATAGTCAGTTCATTATGCTGTATATTTACTAATGAGGTTCTTGAGATGTCACATGTTGGATGATAGTTTCACATCAAAACAAAGCTTTAACCATGAAAGATTATAGTTTGTCTTTGGAAAGAAAACTTTATTCAACACACATTTTTCCCTTTGTGATGTTTGCGTGAAGGGCTTTCTCAAGGCTTAAATTAAGAGCCATAGTGGGGCTGCAGGGAGTCATAAAGTGGCGTTTTCAACAAATGTAAGAAATGAGTTTCCTAATTCTGCATGAAAGCTGTGTAAAAGAGTTCCATGGAGTGTCTCACTATTAGTGTGGGTGTGGCAGTGGATTTCAATTGGAATCTTGTCTCCGGTGCACGATATAGATTAACATCTAGATCTTGTGCCACGCATTCCATACAGAGTCTAATGCTTAGCTCAGAATTGATGGATTTGTCAAAGTTAAAAATTCTCTGAGTCTCTGCTAGTTTTTTGAGTTGTAGATTACCGGTATCATTTCTTAAAAGGTGGTCGTTTTTCTTTACAGATTGAGTGCAGCTTAAGTTTATAAGGCTTGGAGGACATTTTTAGGTGAGGTGAGCGTGGTCACGGTCAGTTTACCTCACCTAAAGTCACCTTCCCAGCTGTTGAAAAACACTAAAAAGAAATAGGTAAGTGTCGAAAATCAGAATGCACTATGCAAATGCCAATGATATGACACAATGTTAACACAAATTGCAGACTTGCGGTAAAGTCCCTGATGTTGTGCTGCACTCCAGCACTATTGGTGGCCAGGATGATCATTGTGTAGCACTTGAACATAAATACCTTTAAATGCTCTATTGCTGACAGGCTAGTAAGTTCCAAACATCCTCCTTTTTTCTTCTTACACTACAGACACCAGCATTGGATCTTTTCTACTTCATCCTTTCCTGTTACCTTTAATCTCTTCAGGTTGTTAGAGTCTTGACACCAAAGATGTTCCCCACTTCGTGACACTGTTCAGTGACACAGTGCAGCAAGGGCTAATCCATGATCCCTTTAAAAATACAATCATGACTCCTCTACTCATAACCGCTCAAGCCTCGCCCCCCACCAACGTGGCCCAGGACCCTCGTCCGCTGAGTGGATCATCACCACAAAAGCAAAGAAGACTTATCATCGAAAAGGTTGTGCTGGTGCAGCTAAAAGCTTCTACTGCTGACAGCCAGTTTAATCTTCTTGTCATGCGCCATCTTATCAGTTATGCTTTTATGTAAAATATAATAACTTAATACCAGTCTTATTTAGAATTTGGTAGACAGGATATCTGCCACACATGTGCCATGTCTGTGACGGAGTATCCCATCCAAGGATACACATTCCTGTCCAAATGAAGAGCAGGGGAGAGGAGTTATTAGGTATACACGTTTGCACTCTCCCTATTCAATATCACTAACACAAATGACAAATTTGTCCCTCATTCAGGCTCTCAAGTGAGATCACTATATCCTGTGTGTGGGATATTGCCTTATTTCTGGATACTTTGATATCTCAATTTTGTAGGCAGGACTTGAAGGCTATTTATAACAAGCATTGGCATAGCCAATAGGTCTCGCCTTTGGGACCTTATAAGTGTTTAGTTATCCAGCACAATATCCTTGGTGCAACAACATCAACTGTTGTATGGCTAAACACTTATAAGGTACCAAAGGCGAGATCTATTGGCTATGCCAATGCTTGTAATTATAAAGAGTTGTCCCTGGGGAGAGGCGGTCCCTGGGGCTGTGGGGGTCTTCAGGGGCCCTCCACACTAACTTTTTATGAGGTGGTGGTCCCCGGGGCATAATAATCCCCAGGAGGGCTGCCTCATTTGCCCCGCTCCTTAACTTATATATACAATGCCCCCGGGTCTGGCCCATCCGAGGTTCCCTTAATAATGAAGCGCTGGAGCGCGCGCTTCGTGGGTTTTTTTCCACCGGGATTTGCGCATCCAGCGCTGCTCCCAACAATTATTTTCTTTTTAATGGATTTGGGCACTACGGCATACATGTGGGTCCCCCCAGAAGCCCTGGGGGTCAGGGTGTTTCTACCCTGCCCCCTTTTCTTTTTTTTTAACGTTTTTTCCCTGTGGCTCGGTTAACTGAGTCACAAGATGGCTGCCTACACTTCCTGGTCTGAAGTGTTACCAATCAATCAGATCTCAGCACGAGATCGGATGGGGTTGCGGATACTCCGCGTCCCTTTATATAAGACTAGAAATTTTTTAAATAACTCAGTAACTACTGAACGGATTTACACCATTTCCGGACCAACAGCTACCTTTCTGCCAAATATGGTGTGATTTCGTTCAGCAGTTCGAGCTGTAGCCGTGTCTAAAGTTCCTATGGAAGTTAACATAGGGAAAACGCGTTTTGGGACCCCTTATTATATCAAGCCCACTTGACAAATCACCCTGAAATTTTCAAGACAGCAATTGAAGTGAGTGGCAAACTAGTTTTGAAAATTTTGTGAGGATTCATCAAACGACACCAAAGTTATTGGCAGATGAAAAAAAGCTCTTCCTATGGAAACTACATCCTAACTATAACTACCTACTGACAACCGCCATGTGTGTGCAGAATATTTCCAGAATAGCTACAAAATATCACACATCCGCCCTTTACTGAAGAAAACAATTTAGGACCCGCTGAACACTGACAACTACAGACCCATTACAAATGGGCCTTTCCTGGGCAAACTGATAGAAAGAGCAAAGTTTGCCCAGATGTCACAATTCATTGAAGAGAATGACATACTCTCAGACTTCCAAACAGGATTCCGTCCAGGAAGAGGCACTGAACCTGCCCTCCTTGCCATCTTGGATGACCTGAAGAATATAGTTGACCGCAGCGGGGTTGCTGCGCTACTCCTCTTGGACCTCTCGGCTGCCTTTGACACAGACACTCTGAAACACAGACTCTATGAAGCCGGCATAGAGGGAACTGCTCTAGACTGGATCACGTCCTACCTTCGAAACAGAACTAATGTCATCCATACCCCACCTTTCTCGTCCAAACCATACTCCACAAAAGCAGGGGTCCCTCAAGGTTCTATCATCTCGCCCATGCTTTTCAACATCTACATGAAGTCATTACCGGTACTGATCAATCAATTTCCCCTCACTTGCTATAATTATGCAGATGACACGCAAATACTCCTTCAACTGGATTGCCCCAAAGACATTGAAAAATGCCCAATTTTCAGTTGTCTCAAAGCCGTGGATCAGTGGATGACTTGGAGCAATCTCAAATTGAATGCTTCAAAAATGGAAATACTCACGTGTGGCGATTGGAAACATTACGACCCACTTGCCACCTGGCCTGATGTACTGGGATCACCACCTAAATTATCAAAGGAAGTAAGAAACCTCAGAATAATCATGGACTCCAAGCTGTTGATAAATGCCCAAGTGGACAAACTAGCAAAATCAAGCTATGTTATTATAAAAACGATGCGACAAATTTTCCCTCATTTGGGATTTTCACACAAGGTCCAAGCTACCATCTCCTTTGTTCTGACCAAATTCGATTACGCCAATAGCTTCTACCACGGATCACCTTTAACGACCATAAAAAGACTAGAACGGATTCAGAACTCATCTGCCAGACTACTCTTGCATATCAAACTGCGAGACCACATCTCACCTGCCTTGAAAGCCCTGCATTGGTTACCAGTTGCCAGAAGATCCACGTTCAAGCTACTTTGCATCACCCACAAAGCAATATATGGGATGGGACCGCTCTTCATCAGGAATAAAATCACCAAACACATTCAACAAAGGAACCTACGCCCTAAAGGGGCATCTCGCCTCAAAATCCCAAGATACAAGAAAAACAAGCATTTACAATGCAATGGTCTCGGCATTGTCAAAGTTAGAGCTATTGGTATTGCTCTTGACATTGCTTTGACATTGACTTAACAGATGTTAATGCAGTGATAACAAGCGTTCAAGAATTAACCTGGTTTAATCTGAAATACTCTTTAGCATATTTTACGTGACGTTTGCTGCATTATTAACATGACGAATATTTTGATAAACGATGCTTGCTTTGGCTCCTAGACACAAGCCAGACCTGCTCGCCCGATGAACTTCATGGCTCACCTCTAAAAAGGTACGCTTATTTACTCTTTTATTTTACGCAGATATCGTTACAGTTGGCAAAATAAACAACGCCCTACAAACTACGCAACTAAACACTACGACCATTAAACGTCCCCGAACACACAAAGCTGCATTCGACTTCTGCCGCAAATATTGAAGTGCGAGTGTTATTATTGTGAGGTGAGTTCAGAAATGATCCCGCTGTTTGCTGTGAAGATAAGAGCAGGGCCAAGTCCGCAGTCCGTCCTATGAGCAGCTTAATATTCACGCTTCACATGAGAAAGAGATCCGTCATCCGCCGACGAGCACCGTGACACGCCCGGAATCACTGCACGGACAGCTGGTAGACCTGATCCTCGCTATATGAGAGTATTTTGCAAACATTGGAGGAATGTGGCGTAAAGGCCAGAGCTGCTGACCTTGGCGCTAGGGAGCCAGGTACGGCATGAGCTCAACTTCCTGTGATTCTGGGCAAATCACTAAATCTCCCCGTGCCTTCCAAAAGTGAATGCGTCCTTGTGTAACGGAACGAACTGGAGCTCACATAAAGCGCTTGAATGCTTTCATGTCGAAAGAAGGCGTCTATGGATTGTTACATCATCCCAGCCATAAATCTGACCTCTCTAATCTGTTAGGACACTGCCCGCGAATACTATGACGGGCTCCGCTCTCTTTTTCCACTGTCTCCGCCCGTCAATAACAGCCTGTCCAACCCTGAACCATGGCAGAGGGCAGCTCTAAGACGCAAGAATGCACACAAAGCGCTACTCACACCGAGGCTGGCCAGCCCGGTCTGGGCGCCAACCCTTGGTTTGCAATGACGCCGTTCGCTGGCAGCGAGCACAGAGCGAGAAGGCTGCTCCCTGCAGGCACCGGGGTGATGTTGTGTCTGCTCCTCGCTGCCTCCTGCCTGTGTGCATACATCCGGCACACCGCATGGACACCCAGGCGATACAACCCTCCCCAAGAGTGCGGCCCCGCCCCCTCCTTGCCAACGGATGAGCAGCAGCAATAAGCAGGAGAGATGGTGCACCTGGTCGCAGTCTGCAGGGACAGCGAGGAGAAGTTCCCTCTGTTCATCGAGGACACCCTGACGGCGAGTGATAGCGAGGGCAAGAGTGGGTGACCCGTGGTGCAAAGGTAGCTTGCCGACTTTGTAACCAAGAAACAGCGCGTCATTTTCGGATTGGGGGGCGTGTTTTTGTTTCTCTCCTCTTGCCATTGGCTGGAATGTTTACATTCCAGAGGAGAGAAAGAATCGAAAAAACACGCCCCCGAATCCGGAAAAGACGGGGCTTAAACGGACAGACGCCCCTCTCCTCCAATGGCTGGCCTCCGTTTAGGAAGCCAGCCAATGGAGAAGAGGGGCGGGTTCAAGCCCCGTACTGAAATCATTAAATCTCGCGAGCGAGACTGCGAGAGGCATTGGTCCTTTAAAATAGAGGAACATGTATACAGCGTACAGGAGGGTAGCCCATTGGCAAGGTACCTTGAATGCAAAGTGGATATGGGGATTGAGAAGTACTTTGACTTCAGTCATCCGGAACTGAAACACTCTTTACATATAACACTTAGACTGGTTACCTTTTCCAGCTAGGGAACACATAGTGAGATGTGAAAGGTACCGGCAAGGTAATGATCGCTGTGACTGTACTTTTGGTGTAAAAGACACTGTTAAACACTTTTTGCTATTTTCCACCAAATTTGACCAGGTCTGTAAACAATGGTTACTCTCTTTATTCAAGCTTTATGGTGGTACTCAGTCTGTATTAGACGGCCTGACACTCTGTCTAAGGACAGATAAGCAAATACATTTTAGCTTGGTGTCCTGTGTCCTTCTATTTTATGGGTAATATGGCCGAAAATCAAGCGTTTGGAGCGGTCGGCTTAAAGCAGGCGAGGCATGCTACGGGTAGTATTATACTGTTCCAGGATAGATGAATAAGTATTTTTTTTATCCTTGGGCTCTTCTATGCATGTTGGCATGGTTGTAAGCCAAGTATTTGGGGTGGGGTTTGGTAACTTAGACTAGGCCTAGTGTACTATTGGTCGGATAACGTGAGAGAGGTAACCCCGATAATGCATGACATCTAATAGTTTTGTCAGGTGGCTTGCTTTGAAGTAAAAGTTGTTATACTTGACTCCCATACAGTACCGGTCTCGGCTACTAATATGTGTGCAATAGATGAGGTTCTATATTGTCAAATATTAATTTGATTTGACCGGCATGCCGTGAATTGTATGGGAGTGTTTGTTTCCAACAAAGAAGGGATTTTAGGATGGTTATTAACAAGGAAGTAACGACTCCACTATCATTTTAAGACATTAAATAAGAGTATTGTGTTCTCTCCTACTTTTGTAGAAAACGTCTTTAATTAAGGAATTGGTAACCCAAGTTGTGTCAAGGGGGGAAGTTTACAATGAATAACACCCGACTGTTACTAACTTGTGGGCTCTGAATCATTTAGCTATCTGAAGTGTACCATTGTACAGCAAAAATGTCAAAGCAGATAAAGGGCAATTAAAAAAAGAACGAATTGTTACCTTTTATACAGTAAGAGATGATCATGTTTTATTAGTTAGCTGTAAAAGCTTATAATTAGTATGTTGGTTTCATTCTTTAGTTCCGTTATGCACATTATATACATTCTTTATAGAAGGGATTGTGTATGGAGGGTTTTTATGTATTGCTTTATATTATTCATTATGCAATGAAATGGTAAATTTGATCTGTAAGGCATTTTATATTGTTTTTCTGATGACAATAAATACATTGCTTGACTGATTGAAAATAACAAGGGGGTTTATATCAGCTCCTTAGATAGATAGGACTAGCAGCAAGAAAGACAACAGATTATAAAACAACAACGATTCAGAAACAGTTTCAGGAGAGGGTATTGAGGGATGAATTCAGCAAATAAAAGGAACAGAGCAGGCTGTAAGCGGGGCGGGGGGTGCAAGAGGTAAATGGTAGGTGATTGGGGTTCACAGAGTAACTACAGCCATTAGGTTTGTGTAAGTAATGGGGAGACAAGACCGGGTTTTTGGTCATGGTAGAAGATGAGACGGGTACTAGCGTGAGATCAAGAAGGGGAAATATCGAGGGTAACACCTTGAGTTGAGAGGATGCAAGAGTGGAGATAAGTTTCTATAGCGAGCGATGGCTAAGGGACTGGAGGAGACTAGGACAGGAGGAAAAGCGAGTATAGGGTGAACCACGGAACCATGGGGAGGCTAAGGAAGTGTTGAAAGAAAACCAAGGTAAATGGAGAAACAGCAAGGGTCCCTGAAAGATATTAGCTCAGATAGAGTTTAAACGCCTACTTTTTTAGTACTTTGCAGCGTTAGACAGGGCCTTAAGAACATCTGAGGTCACGTCCTACTGACTTCCCATTGGAGAGAACTGACATGCAGGGTCAATTAGATTTTTTAGATTGCACTGCAAAACGGGAGAAATGTTCCATTGTGCCAGCAATCTGACAGGCGCGGGTTCTGCACATCTGTAGTTACCCCAGAATTCCTTAAGTGAAACCAGCACGGTTCTTTGCCTTCTACGTGTCTCCAATTCAAGCTAAACCCTTGCGCACGTTCGCAGCCCAGGGCCTTTCTGGAGCATATAGCTAGGCAACTTAAAAATGAGATCGTCAGCCCCGAATGCCCAGTTCAGGCCACAATGCCGTAAGTGACTGCTGGTGCTAAGCGATATTTGGAGGGCCTGCTGTGTGTGGTAAAAACATTTCACAACTTGGTCTCAAACTATTCCACGCTGATCGAGGCAGGAGCTGAAGTTATGGAAATCTGAGCAGGCGCGCTCCGCTTTCGAACGAGTCGAAGTAAATGCTTCCAACCCTTCGGGGTGAACTTTCAGGTGAAACTGTTGGCCGGTGGCGGAGGGGCGACAGCCCAGCGAAGGAACATTAAGAAAGAGAGGGAGTGAGGGGCACAGAGTAAGTATTATCTCCTAATGAGCCCCTCGCCAGTAACTAACCGCAGTGAGGCTACGGAAAGTTAGATGGAGATATAACAAATGAAAACGCGCAGAAATGACAAAACCTGGTTTTAAAGTTGCAATCCTTTGAGATCTGGTCAGTAACATAAAAAGATCAAATTAAAGACATGGCTCACCTCATCGACTCCTGTGGGTTGGCCTCGTAGCACACAGCACAGACCTGTTTTGACAACACGGCCTCAGGGGCTGAAGAGCCTGATACGCCATCACCGCCTTTCTCCGAGGCAAAGCAGAAATGCCTCGGAGAAAGGCAGCGGCGTTTCCGGATTCGGGGGCGTGTTTTTCTTTTCTCTCCTCTTGCCATTGGCTGGAGGAGATAATCAGAAAAGTTGAAAAAAACACGCCCCCGAATCCGAAAAGGACGGGGCCTGTTCGGAGTGACGAAGCTCTTCTCCAATGGCTGGCCAGCATTCAAGAGGCCAGCCAATGGAGAAGAGGGAAGAAGAGGGGCGGGTGCAAGCCCCTCTTCTCCAAAACATTAAATCTCCGACTTCCGGTTCTGCCTTCGGCAGACCGGACGGTCCTCGACCTAAAAACATGGGTGGCACATCCTTCTCTGTTGAAGCAGCCAAACTATGGAACTCTTTACCCCCCCAACATAAGATCCACCGACAACCACCTTATCTTCAGAAAACTACTCAAGAATTGGCTCTTCCCCACATAAGCACCATGCGCAAATAGAAATTTACAGCATATCCCTCTGTATATAAGCATTTATTTTCACTATAGATATGTACCTATCGTTGTGTATTGCTTTGTACAAACATGTAGAATAATTATGTTGTTGTAAATAAATAAATACATTAAAAAAAAATCATCTTTGGTCTACGTGTACTATCTTCCATTGTGCATCTATGTACCTTCCATGTACTTGAATCTGTGTGTCTGTTACTTTACTCCTGAAAATGCATATCCAGTGCACTACCCTATTTCTCATCCTGTGCCTCTATCAATATCTTTAATCTACATGTACTTACCTCCTTTATGCATCTATATACTTTCAATGTACTTATGGATCTATATATTTATCACTTTCTTCTAATTTAGCATTTCAAATGCACTACCCTATTTCTAAGCCTATACTTCTCTCAATATATCCTCTGGCACAACCTTCTGACTCATCTCAAACTTCTTTCTACTACTCTTTCCAATGCACTACCCTATCTCTCACCCTATACATCTATCAATATATCCTCTACATCAACTCTCTCATTTATCCCAAACCCCATACCACTACTATGATCCCAAAATAACCCTTTCTAGACTCTCTCGTACTCTACCCCTCCTTGCATCATCTGACACCTATTTTACTATACCGATCCCCCAAAACAAACCTTTATAAACTCTCCCCTCTGACTCTTCCCCTCAAAAACCCCTTTTTACTCATCCAAAAGCCTCCTCCTACTGCAATGACCTTAAAAAACAAATCTCACTCTTCTGTCCCTCCACTATCCTTTTCAATCAAAATAACAGACTAACATGTTCACTTCTCAATTTCTATATTCCACTATACTAATTCACCACTAATCCTTTATGGGTTCCAGAGTAGTGTGCTACTTGCCAAAGAAGCGTTTCAACACCCCATCAGGGTTACCAGCGCTATATAAACGCAAACCTTTTTCCTTTTTCTACCCCTCCCCAACCTTTCTCAATCCAAATAACTGACTAACATATCCATCACTCAAATTACTTTCATGTTTTGCCATATTAATTCAACAGTAATCCTTCTGGGTTCCAGAGTAGCGTGCTACTCGCCAATAAAGCGCTTCAAAACCCCATCAAGGGGTAGCAAGTGCTATAAAAATACAAACCTCTTTCCCTCTTCTATCCCGCAACCTACCCTTCTCTATCCAAATAACTGAATAACATATCCACCACTCAAATTACTTCATACTTCACTATACTAATTTTTAACACTAATCCTTTATGGGATCCGGAGTAGCGTCCTACTCGTGAGAAAAGCGCTTCAACACCCATCAGGGGTTACAGGTGCTACATGAATGCAAACCTTTCTTCCCTTTTATCCCTCCGCTACCCTTCTCACTCCAAACAACTGACTAATATCCACCACTCAAATTACTTTCATATTTCACCATACTAATTCAGCACTAATCCTTTATGGGTTTCCGGAGTAGCGTGCTTCAACACCCCATCAGGGGTAACAAGCACTATATACATACAAAACCTTTTTTTCCCCTCTTCTATCCTTCTGCTATCCTTCCGAATCCAAATAACTGACTAACCTATCCACTACTTAAAATTTACTTGCATGTTTCACTATATTAATTCAACACTAATCCTCTAAAAGCGCTTAGACGCCTCGTCAGGGGTAGTAAGCGCTATATAAATGCAATTACAATACAATATATATATATATTTATATATATCCATATGATCTTGCTGCCTGTCATCATATCTGCCTCCCCTGGCTGTTGTCACATCTATGGTTCCCTTTGTTTTCCTCCCATCTCTAAGGGACCCCTACCTCTCGTCATATGTCTAAGAGACCTCAGGCTTTTTTCACACCTCTACGAGGCTCTTAGCTGCCATAATATCTCTGAGGGACCCTCATTTCTAAAGGTCCCCTTACTGTCCTCAAATATTTATCTCGCATCTTTAAGAGTCCCTGGCTGCCCTCACATCTCTAAGTGGTTCTTGCCTCCCCTGTCTGTCTTCACAGCTATAGGGGTTTGTTTGCTCTCTCATCTCAAAGGGACCCCCCACCTCTTCTCACATCTCTAAGGGACCCCTTGCTGTCCTCACATTGCTATGAGTACCATACCATTCCTTACATCGCTAAGGGGCCGCTGTCTTTCCTCCTAGCTCTATAAGGACCCTACCTCTCCTCACATCTCCAAGGGTCCCCTGGCTGCTTCCATATCTCTAAGGGGCCCCTACCATTCCCACATTTCTAAGGGGCCTCTGGCTCCTTTCGCATTCCCGCAAGGTCCCTATCACTTCTCACATATCTAGGGGGGGGCCCGTCTCTCTCACCCATCCCCATGGGGACCCTACCTCTCCTCACTTCTCTAAGGGTCCCATGGCTGCTTTCATATCTTTAAGGGGCCCCTACCATTGCCACATTTCTATGGGGCCCTTGGCTCCTCTCGCATTTCCGCAGGGTCCCTATCACTCCCCACATATCTAGGGGGCCCCGTCTCTCTCACCCATCCTCATGGAGATCCTCTCTTTCCTCACATCTCTAAGGGTCTCCTAGCTTCTTTCAAATATAAGGGCCCCTGTCTCCCTTCACATCTCTAAGGGCCCCTGTCTCTTCTCTCATCTCTAAGGCCCCCTGTCTCTCCTCACATCTCTAAGGACCCATGTCTCTACTCACATCTCTAAGGGCCCCTCACATCTCAAGGGGTCCCTGTCTCTCCTCATATCTCTAAGGGCCCCTGTCTCTCCTCAAATTTCTAATAGCCCCTGTCTCTCCTCACATCTCTAAGGGCCCTTGTCTCTCCTCATATCGCTAAGCGCCCCTGTCTCTCCTCACACCTCCAAGATCCCCTCACATCTCTAGGGACCCATGTCTCCGCTCACATCTCTAAGGGCCCCTGTCTCTCCTCACATCTCTAAGAGCCCCTCACATCTCTAGGGGCCCCTGTCTCCCCTCACATCTCTAAGAGGACCCTGTCTCTCCTCTCATCTCTAAGGACCCTTGTCTCTCCGCATATCTCTAAGCGCCCCTGTCTCTCCTCACACCTCCAAGATCCCCTCACATCTCTAGGGGCCCCTGTCTCCCCTCACATCTCTAAGGGCCCCTGTCTCTCCTCACATCTCTAAGAGCCCCTCACATCTGTAGGGGCCCCTGTCTCCCCTCACATCTCCAAGGGCCCCTGTCTCTCCTCTCATCTCTAAGGGCCCTTGTCTCTCCGCATATCTCTAAGCGCCCCTGTATCTCCTCACACCTCCAAGATCCCCTCACATCTCTAGGGGCCCCTGTCTCCCCTCACATCTCTAAGGGCTCCTGTCTCTCCTCACATCTCTAAGAGCCCCTCAAATCTGTAGGGCCCCTGTCTCCCCTCACATCTCTAGGGGCCCCTGTCTCTCCTCACATCTCTAAGAGCCCCTCACATCTGTAGGGGCCCCTGTCTCCCCTCACATCTCTAGGGGCCCCTGTCTCTCCTCACATCTCTAAGGTCCCCTGTCTCCCCTCACACCTCTAGGGGCCCCAGTCTCCCCTAACATCTCTAGGGGCCCCTGTCTCCCCTCACATCTCTAAGGGCCCCTGTCTCTCCTCTCATCTCTAAGGGCCCTTGTCTCTCCGCATATCTCTAAGTGCCCCTGTATCTCCTCACACCTCCAAGATCCCCTCACATCTCTAGGGGCCCCTGTCTCTCCTCACATCTCTAAGAGCCCCTCACATCTGTAGGGGCCCCTGTCTCCCCTCACATCTCTAGGTGCCCCTGTCTCCCCTCACATCTCTAAGGGCCCCTGTCTCTCCTCATATCTCTAAGAGCCCCTCACATCTGTAGGGGCCCCTGTCTCCCCTCACATCTCTAGGGGCCCCTGTCTCTCCTCACATCTCTAGTGGCCCCTGTCTCTCCTCACATCTCTAAGGGCCCCTGTCTCCCCTCACACCTCTAGGGGCCCCAGTCTCCCCTCACATCTCTAGGGGCCCCTGTCTCCCCTCACATCTCTAAAGGCCTCTGTCTCTCCTCACATCCCTAGGGGCCCCTGTCTCTCCTCACATCTCTAGGGGCCCCTGCCTCCCCTCACATCTCTAAGGGCCCATGTCTCCCCTCACATCTCGAAGGGCCCCTGTCTCCCCTCACATCTCGAAGGGCCCCTGTCTCCCCTCACATCTCTAAGGGCCCGTCTCCCCTCACATCTCTAGGGGCCCCTGTCTCTCCTCACATCTCTAAGGGCCCCTGTCTCACCTCACATCTCTAAGGGCCCCTGTCTCCCCTCACATTTCTAGGGGCCCCTGTCTCACCTCACATCTCTAAGGGCCCCTGTCTCCCCTCACATTTCTTGGGGCCCCTGTCTCTTCTCACATCTCTAAGGGCCCCTGTCTCACCTCACATCTCTAAGGGTCCCTGTCTCCCCTCACATTTCTATGGGCCCCTGTCTCACCTCACATCTCTAAGGGCCCCTGTCTCCCCTCACATTTCTAGGGGCCCCTGTCTCACCTCCCATCTCTAAGGGCCCCTGTCTCCCCTAACATCTCTAAGGGCCCCTGTCTCACCTCACATCTCTAAGGGCCCCTGTCTCCCCTCACATTTCTAGTGGCCCCTGTCTCTCCTCACATCTCTAAGGGCCCCTGTCTCCCCTCACATCTCTAGGGGGCCCAGTCTCCCCTCACATCTCTAGGGGCCCCTGACTCCCCTCACATCTCTAAAGGCCTCTGTCTCTCCTCACATCTCTAGGGGCCCCTGTCTCTCCTCACATCTCTAGGGGCCCCTGCCTCCCCTCACATCTCTAAGGGCCCATGTCTCTTCTCACATATCTAAGGGCCCCTGTCTCCCCTCACATCTCTAGGGGCCCCTGTCTCTCCTCACACCTCTAAGGGCCCCTGTCTCACCTCACATCTCTAAGGGCCCCTGTCTCCCCTCACATTTCTAGGGGCCCCTGTCTCTCCTCACATCTCTAAGGGCCCCTGTCTCCCCTCACATCTCTAAGGGCCCCTACCTCACCTCACATCTCTAAGGGCCCCTGTCTCTCCTCATATATCCATGGGGGGGCTCCGGCTCTCCTCACATCTCTCAGATGTCACTGCCGCTCCTCATGTTTAACTCTCCCTGCACGCCTCCCGCGCTGTTCAATCTTGGCTGACTCCAAGGCGCTAAGATTGACTCTTACTGCACATGTTAAAGGAAGCACTGGCAGAGAGTACTTCCGGTGCCAGAGACAAACATATAAGTCCTGCCAAAAGGTTCATAGGAGGTCCTTTCTGAAAAGATGCCTTGTGAGTTACTATCTTCCCCACACCACATATGTGTGGTAAAAGCCAAACGCTCCCTGCTCTGGGCTGCGCTCGCCGCTCTGTCAGGCCTTCGTGACCCGTGGGAGTCGTAGGCCGGGGGTACGCACGCTCGAAATGGTTAAAGCAAAACAAAAGGTTTATTAAAAAAATGACAGATAATTAAGAGCCGTTCTTCTCATATCGCTCCCCCATGTTTTCCCAGCTGTTCCCAGCTGAGCCTGTTGGGGGGGGGGGGGGAGGGGGGGATTACGCTGGTGCGGAGGGTGGACCTATCCAGGGTCTGACCCCAGCTCTGCCTTGGAATCGTGTTTTCTCTCTGATCACACTGTGATCCTGGGCACCCAGAGACGCTGCACTGCGGAGAGCGCCGCCTGTCCGGCTGAGCACCAGGGAGGCCAGAGGGTGGTGGAGCAGAGCCCGGCGTGAGGCAGAGCGCCGGGGGCAGGTGAGTGCGGGGAGGTCGAGGCAAGTGTAGATGGGATGATGTTAGTGGTGGGCGAGCCAACAAGTCAATCTGGGAGAACCAAGCGTCTGGCTGGACTCCAAAAGCCCGTGCATGATCCGAGTCCAAGGGTTTGATGTGTAACTCATGGAGCAAACATCGTGTAACATATGATAACGGTTCCTGGAAATTGAATAAAAGTATATTTCTTTAACATGCACATCACATTATATCACTACAATGTGAGGTTCTTATTAAAAGTGACAGTTTTTAAACATGAATTTAGATACCCTCCTGCAATCCCCTGCCCTGACGACATTGGCGCTAGTGAACTGAGAGGCACCTTAGAGGTCACACGCACGTGGCCTAGTTTCTTATTATAGCTGGGGCACTATTAAAGTCGACTAAAGCAAAGAGAGGATGTTTTTGTACAATTACTGCTCTCATACCTGATAATGAAGAAAAGGAGGGTTAGTCAAATAAACTATTTGCCTAGGATCACACAATCCAGTCAAGCAAGGAAGCCGGTGTTGATACCAGGTTTTCTGGTTCACTCGGTGCAATTCAGCCGCTAAATTGGTTTCTCTTTGTCTCTTCTTTTCACATTAAATGTTAATGCGCTGTCTTTGGTGTTTGGCGCATCAGGTTAGAGCGTGGGTGACACGTAGAAGCTACGTGAAAGTACAGCTGGTTTTGGGCTCGTGGCTCCAGTAGGACCTAGAGCCAGTGGTCGAAGTGGGCGGGATCGGCAGGGCACGGCCTGCCCCTACTTCTTTAATTCTATAGAGTTCGTTCCCCAACTTTTTTATTTTGAACATGCGTCCCGGGACATTAAAAATATCCACGGCCTTAAAGAAGGCTCGGCATTAGTGGCTGTTCGGGGACGGGCGGGGAGCAGGGAAGGAAAAGGACTCCTTCTCTTGCTTCCTGCCCAGACGAGACAAGGAAGGTGACCGCTTCTGCTCTGCCGTTGGCAGCTGCCCCCCCCCCCCCTCTTTCTTACCCTTATTCCCTCTCTGTCTGTCTAACTCCTCCTGGCTTAAAGAAAACCACGACAAGAAATGGTTCTCACCCCCTCTTTCTTCCTGTCGTTCATTTGTTCGCCTGTGAAATGGATGCAAAAAAGAAAACAACTTTTGCTGGAAATGCCGTTTTGACATTTTTCTATTCCAAAGTGCAGCCTCGGAAATAAAAGGTTCATAATATGCAAAATCAATAAATAAAGCAAAACAGAGTGTTCTTAAAGTGGCCAGATTGGTTTTATTCAAACCCCCAAAACATTAACTCACTTTACAGAGTTTGCCAGTGAAGCGCTGTTTTCCCCCGGTGGGAAAGTGCGCCAAACCTGGAGGTACTGCAATACCTGGTTGATGAGTGGATTGGAAAACAAAATGTGTACGGCGGCTTTGTGTTCACGAATGTGGTCTTTTTAAACCATACTGCTTACGTTTTGTAAGCATATGGACATTAATGGGTCCTTTTTGGGCCCTGTAGTTTTCAGGCAAAAATACTTGTTGATTTCTGCATAATGACTGTAAAAGCGTTAAGTTCACCATGTGTTCCTGCTTACATTTCACATGCTTTATTTAATCTTTCATTCCCTATGAGTGTTTACTTTTTCCAGGATGTTGTTACTTTTTCCTTTAGGCAGCATATTGCTCTTGCCGAGTGCGTAATTTGAATTGAGTCGCATCCAGTTGTTTATAGCAGGTCAAATAGGATTGTAGTTGAAGGCAGTGTGAATTTCTCTCAGTGGGGCAGTATGGTGTTCAGTGAGGGAGCGGATGTAGCACTGGGGGCAGAGCTGCCGAATTTCGAACTAGGGAACCAGGTTCAGCCTTCATGAACAGTCCCCCAGACCACTCTCCTGAGGGAGCCCATTCCCACGCTAGACCTTAAAAGGCCCCGCAAAACCGGAAAAGCCCCGGTGTCTTAGCACCAGCAGGTGGACCCTAGAGGTGGCAAGTGTGGGTTCACCTTGAAGGCTTGCCCACCACAATCCATACTGAGGTTCACCTCCAGTCTTGCAGGCAGGCCTACAAAGTAGCAGACCCTAGAGCAACAGTGACTGTCACTGAGGTCACAGGACCCCTGAGAAGAGCTGGCTCTAGGGCGGTGCGACCGGTGTGACTGCAACGGGTGCTGACTTTGAGTGGGGGCGTTGTAAATTATGGTTTTAAAAGCACTTGCTGCCTCCTTCCTGGCCTACAGCAATTTTCGGCAATAATACAAATTTCATGATAACTCCGGTGAATAAACTTCTTCCTAGAGCGAGATCGGAGTTTTGTCTAGTGGAAGTTTTGACTTATGGATAGATAGCGCAGAGGGTTAATGTGCCTACTGCAAAGAAAATGTACCATGCCCATCACAAAGTGCACATATTGTAAATAGGTCAGTCAGTTACTGCTTTTGTCAGTAATATCCTTTTGCTACTTGCACTTTATAAGTTAAAATCCTAACAAAGAACAGTGAGCTATTAACTTTCATCTAAGAGCTGCATACAAACTGCAAGGTATAAACTAGAGCTTTATGGTTTTTCCCCTAAGCCTTTAATTAGCCTAATGTTGCAAAAAATGTTCATTTGGATAGAAATCAAAAATGATTATTAAGTTTTAAATTCTGAGTTTGTGTTTCTCCAGATCAATCACTATTAAACTATACTGCCTACTAATATGGTTGTCATGTGACTTCTACACCTTGTAGTCCTTTGTCTTGTGTAACATTTCCTATACAGTGATTTACACACGTAAAATTGATTGTCTCTGTGTATATTGCTGACAACAGAAAATCCATGGCTCGGAAACAAATGGCTTGTGCTTCCACTTTTAAGCACATTCTGTGATTAGAAACATATCCCACTTTGTGAATTTATTTTAATGTCAATAACTCATATTAATTGTTAAATAATCATGTGTATCCATTGGTTGAATTATATAACATAATAAGCTGTAACTGGTCAGTGAAATGCCAAACAAATAGTAAAGATTGGGATGTTTTGCAAATCCTGGCCACTCCTCTGACTCCGCCCACTGACCCCATCCTTGGGTTATTCCCGCCCTCTGATTCTCCGCCCACAGTTACCCTACTTTTTTTCCCCCACTTCGACCACTGCCTAGAGCTAAGTAACAGCCGGGCACCTGGTTCAAGCCGAGCTCGAGCTCTTACTTATAATGGCCAGGACTCTAAGAGAGAGAGACACCGTCAGGAAGAGTGAAGTGAAGGTTGAATGAAGTTTGAGGAGGGCTCATGTCTAAGGAGACTCGGTATTCGGCATCGAGAAATACTTCGCGCCCCATACGTATGTTTTTGTCTGATTGAACTCTGACTTGCAGCCCGCGCTGATCTGCCACGCCCAGTTTACGGGTGGTTTTCTGCCCGGTATGATGCATCATTATAAGAGCTAAAGCCCTCTGCCATGACCGTCCATCAACCGGGGTCCAGACACCTCCATGGATGAGACCACAGGGCCCTCAATCAATCCATGTGCCCTAAGACCACCACAGACCGTCCATGCAGACAGAGGCCCAAAGACCTCCACAGACCGTCCATGCAGACAGAGGCCCAAAGACCTCCAAAGACCGTCCATGCAGACAGAGGCCCCAAGACCTCCACAGACTGTCCATGCAGACAGAGGCCCAAAGACCCCCACAGACCGTCCATGCAGACAGAGGCCTCAAGACCTCCACAGACCGTCAATGCAGACAGAGGTCCAAAGACCCCCACAGATCGTCCATGCAGACAGATGCATAAAGACATCCACAGACCGTCAATGCAGACAGAAGCCGAAAGGCCTCCACAGACCGTCCATGCAGACAGAGGCCCAAAGACCTCTACAGACCGCCATTCTAGACAGAGGCCCAAAGACCTCCACAGACCGTCTATGCAGACAGAGGCCCAAAGACCTCCACAGACCGTCCATGCACCCAGAGGCCCAAAGACATCCACAGCCCGTCCATGCAGACAGAGGCCCAAAGACGTCCACATACCGTCCATGCAGACAGAGGCCCAAAGACATCCACAGACCGTCCATGCAGCCAGCGGCCCAAAGACCTCCACAGACTGTCCATTCAGACAGAGGCCCAAAGACCTCCACAGACCGTCCATGCAGAGGGCCCAAGATCCCCACAGACCGTCCATGCAGACACCGGCCCAAAGACCTCTACAGACCGTCCATGCAGACTGAGGCCCCAGGACTCCCACAGACCGTCCATGCAGACAGAGGCCAAAAGACCTCCACAGACCGTCCATGCAGACAGAGGCTCAAAGACATCCACAGACCGTCCATGCAGACAGAGGCCCAAAGACCTCCACAGACCGTCCATGCAGACAGAGGCATAAAGACATCCACAGACCTTCCATCCAGACAGAGGCCCCAAGATCCCCACAGACCGTCCATGCAGACAGAGGCCCAAAGACGTCCACAGACCGTCCATGCAGACAGAGGCCCAAAGATCTCCACAGACCGTCCATGCAGACAGAGGCCCCAAGATCCCCACAGACCGTCCATGCAGACAGAGGCCCAAATACCTCCACAGACCATCCATGCTGACAGAGGCCCAAAGACCTTCACAGTCCGTCCATGCAGACAGAGGCCCAAAGACCTCCACAGACCGTCCATGCAGACAGAGGCCCAAAGGCCTCAACAGACCGTCCATGCAGAGGCTCAAAGACATCCACAGACCGTCCATCCACCTGGGGTCCAGATTCCAGATACCTCCATGGATAGGATGACAGGGCCGTCAATCAATCCATGTGCCCCAAGACCCCCACAGACCTTCCATGGACTCCCTGGCCCAAGGACGTCTGTGAATAGGATTCTGGGGTCGCCCTTCCACCGACATCCCAGAGGCTATAATGACCTCTTTCCGTGGGTTACCTAGGGGCAAACATGGCCTCCTTCAGTATGACACCCGACAGTCCTTCCACCCAAGGGCCATATTGCCCCTTCACTGTGTGGCTGCTATGGCTTTTGCACCCGGGAGTAAACCTGACTGCTTTCAGTCGGATTCAAGGAGCATCCATCTGCCCAGAGGCAACATGTGCCTCTTTCAGTGAGACCCTGGGTCCGTCTATCCTTTAATGTCCTACTTGTAAATTGCCACTGGTATTATGCCTCCACCCAGGGGCACTAACATTATCTATCTATCTATCTGTCTGTCTGTCTGTCTGTCTGTCTGTCTGTCTGTCTGTCTGTCTGTCTGTCTGTCTGTCTGTCTGTCTGTCTGTCTGTCTATCTATCTATCTATCTATCTATCTATCTATCTATCTATCTATCTATCTATCTATCTATCTATCTATCTATCTATCTATCTATCTATCTATCTATCTACCATCTCAGTATCCTGGGCGATCTACAAACAGTTTTAGTGCATTTTGGTCCATGACTTGTTATTTTCATCCAGTCTCGTGGGGGATGGAGTTCTCAACACACTGAGTGTGGGAAGGGCCTGGCGGTCAGTGGGCGGACTGCCCCACTGATGGGGGCCTTGTGGCAGGAGATACTGGACTCTGGATGCAGGACAACCTAGCTTGGATGTGAGCAGCAGGTTGTGGAAGGTGTGCATTGGAGGCAGGAAGGCAGAGGAGGGTGGACCGTGGGCGACTGTGCATGCTATTGACACCTTTTGTTGACCTCCCTGTCTTTTTCTGAGAGCCCCCCTGCTTCGGGGAATGAAGCGGTGGGTGTGTGTCTGGGCAGGTTGAATGTAGTACTGGCGGCCTTCGCAGAAGTCTATCTTACTAAGTACCAGTGAATCAATCAGTGCTTGGTGATGTGGAGCAGGAACAATGCATGCATTTTTCTTTTAAACGTGGTATTTTGGTGCTGTGGCTGAGGCATGATAATTAATTTCATATACATAAAGAAAACTCCAAGATTTCCTACAGAGCAGAAAGCCAAGATGAACCAGTCAGAGGGGTGGATGCAGAGGACAAGCGAAAGGAAAGGACCTCAGTTTTGGAGGAGATCAAAAAGAGAGACCCTGAGGGCCGTCCATTGTCAATGAGTCTGCCACAGGTGTGTTATTGCAGGTGAGGAGAGGGTGGACAAGGACGAAAGGGTTCTGTGCAGTCAGCCTAGAGATAACAACAGAAGCCAAAAGGAGAGGACAGTGGGTAGAGCGGGCGGGTTCCATGTAGAAAGAGTCTAGATTCTCTTTTCTACCAACAAACCAGAAGTGTTCTGTGGGGTGAAACACTAGGAACCCTCTTCCGCCTACAGACCCAGAGGTCTGTCCTGGGGTGAAACACTATGATCAATCTTCCACCCACAGACCCAGAGGTCTGTCCTAGGGTGAGACACAAGGATCCATTTTCCAACCACAGACCCAGAGGTCCTCCTCCAATGGGACACTAGGATCCATGTCCCACCCACAGACCCAAAGATCCTCTTCGGGGTGGGATACTAGTATCCATCTTTCAACCACAGACCAACAGGTCTGTTTTGGGGTGGAACATAAGGATCCATCTTCCAACCACAGACCCAGTGGTTCCAGAGGTGTGTCTTGGGGTGGGACACTAGGATTCCTCTTCCACCTACAGCCCCATAGGTCCTCCAAGGGGTAGGACTCTAGGATCCATCTTCCAACCACAGGCACAGGGGTCTGTTTTTGGGTGGGACAATAGGATCCATCTTGTTATGTTATATCCATTTGTACCGAGCACAGATACTCAGCAGAGTGTCCCGGCGCGAACTCAAGGAAAGGAACCACTGACCCAAGCACTATTCAAACAGGAACGTCTTTTGCTTTTTTTTAAAGAGCAAAGAGTCTTGAATACTGCGTAGAGTCAGGGGTAGAGCGTTTCATGCCAAAGCAGCATTGCGCACGAAGTAGCTCCCGCCCAGCCTCTGGCGTTTGAATCTAGGGGTCAGCATCAGCAGCTGAGAAGATGAACGCAGCTCTCTCGCCGGTTTATAAAAACACACCTCTTCTGGAGGTAGGAAGGACCCTGACCATATAGGGCCCTATGGGCGATCACCAGGGTTTTGAATTTAATTCGTGCCTCCTCTGGAAGCCAATGCAAACAGCGCAAGTAGGTGCGCACACTACACCTGCAAGATATACCCTCCAGGAGTCTAGCAGCCGCGTTCTGAATGACCTGCAATTTGTTCAGGAGGTAGCCAGGGATGCCGGCATAGAGTGCATTGGCATAATCCAAGCGAGACAAAATTAAAGCACAGACAACCGTTTCTTTGGCAGGTCTAGAGAGGAAAGGCAGGAACTTCCTAAAGGCTTTTAATGTGCCGAAACAGGTCCCTGACAGCTTTTTAACCTGAATGGAGAAGGAAAGATTCTTGTTGTACCAGACCCCCAGATTGTTTGCAGCCATACCCATAGCATTAGGCATGGGGAAGCCAGGAGGCCATAACATCTCTTGGAAGTTAGCTGGAAAAGCACCATACAAGAGAACCTCTGATTTCTCCTCATTACATTTTAACTGTGCCTGAGCAAGCCAGCCAAAGACCGAAGAAAGGCAATGTTGTGCTGCAAGGACTGAGTCCACTGCCCTATCCCAAGAAAACAGGAGCTGGGTATCATCAGCATAGGCCATCACCTTAGCCCCTAGTGACTCCGCTAAATAAATCAGCGGAGTCACATAGATGTTAAAAAGAAGGGGACTAAGGGATGACCCTTGAGGGACACCTGTAGCTATCCGCTGTGGCTCTGAAACACAAGGTGGTAACCAGATCTGCTGTGAGCGGTTTTCCAAAAAAGATTTAACCCAATGCCAGACAAAGCCAGATATCCCAATCTCTGAAAGGTGATCCTGAAGCAAAGAGTGTGGTACAGTGTTGAATGCCGCCGACAGATCGAGCATAACCAAAGCCGCTCTCCCGCCGGCGTCCAGACACCGGCAAATTGGCTCTGTCACCTCCAGCAAAGCAGACTCTGTGCTGAACGAAGCACGGAATCCCGATTGAGCCGGATGCAACAGGCCTGATCCCTCAAAAAAATTAGTCAATTGCTTGGTGACGACCTTCTCACAAACCTTAGCCAAGCTTGGAAGCAGTGATAGCGATAGTTTCCCGGTATCATTGGGTCGAAGGACGGCTTCATAAGAAGGGGAAGGATTTGAGCCTGCTTCCAAGATAAAGGAACCCGACCCTCCAACAAGGACATATTAAGGACTTCGGGATTAATCATGTCCGCAACTGCAGCCAAAAGTCTAGCGGCACAGGGGTCGGTCGGAGAACCCGACTTAAGAATTTTAAGCGAGCAATCTGGCTCAGGCTCAAAAATAGACAGAGTGTTAGTAGGAGTGGCGGCCAGCCAGCCCGACAAACAGCCCGAGAAAGCCGAAGTACATAGAGTGAAGCTGGCTTGCATAGAGCAGATCTTATCCAAGAAAAACTTTGCAAGAGTGTTGCACCAAGTTTCTGAGACTGGTGAAGCTCGAGCTTGGGCACTCGGGGACATAAAGCTTTGCACAACAGAAAATATTTATTTAGAGTTATTGTTGGCCTGATCAATCCGTAGAGAAAAATAGCAACTTTTGGCGGCTGCTATAGTGGTGTAGTAGCTTTTTTGTTTGGCTCTAAGTAAAAATTTTGCTGGGATAGTTGCTAGCACGCCATGCCTGTTCCAGTACTTTACACTCGTGTTTCAAGGCTTTCAATTCCAGGGTAAACCATGGTTTAGAGGGAGAATCTCTGGCCAACTTGGGCCGGCCAGGTGCGGAAAGAGCCGACACAGAGGCAGAAATCCAATCAGTAAAGTTGGACAGATTACCCTCGAGATCTTCCTGGAGAGTAGGCCGAGACGCGGCCAAAGCGATGGAAAACTGAGTAGGGTCAATTTTTCTAAAAATTGGTGGATGATGGCAGTCGACCTGTCTAGCCTGCTGAGTATTATCCTAAGAAAAACAGACAAGAAAATGATCAGACCAAGATACCGGCAAAGGCTTAGCCACCTGAATAAGGGAAATTAGAGCACACAGGGTCTAAAATATGGCCCCCCAGATGGGTAGGATGGGAGACCCATTGAGAGAGATGAGCCAAATGAAGGGAACTAAGGAAATCAGCCGAGTCTCCTGTTTCAGGTTGGTCGAGATGAAGATTAACATCACCCAAAACCAGGTAGCGAGAGAAGGGTAATGCTCGCTCTACCACCGCATCCCCACAAGATTTGAGAAAAGCCTCAGCGGGACCGGGAGGACGATAAATAAAGGAGCCCCCTAGAGTGAAGTGAGGTGAGAACTGTATACTAAAGTCCAGCGCCTCACACTCACCCCATACGGCGGAGGCCTCACCATGTAACACCCAGCCTTCCTTATACAAAATAGCCAGACCACCCCCTCTTCCAGCTGGGCGGACCACGCGATAGAGCTTATAGCCTGCCGGTGTTACTAGCACCACCGTGGGATTGGAAGCAAAATCCAACCAAGTCTCAGTGACAAACAACAAATCCAAGGCATTGTCAACGACCAGATCAAACACATCCATATGGTGCTTCCTTAAAGATCTAGCGTTAATAAGGGCCGCACTAATACGAAAGGTCTTTACAGCTCCCTTGGACTGCTGGTCAGGAGGCCAGGCCGGCATCAATGTAAACCCACACTCAGGACACACAGAGTCCAACTGAGGGATCAAGGAAAGACCTCCCTGTGAATGACACAGGGGAGGCCGAAGAGACTTCAATAACTCCCCCTGTAATTGCAACCAGTTATCAACAGAGGGCCCTATTCGGGCAGCATGATTGGCCCTGGCCGCTGACTCGGTGCGGACGGGCGCAGACGGGCTTGCCTTTGGCGCAGACGGGCTTGCCTTTGGCGCGCCGCTGGCGCGCCCGCTGTGCGTTCGAGTTAAGGCCATTAAATAACGTTACCCAGGGCAGCATGTAGCGTGCAGAGACTAGAACGCTAACCGCCGAAGTCAAACGGCACAACAAGGTGGCCGCTAAGACAAAAACTGGCCTCAGGAAAGTGCAAGTAAAAAGGAAGAACGGAGTTTAACACACTCTGAGCTCAGGAGAGCTACAATCAGTCTCAAAACACAATTATCAGAGCCCCCCAATAAATTCCCAATCACGTTCTTGGTGGATGCAATGTAAATATACAATAGTAGCAAGCCCCCCCAATGAATTCCCCAATAATAAAACAGCAAGCAAAAGTTAAAAATATTCGTATTTAAAAGGTACAACAATAAAAGCGGACCTTTCCAGATCTTCCAACTATAGACAAAGAGTTCCTTCTCTGGGTGGGACAGTAGGATCCATCTTCTAACCACAGGCCCAGAAGTCTGTCTTGAGATGAGTCACTGGATCCATCTTACGACCACAGACCCAGAGGTCCTCCTCGGGTGGGACACTAGGATCCATCTTCCAGCCACAGACCCAGAGGTCTGTCTTGGGGTGAGATACTGGGATCCATCTTCCAGCCACAGACCCAGAGGTCTAGACACACAAGAATGAGGTATGAGGCAATTCTATCTGCACCTATTACTTAGTTCGGTCAAGAGTTTTTTGACTTGTTTTGGGTGCTAAGGATCTGAGATTCAATACCTCTAAATCTCCAAGGGAGTCATGAACAAAAATACTATGATCCAGCACACCATAGGAATTGTATACAATACGATTTTATAAATTCAAACAACATTAATCCAATCAGCAGGTTTCGTTTCAAAATCCTTTAGTCAATTTTCTTCTTTTAAAATCTGCGTAGCCAACGCATTTCGTCCTTACGGACTTCGTCAGGGCAAAAAAATTATTTCATAAAAGTCTTCTTTATATGTTCCCTCAAGACTGAAGTCAAGATACGTTTGCTCCTTTATGAACCAAATTTGTTTGTGATCGTATTAAGTATCATTTTGTGGTATTCTCAATGTGACATATCCCGTGTAAGGGCAAAACTCAATATTTCAAAATTCCCAGTTTCAGGAGCACTGGAAGGATTGCTCCTGAAACTGGGAATTTTGAAATATTGAGTTTTGCCCTTACACGGGATATGTCACATTGAGAATACCACAAAAGGATACTTAATACGATCACAAACAAATTTGGTTCATAAAGGAGCAAACGTATCTTGACTTCAGTCTTGAGGGAACATAAAAAGAAGACTTCTATGAAATAATTTTTTTGCCCTGAAAAAGTCCGTAAGGACGAAACGCGTTGGCTACGCAGATTTTAAAAGAAGAAAATTGAATAAAGGATTTTGAAATGAAACCTGCTGATTGGATTAATGTTGTTTGAATTTATAAAATCGTATTGTATACAATTCCTATGGTGTGCTGGATCATAGTGTTTTTGTACAGACCCAGAGGTCTGTCTTGGGGTGAGACACTAGGATCCATCTTCCAACCACAGACCCAGAGGTCCTCCTCAGGTGGAACACTAGGATCAATCTTCCAACCAAAGACCCAGAGGTCCTCCTCGAGTGGGACACTAGGATCAGTCTTTTACCCACAGACCCAAAGGTCTGTCTTAGGGTGAGACACTAAGATCCATCTTCCAACCACAGACCCAGAGGTCTGCCTTGGGGTGAGACACTAGGACCCATCTTCCAACCACCGACCCAGAGGTCCCAGAGGTCTGTCTTGGGTGGGACACCAGGATTCCTCTTCCACCTACAGCCCCGTAGGTCCTCCAAGGGTTGGGACACTAGGACCCATCTTCCACCCACAGACCTAGTGGTCCCAGAGGTCTGTCTTGGGGTGGGACACCAGGATTCCTCTTCCACCTACAGCCCCATAGGTTCTCCAAGGGTTGGGACACTAGGATCCATCTTCCAGCCACAGACCCAGAGGTCTGTTTTTGGGTGGGACAATAGGATCCATCTTCCAACCACAGACACAGAGTTCCTTCTCGGGTTGGGGCAGTAGGATCCATCTTCCACCCACAGACCCAGAGGTCCTACCCGGAGTGGGACATTAGCATTCATTTCCACCCACGTCCCCTAGATGACTATCTTTTGATGGACTCCAGGATTCTTTTAACTCACACCGCACAGACAAGGATGACTCAGCACTTAATGGTGGATTTAGGGCAGTGGCATGTGTTTCTTAAGTAGCACAGGATTAGGGTGTTAGTTTCTTTCTTACTCCCACGAGGGGAATAAGGACCCACGACCCTACAGCAAGTTGAGCAAATAAATGAATAGGGTTGGTGACTGTTCACATCACTGAACTGTACGGTGAACAGACGCTATAGAAGCAAACGTAAACAGGCCTCTAGGTAACATATGTAACTGGCACTCAGACACAGACACTTATCACAAACTCACATATTTAGCACACATGCACTCTTATCTCACATTACACTTACCCATTCGTTTTTACTCACATACATGACAGATGTATCAGTCTATCACACACTAACCACAATTACATTACTTTTACACATATACATATCTCACTGCATTCACCCACTCTTTGTATTGTCTCTACTACACAACGCACGTGCATCATACGCATCTCAGATATGACAAAGACATAATACATTTCATGATTTTCATGTAGTGCCCATAGCACTGTTCTGCCATTTTGAAGCACTATAAATAACAGATGTTTCTATTCTCTTTTTTAGTCCCCCTCAGGGCAGGAGCTGCTGTGCTGACACTCGGACAGCTAATTTATTCTTATAACTACCATTTTAGAAAGCTTTTAGGAAACGTTATAATAATTCCCCAACTATTAAAGATCAGTGTTTATAGTTGTAAATTAGGATCGCAGCAGAATCCGGGGGTTGTTGCTCCAATGAATAATAATTAGAAATCACATAGTTGAGCCTCTTCCACCAGGATGTGAGCTTGTGACCTTTTAACCACCGCCGATGTCAGCAGCGAGTGCTAACTTACTGAGCCCTAATGCCAGTTACTTTACTTGTACACTTTAATTATCACATCTATCACGCGCACATATGTTCAGAAGTGTCCCATATGGTTACCGCACTCTCTGACACCTGCATAGCCGTCTCACCCACACATTATTCACACATACTCATATCACACTTTGACATGCTTACCAGACTGCCTGCAAACCTGCCTCACATTCACACTTTTATCTGATCCTCACACATTCTTAGCACACAGCCGAGTATTAAAACACACACACACACCCTTTCCCCATAACTTATGTATTATTAAGAGGACCAGCCATTGACCATAATGAAGTGCGTAATTACTATTCTCACTCCAGCCGCACTTTGATAGTAGGGAAGGTTACAGAGCGGACCGGGGCAAATCTAACTGCGCTTTCAGACTTTAATGCACTCGCTCGAAAGTACCTAAACACACTCCTGCGACCGGTCCTCACGACGCTCCAATCCTCACAAAGATAGCGGTTATTTGGTTCTGACAAGGTAATCGGTCCCCACAGCATGGGTTATACATGCCCACATATATATATAGATAAACCATCTTCTACACTTGAGATGTCTCCGAGGTCTTTCACTACTGAAACTGGGACGGCTAAGAGGTAAACAGGCTCCTCTAAGGACACTTTTGCTCACCTCTGGTAGCAACCCAGAGTGTCAACGCAATCTACGGAGACAATGTGCTAGACCATGTGCCCCAGTCCATTGTGGTGAGGTCTAACCATGCAAGCAAAGAGCTTACAATGTCCATACTAGGTTAAGCTAAAAAGAATATGAAAAGGAAAATTGACACACCCCTCTGCAATCTCTCCTATCCAGTACATTAGTGTACCATTCTGTTTTGTGTGTCTCTAAAGTTATCCTCGGAACCAAGGCAACCCAGACATCTGAGCATAAGGTCTAAGGAGCCCAAGGTGGGCAGCATGGTGTTCTTCAGGACTAAAGATGCGTGTGCTCTAAGGCATGAGACAATATCACAGTGTATAACTTACAATTTTGTCCGTGTTTTACTCCATTTGAGTTTCTGTGTGGATTAAAAAGTGAGAAAGGCATCATATTGTACTATGGTAGACGACACATTCAAGGTAGCAAGGGCACAGCACTCTCTGTGTGCTTACACCATGCACATAGGCCCAAAGAATGGAGCGCCCGTGCCCCCAAATGAAAATACAGAAGAAAGCTATGTGTGCTCCGCATTATCCCATCATGCAGACAAATCCAAGGCACAGGCAAGTTCCTGCAGCAGCTCAAAGTGATTCTGCATGCACTGACGTGTAATGGCAGAGCGACGTATGTGAACATGCATCGCATGGAGTAATCATGCTCATAATGATTGTTATCAAAGTGACAAAGCACACAAGGCGGTGTGTAGAAAATGCATAAATATCATGCTGTGTTTACATACTTATTGCTCAGTAGTTCCTTGCAACATGGCGGCGCCGTGGGGGCGAGCCCTGCAGTCTCACACTGTTAGGAATCATATAAATAGTTAACGATCCTTCCATTGTTGCGGATTTGCTCAGGGAAAAGGGATTCGGCTGCTCTAACTTCCCAGCCCACACTTACTTCGTTAACCCCTTCCCCGCTCATGACGGAACCACTCCGTCATGAGCCACGGGTGCGCTGTGCTCATGACGGAGTGGTTCCATCATGCTGCGGCCGTTGGCGGCCGCTCCTCCCACGCGGCGCTAATTCCCCGCCTGTGCGGGCGATTAGCGCAGTGGGTGGAGTCATGACGGAACCACGCCGTCATGAGCACAGCTCACCCGTGACTCATGATGGCGTGGTTCCGTCATGAGCACAGCGGCGCCGTCGAACCCCCAAACCCCCCCAGCGCGGCGGCGGAATTCGCGACGCAGCGAAGGGGTTAAGGGTGATTGCGCGTGTTGATACCTAATTTGCGGCCTACGGAGCTCTAAACCTTGCCTCTGCCCCAGCCGCTCGCGACTACATGGTTGGCACATTGACATGAAGCCACACGTGCACGTGGGCGTGTTGGTAGCATCCTAGTTAGGCCCTTCCGGGTACACGTCACGCACACATGGGCGTGCCTATGGCATCTGCTGATAGAAGCGCTGTGGAAACAAAGGAAGACCCATGTTGGGACTGCTGTACGCGTCCTTGGTTAACAATAAAAACTAAATAAGAACTTTGCTAAAGGATTGCAGACAAGACTGAGAAAGTTGGTGAAAACACTGCCATATTAACCAACAATACCACAAAAGTTAAAAAAAAAAAAAAAAAATGGTGCAAAATGCACATTATATGTGAAAAAAGGAGGGTGGGACAGAGGGGTATGTCCCTAATTTGTTTTACCAAAGTGTATTGGAAATATGGATTCCCTTTATGTTCATGTAGCAAAAGTTATCTATAGTAAATCAACATATTGTCTTTCCCAAATACGGTGGAGTTAGGATCATGTAGTTTTAGACTTTTATAAAAAACCAGGAAACACATGGCACACAGTACTTGGCAATGTAGTAGTTGCACAGACCAAATGGTTTTTTCATAGACCATAGAGAGTTAAGGGATCATCATTGTGAGAAAGTGCCCTCTTTTTGTATGGTCACCTCCATGTTTTGCCAAACTGTTGTACTTTGACTGAGAATGCCCTGGCTTCCTGCCAATCAGGTACCCGGGGCCTATGTTCTTTCCCGAAACTGAATTGAGACAAAACCCAATTGGCACTCTTTGGCCACAGGTCAGACCTTGGTAAATGGCACCACAGGTACCAAGGGCACAGTGGCCAGGGAAGGCCTCTAAGGGCTGCAACACTTATTGTGCCACCCTTGGAGGCCCTGTACCTTTACACACACACACACACTGCCATTGCAGGCTGCGTGTTTTGGTGCAGAACAAAGTGAAGAGTCGACGTGGCACACATCCCTGTATGCCATACCTATAACCCACTGCCCTGGCATAGGTCAGCCACCCCTCTAGCTGGGTGCACTATACCAGTGGTGAGGGTACAGGTGCATGAGCCTTGTACCCCTACAGTGTCTAAGCCAATTCTTAGACATTGTAAGTGCAGTAATGCCATTAAGAGTATATGGTGCTGGGAGTTTGTCATTACGAACTCCACGTTACAACAAACAAATGATGGACGGAATGCTGACAATGCAGACATTCTCCCCCAGTCAAGAGATCTGGGTTAAATCCATCGTTCTTTTGCCCACTACACCACCCCAGTTTAGACATGGCCATATGCAAATCAGTCTTGACCCTGTGCCTCATGGGAACAGTCCAGCCCGAACTGCCAAGCCATGTCTTCCCTGGACCTGAATCAAGCATCCTAGGACCGGTTTCTGGCTATCAGCCGTCATCAGCCAGGAAAGCTTGACTCCAGTGGCGTAGTGAGCACGGGTCCCACGTCTGGGAATACCCATCCCACTTAGGCCGAAAAGCGTTACAACAAACAAATGATGGACGGAATGCTGACAATGCAGACATTCTCCCCCAGTCAAGAGATCTGGGTTAAATCCATCGTTCTTTTGCCCACTACAGGGAGGACCTGGCTTGGCAGTTCGGGCTGGACTGTTCCCATGGGGCACAGGGTCAAGACTGATTTGCATATGGCTGGGTTCAAACTGGAATGGCATGGTGAGCAAAAAAACGATGGATTTAGGCCCAGATCTCTGTACTGGGGTGAATGTATGACATTGTTCTGCATTCTGTCCATCAATTGTTGTTTTTGCATTACGAATTCCACAGCACCATAATGGCTTTACTGAAAACTCAGAAGTTTGGTATCAAACTTCTCAGCACATTAAACCCACACTGATACCAGTGTGGGATTTAATGAAAAATGCACTCAGAGGACATCTTAAAGAAGCCCCCTGAAAAACGACCTAATGCTAGCGTCCTGGCTGAGTGGCTACTCGCCAGCTGCCACCACCTAACAATGCGCATCCTGGGACGAGGTGCCAAGCCTTCTCCCCCAGGATGGGCAGGGTGCCTACCTTTGGGGTTCCTCTGGACTCTGTGCACACTATATCATTTTGGTATAGTACATACAGAGCCAGCTTCGAACAATAATTGGATGCTGTTCCATGGATTATAGTAATTTAAACCAGATTTCTGTGTAGAAAGCCAGCACATCCAGTGCTCTTCCTTATCGAACAGCTGTTTCTCTGTGTTGCTGTTGTTGCCATCCAGTTGCTCAATAATGACCCATTTCATATTGTTGGTGGTTAAGCCTTCTCTAAGAAAATGTTCAGTCATTTTTGTTGTGTTCCATTTGCAATGTATGTTGCTGTGGAATTTTGAAGGTGTGTCTTAATTTTCCTGATTGTCATGCCAACATAGCGGAGACTGCACAGGCAGGTTATTAGGTATACCACATTGGCAAACTTGCAGTTAGTATGTCTCTACGTTGAGTGTTTTGGTGGTAGTTGTTAAGTGACATACACTGCAGTTCCCACAAGCATAGAGTCCTGTGACATTGGGTAGCACCCAGTTATCCATTACAGTGGTTCTGATTTCTGAGTTTTTCCAGGGGCGAGTGGACACCAAACTCTCTTTTAAGCTTCTTACATTTTGGAAGGAAAAGATGGGGGTTTCCCACTTTAGCTTGCCAGTTTTTAGTATGCCCCAGTATTTGTTGATAACCTTTTTAACCCGGTTGGAAATTATGTCATAAGAGGTGACACGTTAGCGGGATGCTGGAGTTGTTACATGTATGACTTTCCAAAAGAGCTTCTCTATTTTGGTTGTTTGGCCATTTCTGTGTAGTTAAGACCCTTTCTTGGTAGTTGCAGTCTTGCAATTTATCTGTCAATGCATTTGCTTGCTGATTGATATTGGACGTTTTATTACAGTTTCACAGGAAAAAATGTGGTGTGTCCATGTTATGTTTTGGCCTGTTTCCTGTCACGGGCACTAGGCCTACCCACACACGTGAGGTACCATTTTTATCGGAAGACTTTGGGGAATGCGGGGTGGGTGAAAATTTGTGGATCCACACAGATTCCGGAACAGAAATGTGAAGAAAATGTGTTTGTTTTACAAAGTTTGAGGTTTGCAGGGGATTCTGGGTAACAGAACCTGGTGAGAGCCACTCAAGTCACCCCATCCTGGATTCCTCTGGGTGTCTAGTTTTTAAAAATGTATAGGTGTGCTAGGTTTCCCTAGGTGCCGGCTGAGCTAGGGTTCATAATCCACAGCTAAGCACTTTGCAAAAAAAGGGTCTGTTTTCACTGTAAAAATGTTGTGAGTCCATGTTGTGTTTTGGGCCATTTCCTGTTACGGGCACTAGGCCTACCCACACAAGTGAGGTACCATTTTTATCGGAAGACTTAGGAGAACACAGAATTGTAAAGCAACTGTCGACTTTCTATGCATTTCTGCCATCCAAATTTGAAAAAATGTCCAATAATTCACAATCTAGTATGGGTACCCACTATTTTGAAGATGGGCAAATAGCTACTGCTTCTATACTCTATATTTTGTTCCCATTTCGGAAATACACAGGTGTATTTGATATCTATTTTTCACTTTTTATATTTTACCAAATGAAATGCTATATACCCGGTACACAATGAAAAACCATTACATGACGCAGCTCAGTTATTGGCACTGGGATCCTCGGGTTCTTGGTAAACCTATACGTCCTGTATATCCCCACAACCAGAAGAGTCCGGCGGATGTAACGTTATATGGCTTTAAAAAATATGTCATACTTAGAAGAAGTTGCAGGTAAAAACGTTAGCACGAATGGCTGTTTTTTTCAACTCATTTTCAATATTTCTTATTTTCAACTGTTAATACCTATAAAAAAAAACCTTGAAGGATCTACACAAAAGACCTCAAGTTAAATTCAGAATTTTGTCTACTTTCCAGAAACGTATAACTTTCTGGGATCCATTAGTGTTTTCTACCACTAACTGGAAAGAGGTTGAAAGCTCAAAAAGTTGCAAAAATAGACTATGTCCCAGTAAAATGCCAAAACTGTGTAAAAACGTTTCGTTTTCTGACAAAAGTCTGCCTGTCCCTGAAAGCTGGGAAGATGGTGATTCGAGCACCACAAACCGTTTGCTGATACCATTTGCAGGGGAAAAACAGATGCTTTCTTCTGCAGCACTTTTTCTCCCCATTTAAAAAAAAGTCCCCTCCAGGAGAATCCACAAACTCTGGGTACCTTTAGAATCATCAGGGTGTTGGAGAAAAGGGCACAAATTTGACGTTGATACCTTATGTGGACAGAAAGGTACAGGAGGCTAAGACCGAACTACCCCAAATAGCCAAAAAAAGGCTTAGCACGGGGGGTGGGGAGGCCTAGCAGCAAAAGGGTTTTTATTTATTTATTTATTTTAAAAGTTTTATATAGCGCTAGCTAGACCCATAGATATCAGAGCGCTTTACATACACACTGTAAAAACCGAAGGAAATTGCATTACAGAGTAGGAAGGCAGTAAGGAAGCAAAACAGAGATAAAAAATACAACATGAAAAATAGATAAACAGTGCAGCGGAGGGAGAGAAAACAAACAAAGGTGGTTAACACAGTCCGGTCACAACTATCCTTGAATGTCCAGAGAGGGGGGAGTCAACTCGGATATTGAAGTCTAGGTTAGTTGACGTTGGTCAGGTCAGGTTAAAATGTAGCAGCCTTGAACAGCCATCTACACACATCCTAGGTTTCACACCCACTTAGGTAGACTGGTTAGACTATCTCCTAGTTTCAATTGAGATCCACTTGTCTCATTCATCTTTGCTTTCATACTCAATGACAGAAAACCTCATAGATGTTCCTTCAGCTGTAACCCTCTTAATTCTATAGCAACACTACCTTTGACAAGTATCAAACGTCAAGAATCAGTGGTCAACAAGCTTACTTCTCCTAAACTCACAGATATTAGGCTAGCATTGGCAACTTTTGGCTCTTTTTGCAATTTGGAAAGAGGCTGAAGATCTAACAAAACAGATCCAACAAGAAATCTGTTTGCACTAAAGGTAACTAAGATAAAATGTCATCTCACTATCCTCAGACAAAGATTCAGAACCCTCATAATCAATGAAAAAACGTTCTAGTGTTAAGAAACTCAGTTCAAAGCCACTGTGGATTTTTCTTAAGACCACCCCTGAATTTAATCTAAGTAAATTCAAGTCTTTTCTGCAATTCATTAACACACTCAGGTGCTCTATCAACCAAATCGACTCCACAGACCACAAAAACGTCTTTCCTTTCCCTCCCGCTCATGAGTTATGGTCTAAATTCTCTTTGGTGTGTACGGACCAATTAAACAAGACCATCGAATACTGAAACCCCCTTTCCTACCATGATGACTAAATTCTATCCTCCATGCAAGATGAATGCTGAAATGCAGGAGGAGGCCATGGCCATAAAATGCAGGTGTTTCACAAGTAGAGTCCTGGCTGGTGTTTGCACCACAAGTGAAGACAGGAGTATCACGGCCAGCAGCTTTACACCTGACAAGGTATGGAGTGCACTTTTTCTGAAGAATTTAAATGAGACTGAAATGTGCATAGAGAAGTTGTCCAGGAATTTCTGACCAGTATTTTCACAGCAAAATTATAAAAATGTAAAGTATTGCACACTCACTGTGTGGCACAGAGCTCTCAACTCATTTGAACAGTGCTGAGTTGTGGAATAATGTTAAGACTACAGAGACAAGAATGCCAGGGAAGGCTCACAAGTGTGCCTAGTACAAGATGAGCTCTGAAGTGATGATGGAGAGAGATGCCACACTATGTTTTAAAAGATTTTTCAACCATAACGCTCATATTCTGTATAAGAATCATTAGAACACTGGAATGTTGGGAGCGTAATTGAAAACAATGGAGTGCTCCGGGATTCTAATGGCCGGTAGAAGCCTGGAGCACCAACATTGCAAATTGTGTTAACAACTATTGCTGTGAACAAAGGCCTCACGGAGCCCGAGGCAATTTCAAACCCCTCGGCCTCCGTAAGGCCTTTGGTTTACAAATTAGAACATTCTTCCCTCTAGGGGCGAAATGTTCTAATGGCTTTAGAGTCCTCCCTAGCGGGATGTACTCACCATTAAAGGCCCGCTCCCTTGTTAAAGGCCCTCGCCTTTGGCTTGGGATTTTAACGCTGGAGCGAGCCTTTAATGGCCGGTAGAGCCACTACGTCAGGCTCTAAGTCTATATTGAAAGAATTCACCACCAAAACTCACCTCAGCAATGATATCATCCCTTTGGTAACTACCAGTATGTCACAACATCAGTTGCCAACAAGATTGCTTCTCCAAAACACAAAGAGAGGTCATCTCATACCCACATAGTGAGCTCTTCCCTCTCAGTTACAAGGTCTCCTCTCAAGTTTCTTGTTCAGCCATCAACAAGATGTGCATCTCTGTATGGTGCATTGGATTATCAGGAGGTTAAATTATGCTCAAAATGTATGAAGAGTGCTGCCATTCTTAGACACTATAAGATAAGGTATAGGGACCTTTAAGGACTGGCAAAGGGGAGCCAGCAATGAACTGATTAATGTAGGAAATCCTTCACTAAACCATTAACGCACAACTATTTCATTGTCCATTTCCCATTTGGATTTTAACTTTATTCCAGTGATGAAAAACGTTCTTTTCTGTACACTCCAAATCGTCTAACAAAACCAATTCCCTTCATTTTTCGCAATTGACACAGTTGATTTCACTCCACAAATTATGAACAAGTCATCAGCACTTCTAGTATCAGTTTTCATTGTTTTGTGTGTTAGAAACCACCACAATGTGACAAACATAAAGTTAACATCCACAAGCGCATGGTAAAAGACAATTGTGCAGACTAGGATGTGGTTGGATAGAAAGTAAGCTGTTCTTTATGTATAATTCTATACTCAAGATGCTCTTTCAGCCCCACTGAGGGCAGCTTGGTCTTTCACCTCAACCTGCTGGCTATTTCTTGTATCTTTGATCCTCCTATGCTGTGCTACCTTTGCAATGTTTGAGGACTTATTTTACGGCTCAAAAGTACACTGAATCATCAAACGTTAAATTCTTTATCTTATCTTACGGGGCATGTTATGCAGAAAGCATCATTGTTTGTTTAGGTTCTTCACTGCAGCAGACATTTCTTTAATGTTTTAGTGAGGGCTCAAAATATAAACTAGGCCCATTGCTTTTGCAGATGCTTGTTTTCATTTAGGATCTGCTCATTACCAAGAGGCTCAAGACCTGGCTCTTCAACTGAGACTTGCAACAAGCACCTGGATACCCTCTTGGGTGACAAGCAGTGCTCTACAAATATGACTTGATTGATTGATTATAATATGTGACTGAGAGTGCATTGGGCAGTTTACAGGACTCTATTCAATTCACAGATGCCAAGTTCAATATAACCAAACTAGTGACTGGTTAACAAAAGGCAAAATGTTGTCACACTTACCAATCTATTGCTGTTTTATTTGGGAAGAACCAAACAAGTATCCTGGAGCATTTGATAGATTTTTTGGGTCGTGTGAACTTTGATTCTCTGGTTTCTACAACATAACACCAGAGAAAATGCACCAGCATCAAAGAACTTTCTTAAAGAACAGCCTGTCACACTGAGCCTGAGGGTGATGGTTGTTCTATTGAATTTACTTATTTTTTCCAGGCGTAACTAGTTTGCAGGTTTTATTGTTCAATCAAGTTAATTGGTACCCCTACTGTCATACATTTATGTGAACTAATGAGTCGTTTCTTTATCCAAGTCATACAGATGTTCATTTCATGTCCATTTCCTAATTTTAACATTAGCAGGTCATCAAAGCGCTTTTTATGAAGAGTGATCTTTTCAACTGAAGATATAGTACTAAAAATAGGAATTTTATTTCAAACGAGACAACATACAAATATACAAAATCAGCAGTCAAGCCACCTCATGTTGAAGTGCCTTTGACTTGGATATATAACTCTTGATTGTATCAGAAATAATTCTGGATTATGGGGATAAGTAGAAGTGATATCAGGTAATCAGTGCATACTTTTCAGGTGGAAATCCTGGATCTTGGTGATCAGGCAAATGTCTTCTTAGAGTTTTATATAGCACAAACTAGACCCGAAGATATCAGGTATCAGAGCGCTTTACATGAGCACCAGATTCATTACAGATGGACACATTCATTTTTGTTAGGCACGGGGAGATTAAGTGATTTGCCAAGAATGAAAAAGTTCCTAGCTATCATAACGGAAAGTTTCAATTTTATTAAGGACTTGGAGGCGAGGATTATGCTATTCTTTCTTCACTTTATTGAATAGCAGCTATTTGTAGGCAAGTAAAACAAACTATTATTCCCATGAACCATAGGGAATAAACAGACAAAACAATAGAGAGTGTCCATAGCTAGAGTGTCCCATCTTCTGCACCAATCACAGGTCCTCAGGGTTCTGATAGTCCTCTGTCACTGACTACTCCTCCTCTTTCGTGGCTCGTGAGCCATCAAGGACGCATCAAGAATCTTGTTTGTTAGAGTCGCCTGCAAGGAGCAAAGGCATAGCGTAAGCGACAGAAATGGTTAAGGATCAACCCTGCAGAGAAAGCATCTCAAGGGCAGTCACAAGCTTGTCAACAGACCAAACAAATTAAAGCAAAAAGCTTTACTTACTCCAATACGAGGGAGGGAAAACCAACAAGGAAGTTGTACACTGGCTGGGATAATCCCCGCCTCCGAGTCCTTAATTGAATTGAAACTTTCCGTTACGATAGCTAGGAAATTTGTCATTCTATGTCAGGACCGGAGGTGAGGATTATGCTTGTTTAAAGCTTGCTCACAACCAAATGATCCATATCAATAACCGGTTTAAAGTAAAACCGCTTAAAGGTAGAGTCTGAAGACCAGTCTGCAGCATTCAGAATGTCTTCCAGACGAGCTCCCAGGGTAAATGCTTTGGAAGCCATTTCCCCCATAGTAGAGTGAGCTCCAAACATACGGAGGTCTATACCAGCCTCCTGCATCACCCACCTAACCCAACAGGCAATCGTGGGAGAAGACACAGCCTTGTGAGGCTTTCTCAGAGCGATGAGGAGCTGTCGCTCCCCTGGAGGTCGAAATTCTTCAGACATCTCCTCAGAGGCCTTGAGGCAAGCCATCATGCATAACTTCGGGGAATCTGGGAAAGCAGGGTAAGATATGGATGTCGTCCCACACTTGGTGCATCTACGGATTGTAAAGGTAACCCCTGTAGGGGAGAAAATTCTACCAGACACGTCCAGGGCTCTGACATCCGAAACCCGTCTGCAGGAGACTAAGGAAAGGAGCATGGCCAACTTCATGGAGAATTCCTTCCTAGAAAGGAATCTGTTCAGCTGCCAGGACAGGAATAGGTTCAAAACCCGGCTGACATCCCATAGTTGAGAATACAGCGGTTGTGGAGGCAGAGAAAGGGGAATGCCGCGAAGGAGGCGACAGACCAAAGGGTGTTCCCCGACGGTAGAGTCGTCCACAATGGTGTGACCGGATGAGATGGCAGAGCGGAAGGTATTGATGGTTCTGTAAGCCAAGCCCTCTTCCGCCAGGGCAGCAAAAAAATTGAGGATGGAAGTTACGTCTCCTGCCACGGGATCGATACTCCGTTGCAGACACCAAGGACACCACTTTCTCCAGGTGGAACGATATCCATTTGACAGTGCTGTCCGTCCAAGTCTTGGATATGAATTTCTCAGCCACTCCAAAAGGCTTGGGACCGCCCATTGTCCCCTGCAATCCGCCATGCCATCAGGGTTAGTGAGCCCAGTTCCATCAGCGGGTGAGGAACTCCGTCCGGACTGAGGAGGAGAGTTGGAAAGTGGGGGAGAGGGATTGGAAAATCCCAAGAAAGTTCCAGAAGAACTGGAAACCAAACTTGCGACCTCCAAATTCGGCGAAATGATGGGCTGAGACCCGGGTGATCATGGCAAATGGAGGAAAGGCATAACCTGCTTCGTCCTGCCAATTATGCAGAAACGCATCCGTCTTCTCCGCAAGGGGATCCAGCTTCCAACTGAAGAACCGGGGAAGCTGGTCATCCAAGCGGGACGTGAAGAGGTCCACTGAGAAGGGGCCCAAGATACTCTGGAGATCCGCAAACACCCCCGGATGCAGTTTCCAAAGACTCACGTCCTGGAAATGATGGGACTGGAAGTCTGCCACCTGGTTGTCCTGACCGGGGAGATACTATGCTGACACGGAGATCTGGTGATCCAAGCAATACTGCCAAAAGTTCGACGCCAGGTCTGAGAGGGCCTTCGAGCACGTGCCCCCGAGATGGTTTATATAGCGAACCGCCGAGATATTGTCCATCTTGAGAAGGACACAGGACCAGATCGAATCCTTGGTCCAGCACTGGATTGCAAACAAACCTGTTAAAAGCTCCAGACAATTGATGTGTAACTGTTGCTCTTGCGGAGACCACACACCGCCCGTGGAGAAGTTGCCACACCTCTCGCCCCAGCCAAACCTGCTCGCGTCCGACTCGATAATGATATCTGGCGTGGAACCGAAAATGGCTCGACCATTCCAGGCTTCCATGTTTGAGAACCACCATTGGGGTTCCTCTTTGGTGTCCGCTTAACGACCCACCTTGTGGGAATTAGAGAGGCCCCTGCACAGGTGTGAAGCTTTGAGTCGTTGGAGGGCTCTGGAATGGAGTGGACCCGGGAAAATAGCCTGGATTGAGGCCCACAGAAGGCTCACCATGCGAGCCAGTTGCCTGAGCGAGATCTGAGGTTGGACGAGAGCCCTCCGAATCTTGTGATGAATTTTAGTCAACTTGCAGGAAGTAAGGCTGAGGGTGGACTCCACGAGTCGATGAAAAATCCAAGCAAAACCACTTTCTGAGAAGGAACCAGAGTGGACTTGGATTCGTTGATCACAAAACCGAAGCTCTGGAGGAGGTTGACAGTCGTCTGGAGGTGACGAGAGAGGGTATCGGGATCCTGCGCCATCAGGAGGATATTGTCTAAGTAGACAATGAGTCTCATGCCCGAGGCTCGTAGGTGCTCAATAACCGGTTGGAGAACCTTAGTGAAACACCAAGGGGCAGAGGACAGGCCAAACGGAAGAGTGGGGAACTCGTATACCCTGTCCTACCAGCAAAACTGTAGAAACCGCCGGTGGGGTTGGAAGATTGGAATCGCGAGGTAGGCGTCCTTGAGGTCGAGGCACGCCATCCAGTTGTTGGGACAATGAATATCGCGAAGCAGATGGATACCCTCCATCTTGCAGTGGCGGTAGACCAGCCACTCGTTGAACTCTCGCAAATTGATGAACAGCCTTTGACCACCATCCGGTTTGTCCACCAGGAAGAGGTTGCTGAGGAAACATCTGGGATGCGGCCGTGATTCCGTAATCGCTTCCTTATACAGAAGAGACTGAACCTCTTGGTCGACTAGAGCAGCATCCGCTGCGGAGAAGCAGAGCGGGCGTGGTGGCGCAGACTGCAACGGTTCCCCATGAAACTCTATGTGAAAACCCCATACGGTTTGTAAAACCCTGGCGTCCCCGTGATGGAAGTCCAAACGGGGAAAAAACGAGCCAGCCGGCCCCCCACTTTTAGAAGGGAAGAAGGAAGAACACTCACCGGAAGAGTTGGAGGCGCCACTGCCTCTACCGCCTCTGTTCTTGCCTCGTCGTCCAAACGTGGGGTAAAAATTGCTGAAGCAGGCCTGGTCTTGAAACTGCCCGGAGGAGCCTTGACCTCTGTGTTGGTTGGGGCGGCCAAGCGAGTGGCCTCTACTTCGTCTGGCCCCTCAGAAAACCCGAAGGTGAAACACCTTCCTAATAGAGGATTGAGCCTTGTTGAGGGAGGTAAAGGTGTTAACAAACCTCCGTAATTCTTTAATAAAAGGCTCACCGAAGAGGCCACCCTTAGCAATGGTGCCCGCCTCCGAGTCGGCCAGGTTCCCCAACTTGGGGTCGACCTTGATGAGCAGGGACCTGCGCCGCTCTGTGGAGATCGCACAGTTGGCATTTCCTAAAAACACCACTACGCGCTGGTCCCAAAAGGAATGATGGTCAGGGGGAATCAGGGAACCAGAGGCTTTGGCCTCCTCAGCCATATCCAATATTTTTTTATTTGGGCCCAAGATATCTAGCAACTTGTCTTGGCAAGCGCACCAAGACCTGTCAATGCCCTTCTTAGGGTCTTATGCAAATCTTTTAGAAAAGTGGCCATTCTGGGGTCAATGTCTGGTGTTGCGGCTACCTTACCCTCAAGGGAGGGACGGGGGCACTCAGCCTGAAGACAATTACAGTTGGCAGGTTCAAGGGACTGGCGGATCCGACTGGCAAAGTATTGGGCAACCTTATCCGAGGGAGCCCATTTAGAGTACCTTGGATGGAGTATATCGTCCGGGTTCAACATGTCCGCACAGAGGTTTTGTCCATCGGAGGAAGAAGCAGTTTGCCCATCAGGGGCAGGAGAAGGGCGCCAAGGGCATGAAAGCTCAGTATCGTCACCATCATCACCCTGGCTTCCATCCCCTGTGGCGGCGGACGACACCGCAGGAGCAGTGCTGGCCAGGAAAGTCTGTTTAAGGCGATCAAAAGCATCGGATCCACCTCAGCTTCTCTAACACGTTTGGCTGGAGGAGGGTGGTGGTCTGCCAGTGAGCTGCTTGTGGACGGGAAAGCTGGAAAAGACTGGGCGGCCTTATAGAGCCTGTCTCAGGCCTGATTGATTTTGCGAGACAAACTCTCCTTAAGAGGTGTAATGGCCTGTTCCACCGCCTTGTAGATGGATGCATCCACAGCATCGTAAAGATCGTCGTCCCATTGAAGGGCAGACAGTGGGTCCTCCTCCCACTGGTTGTCTTGATAGATGTCCTCTTGATAACTCTCCATAGTCAAGGAGCTAGGTAACTACTAAGGTAAGTAGCGTAATTGGGGAGGATACCAGGCAGTTACTTAAGAAGCGGTGGGGCGCCGCAAGAGGTGAAGTGCCTCAATGAATAGGGAGGGCTGGGTGTCAGCCTGTAATATGGGCGGGCAGTGCTTGCAATTAATACAGGGCTTGAAGCCTGAGACCTAACCATCCAGGTGCAAAAAGTAATCTATAGGGTGACCTGCTCAACCAGGGTCCCAGCAGACAATGTCTGCAATACTTACTCTGGAGCGTTATAAGAATAACCTAAATATACTGACCCCCCAGGGCACGGAAACTGCCACAAGCTGCCTAACGGCAGATTTCAGACCCAATAACCTTGGGCGTTCAATGGGGGCGTAACGTGACAATCAACTGCCTAATGGCAGGTAAACAAACAGACCCGGGTCAGGGGTGTAGGAGCAGGCAAGACCAGGAAACTCATGGCGATGCGGCTCGGGACTCTGCAGCACGCTGAATGCGCTGAGACCGGCACGCATGCCGCAGGCAGGCACGCACGCCCACAGGGGCCCTCTGATGGTTGACAGAAGTCACCGCAGCAGCAAATACACAGCCGTTAGGGAGCACTGGCGCTCCAACGGCTGGGTGCGGGTCGCCGAGTAGCGGTGGACCCACGCTGGAAGAAAACCTGTAGGGAAAGCAAAGAAACCAACAATCAACAAATTGGGAATTTCGGCGGGCCGACATGCAAGCCGTGAGGGGAACGGCGCTGAGGCAAAACACAGGGAATACAATACCAAGATCACAGCGCAGTGCGCTACGTGAGGCACAAAAAAGCCAATGAAAACACAGGAGGAACCCTATGACTTATCTTGGCTGCAAGCAGCGAAGAAAGAGGAGGAGTAGACAGGGACAGAGCACTATCAGCACCCTGGGGACCTGTGATTGGTGCAGAAGATGGGACACTCTAGCTATGGACACTCTCTATTGTTTTGTCTGTTTATTCCCTATCATTCATAGGAATAATAGTTTTTTTTACTTGACTACAAATGGCTGCTTTCAATAAAGTGAAGAAAGAATAGCATAATCCTCGCCTCCAGTTCTGACATAGAATCACAGGCGTAGATGGCAAGACTTGAGGTCTGTTCCCCAGCTTGGAGGTCGACCGCTCTAACCATTAAGGCTACATCCTCTCCCCTTTTACTAGTTACTAGTATACAGTGACTCGATGTGTAAGGTGACCGAGAAATTGCTCATAGAATCAAAAGGAATGTTCCCTTCCTGTGAGAGCCTAGTGTACAGTGGCTCAATTTCTGAAGTGATATGGAATTGGCTGATGGAATCGAATGGAAGGTTCTCAATCAGATTATTCTTTTCAGAACTGTTTCAACCAAAAGTAATCCAGCCTTGGACATAATTGTCAACAGAAACAGTGGGAATGGCGATCCCTGCAGGTATTTGTGATTTTTTTGTAAGGTGTGATTCTTGTTGGTTGGAATATTTTGGTTAGTATGTTTTACTGTCTCAGGGACAAGGCCATTGGTAAAATGTTATGATGTTTTAATTGTATAACGATTTCTCAGTTGTAATCAGTGCCGGCTCTAGGGTAGTGCGATTAGTGCCACCGCACCGGGCGCTGTGTTGTTAAATACATAATGGATTTAGAAGACCTGCAGCAGCATTCCTTACCTCCAGCAATTCTCAAGCAACAATAAAAATGTCAAGATAACTCTGGTGATTAATGGACCTGCTGAGGAGGGATGGAGTTTTTTTCTGGTGGAGAGATTGACTCATCATAAAGTAGCTCAGAGGGTTAATATGCTTGCTGCAAAGCACGTGTACTATGGGGATGACAGAAGTGCATATAATGTAAATAGTTCAGTGGATTCCTGTTTTTGTCGGAGAAATCCTTTTGTTACTTCCATTTCAATTCAATTCAATAATCTTTTATTCGGTACTTAAAAAATACCATAAAAGTCCATATATAGTTAAAATCAGTAAAATACGGTTCATAACACATGGTTGAAGACAATTGGCCGAAAAAAAAACAAACAAAAAACCTTAAACCTTAAAGCAACCTTAATAAAATTCATAATGCAAAACAGTGTATGAGGATCATTAGCACTTTGCAAGAATAGTAAGGCAACCTTGGCATGTTTAAAATTTGCCTGTTTTAAAATTCTTACTAAAAAGCTACGCCTATGTAAAACATAAATGGGCATAATAATACAAAATGAAGGGTATCCTGCGGAGACCTGTTGTCGCAGCCGCAGGAACCCTTCTGCTCAATGGTTGAAGTAAAACCTGGTGGATCAGCCAGTAGGTGGTGTAAAAGGTTGAGCCTAAAACGAGTGATTAAAAATCTATCCTGGGCGTTATACATAAGCGCGAGATAAGGTTCTATTCCTTCCTCTGTTTTCACCATTCTGTGAGCGCAGACTGAGGTTTTACTTCCTTCTGCAGCCGCTCTACGTGAGGCTACCAGGTCCAAGAATTTTCTTTTGACTCTCAGTATATCGTGGGGGATAATTTCCGTGGGATTGGTAAAAAGATCCTTACAGCCAATTCCCTCAAGTGTGGACTTCACGTATTTTAGCCAGGGAATACTCATTCCTTTGTCCCTTTCTGTACAGTCTCTAATAATTTGTCCGCTCAGGTCTGCCTCGGTATTGGACCAAATCTTTAGCCAGGCCATAAGAGGTCTGACCTTTATCAGGTCCTCAATGTATACCCTTCCTAGTTCTTCATGGATAATGTAGGCGGGAATACTTTGTGGAGTCTTGAGCACCTTTCTCAAATATTTATTCTCCTCTGTCTGTAACTGCTGAGTGCTAACAAAACCCCAAACTTCAGACCCATATACCACTTTTGAGCAACAAATTGAGCTGTACAAGTTCATAACTTGTTCTGGCGACCACCGGCCCAGCCTGTGTCCATTATTCATGATCGCTCCCGTCGAGGCCACTAATTTGGAGCACCGCTCTTCAATTAAAAATTTAAAATTTAAAAGTCCATCGAATAACAAGCCAAGGTAGGGAATGTCTGTAGCTGCCCTAGTTTGTGTGTGCCTATTTTGTATGAGAACTTCTTACAGGGTTTGGTTCCAGCCAACATGACATAGGACTTAGTCAGGTTTGCCGACAAGTCTAAGGTATCCATAAAACTGACAAACCCGTCTATCAGGTGCTGAAGTCCCTTGGGGGTGCGGGCTAAAAGAACCGCATCATCTGCGTACAACAACACAGGGACAGGGCGGGAACCTACTCGAGGAGAATCTACTTTTAATTTGCCTAGTGCCTGGTCTAAATTATTTATATATAGGGAAAACAAAAACGGGGCCAAAATACATTCCTGTCTGACCCCACTATTGCAGACAAAAGGTGCCGTAGTGCCCCCTTCCAAATTAAAACGCACTTTAGCACTGGTATTCCAGTGCAATGCTCTCAAGATTATCAATTAAGATACTAATATAATGCAGCGAGCTATGAACTATCATCAAAGAGCTGCGTGGAAACTGAAAGGTATAGGTCAGAGCGTGATAATTTTTTATCCAGTCTTTTATCCTAATGTTGCAATAAAGGTTCATTTGTGTAGAAATCAATTCTTATTATTAAAGACAACCCCCGCCCATAGTGATACTTTTAAATCCTGAGTTTGTGCTTGTACAGATCAAGCACTCTTAAACTATGCAGCCTACCAGTATGGATGACATATGAGCCCTATACCTTGTAGCCCTCTGTCTCATGTAACATTCCTATACACTGATTTACACGCCTATGATTGATTGTCTCTATGTAGCGTGTGCGTGATGTAAAGTGTTCTGACCCCCTATACTGGTATGCAGTGGCGGCTCCTTCGCTAAGACGGAGGAGCGTCGCCCAACAAGAAAAATAAAATGATAATAGCGCCAGGTTATTTCTATTTTTTTTTTCACTAGTGGTTCTGCAGGTGCAGGGAGGAACTGGGCTGGGCTGCCCAAAGAGCAGGGGAGGAGTGGTAGGCATTCCCCAAGTGCGCATGACGGTTTGGCCAGCCGTCTTAAGCTGACCAATGAGTTATGCGCACTGTGAATGTTCCCCACTAGGCTGTAATGGACAGCCTGGTGAGGAACGTGCACATGCCCACACTCCCCATCTGAGCATCATCCACGGTGCTTTGGCCAATCACAACGCTGCATTGCACCGTCATGATTGCCTAGAGGAGTCTGGAAGCCTGGGTGCTTCCTGTTCCTGCGTCGTGGAAAAAGGTGGGCGGAGAGGCGGCCACCGGTAAGGTTAATTTTGTTGTTGTTGATTTTTCCGTTTTTCTTTCTGTTTTTTAACCCTTCCCGCTCCATCACTGTTGCCTGGTAAAAGCTGCTACTGCTAGTATGAGTAGCGCTATAAAACTAAAGAAAAGCATGTGAGAGAGAGTGATTAAGGAGACTTGAGGGTCACTGTTAAATGGCCGTAGTTGTGGATTTCATGGAGAAGAAGGCCATGGGGGCACCAACAGATATAATCGCACAGGGCGCCACCAGCACTAAAGCCGGCCCTGATTGTAATGAACAGTATTTTGCAACACAATACCACCTTCTTTTCCCACTGGTTTTAAAGGGATTCGTCTTTTATTTTTCAGTTGGGTAAGACCAAATCTTTCTTTTTTGCTGATATTAAAATGTACATAGTGTTACTGTTATTTGATCTGAGAAAATAAACATTGGGCTGAAATGTCAAAAGTTCCACATCGATTAAGGACAGAAGATGTCTGATTGTCCTGGATGAACCCCTGCTGCAAAAGTAATCATTGGTCCTCTGTACCTTTTCATATATACACATTTATTTGCACTTTTGTGTGTTCATGTGGAGCACTGAGCACCTTTATTTCTGCATCAATTGCTAAAAAACAAATAAATTAGATATTAAACATCTTCAAACCTGTCATGGGCCTGCTTCTAGAAATGGTTTAGCTAAATCCACAGTATTACATTGAAACAGTGTAAAAAATTGGGTTACTAGTTGAAGGGGGTGTAACCCGTCTCAAGTAGCAACCGCAAGTCTTCTCAGGGTGAAGTCACAGCAAGCCCTGATCTAGCCTGTGCTCAACCCTCAGGTCGCTTGGTGCAGAGTAGTCAGGCATAATACAGAGGCAATGCGTAAACTATTTGTGCAGCACTACAAACAGTAACACAGTGAAACACACCACAAAAGGTGCCCCCAACAGAGTCTGTAAAATAAATTAATTTTTAATAAATAAAACAAGACCAAAACAACAAAAATCCATTTAGTAGAAATGTAGATTTTCAATTTTAAAGGTTTAAGGTAAAAATTGCGCCAAAAGGAGTAAAGTGCAAACTGTAGAAATCTGGTCGTGCCAGACCTGGACAACGTCACTAGTACAGGCCGACCACAATGGAGTGCGGGCCAGCTACAGGGAACCAGTTAGGCCTGCTGAACAAAGTACCTTAAATCCTGATTTGCAGAGTGTAGAGTGGATCCCTTTCGAAGATATGTTGCGCAGCCGAAGTGATGCATCGGTTCTCAGATGCTGCGATGCGAGGGCCTGTGACATCGTTGATGATCCAATTGATGGTTCTTGTGATGCAAAGTCCAGCGTTGTGGATGCTGCGAGCAGTTGGGGCGATGCAGTAGTTCCAAAGAGCTGTAAGGCTGTGATGCTAAACCAAGCATTGTTGTCGTAGCTGCAGACGATGAGGGATGTGAGGGCCTGAACCAAGGATGCGTCATGCAGTCGGGGTGATGCAACGGTTCCGAGGGGCTGCAACGCAATGCAGATCCTTGCAATGGGTCCAATCCATGCAGCAGTGGCGGTGTGTTGGTTCTGCTTGGGTGTGCGCCGGGCAGCAAAGGAGATGCTTTGGTTCTGTTGGAACCACAGAGGTTGGTAAGCATCTTAGGCCCACGTCCAAGCATTCAACACTGGGGTGGCACCAGGTGGCAGAGTAAACTCACAGATGAAAGAGTCCAGGTGCATATGCAAGCTTGACGAAAGCCTGTTATGTCCCTGAGGCTTCAGATCAGGAGTCCAGCCAACTAGCCCTTGTAGTCACTCTGGGTCCCTTGTTCAAGAGACGAAGGTCCAGTCCGTCTCAGTCAGGCAGGAGGTCAACAGGCAGCAGGTCAGCACAGAAAATCAGCAGCACAGCCAGGCAGTAGTCCATCAGAGTGGCAGTCCTTCTGTAGCATAGAAGCCCTTCTTCCTGGCAGAGTTCACACAGGTCCAGAGGTGTACTGTAGTGTTGGTGTCTGAGATCCAGTATTTACACCCAGATGTGCCTTTGAAGTGGGGAAGAAGTTTCTAGAGGTTTCCCTTTGAATTCCCCAGGCAGCCTGCTTTCCCTTACTTGCTCCAGACTAAATAAAGGGGGTATAGAGTTCTTTGTGAGGAGGCAGGACAGCGCCTATTCAGGGGGGCTGTGCCCAGCTTCTCCTTCCCATCCTGCCAGTGTTGGCCCATCCAGACACACATAAGCTACCTATTGTGTCTGGCAATCTAGGATGAATTCACAAAGCTCAACTGTCAGCTACACCTAGTCATGTGAAGAGACAGGCCACAGGCACTAAATGGATAAGGGAGGAAAGATGCTCCAGGTTTCGTGAGCTTTCTTAAAGTGGGGTTTTCAGAATTGCAATTTAAAATCTGACTTCACCATAAGTTAGAATTTTACATTTTGATTCCAGAGACACCAAATATGAACTGGTTATCTCTTAGTATTTGGAAATGACACTTATAAAATATAATAAGGCAACTCCAATGTGGGAGAGATAGACCTGGGAGTAGTGAAAAATGAATTTAACAGCTTTTCACTATTAGGACATTTAAAACTTAAAAGTACGTGTCCTACTTTTTAAATACTTTGCACCCCGTCCTCTGGGCTGTCCAGGGCCTAACCTAGGGGTGACTTATATGTATTAAAATTAAAAGGTTTGTGTTTAGGAAAAGGTTATATTGCCAGGTTCAAATGGCAGCTTGAACTGCACACACACAGGCTCCAATGACTGGCCTGTGACACGGTAAAAGGGCTACTTATGTGGGTGGCAGAATCAGTGCTTCAGGCCCACTGGAAGTATTTAATTTACAGGCCCTGGGCACATGTAGTGTCAATTTACTAGGGACTTACAAGTAAATTAAAGGTGTTAATTGGGGATAAGCCAATGTTACCGTGCTTTAATGAGTGAGCACATGAAGTTTAGCACTAGTTAGCAATGGTAAAGTGTGCAGTGTCCTAAGGCCTACAAAAGCAAACATCCAGCAATAATTGGAACTCTCAAACATGCATGGAAAAAGCACAGTCCCCGCACTTCTCATATAAGCAAAGGGCACTGTGTTTGATAAAAATCTATTCTTAGCGGTTCTTGTGCTGACTTTCTCATTAAACAAAAAATTGCATCAGCACAGCCGCAGCACAGCCCAACAATGTAAGATAAACTTCACTGAGGGTGTGAACTGTACAGGCAAACAGCCACACACATCCTACAGGTCATGAAGTTTCTTTATTACTTCGGCTGCACAACAGCAGAGTTGCTGTCACCAAATACTATTTGGCTAACAGTCTGTTATCCATTTCTTATCAAAAGTCTGCCCTATGTAGAGCAGGAATACACTGAGATCAGAGAGCAATACTCAATTGTTTAACTGAGTCCTTTCTTGTAAGCTTGAGACAAAGAACAGGACAGTGTGACATTGGTTAGAAATAACAGAGTGTCGAGCCTCTCCTAATATATATCTTATGTTGTAAGCAGAAAATCTTAATTTAGTTGGTCTTTGTCATTTATCAGAAACGTAAAGCAGCAGGTAGGTCCTTTGAATGCTCACCATTAATTTTGTATTATGTGCTATAATAAAATCTTAATGGGGAACAGACATACTACAATCCACATGAATCCTAGACATAGGGTGGGACTGGACTGCTGGAAAGGAGTTTGCATGCTGGAAAATGAGATAGGCAGAGAGGTGAGGGGAATAATAAAAAAGCTACTTGGAAAAGCAAATTCAAGAAAAAGGTACATAGAAGAAAATTAGGCGCGGGAAACACAGAAGCAAGAATAAGTAAAACGACTGAATGAGCAAAGGAAAGAAATAAAAGCCAAATTCTCAACAAGCACTGGAAAAACATAATTCCAATGATGTTTTACGGAGCAAGAAAGATTAACCGGTGATGACCACAGATTTTTTTTAAATGTAAAACATTGGAAAAAACCTCACCAGATTTGAAAACAAATAGAAACTAAAAACACTTGTAACGCTGCAGTCAATACATCCACCATATTTGTGAAAAAAGAAGTCAAACCCGACCCCTAGCAAAGTGGAAAATCCTCCTGGGGATTATGGGCCATATTTTGATAGCAGGCGGTGTAACCGCCCTATTACGATAGGGCCGCAGTGCTGGCGGTCGGAAAGTGCTCTTTAACTTGACGGCTTGTGCTGAGGCTCAGGAAAAGGGCCGCAGTGCTAAAGAGCACTTTGTGCACATCCATGCACCGTGTGCCATGCTGCATAGATGTGCGTGGGGGCACTACCTGTGCCCCAGGGCCACTTTTACAAGCCACATCGCATTGTGATTTTTGTATATAGTATTCAGGAGCTCCAGATTTTGATAGAAATGTTATCCTTTGTACATCAACTAATGAACAGTTACACTCTGTGTTGTCTGGTTGGGTGTGCACAGTATGACTCAGTGTCAATATGATTGAAGGATGGAAATGTGAGTGTCAATTTACGAATCAAAATAATAAAATCTGGTATATTGTAGAAAGTATTATGTCATCACAATTTAAATATGATGTAACATCCTCTCTTTATATCTTTTTTGTGCCCTCTCTAGCTGTTATTGCCTGATTTCTTGGAATTTTTGTCCATATAAATTACAGAGAGTTGTCATAGGTCTCTATACTCTAATGATACATTTGTTAACTTTTTGTATCTAATCAGGTTTAGGTGGGGTCTTATCAGCTTCACACTTCAAAGTGCAATCCTTACCTGCTGCAACCCACAAGATTCCTCAATGTCACCAACCTTGTCGATTAACTCTGTTTCACCTCTGGTTTGACTTGTTTGGTTTAAGGGCTTCCGATTTTACTTGCTTGATGACGACACCCAGATCAATTTCGGTTTGCATGTGGACCTCATTGTGGTGGCTTCCAAATTTCACAGTGGATACTGGTGATCTGGCAACAAATTAAGAGTAGATCAGACATGGTATGTCACGATCCACTGTGGTTCCTGTAGATTTGAGGGAAGCACAAGGGTTCCACCTCCCGACGTCCCCGGCTCTGGCATACAGAAACACAGAGTACCAGGGCAATCAGGCGAGGGAAAAGGAATAGGATGGGAACAGCGGGGATTGGGAGTCCTGCAATATAAAGGAACAAAAGAACATATATAAATGACCACCAGTAAATCTACTCTCATTTAGGTCTCACTAGAATGCCTAACAAATGTGCCACATCAGTCATGCCACTGCACCTGCAGCTTAGCCTCAACAGATAGCGTTAATCCCAAAACTAGAGGACACACCCCCTCCAACACCAGCATGATATTTTTAGTCCTTTCTCCCTCTTTATCCCTTGTTTGCTTCCCCCAGTATCAAATGGCACTGCTGAGCGTTTCTCTGGTTACCCCTCGTTTGCCTGAACCCCACGGTTACTACTCTAGCATTATCAGCATGTAGAGGTTAGTGTTTTCCGCTTCCAGGTAAGAGCGAGAGCGAAAGTAGAAGCAAAGTCACGCAAACCCCATCACCTCACAAGCTTTGTTTTGAAGGGCAGAATATACAGTCCAGAACAGGGCAGCCCCTCACTGATTCCGGTGATACCTGTATCCCTACGAGAGTCCCAATGAAGCTGCCTCGATGTCCGTTAGGGAGAGCTCGCTCCTAACCTCTCTTCAATCCTTAGTTTTTGAAACGCGGCGACGCTTACGTCAGCGTCCCGCGGTGGAGTTCCTGGAACACGGAACCAAATTCCATAAGCCGTGTACCTCCCGTTGGCTTCCTCCCCTGACAGGGTACGTGCCGCTCGCAACGATGTCGTAGACGCTAGCACCAGCGTTTTCCTCGTTCCACGAGGGGCGTCTTGTCCAACTTGAATCCAATAGCCAGTATTACGCGCCTCGATTGGCTCTCGACCCGCTTATTTACCCGCCTTGGCCACGCCTTCTTACAGCCGGGAATTCTGGGTGTTGTAGTTCTCCTCCGGCTGTACCTTCGGTAGGCGCACTTGATCAGAGCCTGACAGTATGCCCCCCTTCCACGCGCCTCCTAGAACCAGGCTTGTCCGGGAAACGGGCGTGAAAGGAGCGCACTGCCTCTGGTGCGTGTACGTCTGAAGACGGGACCCAGGAATCCTCCTCTGCCAAGTAACCCATCCAGGCCAGGAGGTACCACAGCCAACCCTCCGATACCGTGAATCCAACACCTTCCGCACTTTGTATTCCACATGGCCGTCTCGGTAAACCGACGGGGCTGCCACTCTCCTAGCCCCCGCCGCCGGCTTCAGCAAGCTGCAGTGGAACACCGGATGGACGCGCAAAGAGGCGGGCAACGCCAATCTATATGCCACAGAGCCCACGCGGTGGACCACCGGATACGAACCTATGAATCAAGGATGGAAAATACTGCGCAACTTGAATCGGAGGTATTTCGTGGACAACCACACTCGGTCGCCCGGTTGATACGAAGGTCCGTCCTGACGGTGGCGGTCCACCCAGGCCTTGTAGATGCCTTTCGCCTGCTCCAGATTCGTCTGTAGGCGCTCGTGCAGTCTCCCCAGAACCTGCAACCAGGCAGCAATAGCGGGCTGGTCCCGTACTTCCGTGGGGAAGGACAAAGGAAGTACCTTGGCATGATATCCGTAGTTAGCCCTAAAGGGAGATTCCTTGATGGAGCTATGCCACGCATTGTTATAGGAGATTTCGGCTAACCATAGAAGCGACACCCACGAAGCGCTTGCTTCTTTGGAGAAGCATCGGAGATATGACTTGAGCGTTTGATTAAGACGCTCGGTCTGGCCATCCGTCTGCGGGTGGAAGCTGGTGGACGTGACCACCTCCACTTGCAAGGCCGTACACCATGTTCTCCAGAACCGTGCAATAAACTGCGGGCCTCTGTCCGACACGATTACTCCAGGAAATCCATGCAGTCGCACCAAATGAGACAGCAACAGCTGGGCGGTCTGACTGGCCGAGGGTAGGTTTTTGCATGTTACAAAATGACCCATTTTGGTGAGGCTGTCCACCACCACCATGACCGCATTGCATCCCTGGTCCATCGGTAGACCCACCACGAAGTCAATGCTTATGTTTTGCCAGGGCCCTGCGGGAGTCGGCATTGGGACCAACTTGCCTTTAGCTTTTGAGCGGTCTCCTTTGGCTCGGGCGCACACGTCGCACTGTTGGATCCATCGACGGACGTCCTCTTTCATGCGTTCCCACCAAAAGTGACGTTGTAGAAGTTGAAGAGTTTTTGTGCAACCTGGGTGACCCACGATCAGTGACTCATGACACTATACGAAAGCCTGGCGCTGCAGCGCCACTGACGGAACAAACAAACGGTCTCGGAAAAAAGGCAATCCTCCTTTCATATGTCGATCCGCCCCCTGTTCCGCCCATTGAAGCCATTGCACCAAAGTGCGGAATGTTCTTACAGAGTTCAAAAACGTGTCTGCCCTGATAACACATATCACTTTCTCCGGGGGGATGATGGCCTCTGTGACTTCCCGGCGAGACACCTGCCCTCCGTCTTGTTGAGATAACGAATCTGCTTTCTTGTTCTCCGAACTGGGTCAGAAAGTGATGACGAAGTCAAAGCCAGCAAAAAACAGCATCCAGCGCATCTGCCGTTGCGTGAGATGCCGGGCTGTTTTTAGGTATCGCAAATTCCTGTGGTCAGTATATACGGTTACCGGATGTTTGGCCCCCCACAGGTAATGCCTCTATTCCTGAAACGCCTTTCTGACTACTAGCAACTCCTTCTCAGCGATCGTGTAATTTGCTTCCGCCGGGGTCAATTTTCTAGTTAAAAAGGCTATGGGATGCAATTGTCCTGACAGCGCCTCACGTTGCGAGAGTACCGCCCCCACTGCTATGTCGGAAGCGTCTGCTTCTACTATGAAAGGCACTTCAGATTGAGGATGTTGTAGGATTGGGGCGTTAGTGAACGCTTGTTTTAACTCGCAGAACGCCTGCATGGCCTCCTGAGTCGATGAAAACGGATGTCCTTTTCTCAGCAAACGGGTAAGAGGAGAGACGAGCTGTGAAAAGTGAGAGATAAATCTTCTGTAATAATTAGAAAAGCCCAGAAAACACTGTACGTCACTCACTGTGTTTGGGACAGGCCACTCCTGTACTGCTGACACTTTTCTCTCAGCCATACTCAACCCTGAAGGACTTAGGACCACTCGCAGGAATCCCACCCTCTCTACATTAAATTCGCACTTGCTCAACTTGCAAAAACAATTGTTCTCTCTTAGTTTGTGTAAGATTTGTGACACGTGCGTGCTGTGGGCTCTAGGATCCGTGGAATAAATCAGTATATCATCTATGTATACCACTGCTGTTTTATCTATATATTTCTTGAGTACATCATCGAGGACGTATTGGAAAGCCGCCGGGGCGTTCCACAGCCCAAACGGCATTACCCTATACTCAAAAAGACCATATCGCGTTTTGAACGCCGTCTTCCACTCATCACCCTCCCGTATCCGGACCAGGTGATAGGCCCCCCTCAAGTCCAGTCGGGTGTAAATGGTTGCCTCCTTCACCTGGTCCAGCAAGACAGGGATGAGTGGAAGAGGGTAGCGGTTACGAACCGTGTTCTTATTCAACACGCGATAATCGATGCATGTCCTCAAGTCGCCATTAGCTTTCTTGATAAAGAAAAGGGGCGAAGCGGCCGGAGAACGGGAAGGCCTGATAAACCCTATGTCTACATAGTGTTCCAAGTATTGTCGCAGATGCTCAGTCTCCGGCTCAGATAAGGCATATACTCTGCAAGAAGGCATGATAGCCCCAGGGATCAAGTCTATTTGGCAGTCATAAATGCGGTGTGGTAAATAAAATTCCTTTACCGGGACTGAATTTGATACAGAAACATTATAAAATAGCTCAGTAAAATGAGAGGCAGAATCCGTGATATTAGAGTTTCGGAATGGGCTTTATTCCAGTGCTCGATTATAATCGGTTGCTCCAAGTTCCATCACCACGGGGGTTCAGGAAGTGAAGTACCTACTTTATTGACATGAAATGACTTTTATAATACATACATTACAATGAAGCAAATGCAATAGGCGTAACAATTGATAAGGAAAGTGACGATTTGTTCTGCGTAACCAGAAAATGGGTGGAACAAGGAGTAAAAAGGAACATAATTGGTTATGATGTCATATATAGGTGGATCTATAAGATAATACTTGGCCTAGAGGCGCGCGCAGCAGTATGACGTGTAATTGACGTGTAACTAGGGGGTGAAGGGGACTTGACATTTAGCTCTACATGTGGAGACAAAAAGTCTGGGGGGTCAAGTCAACCTAATCCCAAATCATATCTAACATCCTATGTTTAAAGAACTATGTTATCCAAGAAAGAAGGACTCTCGGACAGAATCTATTCTATACTGACTGTGCGTGCGTGTACAAGCGTCTAAGTGTCTACACTGAATGCGAGGGGGTAGGAATATTCCATGGTGACAGGGCTATGAATTACTTGCATAAGGGCAGAGAAGTCGGGCCTTTTGCTCGGTAACTGGAAGAATGTTTACTTAAACTACTAGGCAGGAATGCATCGGCTGAGGGGGAAGCAGATAATTCGAAGGTGAAATACAGTTCTTGGCAGAGAATAGGCTGATGTCAGGCTTCGTGAGCCGCGCAGAGAATGAGACAAAGTTCATGGTCACAGATGCAGGCTCAGACTGGAGCTTTCAGAGGCAGAAAGCAAGAAGAGTTTTGATGACAGAATCAGGGCCTACTTGCCTGGACTGTAAAATGGCATAAGTGAACCATATAAAGCCGGTGGCCTTTCATACTTAGGAATGGAATATCCGGCCTATTCATGGCGGATCTGACAGAGGACATGTTGACGGTGGACGCACATGTGTTTGCGTCTTCATAACTGGAACTGGAGGGAACATACATGTACTTGTAACATGCACATAGAACCGTTGGGGTCCAAGATAGGGGACATAACTGACCAGAAAAATCCATATTTCCACATTCCCTCCTTGTCCCCTACTTGCCCTTCAAGAGATATCAATCTTCATTAATCCATTGATCTGTTCATATAGCATCATTTGTTCTTCTTTCTTCTTCCGTGACGAATGAAATCTTGGTGGTGGAATACACGATGTGGCACACAGACCACAGATCGCTGGTCCACATTGTAGACATAGACAGCAACTGAATAGTATGAGAAAGCCAATACCTAGGAAGGATAAAACTCTCCATCCCCAGGCTGATATCACACTCCAAAACCAACTGGACCAAGTCCAAGTGCCTGGGTTCTGGTGTATCTGGCTTACAATCTTATGAAGGCGAGTGATGGCTTTATATACAGATGGCGAATTTTCTGGTATGAATACGCAGCAGCTTGATCCGATGACCCTACAAGCTCCGCCCCTATCAGCCAGGATGACGTCAAGGACAAGACGATTTTGAAGCACAACAATCCGCATAGCAGACTGCTCTTCTGTTAAATTGCCTAAGGCGGAAATAGTCTCATTCACTACTGCTTCAAGGGTTCTAGTTAATCTACGTATCAGCTTACTATTAGTAACGGTACCTATGTAGGGAAAAATGCCTTTATTAAAATCTACATACTTGTCCCATGCCGTCTCAGTGTAATCGACAATGGGGAGATCTCTCCGCTCTCTGTTGTGTACTAAATGAATATTTCTGTAATAATCAGGAGGAGCTAGGAAAACAGGTGGCAAAAGGAATGCAATGTAGCAGGTACCGTCCCAGTCTAGAGGTAAACGCATATATGCAGTCTGACCACATACAAAGTAGGAATGACGAGAAGCTCTAAATGAAGATTTGCCTTGATCACTGAATTCTACTGTAGTGGTGCATTTACTATGGCCCATATGTATGGAACCAACTTTTCTTACACATAATTCACCCTTCGCTGGGAATACTGACATGGTGGGCAAGACTAGTTCAATTTCGGATACGACATTTAGAATCATGAGATTAGGTGTAAAATTACCTAATCCATATACTTCATTTTCTAGATCAGTTCCTGTTCTTTTGGGGCGACCCTCCTTGTCGCGGTAACAGACCTTGAGTAAAACTAGGTTCAGGTTTCCCCATACCCAATGATCTTGGTAAACTGCTGTGTCTGAGTCTATGGAATTGATTAAACTAAACCATGCTCCACAGGAGCCATTGTGTGTAAATGGGTGTGGAAAGAATGGCAGGACTCCTTCATAATTCTGATAGGGAGGGAGCCGACCACACACCCAACAATTAGTAGCATTACTAGTCTGATGGGAATGATGTAACATACTAATGAAAGTGTTATTGCGCAGCGCAAGTCTATAAGACAATTCATGTGGAGGTAAGTCACTAAAAGAATGTTCAGCAGCAACATTATAAACATGTCTAGAAATAGGGTAATATATGTGCAACAACATACTTGTAATAATTATTAAAAGACTTAATAAAAACAGAATTAATAATGTCACTATGCAGTGGCTACGCAGTGATTTACAATACGCCTGTCGTTTCAACATTTTCCGGGTATTTTCTCTACTCAGGTCCAAGGGATACATGTCAGAGACAATTCAACCGCTTCACCTTGGAGAGGACTTAAACAATCAAATTGCTCGACTTGTTGGGCCTAAGCTTTAGTTTGTAAAGTTCGGTTTCAGTTTTTTCAACCAAAGGAAGTTTTGAATCAGTCTGTGAGGGAGTGCAGGGCACAATGTCTATATCCGAGGATAGTCCATGAAATTTTTTGATATGACTTGAATGAATCCAGCCCTTGCGGCCCTCGATCTTCACGGCTGTCCTTGTGGTCAGCAGGACCAACTTGGGTGCTTTCCACCTGGGCTCCAGCTGAGTCTTTCGGTCGAAATTCCTCACAAAGACCAGATCCCCCGGAACCACGTCATGGGGTTTCACCTCGGTGTGGTCGGGAAAGGCTGCAGCTACCTGTGAACGACAAGATTGTAGTGCAGACATCAAGGAAGCCAAGTAATCTGTCAGCATATTGCAGTCAATATCAGTTATTTTGCGTGGTACGGGCGTCCCCCACATATTTGGTGGTCTACCGAAGATCACCTCATACGGGGATAGCCCTGTTCGAGAGTGTGCTACCATTCTCATGTAAAAGAGTGCAACTGGTAACGCTACTATCCAGTCAACACCTTTCTCTCTGCATATTTTGGACAATCTGATTTTCAGTATCTGATTATGTCTTTCTACGAGACCTGCTGCCTCGGGGTGTCGAACACAGTGGAATTTCCACTGATAACCTAGCAGAAGTGAAACGTTTTTCATTAATTCGGATGAGAACGGCTGGCCGTTATCTGAGTGAACAACACGTGGTAAACCGTATCGTGGGAAGAATTCTCGAACCAACTGTTTGGCAGTAGTCGGGGCAGTGTAATCTGAAACCGGGTACGCCTCTGTCCAACGGGACAGAGCGCAGACAACTACGAGAACATATTTGAATCCTCGACATCGTTCCATCTGGATATAGTCCATCTGGAGTACTTCAAAAGGATTATTAGGAGGATGAAATCCACCCTGTTCTACGGGAACGCTTTTTCCTGGGTTAAACTGGCAACAGATCATACAGGTACGGACCTTTTGTTTGGCTGCTGCTCGTAAATGTTTATTGAACCAAATGTGTTGAATGCTGTCTAGCATAGCTTTTTCTCCTAGATGTGCTGGACTATGTATAGTGTTAATTATAACTTGGACCATTGAATCAGGAAGGAACCATACAGACTTTTCCTTCATCATCCATCCTTGGTCCGTTTGAATCCCTCCTAATTCAGTCCATTTCTTTATTTCGTCTGGTGTAGCATGTGTCTGTATGTCAATTACGTCAAGAGTAGGATCTTTAACTGTCATACAATGTGTCGGTGTCGGGACTATTGTCTTTGTCATGTCGGGGGTTTGAGTTTGAGCAGTCTGTTTAGCTGTTCTGTCGGCTAGATCATTGCCTTGGGAAATGATATCAGTAATCTTCGTATGAGCCTTACATTTCATAATAGATATTGCAGTGGGTAGATGTATTGCATCTAATAAGGCATGAATGAGGGGTCCGTTCTGAATGTGGGCACCGTGGGAAGTTAAATAACCTCTCTCTCGCCACAGTACGCCGAAGTCGTGTACAACTCCGAATGCATAACGTGAATCAGTGTATATGTTGACTTTTTTATTCGTGGCTTGAATACAGGCTTGTGTCAGAGCGATGAGCTCTGCGGCTTGAGCTGACAAAGTATTTATACGATTAGTTTCAATGACTCCAGTATCTGTGGTGACTGCGTAAGCAGCCACTAATTCTCCTGCACTTGTTCTCATACATGAACCATCTACATACAACGTCAGGTCTGGATCGGACAATGGAACATCTGTCAGGTCCTGTCTGGGTTTTGTCGTTATAGTAATAACTTCAATACAGTCATGAGCTAGTGGGTCTGTTCCGGTTACTGGCAAAAGTGTGGCAGGATTCAATGTGTTACAGCGTCTGATTTCTATATGTGGCTGAAACAATGTAAGTTCGTACCCTGTAAGTCTCGCTATAGTCAAGTGTTGTGTTTGTGTTCTATTTACAAGAACCTCTACTGCGTGTGGTACTTGAACTGTCAATGGGTGTCCTAACACTATGGCATCGCTTTGTCTGATTGCTAAAGCTGTCGCTGCCACTGATTTCAGGCATGCAGGCAAAGCCTGAGCTACGGGATCTAATGTACTAGAAAAATAAGCACATGGTTTGTGTGCTCCTGCTTGATCCTGTGTGAGTACTGACAAGGCAGTACCTTCGCGTTCTGTAACAAAGAGTGTAAACTGTTTTCTGTAACATGGTGTTGCTAAAACAGGTGCTTGACATAAAGCTTTCTTTAGGCTTTCAAAAGCTTGTGTATGTTCTTGAGTCCAAGGGAGAACAGTCGATGTGGCTGCCTCCTGTGTGGTTAACTGAATGAGTGGTTTTGCTAGAAATGCATACTGAGGGATCCACTGCCTGCAATATGAAGTGAGGCCTATGAAAGCCCGCACCTCCTTTTGTGTCTTAGGTATAGGCATGTTAGCTATTAACTGAATGCGGTCGGGTGTAAGCTGCCTTCCCTCCTTGGACAGCGAGTGTCCAAGATAAACAACTCGCTGGACACAGAATTGCAGCTTAGAAGGGGACACCTTGTGCCCCTTTTCGGCTAGAAATTGTAAAACTGTCAGTGATGCTTTTTCACATTCCGGTTCGCTTCTTGCGGTGATTAGTAGATCATCGACGTATTGAAGCAGTGCAGTGTTAACTGGCATGTGGATACTGTCAAGTTCTCGTTTCAGTGCTTGGCTATAGATGCTGGGGCTTTCTGTAAATCCTTGAGGTGCGCGTGAGAATTTAAAGCTACGTCCATTTAAACTAAATCCGAACAAATATTGGCTTTCCGGATCTATTGGGACACTGAAAAAGGCATTCTTGAGATCAATTACAGTAAAGAATGTTGCTTCGGAATCAATGGCTGTCAGTAATGACGAGATATCTGGGACCACAGGAAATTGTGGCACAATGCACTTGTTTAATTCGCGCAGATCAATAACCAATCGATATACTGGCGGGGCCTTCGGATCCGTTCGTTTAAGAATCGGAATTATCGGTGAATTACATACATTGGAGTCTGTTTCCACAACTACTCCTTGGGCAATGAGCTCGTCAATGATTTGTAGTAAAGCCACTACAGCATCTGGTGGTAACTTGTATTGTCGCATTCGTGGTAGCACCACTCCTGCCTTTAATGTGACTCTATATGGTGTAATATTCATGCAACCAACATCAGTAGGGCCTTGTGCCCATAGACGTGTAGGTAAAATCTGCAGTCGGGGATCCATGTCTCTAGACACATAGTGACCTTTAAAATCACGTAAAAACAACCTTACACCTTCCGGAGAACAACATATTATGGCTCCTAGAGCTTTCAGGGTTTTAATTCCTAACAGATTTTCTGGACATGATTTAGTAAGCAATAAATCTGTAGTTCGGGTCAGAGGTCCTATCGTAAGTGGCAGTGGTTGTGACACTTCATTAACAATAGGTTTTCCTGAAAAACCAAGGGAAATATTCTGAGAGCCTGAGAGGGGTGCCCCTGGAACTTCACTACGTTTTATAGTTGTTCGACTTGCCCCTGTATCGAGTAAAAACTTCCTATCTTGGCCTAATAATTCACTATGTACATAAGGTCCTTCTTGATCTACAGGAATCTCGATAAGGGGTAAGTCAATTTCCCTCTCTAGGCTAGTTCATGCGTAACGCTGATACTCAGGATATTCATACTGTGCGGTCTGATACATTTGTCGTGTTGTTGTCTGTGTGGCAGCAGCAGGCAACGGTGGTGCAGCTGGCACAAACTGTATTGGCTGTTGTGCGGCTGGCATGGCCTGGGCATGCTGCATAGCTCCTTGTTCATTCTGATCTTGTCTGAGTGGCCGTGATCTTTCTTGTGTTTTACCTATGGCGATATTATGTTTTAAAACTGGACAATCGTGTACGTAATGACCTGGCTTTTTACAATAATTGCATGTCCCTTTTACAGGTCCTGCTGAATCGGAATGTGTCATACCCTTTTTATGTCCTTCCGCTGGAACTGTCTGGGAAACTAGCATTTTCATTTTCGTGTCTTTCATGCGTCTGTGTTCATGTTCTTGTTCCTCTCTAATTCTATTGTGATGCTACTGTAGCATTTGTAACATTTGTGATGGAGTGTTACCTTGCCAGGTACTCTCGAATTTTAATACTCTATTCTTTACTGGGGGCAGGGCATTTTCTACTAATTTTGTTACAAACAGATGCGTGTATGATTCGCTACTGGCTTTTATGCCACTATTTATACCAAAACATTTTTCAAATCGGGCATAGTAATCACTAGTGTCTTCATCTTGCTTCTGCTTACAGGCTGAAATCGTTCCCCAATCTTCCTTTTTCGTAGTTAATAAACGTGGCAGTACCTGTACTAGTAAACCTGGTAATGCTTTAGTTTTATCCCCAAGTCCTGCTCCTGCAGTTCGGGCCTTTTCTTCCGCTTCTAACACTGACCATTCTATCTTTTGGTCTCCTACCTCCCACTCTTTTTCCTTGAGTTTTTCATAAATGCCAGCAGGCATCAATACCTTTAATATTGTCATAATGTCGGGATAGGTATACCCTCCCATGAGTAACATGTCTTTAATTTCTCGGTGAAAACCCGCTGGATCTTTGTCATGACTGGGTACCACTTTCTTCATTTGTAACAATTCTATTTTTGATATGGGCGTATATACAAATACGCGCTTAAACTCGTTGTCCTCGCCTTTTATTGGGTGCACTTCTCGTAACGGATTCTGTCTATCCATGTGATACGTGGTTCTTTCCTTGACAGGCACTGAGACCTGCTCTGAGCATACAAAAAGAATATACTGCTTTCTTGATTCTAGAATTTCTTTAATTAATTTAGTACCTGGACCTCTCCATTTATTCATAAGCAATTCAGTCAGTATGTCAGGTAAGAGACCAGGGTCCGAATGCTGACTCCGATATAGTATAATGAGTTGTTGAATCATATAAATCCCAGCTAACCTCTGTTCATCTGGGGTGAGATTCAAAAATGTGCGTACTACTGTATCATCACTATATTTTCCGGGACTGTCCACCCAATGGACAGCTGCCCTGGCTAAATCTTGTTCATCCATGGAATCGAGAAAATGATAACCCCTTCGTTCTCGGAGTAGTTTGTCGGCGGTTTGGAACGAATGCTCGTTAGACCTTATATTAATTATAGGTATTTGAAAATTCCTGTTATTATCTGGACATATCGGATGTATTGAGTCAGTAAGACGTCTAGTCTGATTCCTATTACAAGATCTTCCTCTACCTACATAGGCTATGGTGTCCGACTGTCCTGCGGGCAGTCCTGACCCTTCTTCCTCGCTTTGTTCGAACTCGTCTGCCTCTAATCTCTCTTTGTGTAGGCGTTCTATTTCTTTACGGATCTTTCGGCACATGGCTATTATACAATTTTGCTTGTCATGTCTCCCTTCTGATATATTCTGACTCCATCTGGTAAGAATTTGCATTGCTTCCGGGTCTACCCCCGGTCGGTCTATATTTCTGATCACACAGTTTATGAGGAAACGTAACAGTTCCCCCTGTATCTCTACTTTCTGGTACTCCATAGCTCTGTTAATACATTCTGGATCTCGTCCTGTTTGGACAAAATGATATATTTCGTCTAGATGCGCAGTCATTCCTGGTAACTTCGCTAAATACACTGCGGCTCGTCTGATACGCAATGATGCCAGGGTCATTTCGTCCTCTATACCGGGCACCGGGTCATATCTACAATCTACGAGAAGTTCTTTAAGTGCACGAGCACTTACGAATTTGGGTGTACGTGAATGCGCTGACTCTTGAAAAGTAAGTTTATTTATTCTGGGTGGCGTAGAAAAGATATTGGTAGCACCTCCCGTGGCCCCATCTGGGGCGTCGGGTGTGAAAGGATTCGTTGAACGTGACACAGCAACTATAGGTGTGGACACAGCTATAGAAGTAGCTGTAGGAACAGATACAGAAACAGATGTGCTTGCCGGAACTTGTGACTCGATTTGTTGCTGTAGGGATACGGGTGCTGGATCTTGGCGTAGGACCTCCCTGGTATGCGGTCTATGTGGGGCGGAATTAGCATACTCGGGAGCTGCGTCATCTAAATATGAGGAAAGAAAAACATCTTCTGCGGTTCTAGGATGCCCCTTAGGATGTACCTTGATTGGGAATAATGGGGGTGGCAAGTCTTTCGGTATCTCTGGAGTAGCCTTAGGTAATCCTTCGGCCAGAAGGGGATACATACCATTCATAAGGGCGTTTCTTTGTCTGTCTACTTGTTCTGATTTCACTCGGATACCTTCCTCAATTAATAGATTTTCTTGAACTTTATTTGAACTTTCTTTATTCCTTTCTTCCTGTCTACGTGCTTTTTCTGTACGTCTATGAGATTCTTTACGCCATAACTCAACGGCGTCCTTCTGTGACTGTCTGACTTTCCTTTTCCATAACTCTTCCTCGACTTTCATGATGCACTCTGCATCCCAGGTTCCCGCTGTGGGCCACCTCTGACTTTCTGGTAATCCCTTGGTATAGTCTACCCATAAATCAAGAAATAATATAGCGTCTAAGCCATGTTTGTGATACATGAAGTGCCCTGGAGTGTCCCTAGGAGGAATAGGGACGGCTTCTTCGAGAACCCCTTTTCTAGTCGTGATCTGTCTTAATTTCGAAAAGAGCAGCATCTTGAGAACTGACCTTATACTTAATCTTGAACACACTTAATACAAAAGCACAATAATGAACAACCATTCATACCACAATATGCAGGACGTTTAACACATTAAACATTAAACATTAAACATTTTTTTTTTTTACCTTTAAAATAAACAACAATGATGATCGTCTGCATAACTAATCACCAAGCATAACTCTTGACACTAACTAGATACTTCGGAATACTTGATATACTGCTAAACAGTACAGATACACTGCTAAAACAGTGCAGACCGGATTTGTGTACCCAAACCCGTCTTGACCGGCACAACCTATGTGCACGTCAGAAATGCCTCCCCAGTAATGGTACTCACCGGGTAGCTTCGGAAACGGAAGGCCTCGGTAACTTGAACTTGAACCGGACTGGACTCGACTCGACTCGTCGGATACTGGGCTTGACTTCGAACTGGTGGGTCTCTGTATACCTCGGATCTTGCTCTCTCAGCTAGGCTCTGGTCGGGATACTTCGCACTTCTCACCGCCTCGTCTGGGTGTTGATCGCAGTCTCAGTCGCCCCCGCTTGACCGGAGGGAGATACAGGAAATCCTGCTGGTACGCGTTATTGTCCGTCCAGCTGTGGCAGGAGACCGGGCCTGCAACTCACCGCCGGCGCGTGAGATGAGAAAGTGTCCCTATTCGGGCGCCATCATGTGGTAAATAAAATTCCTTTACCGGGACTGAATTTGATACAGAAACATTATAAAATAGCTCAGTAAAATGAGAGGCAGAATCCGTGATATTAGAGTTTCGGAATGGGCTTTATTCCAGTGCTCGATTATAATCGGTTGCTCCAAGTTCCATCACCACGGGGGTTCAGGAAGTGAAGTACCTACTTTATTGACATGAAATGACTTTTATAATACATACATTACAATGAAGCGAATGCAATAGGCGTAACAATTGATAAGGAAAGTGACGATTTGTTCTGCGTAACCAGAAAATGGGTGGAACAAGGAGTAAAAAGGAACATAATTGGTTATGATGTCATATATAGGTGGATCTATAAGATAATACTTGGCCTAGAGGCGCGCGCAGCAGTATGACGTGTAATTGACGTGTAACTAGGGGGTGAAGGGGACTTGACATTTAGCTCTACATGTGGAGACAAAAAGTCTGGGGGGTCAAGTCAACCTAATCCCAAATCATATCTAACATCCTATGTTTAAAGAACTATGTTATCCAAGAAAGAAGGACTCTCGGACAGAATCTATTCTATACTGACTGTGCGTGCGTGTACAAGCGTCTAAGTGTCTACACTGAATGCGAGGGGGTAGGAATATTCCATGGTGACAGGGCTATGAATTACTTGCATAAGGGCAGAGAAGTCGGGCCTTTTGCTCGGTAACTGGAAGAATGTTTACTTAAACTACTAGGCAGGAATGCATCGGCTGAGGGGGAAGCAGATAATTCGAAGGTGAAATACAGTTCTTGGCAGAGAATAGGCTGATGTCAGGCTTCGTGAGCCGCGCAGAGAATGAGACAAAGTTCATGGTCACAGATGCAGGCTCAGACTGGAGCTTTCAGAGGCAGAAAGCAAGAAGAGTTTTGATGACAGAATCAGGGCCTACTTGCCTGGACTGTAAAATGGCATAAGTGAACCATATAAAGCCGGTGGCCTTTCATACTTAGGAATGGAATATCCGGCCTATTCATGGCGGATCTGACAGAGGACATGTTGACGGTGGACGCACATGTGTTTGCGTCTTCATAACTGGAACTGGAGGGAACATACATGTACTTGTAACATGCACATAGAACCGTTGGGGTCCAAGATAGGGGACATAACTGACCAGAAAAATCCATATTTCCACAGTTTTTCCGCCTTACTCTCGCTAAACACTTCCCTGTACTGGTCATATTCTGCGGGGAGGACCGTCTCTTTCTCTGCGGCAGTGAGAATGTGAAACCCCTGGGTAAGGGCAAGAAGATGTGTTCTGTGAGCGTTAGCGCACTCTTCTCTGCAATATTCTGTTTCAAATCCCACCGTTTTCCGCTTCCAATCTATCGTGGGATTATGGGTTGTTAACCAAGGCATACCTAGTATCAACTCATACTGGGGAGCCTCAATGATGTTTAAGGCTACCCATTCCACATGATCCCAAAGAGGTCCCGGTTTGGTCAGGGTCAAAGTTTCAGTGACTTCGGTGATGGGTCCTGATTTAAGAGGTTTCCCATCAACTGTCCATACCGTTTCTGGACTTGTTCTCAGAATGCGCCTTAACCCTAGCCGCTGCACCAACCCGCTATCAACAAAATTCCCGGTGGCACCGGAGTCAACCATCACTCTGACCTCATGTTCTTGTGTTCCCACCGTCAATCGCATGGTTAACATAACGTGAGATTCAGAAGCGATTGATTCTATGACCGCCAAAGAAGGCAACTGTAAGTCACGAGGGTCTAATCTCTTGGCTCCCTCCTCTGTAGTCAGGGTGTCTGGGAGGGATGCCTGAAACGTGGCTACCGCCACTTTCTTCATACCTGCATACCCACTTTTCTTGGATTTTACGGGACAATCCCGAACATAATGGCCCTTCTTACCGCAGTACATGCATAAACCTGCAATTCTGCGGTTTTCTCTTTCGGCCCTAGACAATGGGGCACGGATCGCACCCACCTCCATGGGTTCTGCCTGGACCTCAGAAGGGGTCCCGGCGGTTCTGGATCCTCTCTCTGTTTTATCGACATGGGCATACACCCTCGCTCCCTTTCGCTCAGACAATCTATGATCTAACCTTAGCGTTAGGTTCATCAAATCTGTGTACGTGGAGGGCTGAGGATCTATTAGGGCCAGTACGTCCTTCATGTCATCTCGTAAACCCTGGTAATAGAGGGACATTCTTTTTTCCTCTGGCCATGCCGTCTCAGCAATGAGACGGTTGAATTGGGTCAGATACGTCACTAGGTCCTGTTTACCCTGTCTGAGTTCCAACAATTCTCGGTCAGCCGAGAATGTGGTGGCCCTTCGATCAAACACCCGCTCGAACTTGCTTCTAAAGGCATTTGACCAAGGGTACTGCCCAATTGGCAGCGTCCCCCGTCATATACGAAATCGCAAACGCCACCCGTGAATGATTAGAGGGAAAGGAAGCGGGTTTGCACGAAAATTGCAATGCTATTTGCGTCAGGAAGGTTTGGATCTTGTGGGGGTCTCCCGAGAATCTCTCCGGGCTAGCCAGGGGTATGGGAGGAGACACGTTCACCTGTATAGGCGACGAAGACGGCGTGGCGTCAAACGGATTCCGACCCTGTCTATCCACCCTCTCTTTCAGGGCGGCCGTCTCTGCCTTTGAGGCAGCCAATTCCTGTTGTACCAACAGGAGAGCCTGCAACACATCGTCTAAGGAAGCCATGTTGTGCTTTACTCGAACCCCAAGGATACATTTCGTGGGTGTGTAATTCTGTCACGATCCACTGTGGTTCCTGTAGATTCGAGTGAAGCACAAGGGTTCCACCTCCCGACGTCCCCGGCTCTGGCTTACAGAAACACAGAGTACCAGGGCAATCAGGCGAGGGAAAAGGAATAGGATGGGAACAGCGGGGATTGGGAGTCCTGCAATATAAAGGAACAAAAGAACATATATAAATGACCACCAGTAAATCTACTCTCATTTAGGTCTCACTAGAATGCCTAACAAATGTGCCACATCAGTCATGCCACTGCACCTGCAGCTTAGCCTCAACAGATAGCGTCAATCCCAAAACTAGAGGACACACCCCCTCTAACACCAGCATGATATTTTTAGTCCTTTCTCCCTCTTTCTCCCTTGTTTGCTTCCCCCAGTATCAAATGGCACTGCTGAGCGTTTCTCTGGTTACCCCTCGTTTGCCTGAACCCCACGGTTACTACTCTAGCATTATCAGCATGTAGAGGTTAGTGTTTTCCGCTTCCAGGTAAGAGCAAGAGCGAAAGTAGAAGCAAAGTCACGCAATCCCCATCACCTCACAAGCTTTGTTTTTAAGTGCAGAATATACAGTCCCGAACAGGGCAGCCCCTCACTGATTCCGGTGATACCTGTATCCTTACGAGAGCTCGCTCCTAACCTCTCTTCAATCCTTAGTTTTTGAAACGCGGCGACGCTTACGTCAGCGTCCCGCGGTGGAGTTCCTGGAACACGGAACCAAATTCCATAAGCCGTGTACCTCTCATCGGCTTCCTCCCCTGACAGGGTACATGCCGCTCGCAACGATGTCGTAGACGCTAGCACCAGCGTTTTCCTCGTTCCACGAGGGGCGTCTTGTCCAACTTGAATCCAATAGCCAGTATTACGCGCTTCGATTGGCTCTCGACCCGCGTATTTACCCGCCTTGGCTAGGCCTTCTTACAGCCGGGAATTCTGGGTGTTGTAGTTCTCCTCCGGCTGTACCTTCGGTAGGCGCACTTGATCAGCGCCTGACAGTGTAAAGGTGAGGATTGCTGGAGGCAGTGAGGACCTATGGGTGTGCCTTGATTGCTGGAGGCAGTGAGGCCATGTAGGTGTGTCTTGACTGCTGGAGGCCATGAGGCCCTGTGGTTGTTTCTTTATTGCTGGTGGCAGTGAGGCCATGTAGGTGTGTCTTGATTGCTAGTGGCAGTGAGCCCCTGGATGTTTCTTGATTGCTAGGAGCCATTTGGTCCTGTAGGTGTGTCTTCATTGCTTGTGACAGTAAGGCCCTGTGAGTGTGTCTTCATTGTTGGTGGAAGCGAGGCCCTGTGAGTGTGTCTTGATTGTTGGAGGAAGACAGGCCCTGTGAGTGTGTCTTCATTGCTGGTGGAAGCGAGGCCCTGTAAGTGTGTCTTGATTGTTGGAGGAAGTGAGGCCCTGTAAGTGTGTCTTGATTGCTGGTAGAAGTGAGGCCCTGTAAGTGTGTCTTGATTGCTGGTAGCAGTGATGCCCTGTAAGTGTGTCTTGATTGTTGGAGGAAGTGAGGCCCTGTAAGTGTGTCTTGATTGCTGGTAGCAGTGAGGCCCTGTAAGTTTGTCTTGATACCTGGTGGAAGTGAGGCCCTGTAAGTGTGTCTTGATTGCTGGTAGCAGTGAGGCCCTGTAAGTGTGTCTTGATTGCTGGTGGAAGCGAGGCCCTGTAAGTGTGTCTTGATTGCTGGTAGCAGTGAGGCCCTGTAAGTGTGTCTTGATTGCTGGTAGCAGTGAGGCCCTGTAAGTGTGTCTTGATTGTTGGAGGAAGTGAGGCCCTGTAAGTGTGTCTTGATTGTTGGAGGAAGTGAGGCCCTGTAAGTGTGTCTTGATTGCTGGTAGCAGTGAGCCCCTGGGTGTTTCTTGATTGCTGGTAGCCGTTTGGCCCTGTAGGTGTGTCGTCATTGCTTGTGACAGTAAGGCCCTGTGAGTGTGTCTTCATTGCTGGTGGAAGCGAGGCCCTGTAAGTGTGTCTTGATTGCTGGTGGAAGCGAGGCCCTGTAAGTGTGTTTGATTGTTAGCGGAAGTGAGGCCCTGTAAGTGTGTTTGATTGTTGGCAGAAGTGAGGCCCTGTAAGTGTGTTTGATTGTTGGAGGAAGCGAGGCTTTGTAAGTGTGTTTGATTGTTGGCGGAAGTGAGGCCCTGTAAGTGTGTCTTGATTGCTGGTAGCAGTGATTCCCTGTAAGTGTGTCTTGATTGCTGGTGGAAGCGAGGCCCTGTAAGTGTGCCTTGATTGCTGGTGGAAGCGAGGCCCTGTAAGTGTGTCTTGATTGTTGGAGGAAGTGAGGCCCTGTAACTGGGTCTTGATTGCTGGTAGCAGTGAGGCCCTGTAGGTGTGTCTTGATTGCTGTTGTAAGCGAGGCCCTGTAAGTGTCCCTTGATTGTTGGCGGAAGTGAGGTCCTGTACGTGTGTCTTTCTGATGTTCTTCGTAGACTAGTTAAGGTACATAACAACTTGGACTTCAAGGTGTATGCCAATCTCTCCTGGTAACCATAATTCTCAGTGGTTTCATCGACCTGCCTCTTTCAATTGAAGATTGTCTGGAATTCCACTAGCTTCACATCTTCCACCAGGGTTTATTCAGTCACCACTATGGTCAGGTCTTCTCTCGACTACGGGAATCTCTTTATTTGGGAATACATGAAGACCTTGATTTCATTCCGCCACTCCTCTTCTGCGGTCCCTGCACTGTTAACTTGTGACTATGACATTACCTTTCCAAGGCCTGTGCCTCTTACTTGAGTCCATTTGTAGTCCAGCAGCAGTCTTACTTTGGGCCCACCTTCAACACTCTGTCCTAAGACTCTTCCTGTGATAACAGGATCGGGTCCTTCTGAAAATGCCACAGTTCTGGGTGCAATGGAGGACGGATGTTTCCGTTTTAGCACCCTGTGGCTGGAATCAATTTCCCTTTAATCTGCATGGAACGGTTGATTTTTTAGGGTTAAGGGCGCTGCTAGTGCAGGGGCTGCTTCCCCATTAGGGCAGAGGCGTGGTGCCCCACTGCTTTCTCACAGTGCGAGAAGTAGAAGCATAAAATTGTAAAAATACCCTTTTATGTTTCTGCTTCTCGCACTGCGAGAAAGCAGAAGGGTTTGATTGGGGGGGGGGGGCGGGTGGACAGGTCTGCTGCAGGGGAGTAGTGGCTAGCCCAATGCTGTGGGTCCTAACTGTTTGGTCGACCCTCTGGGACTGACCAAACCAGTCATGCGCACTCCCTCTTCTCCGTCTAGGCTGCATGCAGCCTACATGGTGAAAACGGCTTCCCCATAGGCGTCTGGCTGGGCGCCGTCCCCACCAATCACAACATTGTCATTCCAGCGTTGTGATTGGCTTAGGTAAGGGTAGGGAGGCCAGGAGCTGAGACGGCGAGGGACCCGGGAAGGTAAATGTATGTATTTATTTTATTAAATTAAATCCCCCCATGTAAACCCCGCGCAACCTCCAACACCCACATCCTCACACGCGAGTCATGCCGTCTGCGACAGTGGAACGCTGTTTACTACTTCATAACCTTACTAAACTCCTCAGTGATTGTTGCTTACTCCAGTTGTTAAGCACCAAGAAATTCTCAAGTGTGAGCGAAACAAAAGAGCCTTACAAAATATAAAACATATATTTCCACATTGAGATTTATCAAGTTTCCGTCAGAAAAAGGGCATCTGGCTGATTGTCATCGAAAAAGATGAATAATTCAGATTTATGTTTTGGGGGGAAACTGCAGTTAATTAGGAACATGTGTCACAGATATCCTGGCTTACTCTGTGCATTCTGGTCACGATGCCTTTGGAATGTAAATGCTTCATCTATCCCTTTAAACCTTCAGATCTAAAAGTGCAATTACTGGGTGGCCCCTTACTAGGCGTGCATCTTGAATATCGACCTCAGAAAATATTTGAGACAATTTCGAGTAACAAAATATGGGAAACTAAATACTGACAGGTAAGTAAGTCTAGATTTTGTATACCTAACTCCCCATATACGTACCTAAGTGGCACATATATCTTTAAGGAAAAGTAAATCTATATCTTTTCTATTTGCATTGGTACTTCAATATTCTATCCTCAATACTCTTGTCCTTCCGTGTTCTAGGGGTTGATATTCCGAAGTTCACTCTTATAAATAAGCCTTTGCGCTTCCATTGGCTGCGGACACAAGGCAGGTTAGGGGAACACAGCAGGAAGTCTTGTGCTTTCTCATCCAGGAAGTGAGGCAGGTTTGTGACCAGCACTATTCGATCCCAGGGACATCCGTAACTGCGGGGGAGGGGAAGGGCAAACACTGATCCTGGAATTTCAGGGAATAATACACAGGATTCAGTATTTTGCACCGATTTTCCTATGTTTTTGCTGGTTAATTCACCTACCACGCCTCTGCTTTTAGCAGCCAAAGAGCCCGGGTGAAGTACTTTTATTCCATGGGGTACTGCAGATTTTAAAGGCTAATTGGGCAAGTACAATCCCACTGTCGGGCTCGCGTGGACACTCGTAAAGAAGAGATGCTTCTAAGAAAGGGGTGTCCAACTCTGCCCACATGGACCGAATTCAGACAAGATTTTCAGGATAAGCAATGCTCATGTAAATAATTTCGATTTTAAGGGCGTGCGAAATTGCGTTCTTTTTTTTAATGGCATTTCATGTAATTCCAGGAAAATGTCATCAAGTTACGCTTTCGTGACTAAATGCGGCGTGCCAGTTTCTCGCTTTAATTAGTATATGCGGGTTCACCTCAGTGGTAATTTGCAGCATTTTTTTTAAGGTGAGTCCTGAAATAAAATAAGTTAGGTGAAATAACATAATGCAACATTTTGTGATATGCAGATTTCGTATAAGACAAAATTCGGGCATTTCACAAATTGCAAAGGCAGAATTAAAATTTCACTCAGGTCTCGATTAAATATATGTAAAGTATTCCACGGTGATCTTGGGATCCAGGCCTGCGTCGACCTATGTTGGACACCTCGGTTCCTGCTCTCTTCCTCTTGACTGAGCAAATGTGCAACCAGGCCAGAGGCGGGAAATGCTTCACTCACACAGGGCTCTGCTGAAAATGGCAGCACACATGTGATGCGTTATTCAAAGCAGGGTGTTCAGGAACGCTGTGAGCGACTTTTTCCAAAGATGATGAAGACCTGGAATGGAGAAACAGATGTTTGTGCTCGAAGCGTTTAGCAGTTAAGCATAATGTGCTCATTTGTTAAAGAGACGATGAGTGTGAGGTCTGTCAGTAGTTGAAGGCGTGAAATGTGTTTACTTCTGCCAGATATAGTTATCGCTCATGAGATGACAGGGATATTTGAGTATTACATTCCTTGAAGTCATCGTGTTCAGTATCCTATTATTTACAAGAATTATGTTAAACAAATATTCACTTAAAAATGCTCTCTTAAAAAAGAGAAGAAACCCATGGGCATATTTAACGAGCCAGCGTCACTAGTTTAGCACCAAGTGGTACATGTGTCACACATGTACCACTTTCCACTTTATGTGGTGCAAAAGTGAAGCAGGACTGCGTGGCTTTAAGTGGCCTCTTAACTCAAGAGTAAGGCAACGCAGCGCAAATCGCTGCGTCACCTTACTCTTTGTCCGGGAGACGTTCCATGGATGTCGCAGTGGGGTTTTCCATGCAATACTCATGGATTTTGACGCTGCCCCAGATTAAAAAAATCATATAAACCTGGGGAAGCAGCAAATACGAACGCCTCCCGAGGTGAGGTGTAACGAGGAGAAATATTTTCCTCAGTCATAATCTCTGGATGTGAAAGTCTCTCATTCTAGATCAAATTTTCACACACTTGCATGTTCCCGGGGCTGCTCGTCTATCGCCCTCCAGGGGCTGCCTCAGAGTTCGTACAGGCCATGACAGACATTCTAGCTTCATACAGTCTTCAGACAGCTAACTTTACGCTATTAGACGACTTAAATATTGGTTTAGAAGATAAAGCATGTACTCAGGATCTACCAGCAATCCAGCTCTCCCAACGGATCACGTCCCCCATGCACAATTAGGGCAATTTACTGGATCCCATTTTTACGAACATATCTAACACTCACTACTAATCTCTTTATCAGATTAGAATACAAGATACACAATAATACAGTTCTAAAACGACAGTAAATAGCACAATATACAATGGGCCCTAAGGGCGGACCAAACCATATATTAAGAAAGTGGTATAAGAACCACAACTTGACTAGACACAGTGACTACAGCAGGTAGAATCGCTGGGACCCCAAGGAACCACCCAAGGTAGTGACACAGGTGACCCACGGGGGACGCCTGCAGTGTGAGAACACAGGCGCGAGCCCCGTACTATTCTATGGGAAAGCCACGGTTGGAATTTTAGAAGTTAAGGACACTCAGGAGAGGACTTTGAGATAACCCCTTTAAACTTAGGGGGTTCTAGGGCGAGCACCTACGGGAGCACCAGAGTACTCGAGTTACTTCACCCAGGGAAGCCGGGTGCGTGGGTGTCAAATGGTGTAGGGAATCGTTGTTGATTTCAATGGCGATCTGCTGCAAAGTGCTGCAGCCGGGAAGAAGAAAAGTGTCCGGTGTGATCCAAGCCTGGTTCGAAGATCAGAAGAACCTGAAAGCAGGCTTCCCCGGGGTGGCATAATACATGCTGCAGCCCCTGCTAGGCCTCTGGGGTACCTATGCCCTGGGTACATAGTATACCATATACTAGGGACTTATAAGAGTACCCCAGAATCCAATCTGGAGTGTACCTAAAGTACTGGTAATCAATTTAGAGAGGGAGCAGCTAGGCTGGGGTCCTGGTTAGCGGGGCCCCAGCCAGACTAAAGTTGAAAAACAGTGAAACATCAGCAAAAAGTGTGGGTAACTATAAGAAGCAGATCCTACTCTCCTACACAACTCCCCCCCACCCCCCAATGTAAGGACATTAAACTTACCTTGACCAGTTGAGTCTTCATGTTCTAAGTGGAAATATCTGGAGAGTCCATCTGCATTGGCATGGTTACTCCCAGGTCTATGTTCCACTGTATAGTCCATCCCCTGTAGGGAAATGGGCCACCTCAAAAGCTTGGGGCTTTCACCCTTCATCTGTTTTAGCCATAAGAGGGGCTTATGGTCTGTCTGAACAATGAAGTAAGTGCCAAACAAGTATGGCCTCAACTTCTTCAGACCCCAAACCACAGCAAATGTCTCCCTCTCAATGGCTGACCAACGTTTCTCTCTGGGGGTCAGCCTTCTGCCAATAAAAACTACTGGCTGATCCTGACCTTCATCATTCAATTGTGATAACACAGCCCCAACCCCCAACTCAGATGCATCTGTTTGAACAATGAATTCTTTGGAGTAGTTAGGACTTTGCAGAATGGGAGCAGTGCACATGGCCTGCTTTAGGTCATCAAATGTCTTTTGACAGCTGACTGTCCACTCAACTTTCTTGGGCATTTTCTTAGACGTTAGGTCATTCAAGGGGTTCACTATGCATCCATAACCTTTGACAAATCTTCTATAGTACCCAGTCAGGCCCAATAAAGCTCTGACCTGAGTCTAGGTGGTTGGAGCAACCCAGTCCATTATGGTCTGGATTTTGCTCAGCAATGGTTGAACCTGGCCTCCACCACAAGGTGACCCAGGTACACAACCTGATTCTGCCCTATCTGGCACTTAGTGACCTTGATAGTTAGGCCTGCTTTTTGCAGGGCCTCCAAAACATTCCTCAGGTGGACCAGGTGATCATCCCAGGTGGAGCTAAAGACAGCAGTATTATCTAGATATGCTGCACTATAGGCCCCCAGGCCTGTAAGGACTTTATTCACCAACCTTTGGAAAGTGGAAGGTGCATTCTTCAAACCAAAGGGCATCACCACAAATTGGTAATGCCCACTAGGGGAAGAAAATGCTGTCATTGGCTTTGCACCATCAGCTAGTCTGATCTGCCAGTAGCCAGCTGTCAAGTCAAATATGCTCAGACACTTGGCTGATGCCAAAGTATCTATAAGCTCATCTGCCCTTGGGATTGGATGGGCATCAGTCCTAGTGACTGCATTGAGACCCCTGTAGTCTACACAAAACCTCACCTCTCTCTTGCCATCTTGGTGTGAGGCTTGGGCACTAAGACTACTGGACTAGCCCAAGGGCTATCTGAGGGTTCAATGACTCCCAATTCCAACATCTTCTGGACTTCAGCCCTGATACAGTCCCTGACATGATAAGGTTGCCTGTAAATCTTATTTTTAACAGGCAGACTGTCCCCAGTGTCCTCTTCATGAATGCACCAGGTATTCTGACTTGGAGTCAGTGAGAACATATGTCTAAACTGGCTGAGAACGTTCTGCAGTCAGTTTGTTGCTGGACAGTGAGGCTGCCTGCCAAGGCTACACCATCTACTGATTCATCATCAAGGTTCTGAGAGAGCAGGTCAGGGAGTGGGTCACTCTCTTCTCCTGTCCCTCATCAGTTGCCATGAGCAAGCCCATGTCAGCCCTGTTGACATATGGCTTGAGCCTGTTGACATGGAGCACCCTATGGGGGCTCCTGGGAGTTCCCAGGTCCACCTGGTAGGTAACCTCTCCCTTCTGCTCAAGTATTGTATGGGGGCCACTCCACTTATCTTGGAGGGTGGCTGGGGCCACAGGCTCCAACATCCATACCTTCTGCCCTGGCTGGTAAACAGTCAGCACAGCCTTTTGGTCATGCCAGGCCATTAGTAATTCCTGGCTAGCCTCAAGGTTTTTAGTTGCCTTTTTCATATACTCAGCCATCCTGGAGCGGAGACCAAGTACATAGTCCACAATATTCTGTTTAGGGGGTTTGAGAGGTAACTCCCATCCCTCCTTCACCAGACACAATGGACCCCTAACTGGATGTCCAAACAGGAGCTCAAATGGGCTGTAACCAACCCCCTTCTGTGGAACTTCCCTGTAGGCAAATAGAAGGCAGGGCGAAAGTATGTCCCATCTACGCCTACGCTTTTCTGGGAGACCTTTAATCATGCCCTTTAGGTTTTCTTTTAACCTTTCAACTAACCCATTGCATTGTGGGTGATAAATTTGTAATTTACTCCACACTCCTTCCACATTGCTGTTAAGTAACTAGACATGAAGTTTGCACCCCTGTCTGATACTACCTCCTCTGGAAAAGATTACAAGTAGGGCCCTTGCCACCACAGGCGCTTCAGTGGTCCTAAGGGGAATGGCTTCTGGGTACCTAGTGGCATGATCTACCACCACCAGTATTCATCTGCGCCCAGATGCTGTCTGAGGATCCATGGGACCAACTATGTCAATCCCAACCCTCTCAAAGGGAACCCCCACCACAGGTAGTGGTATCAAGGGGGCCTTTGTTGTACCACCTGCCTTACCACTGGATTGACAGGTGACACAGGAGCGACAAAACGTCTTGGTGTCTTCAGACATATTGGGCCAATGAAAGTGAGGGACACGTCTGTCCCAAGTCTTGTTTTGGCCCAGGTGTCCTGCTAAGGGAATATCATGGGCCCCTGAACTTCAGAGGTATAACCAACCTCCTGGAGACACCAGGCTTGGGGTCTCTACTCTCTGAGTACAGGAGTCCATCATCCCAATATATCTTATGGGTTCCACTAGCATTCTCAGCAGCCTCATCAGCAGCTTGCTTTCTGAGGGGTTCAAGAGAAGGACAGCTCAGCTGCTCCTGGTTCAAATCTGCCCTGGAAGGGCTCCTGTCCCCAAGAACTCAACCTTGTCAGGTTCAAGCTCATCTGGGACAGTTCCTTCTTCAAGCCTTAGATCATCTCCCTCAAGAGACTGATCTGCTTCCTGAGCCAGGGGGGAAGACACTGCCTTACCCCTGCTGCTCCTTTTCTTGGGAAGAGCAAATGAAGGGCAAACCCAATATACCCTTGAGGGCTTGGGCGGATGAATTGAAAAGGTAAAAATGGCAACAAGGGATTTTATTTGAAACACACTAATTTGTTGTATATTTCAAAAAATTAATTGGTAGGTGCATTTAAACAAATTAACACCGAAAGGATATCAATCAACTGATATAATCATCAAATATAAAGAGCACACACACGGCAATTCTTTTTGTGAATTGAACACAAGTCTTTTTATATATAAATCAAAGTAAAAAGGAGTACAGGTAAACCATTGGTTTGAGCAATACTTCATGAAAAAAAGGGGGTTACATCAAATCCGCATTTCATCAAGAGTCATCTATTCCAATGCAATTTAAACAGAGACTAATCTCATTCTTGACAACATAATCAACTGTGTATAGCAAATAATCTGAAAATAGATGATAGAGTCGACGTTTCGGTCTTGGGTGGTGTCAATCCGTCAGATCATCTTCAGGACAATTATTGCATAAAAAAGACCCTTCATAAATCACAGAAATTTCACGATACTCGTTTTAAAATCGTGGTATAGGCGTTTCTAGTTGGTGCGGATAGTCTTCAACATTTCTGACAGCAAAAAGTCTAAGCGCGAGGGAATCCTTCCTCGTATGATTTCCCAGATGTCTTGTAGAGAAATACGGACGTGCGAAGGTCTGTCCGGGTCAGGAAAGCCTATACCACGATTTTAAAACGAGTATCGTGAAATTTCTGTGATTTATGAAGGGTCTTTTTTATGCAATAATTGTCCTGAAGATGGTCTGACGGATTGACACCACCCAAGACCGAAACGTCGACTCTATCATCTATTTTCAGATTATTTGCTATACACAGTTGATTATGTTCTCAAGAATGAGATTAGTCTCTGTTTAAATTCCATTGGAATAGATGTCTCTTGATGAAATGCGGATTTGATGTAACCCCCTTTTTTTCATGAAGTATTGCTCAAACCAATGGTTTACATGTACTCCTTTTTACTTTGATTTATATATAAAAAGACTTGTGTTCAATTCACAAAAATAATTCCCGTGTTTGTGCCCTATTCTTGGGAGGCGCCTGGTCCATTTTTCCAAGATCCAGGGCCTATTCAGCTTTTGACATTTGTGAATATGACCTCGTCACAGCAAACATATGTGCAGGGATTCCCAGCATTTCTGCATGAGTCCTGAGCTCCACTTCAGCCCAAGCTGAAGTTTCCAAATCATTGCCAAGCAAGCATTCAACAGGGAGGTCTGCACTTACCACAACTTTCTTAAGGCCAGTTACTCCTCCCCAGGAGAAATTAACAACTGCCAAGGAATGGTCTGTCCTGACATTGCTAGCATTGGTCACTTGGTACATTTCACAAAGTATGATCTGCTCAGGAGCCACAAGATCTTTTGTCACCATTATGATACTTGCTCCTGTGTCCCTGAATGCCAACGCCTCTTTTCCATTGATTAAAGGCTGCTGTCTGTATTTGCTCAGATTACTGGGACTCACAAAGGAGGACAAATCCATGCCTCCATCACAGATCAGTACAGTCTGAGTTGGAACTCTGACAAGGACTGAGTCCACCTCAGAACCCAGGGTTAACCCTACTACACCCTTATTCTGACTACCACCACTTGGAGCTGAACTAGGGGCAACAGTTGCCTCAGGGGGAAATGGTGGCTGGAGTTGAGTCTTTGGACTTGGTACAATCACTTGTCGAATGGGTTTTCGGTTTACAGATTTTACACCATGGTTTCTTTTGGCCTTTTCTTTTGTTAGATTGAGACTCCCCACCAGATGTAGATTTTTGGGGCCCTTGAGAAGACTTCTGGTCTTTACCCTTGTCCCCACCCGTATCAGAGTTTTTGGAATCCTGCTTCTTGGAGTCACCACCTTGGTTCTGAACCTTCTGCCTCACGCTGGTTCTGACCCATTTGTCTGCCTTCTGTCCCAATTCTTGGGGAGAGGTCAGATCAGAGCCCACCAGGTACTGATGCAACAGCTGATTTTGACAATTATTAAGGATCTGCTCCCTCATAATCAAATTGTATAATCCTTTAAAATCACACACTTTACTGCCAAGTAACCTGCCATCCAGAGCCTTAATAGCACAATCTACAAAATCAACTCAGTCTTGAATCTGTGCCTTTTGGGTGTCTCTGAACTTCAACCGGTACTGTTCAGTGGTTAGGCCAAACCCATCTATCAGTGCACTCTTCAAGACTTTGTAATTGTCTGCATCCTATTCTCTAACAGTGAGGAGCTTGTCTCTACCTTTGTGTGCAAAGGAGAGCCACAAGATTGCTGCCCACTGCTACTGAGGGACCCTCTGTACTTTACAGGCCCTTTCCAGTGCAGTTATCCATTTGTGGATGTCATCCCCACTCTGTTAGGGCGGGACAATCTTGTTCAGGTTCCTATGGTCATGAGTATGATCTCTACCTCTAGGGACACTGTTGCTGCCACCTTGGGGCTCTAGCCCCCATCTATGTGAAGCTCTCTGGAGCTCCAGGGATTCTCTGTCCAATACTAACTGTTCCCTCTTTATCCTAAGCTTAGCTTCCTCAAACTGGATCAGTCTGCATTTTCTCTCATAAGAGGACTCCCTCTTCTGGGGGAAAATGGTCCTATGAGAGACAGAGGTCCCTCCAGATGCACCCGAATGATTAGACTCCAGACAAGGAGATCTTGATCTTCTTGGCACACCACCACCCCTTCCAGGTGGGGTATAGAGAGGGCAACTGAGGCCTTTTCCCACACCTTCAGGATGGATTTGATTTTCCAGGTTAAAATCATCTTGATCCTCCTGGTCAGCTTCAGAGTCCTGGTCATAGGTGTTGTCACCTCTTGGCCTTTCCTCTTCTGCTTCCCCACCCAACCTGCCTACCTCATCAGACCCTGGGGCCTTTCTGAGATCATCCAACAGTAAAGCCTCCATGAGGCATTGAGTGTTTGCACTCCTCCCTGTCTTCAACTTCCTAGCTGTACACAAGTTTCTCAATTCCACGAATGTGAGATGGTCATACTCGGATGACAAGGAGCCACTGGCTTCAGGTCTTGAAGACATACTAGTGTAGTGAGGTGTTGCACCTACCTAACCTTGTGGGAGCTACTAGACTCTCTTGAGTTGGGGTAAAGGGGTGTGCTGGTTCCTTTGCTAACCCAACTCCAAGTTCAGTAGAACTTACTTTATTCTAGACTTGATTTATATGTACCTATGTACCTATAGTGGTTTTCAGTTAGTCACTCAAAGAGATTATCTGGTAAAGCAATAGCAAGCTTGAATCCAACCGCTGCACACCAATGTGAGAAGTTGGCCTGGCATATGCTGTCCACTAGTTATAGTGGGCACCAGTCCAAACAACCCTTATTGATGATAGGTTTAAAGATAACCTTCATTGAAAGCTATCCTAGTGGTAGCTATGGAGAGCAGCCTTCAGGATAATTCTTGAAGGAGTGTAAAGCAGCTTGGTTTACAAGATTATAATCTCTTGAATTACTAAATGAAAGGAGAACCACACAAGGAATATATAAAATATATGTATTTATTTCTAAACACTCACTACTAATCTGAGATTAGAATTCAAGATACACAATAATACAGTTCTAAAATGACAGTAAATAGCACAATATACAATGGGCCCTAGGGGCAGACCAAACCATATATTAAGAAAGTGGTATAAGAACCACGACTTGACTAGACACAGTGACTACAGCAGGTAGAATCGCTGGGACCCCAAGGAACCACCCAAGGTAGTAACATAGGAGACCAACGGGGGATGCGTGCAGTGTGAGAACACAGACACGAGCCCCGTACTATTCTATGGTAAAGTCGCGGTTGGAATTTTAGAAGTTAAGGACACTTAGGAGAGGACTTTGAGCAAACCCCTTTAAACTTAGGGGGTTCCAGGGCCGGCACCCACGGGAGCACCGGAGTACTCGAGTTACCTCACCCAGGGAAGCCGGGTGCATAGGTGTCAAATGGTGTCGGGAATCGACGTTGATTTCAATGGCGCTCTGCTGCAAAGTGCTGCTGCCGGGAAGAAGGAAAGTGTCCGGTGTGATCCAAGCCTGGATCAAAGATCAGAAGAACCTGAAAGCAGAGGGGACAGAGTCTGGGTCACTTGACAGTGACCAGGGGCACGATAGACGAATGCCCACCGATGGTGGGTGTTTCAGGTGCGAAGAGGCGAAGCTTGACTCTGCAGCCACAAGGAGCAGGAGGTGTCAATGACAACCAGGAGCTGGATTCGAGCTGTTCCACGAAGGATGTCGAGTGCTGCAGTGTCGGTGCCCGGATTGGACCCAACAAGCCTTGGCAACAGCAACCCATGCAGAAAGAGAAAAGATGCTTCGGTGCGGACCAGCAAGGTCCTGGGGACTCCCCAAGCAATGGAGAGTCAGGGCACATCTGGAGCAACCAGGTAAGCCCAATTAAAGTTAAAATTGCCTTCACACAGGGACCCACCAGTCGACGGACCTGGAATCACAAAGGGACCTTCGAGAGAAAACACAAAGTGCCAGCTCACGGAACACTCGCAGGCAATCTTCGGTGGAAATGCTGCTCGGGGTCAGGGCTACAAGTAACCTAAAGCTCAGCTGTAGGAGTTGTTGGAGAGCTGATGCTTCTGCAAAGTGACGTGGTGTCCAGTGGTGCGGGTTGCACAGTCACCACGAGGGATGCGGGCCTCAGACTTGCAGTGGGCACTGATCGACCTCTAAGACCACGGAAACCCACCTCCTGTGTTGTAAAATTCTTCAGAGTCCGGCGGGAGCTTCGGAGATGCACACCAGTCAGATGCGTCTTTGGTGCCTGCCTTGCAGGGGAGTAACTCCTTTACTCCAAGGGAGATTCTTCAGTAATCTAATTCAATATAGATCGTCGAAGTTCCAGAATTCAGTATCAGTGTTTCGTCCAGGTGTAATCTAAAGTCCTGTAGCAAGTGGTTCTTATCTTATACCCAAGGAAGGGGTGGGACAAACTCTAGTGACCCATGGGAGGGACAGGAAAGAGGGGTGGCTACACCCATTTACTTTGTCCAGTTTTGCACCAGAGCAGGGGCTGGTAGCCCCTGCAACCGGTTTGAGCTGGACTATGCACAGGGACACCAAATGTGCCCCCAGTGGAGACTACAAAGCACTCTTGGAGTGCACCCACCCAGCCCCAATACACTAAAGCGTGTCTGGGAGGTGGTGACACCTCCCTGTGACAGGAAACTATTGTCCGGGTCTCCCTTGCCGGAGTTTCGTCCAGCAGCAGGAGGGCAGACTTGTGTCTGTGGCTGGCAGCATCCATTTTGTGAGGCCAGGGCTCTGTTAGCTGGTACTGGGTATACCAGTGCTGTCATGTCTTTCCCTCTAGAAGGCTGGGATCATACTCCCACTCCAGTTACTGGTGTAGGGGTATGATTCCAAGGTGTTTGACACCAAACACGACATGTTTCCGTGCAGCCATCCCCAAGTAAGCATTTACTGTTTGGTTATAATGCACTTAAGAGTATATGGTTTGGCTGCATCACAAACAACCCAGGAATAAAGGTTCCGAAGGCTGCAGAGGGGCTTAGCTCATGCATGGGCACCCTCTCACATAAAACCCAGCACCCTGCCTTCAGGATTAGTAAGGCCTGCCATAGGGGTGACTGATAGGTATATATGTGCAGTGATATGGAGCGATATAGTGAACCTATATCTCAGTAAGGGGTGCATGCACCACCTTACCCAGGCTGCAGTAGCAGTCCTGTGGTGTCATTTTGGAAGGCTTCCTAGGGGTGGCATAGTACATGCTACAGCCCCTGGTAGGCCTCTGGTGTACCTATGCCCTGGATACATAGTATACCATATATATATAAGGGTACCCCAGAATCCAATCTGGAGTGTCGTCTATGGTACTAGGAATCCATTCAGAGAGGAAGCAGCTAGGCTGGGGTCCTGAATAGCAGGGCCCCAGCCAGACTAAAAACCAAGAAAAACAGTGTTACATCAGCAAAAAGTGGGGGTAACCATAAGAAGCAGATCCTACTCTCCTACACCCGGTACCAGCTAACGGAGCCCTGCCATCAGAAAATGGATGCTGCCAGCAACAGATACAAGTCAGGCCTCCTACTGTTGACCGAAACTCCAGCAGGGTAGACCCGGACAATAGGTTTCCTGTCACAGGGAGGTGTTACCACCTCCCAGACAGGCCTTAGTGGTTTAGGACTGGGTGGGTGCACTCCAGGAGTGGGGGTAACTATGAGAAGCAGATCCTACTCTCCTACACCGACTTTGATACGGTCTCCCAACCCACTCTACTTTGTAGAGTGGAAAAAGTCTGCATTGCAAGTAGTGCATTAAAATGGTTATGATAATTTCTAAACAATAGGAGCTTCCAAGTTTGCGAGGGGCCTTTTCTCGCTACGAACCATCATCTAAAATTTGCAGTGCCGCAGTGCTCCTCCCTCAGCCCCACATTCTTTAAATCTATATGTCTGCCCCTTACCCGACATCATTTGTTCCTTAGGCTTTACCATGGTTTCGTACGTGGATGATATGCCGTTTATTGTCTCTCGCTCATCTTATATAGGCTCCATACTTCAAACACTAAACATATGTCTAGAGCAGGTCACCAACTGGATGGCAGCTAGCTGCCTGAAGCTAAATGGAGATAAAACTGAGATTATCATAGTCGCCAATTTAACTGGCCCCCCATCCCTAGGTGATCGACCATCCCCCCAAACCAAAAGTGAAAAGTCTGTCTGTCACACTGGACAGACAACATACCATGGCCTCCCAGGGGAAAGAAGGTTGCAGCCAGCCGCTTGGCCTCCTCCGCGCACTGAGGACGACTCTTAAATGGCTTCTGATAGACGTGCACAGGATAATGGTGCAAGGCTTAATACTATCACATCTTGATTACAGCAATTCCCTTTACTTAGGCAGTCCTCTCTCTGTCATTTAAAAGCTGCAATTCATTCAAAATGCCGCCGCTCAAATACTATAAGGTATTCCAAAACCTCAATCAGCTCGCCCGGCTCTCAGCACGCCTCACTGGCTGCCAATATGCAGAAGGATCCAATTCAAAGCACTTTGCATTGCACATTGTGCAAGATACAGAGCAGGCCCGTGCATCCTTCGTCATCTCATTAACCCTTACCATGCCAATAGAGCACTTAGCTCTAACAACCTATGCCTTCTCGCCGTCCCCAGAAGGAAGGGAGCCAGAGGCGTAGGCCGCTAGTTTGCATACCTCTCCCCTAAACTCTGGAACTCATTGCTGACCAGTGTTAGACTAAACGAAAATCTACTAAGCTTCAGAAAGCACCTTAAAACCTATCTGTATGCCAACCCACTCAATACTCAAGCAAGGGCTCTTACCGCTGGGAAGCCCCTTTTGGGTAGCTACGCGCTCAACAAAAACCTGTGACTAGAATAGAATTAGGCATTCTGTAAAACACAGACTTTCTTCATTCAATGAGAAAGCCTTCAAGGAGACCATGGACCAAGATGACAGTTCACAGGGCTGGTATTTTTGTTGGCCCAACCCAGGTAAAATGATGCTTTCTTCCAGCCACCCCCTGCTCTAGACAGGTGACCAGCCACCTGGGGTAACTTTGTACACTGCTTCTGAGGATCAACTGATCAACCATAAGCATATGTTGATATATACCCCTCTTTTTATGAACTTTGTCCTTAGATGTGGACCTGGAAAGTGGATTTAGAGAACACATTGAGCAAGTGATATTGGTCTAAATTTGAAAAGATTGAAAGACCACTTTAACTAGGAGTCTTGAAGAGTCCCTCCCAGGGCAATATTGAGAAATTAGTGGCAAAAAGGTGTACTGAATTCGGCATTGCACTAATGGAATCCACCAACACGTGCTAAGGTTTGGAGACACGTTCCAGAATGGCTCAGGTTTAGCCCTTCAGGATCTTGGGAGTGAAAAAGATTGTTTGATAGGTCACTGTACAGCAGACTGTGGCAGTAGCGCTGCTCAGTACATGCTAGGATTTAAGACTCAATTTTAGCCTGGGCAAGGGACCCAGAAAGCTCTCTTCACCAAGGTCCTACCACCTGCCTTCGGCCACCAATTACTAGGCATGGGTGGAGGTGGGTATATCTACGATGGTGGGATCTCTGCATGCCTTAATAGCAGCTCTCGACACCTGCATGTTAGAATCAGAAGGCAGTACTTTCTGTCCAATTTTAACATTGCATGAGCGGAAGGATGTCGGTGGGCAAGCGGTTGTGTCCGCCAGATCCACAGTGGCTGCACCCCGTCTGCTCCTTGGCTATCAAGAAGTCCCCAGGGATTCCTCCTTGGCCTGCCATACATGGCAGCTGACAGTGGGGAAACCTTTATGGTGGAAACAGCTCCCATCACCTTTACACATTTGAGCACTCTAATGAACCATAGGATTACCTTCCCTGTGGTTCGAAGACACCCTTTGGCAGGAGGCTAGTGAAAGGGATAACTTTGCTGTTACTGAGCATGCGTATGTGAAAGGAAACTTTAATCACTGCACAGAAGTGCTTACTCAACCCCATTTTAGGAGAAATAGAGTAATAAGTATTGGCAAAGCAAATAACTCTGGACTTGGCAAGTTGGTGCAGTATTTTATTTATTGCAGACATACACAAGAAGAAGAAAAAAGAAAAAAACATGTCACTCGCTAATTGTGGCATAATCTGTTTGCAATAAAAACATTCATTAAAAAAAATTAACATTGAAAATAATTTCACTCGAACAGTATGGGTACTTCCTAGGACACAGGTGCACATCACAGGAAAATATGATTCTTATTGGCATGAAGATAATATACTATTGTCTTACTGTAATCTTAAATCATAGTTTAAAAACATGGTTGACTGCAAAAAAAGGATAAAGAATGGAAAACTGATGTAAAGTAATGAAAATTAATGTACTGGCCCACTAGCCCAAGTAATTCAGTGCACTGCTTTTTAGGCAGATGTGCACATCTAATCAGGAAACTAAATCATGGACAGTGCAAGAGAGCCAGTGGCTGAAGTGGACTGACTCGTTGATCCATGCTGTATGCTGTGGTGGAACAGAAGTAAAAAAAGAGAAGTACATGAATTTTGTTTATTGCATGAGTTACATGATGCTAGCAAAACAGTTAGAGCTGTCTCCAGCCCACACCTACAAATGACTTAAGTGGAGGTCAGACCTCTGCTATTCAACTCCCAACTAAGCCTGGGAGAAATCTGAATTATACTAGCCAAACTATCATAATTACTGAATAATACATAACACCAAAAATTCGTAAAATCTCTCTACATTTTTCATCACATAATTTTGCATAGTTTTTGCACATGGGAGCCTCCTTCAGGAAAAAAAAACATCACCAAAAGACAAGTGCATGCTCATGAGAAAAAAGTCACAGCAGATACCGGCAAACCACAGGTCAATCAATCAATCACTCAAGGGTTGGTAAAAATCAACTACTCACCTGTGAGGATCTCAAGTCGTTGGGGGGAGGAGGGGAGCAGATCAATCTAAGTGTTGGGGTCATTCAAAGAGCCATGTCCTGAGGTCTTTCCTTAACTGGGGTAGCATGGGAGATAGTCTGAGGTGGAGGGGTAGGGTGTTCCAGGTCTTGGCAGTGAGGATGGAGAAGGACTTTCCTCGGACTCTGGTCTTGCGGATTCTGTGGAAAGATGGCCAGGGCGAGCTGTGCAAAGCGGAGGTGTGTTTTGGGTGCGTGTAAGGAGAGGAAGCTGTTCAGGTATGCTGGTCAGGCATTGTGGAGGGCCTTGTAAGCATGAGTGAGGAGTTTGAAGATTATTCTTCTGTCTGCCAGGAGCCAGTGGAGTTCGCAGAGGTGTTGAGTGATGTGGTGTGCAGGGGGAGGTCAAGGACCAGTCTGGCTGCGGCATTCTGGACATTCTGGAGCTTGCAGTGGTTTTTCTGGGTAACACCGGCATAGAGTGCATTGCCATAGTCACGTCTGCTGCTGATGAGCATGTGAGTAACTGTCTTTCTGGATTCGGTGGGGATCCATCTGCGGGTCTTTAGCAGCAGCCGGAGGTTATTGAAACAGGCCAAGGATACTGAGCTGATCTGGCGGCCCATAGTAAGCGATGCGTCTAGTATGATGCCAAGGTTTTGGGTGTGGCCCATTGGGGTGGGGGGCCACCAGGTATCATTCCATCGGAGGGGGTGGATCCCAGGATGAGGACTTCTGTCTTGTCTGAGTTGAGCTTAAGGTGGCTATTCTTCATCCAGGTGGTGATGGCTTTCACCCCTACTTGGAAGTTGTGCCTGGTGAAGTTGGGTTCGTTGGTGAGGAAGAGGGTCAGTAGTGAGTCTTCAGCATAGGAGATGGTGTTGAGTCAGTGGTTTCTGATAAAAGTTGCGAGGGGGGCCATGTAGGCACTGAAGAGGGTGAGGCTGAGAGAGGAGCCCCGGGGAACTCTGCAGTTGGTCTGTGTCAGTTCCGAGAGGTATGGTGGAAGTCTGACCCGTTGTGTTCTGCCTATAAGGAAGGATCGGATCCAGTTGAGCCTTGTTACGGATGCTGAAGTCATGGAGTCTAGTGGTTAGGTGTGGTTTTCCACATGGGAAACCACGCCCCAAAGTAGTTACTTCGCCAGTGAAGTTTCTAGAAGGGCGATTGAGAACCTGCAGTGCTGTGCTTTTACACAATGGCTGAAGCTACATTGTCCGTCCAAGATGAGCATCCACAACCTGTTGAGGATGAAGAAAACACACCACCTCGCAGAAAAGAAAGTGATGAATGAAAGCACTTTACTATACTTTCTGGGAAAAAGAAGGTAACAGCAAAATATCTCAAGTACACAATTTGTGGCAAGCAGTTATCCAGAGGCAGTGCGGGACAAGTTCTATGTGGAAGCACCTAAAAACAATTCATGAGAGTGTCTACAGCCAGATGATATTCGAGAATGCAGGTGCAACAGGACAGCCGACCTTTACAGCAGCCTTGGGAGAACCATCTCCAGCTGCAGTAATTACAATACCAGCTGCCTGTGAGGAATTGTGTGACATGGTTATTCACTATGCAAAATGCCACATGCTTGTCACTGTAAAAAATTATTTTGTGGGTGCATTCTTGGATACAGTAAAGAAGCATCGCTGTTATATTTTTTTGTAGCTTCCAGTGAATACATAATGTTTGTTGAAGAGTGAAACCAGTTCCTTCTTTGCATTTCCCCAGCTTTACCATTTTTACTATCACATTCACTTTTTATTAAAACACAAGATTTTTTTTAAACTACTAAAAACGCTTATAGAAAAAAGGTTCTTGTTACAATGACCATCTACTAAAACAAAGAGCTAACGCTGAGTTTTTAATATATCAGTGACTGGATCGGTGTGTGAGTGGGTGTGTCAGTGTGTGCATGAGTGTATGCCTTGGTGTGTTAGTGTATATATTAGTGAGTGCCTGGGTGTGATAGTGTATGGATCAGTATGTGCCTGGGTGTGTTAGCATATGCATCAGTGTGACTAAAGGGGGTGGTGATGGACGGAGCATCAGAACCAATCAAACACTCACACCCAGTCAACAGATCTGGGTTTGATCCATCACCGTTCTTTAGCCCACTCTGCCACCCCAGTTCGGACATGGCCATATGCATATCAGTCTGACCCTGTGCCTCATGGGAACAGTCCAGCCCGAACTGCCAAGCCATGCCTTTCCTGGACCGGAAACAAGCTTCCTAGGACCGGTTTCTGGCATCAGTGTGAGCCTGGGTATGTCAGTGTATGCATCAGCGTGTGCCTAAGGGTGTTATTGGGTACATTACTGTTTGGCTGGGTGTGTCAGTGTCTGCATTGCTGTATGCCTGAGTGTGTCAGTGTCTGCATAAATAAGTCCCTGGGTATGACGGTGTGTGCATCTGTGTGTGCCTGGGTATGTTATTAGATGCATTAGCATTTGCTGCTGTGTCAGTGTACAATACTGCCAGGGTGTCTGACTGTCTGCATTGGTAAGTCCCTGGGCGTGTCTGTGTGTGCCTCAGTGTGTTATTGGATGCATTACTGTCTGGTTGGCTGTGTCAGTGTCTGCATTGTTGAATGCCTTGGGTGTCAGTGTCTGCATTGGTAAGCCCCTGGGTGTGTCAGTGTGCATCAGTTTGTGCTTGGGTGTGTTATTGGATGCATTAGTGTTTTGCTGGGTGTCCCAGTGTCTGTATTGCTGTATGCCTGGGTGTGCCAGTGTCTGCATTGGTAAGTCTCTGGGTATATTAGTGTGTGCATAAGTGTGTGCCCCGGTGTGTTATTGGATGCATTAGTATTTGGCTGGCTATATCACCGTCTGCATTGTTATACAGCTGGGTGTGTCAGTGTCTGCAATGGTAAGTCTCTGGCTGTCTCAGTGTGTGTCTCAGTATTTGCCTGGGTGTCTTATTGGATGTATTAGTGTTTGGATGGTTGTGTTAGTGTCTGCATTGCTGTATGTCTTGGTGTATCAGTGGCTGCATTAGTACGTTTCTGGGTGTGTCAGTGTGTGCCTAGGTGCCTTATTGTATGCGTAAGTGTTTTGCTGGGTGTGTCAGTGTCTGCATTGGTGTATACATGGGCGTGTCAGTGTCTGCACTGGTAAGTACCTGGCTGTCTCAGTGTGCACCTGGGTGTCTTATTGGCTGCATTACTGTTTGGCTGGGTGTCTCAGTGTCTGCACTGCTGCATGCCTGGGTGTGCCAGAGTCTGCATTGGTAAGTCCGTGCGTGTGTCAGTGTGTGCATGTCTTATTGGCTGCATTACTGTTTGGCTGGGTGTCTCAGTGTCTGCACTGCTGCATGCCTGGGTGTGCCAGAGTCTGCATTGGTAAGTCCGTGCGTGTGTCAGTGTGTGCATCACTGTGTGTATAAGTGTGTTATAGGATGCATTTGTTTTGGCTGGGTGTGTCACTGTCTGCATTGCTCTATGCATGTGCGTGTCAGTGTCTGCATTGGTAAACCTCTGGGTGTATCAGTGTGTGCCTTGGTGTGTTATTGGATGTATTAGTATTTGGATGGCTGTCTCAGTGTCTGCATTGCTGTAAGCCTGGGTGCATCAGTTTCTGCATTGGTAAGTCTCTGGGTGTATCAGTGTGTGTGTCAGTGTGAGCTTCGGTGTCTTATTGGCTGCATTAGTATTTAGCTGGCTGTGTCAGTGTCTGCATTGCTGTATGACTGGGTGTGTCAGTGACTGCATTGACAAGTCTCTGGGTGTCTCAGTGTGTACCTGAGTGGCTTATGGGATGCATTAGTGTTTGGCTGGGTGTCTCAGTGTCTGCATTGCTGTATGCCTGGGTGTGTCATTGTCTGCATTAGTAAGTCTCTGGGTGTCTCACTGTATGCATCAGTGAGTGCCCCAGTGTGTTAATGGATGCATTGGTGTTTATCTGGGTGTGTGAGTGTCTCTATTGATGTATGCCTGGATGTGTTAGTATCTACATTGCTAAGTCTCTGTCTCTCTGAGTGTGTATGTCAGTGTGTGCCTGGGTGCGCTTTTGGATGTATTCATTTTTGGCTGACTGTGTCAGTATTTGCATTGCTGTATGCCTGGATGTGTGAGTATCTGCATTAGTAAGTCCCTGGGTGTTTTTCTGTGTACGTGGGTGTGTTATTTCATGCACTAGTGTTTGGCTAGATGTGCCAGTGGCTGTATCGATGTGTAGTTAGGTGTGCCAGTCGATGTATCTATGTGGGTCTCTGTGTGTCAGTGGCTGTGATCAGTGTGAGCCTCTGTGTCTGAGTACCTCTATCTGTGTGTAGCTGGGTGAGTGAGTTGCACTGCTGATGTGTGCGTAGGTGTGTTAGTAACTAGAAATCTATCCTTGGGTGTGCATCCTCAAAATCTAAAGTTATGCAACAACACTGCACAAACAAATTTGTAGAGTATGTTACCTCAATAAATAGTGCAATTCATCTGCATAAAAAGAAAAAAACAGAAATATTTATTAGTTTTAACAATGCATAAAGACATAATTCTAAGAAATAACTAGACATTGCTCATGCAGTAAAGGTAAGTATTAATATAAATAAGCATTTCTTTTTCCCTTTTTTTACTGTTCTCAGCTTCTTTACTCATATACCATAAACAATGCACTTTTTAAGCAACCATCATTGAACAGTACTGATCTCTGGGGGACTACTGACCTCAGGATTTGAGTCTCAGATTTGGTAGTTGAGGAAAAAGTTTGTAACGTATGATCCATTAGGAATGATATTCCCAGGGCGGGCCTCCAGACCTAGGGCAGCCAGTTTTTCCTCCAAAATGGAGTGTGACACAGTATCAAAGGCTGCGCTAAGGTCTGACATAATAAGTGCAGCCGTTCTGTGCTCATCAAGGCGCTGCCCAAACACTTAGTCACACCCAAAAGGGAGAAATATGTGCTGTGCTCAGCCCTAAATCCAGTTTGAGAGGGATGAAGGCCCCACAAATGAGGTCAACTGGCTATTAATATGTTTTTCTAAGACTTTGGAAAAGATCGGAAGAAGAGAAATGGGACGAAAGTTGAACATATTAGTCGGGCCCAGATTAGATTTCTCAGAAGGGGAAGGACCATGGCACGTTTCCATAACACCATAACAACCTGCATGCGTAGGTTTCTGAGGGATTAGTCATGGTAACATCTGACTGAGCTTCATGAGTGCAATCTAGAGTCATTTGGGAAATAATCTTTTCTGCTTTTTGATTAAAGAAATGAGCTAACGCCTCGCATTGCGCAGAGGAAAGCAAGAGTGTAAGAGGCCGATTGCAGGGGTCTGATTATTCTTTAACCCCCTTAAACAGGGTCTGAGAAGAATTTCTAGCACTTAAAATGTTCTCTGAATAATACGCAGCTCTTGCCAGTTTGCAGAGGCCGTAAAATTTGTTTAGCTCTGTTCTATAATGGCTTTAAGCTTCCTCAGGGTAGAATTTCGCCATAACCTTTCCAGGGCCTTTCGCTGTTGTTTTTCATATTTCAGCGCTTCACTAAAGGGGCTGGCGGCAAAGACCGACCAGAACATTTGACAGTGGCAGGTAGGATTTGCTCCACAGCCTCTGTGAGCGAATTATAAATTAGATCAGAATCAGCATCCATCATTTGTTTTAGAACTGGTCTTTTATGATGTAGTAGATTATTCAATGCTGGAATGTTCAGTTTCATCCAATTTATTGATTTAAAGGGCTGGTTTGGGCATAATGCTAGAAAACTGGGTGGGATTCTAAAAGTAAAAGGCACAGCAAAATGGTCAAATCACAATAGTGGCAAACAGGGGGCAGTCATCAAATCTGAGACAATGGATCCAGTAGATGATCGACCAAATGAGAGGGGCTAGTATTGCCCAAATTTAGGCTGAGGACGCCAAGATCCTCTATGAGAGTGGAGCTTAGCTTGCACCTAGGGTCGTCTAAATGAAGATTAATGTCACCACGTAAGGTGTAATTCACTATTTTAACATAAGTGGAGATAACAAATCCATCAGAGAGGTACATTAGTTACCAGCATAACCAGGGGGACAATACAGCAAGACTCCTGAAAATATAAATTTAGGTTTAAGCAAAAGCGCAAAGCAAAGAGCTTCACAGTCAGGGACAGACAAATCTTCAATTTTACATTTGAAAGTCGTTTTTAAAAATAATAGCAATCCTGACACCTATCCTATCATGTCTGTGTTTCACAGCTATAGAGTAATAATGCGGGAGAGCCGTAATTACATCCGGTGAGGAGCCCTTGAGCAGCCTTGTCTCAGTAAGAAACAGAGCGTCAGGCTGAGAATCCCATAACATGTTTCGGGAGGAATTGACAATTCAAACTAAGGTACAAAAAGTCTCTGGTCAGACTAGATCCTCCAGAAGACTCAAAGATATGATCATTCATAGTCAGTGAAACCTCAAGGCTGTTAGCTACAGATGAGTGCCAGGCATTACTAACGTTACTGTTTACATCAATAGAACATGCATAGTTATAATTGTTACAGGCTGAGGGACTCACCCCAGGCACAATAATCTGACAGTCCATATGGTGGACAGGCTGTAGAGTCTTTAATTGGTCTGCAGTGTAAGATAGTTTCTTCAGTAGACGAGGACCAGGGCTTTTGGCCCCTGGCCCCAGCTGGGCGCAGACAGGCTTGCCTTTGGTGGGCCTTCGGCTCACCAGCGGTGCGTGCACTCCCCGGCGATCTCAAATAGGGAGGTGTCACTTGGAGTTAGACCGCAGTTGGCAAAGAAAAATTACGGCACTGCCAAAGATGACTGAGGGGCAAGGAAGCAGCACTTGAGCATGTGCTTTCCCACAGCCCAAAGGTAAATACACACCAGCCCCAATTCCCCCGAACACCTTTGTTCCCACAGCAGAGAGAGATTTTTAAAAATAGAACAAACAGGTTTAAAAAAGCGATCGTGTAAATATCATTCAAGTAGCATAGAATATGATTAAAACATATTAACCAGCGTGCAGAGGAAGTGTAGCATAAAAATACTAACAAATGTAATAGTTGGGCAAAGCGAGCAGCGAAAGATTGATTTTAACTCAAACACAAGCCCCTACATTGCATCTCATATTAATGAACCCACAATGATGCCAGTGTTGGATTTATTAATACATGCACACCGAGGGCACCTTAGAGTTGCCCCCTAAAAACCTACTAGCCTATAGAGTTTTGACCAATTGGCTTTTGCCAGCCTCCCGCCAGAGACGAGTTTCTGAGCCCACAAGTGTGAGGGCCTTTGCTCTCAGGAGGTCAGAAACAAAGCCTGCTCAGGAAGAGGGTGTTCACACCCCATCCCACAGGATGACCTGTTGATTTGCATTCCAAGGCAGGGGAGATTCTAAGATGCAACTACCTTTGGAATACGAGTCTGGATTCCCTCGCAGGAGAAGAAGCCGATCCCCTTTGTCCAGAACCCTTTGGCACCTGGACAGGTGGAAAAATTAGCTAGTCAGGGAGGTGTACCCACTCCGATGCTAGTACCACCTAGACATTTCTGCCGGCCTCCTTCCAACCGCGAGAAACTCCAGCACCAGATCCAGCACCCAAAGAAACCACTGCATTGGAGCCTTAAAGCCCAAGGAGAAATGGACGAAGGGTGTCCCTGGGTGCCCGTGGATCTCAAGGGTCGAGCCCCCCTGTGGCTTCCCCCGAACTGGTGCCCCAGTCCCTGCTTGCAGCCTCTTTGTAACTAGACCATTCTCCCATTGAATTGAATTGGACACACAACACCGTAACACACCTCTGCACCTGGAAGCCCAAGAGCCCCCCGAGGTGACCTGTTGGTGTGGACTTGGACCTTGCCCCATACTCACCTCAAGTTCAAAAGAACAGTCTCAGAAGTCACTGACAAGTGTCCAAATGCAATACATGTTTTTCTTTCATAGGATAACATTGCCAATACATAAAATGCAGTGTCTATTTCTGAAAACTGTAAAAATTCATAACTCAAAAAGTACTTACACAATTCCAATGATCTTGGTATATATATTTATATAGAAGTACGTGTTATTTTTATAAATTGGTGTTGGATTTCGTCAATTGAGGGTGTGTCTCATTTACTGCTTTTGTGTGTGTAATAAATGCTCAGCACTATCCTCTGATATGCCTATCTGCTCCCCCACACTACCACAACAGAGAGCAGCTGGGGTGTCATTTGTGCCCCTGTTATTCCTTTGGGGTTTGCCTGGACTCTCTGCACAGTGTACCTCATCTTGGTGCACTATTTAGAGAGCCAGCTTCCTACACAACTTATTTTACTATTTACAAATAGTTTTGTGCATAACAACTTTCAACACATGCATGTATATCTTTACACCAGCACAAACAAAAGTGATGTCTGGAAACATTTTAGAATACCTTTAGGAGAAGAGATTACAGCTTAATATGTGCAATGTAATATTTGTGGCATACAATTACCCAGCAGCACTGCCAAGAAGTTTTCACATGGGACAAGTTCCAATTGGAAGCACTTAAAAACAATTAAGTAAAGGCTGTACAACTGTATGATGCACCAGAAACTAGGTGCAACAGAATATTCCACCTCTGGAGCAACCTTGGGAGGACATTCATCAGCTGCAGTCATCACAATACCAGCAGCCTGTGAAGATTTGAGTGAGATGATTACTCACTGTACGAAATGCCACGTTTGCCGCTATAAAAATGTGTCATGTGGGTGCATTTTGCCTTCTACTGTACCTGTGTGAATGACTGTATAAGTGTGTGAGTACATGTATCAATACCTGAATGGGTGTGCCCTTAACTTAACTTAATAATAAATACATTTATTACTTTACAAGCATATTTTCTTAACATATTAGAATACAATTTGAATCACATAATTAACAAACATAACATAACTTATTTAACTATTTACAAAGGCCATCTTCATCAAACAAGCTTTATTCGACTTTGCTAGTCATAAAAGCATTACAGATAAAAAAAATTAAAAAACAACGAGGATAAGAAGTTAAAGTAAGGTTAAAACATTTAGGTTAAGACGTTTGTGCAAAGTTATCATTGTATCAAACATAACATGCCATTGCTAGATTAAAACCATCAGATACAAGGAATCTCTAAAACCCTAAGGGACGTAATGAGACTCACATGTCCTGATATGCCCACAACGCCTACACGGTTTAAAACATTTCATCATGCTCAATTTCTCTCCCTAATTTGGTTGCAACATATGTGCCACAAACACCAAAAAAATTCAGCCAACCGGCATTGCGTACCTAGGTGATGGGTCAGAGCAAAGAATTCGCAGAGCAGTGCTATGTAATCTTGTGCCCAGGTTCTTGCAGAGCTGAGCCAGCCATGCTTTCCACGGGCCAGCATAAGCCGGGCAAGCAAAGAACACATGCAAATATGATTTTATGTGTGTGATGCATGCATGACATTTATTGTCCCCCGGTGGGAGACCATTTGGATGAGAAACACTTCAAGGGGAGGGATCCAGATCTAAATTGGAACTAGAGTTTCCGATTCAAGGGCTTTTTAATAAGGTCCCAATAAGGCTCAAGACTCTGAGATGGCTTTATCTGAAGAAAGAGCCCCGTAAGTGAGATTGGGTCATGACGCCTAAAATCTTAAAATGCAACCATTTCCCAATAAATTTCTTTGAGGCCATTTTTTGACAGGAACGTTGAGGTGGAAGGGTGGTCCCACAGGTGCAATAGGCCCATTTTATTAATCAAACGTCTCAGATCCTGAAACCACTAGATTTTATGAAAACAATCAGAGTTAATAATATCCCTTAGGCCCTCTGTGTAGGCTGCCAACTCCTGTGAGCACCATAATCTGCAGCAGAATAGAATTGGGCGTAGTCTGGCTAGATCTGACAGAGCTTTCCTGCCTAGGTCATTCCTTAGGGGAAGAGTAGGTGTACTCTGTGGCAAACTAGTGATCGTGCATATAAACGCATTCTCTGCTATCGTTAGCTGGGTCACATTCTCTAGGCCCCACAGCTCTGCCCCATAAAGGACATAACTCACCACTTTACTGTTGTAGATTTGGAGTACCGGGCTAAGGGGCTTTGTCATAGAAGATTTAAATTCCTTTCTAAGGGTACCAGTAAACTGCCGATGCTTTAGCGCCATAACTTCAATGTGAGGCTTCCACTTCATGTCCTTTTGCAGTCTGATGCCCAGATAAACAAAGGCATCAACCTGCTCCACAGGAAGCTCATCCATCATTATTTTCCCATTGAACGATCTAGGTTGGTTGAATGCCATAAATTCTGTCTTAGCAGCATTAACTTTAAGACCCCTCAGTAGGCAAAAAATCTTATTAGCGGTAAAGGGCGCGGTGCAATCCATCTGGCGTTTTAAAGATTATCAGCGTGTCATCCGCAAACATTAGGATGGGAAGTTTACTTCCAGGTAGGGTAGGAGCATCGGTGTGGATAGCATTGAGGAAGTTTGCGACTCCATTTATAAAAAGAGAAAACAATGTGGGAGCCAACATGCATTCTTGGCGAACACCCTTGTGCACAGGGAAGGGAACTGTCTTATCACCTGCCACACCCCAGCGTATTTGTGTGCAATTATCCTCATGGAGGTGGACGTTTAGGGAGAGTAAGTCGAGTGGCATCCCCATCTCCTTCAGGACCTCCCACAGTTTATTCCGTGAGACCAGGTCAAAGGCTGATTTAAGATCGACAAAGGCAGCATACATGCTACCCTTGCCGAGGGTGAATGTCCACCAATAAATAAGAACAAATCGAAAGACCTGGTCAATGGTACTAATATGGGCCCTAATGCCAGCCTGGAAGGGGGTGAGGATAGTATTTGTCTCAATCCATGTCTGGACCTCGGCCAGAACAAGCCTGGCCACCACTTTCTGTATAGAATCGATAAGGCTTATTGGCCTATAGTTACCAGGCATGGATTTATCTCCATTTTTGTAAATGGGAATTATCTCCGCCCCCGCCAGGTAGACGGGATGGGAGCTCCTTGCGCTATGGCATTAGCAAGTAAGAGTATATATTTGGACCATTTTGGTCTATCAAACATGAAAATGTCCACTGGGATACAATCTAATCCAGGGGCTCTACCACTTGTTAGAGCGCTTAGGGCGCCGCTAACTTCTACCTCATCAAATACCCTATCAGTGGAAAAAGGGTGGATCGGAAACAATGAATTATCGTCTGTTTCATCTTCAGCATATTGAGTAGAAAAGTGGCTAACCTACGCGTCGGGGTCAACATGATTTTCGGGTGGCTGGGCTATTCCTCCCCTAAACCATTTGACCACATTCCAGAACCATTTGGAGTTGTTACTGTCACAAGCGGATTTTAATACCTGCCATCTATCCTCATCCCAAGCTTTTTTGGCACCATAGATAACATTCTAACAAACACACTGAAACTTGAACTTTTAAAACAAAAAGTAGTACCATTGGAAAAAAAGAGATGATTCCTGGAAATGTGGAGCAAGAAGTAGGTGAAGCGGTACAAGGGAGGTGTAGACATGCTCCAGTGTATAAATGGGAGTGCAGTAGTAATTGTATTATTTGCCAGGAACCAATTGATACAGTAGGACCCCACCCATCTACTTGAAGTGCTGCTGTCTATTTATTTTACCTCTGCTAATATTGGGACAAGTGAGTACTTGTATCATTGTCATGTTGAGCTTAAGTACATGTTGTGAAATTTAGGAACACTAGCTTGGTTTCTAACACTGAGTTGTGCAGAACATCCATGGGATCACTTACATTACTTTCTAAGAGAAGTAAATTCTAAACTCTAACATTAAAGATATCCTCAACTGAACTTCAAAAAGGGCTTAAAGGTACAGTTGTGTATTTTCCTTTAGATATGGAACATAATATTGAAACAGTGGGTGTAGAGACAGATTTGGAAGAACCACTTGTTATTCTCGTGAATTCTGTGTCTACCAAAAACAACAAAATCTGCCAAGAACTAGCAGATGTAAATAAGGTAAAGGAAGCTATATCTTAAACACATTAATTTGTACTATAAAGATTTAGATGTTCTCTTACATTGAAGTTACATGAAGGAAGAAATGTTGCCTTGAACTGGACAGTTTGAAAAAGTGGATAGAAGTAAATCTGAAGAAATATATGAGCATTACAGTATCCATCCACTACATTCAAAAGAGATTATAGGTGATGCCATTGAACTGTATCAGATGAAACAAGCTAAAAGAACACCAATGAGTGTCTGGAGAAAAGGTTCCTCAAGTTGCTTCTCCTCAGCTCGCTTTGAAAGAACCCCCAAAAAAGTCTAAAACTATTAGAAACACCTTCTTAAAAAAGAACAATACTTTTAACAAACATTTCAGAACTATCCAACAAAATCCTCACAGCAGTAGTGACATAGTTTCTCACTTAGACTGAATTTCAACCTACACTCCTCTGAGATTAAATTATACTTACTGACAAGGACCTCCTTTATAGTGAGATACCTCAACCTCTTGCCCTTCTCTACAGCCAGAATGATGAACCTCCCATCACCACAAATATGACTCTAAAAGCACCTCTACAATCCTCCTAAGAGATCCTCTGTACCACTACAGCTACTTCTTATGTCAGAAATAACCTCTCTATATCAACCCCCTCCTTAAAGTCAAGCACCAAGTATATGAACTCTTTCCTCTACACTGGACACAGTTGGGGTGCTCACACCATTTTTGATAGACTCTAACAGCTATTTACCCTTCAAGTGCACGTCCTTAACACTCCAGTCATCAAGACCCTTTTCTCCTCCAAGGTTCTCTATACTCACCTTTTCTCTCCTCTGTCCCCAGCTGGACCAGCTGGGACCTCTCAGCCTTGAGTTCTTCAGGGGACTGGGTTTGGGAGAAGACAGTACTTCCTGCCCCACATCCAATAGAGAAGTCTCTCTCTGGGGATCCCCTTTCACCTCTTGGAACTTTGCCCACTCATTTCTCCACTCCTCTCCCTCCTTCTGAAACACACTACCCTTTGGGAGCCTGATTCTGGGGTCAACTAAAATCAGGGCTCTGCCTTTTCAAGAGTGCTGAAGTAGTCCTCTTCAAACTCTTCTTGTGGTGCAGATTGCATTCTGTGCATGTCCTCCCAGGATCTAAGGGCTAATTAGTACTCAAACTTAGACGTATAGGTGAGTAAATCATGTGGGAATGGTCTGTGACTGAGTGTTGCTGTCACTGTCTGGCTATATGGGTAGTGGGTACATAAGTGCTTTTGTGGGAGAGTAACTGGATATGTAAGTGTGAGCTTGTTCAAATTCCATATTGCTAAAATACATACTATAAGCAAACACCCAAATCTAATTTCTTTTTTCAGTTTCAAAGGCTAAGTTTATTGAATGCATATCTAAGAAAAACATCAAAGTAGCATGAGGTACAGCATCAAAAGTATATCGTAAAGGGTATCAATAGTAGCATAGAGGCAGGATATTACAAGAAAAATGAAATTCATGGCAATAAAAAAAAAAAAATAGAACCAGGCTCAAGCTGATATGTATACATCTAGAACGAGTAGAAATTAAGTACCACCAGGCTAAGTACGAGAGTTTGGAAGCATCTTTCCAGATTTTTGTTATCTGCTGAAAAGCAGCTGCCAATAACAAGTCAATGATTTGCGATTGTGTTTTCATGCTAATCCAACCATTGGAAATGCTACCCAGAAAGATGTTTGCAAAAGACAGGGGAATGGTAGTACCGAAAATGGTGTTAATCTGTGACCAGACTTGTTTCCCAACATATAGAAACTATGGACACGAAAAAAGTAAGTGTTGAAGATCTGCCTGTGGAAGCGAGCATGACCAACAGGTGTCAGGTTTATCAGGATGAATTTTGTGTAGGAAGACCGGTGTTAATAGGAGTCTATTGTAAATAAAAAAAAGAGAGTTTGTGTAGCACTGGATGATTTTCAGATTTTTTTCCAAATCTTCTCCCAAACAGGAATGGGCCAATGTATACCTATGTCTGCTTTCCATGAAAGCTCAGTCTTTGTTTTGGCTCTTACTTTAAAGGGATGTAATAAGCGAGTGTAGAGAGTAGAGGCTTTGGGCGCGCTACAAAGTAGGTGAGGCCAAGTGGGATTTGAGAGAGTAGAAAGGGAAGGTAAAGATTTAAAATAAAGGTGTGAGTCTAGTATAGCCATGCGTAGAGCTAAAAATTTATGTAAAAAAGAGGGAGATAAATGGAAGAGAGAGCAAGCATTGGAGAAAGTGGGGAAGGTGCTGTTATCAAATAATTTGTGGACCCAAAAAATACCCTATCCCTCCAAGTTCTCCAGTAAATAGATTTATTCTTAATGCGGATGAAATTATTGTGCCATATGGTGGAGGTAAGGAATGTATCTAGATTATGTGGAGCAAAGTGCAGAAGAGTGTTTAGAATCTTGCAAGAATTAGTAATAATTGGAGTGCACAGTTTTGTGGTTTTCGTGTGAAAGATAGGTATTTCTGAAAAGAAAAAGGGGAAAGAAAGGAATTCTCTAAATCAATCTATAAAGGTGATTCAGGAGAAGGTTCAGACAACCACTTGGATATATGTCTTAGTAAAAAGGCTATATGGTATTTGGGAAAATCAGGGAAGTGAACACCACCTTCAGATTTCGGGCATGATCATTTTAGTAATGACATTCTAGGTTTTTTATTAAGCCACAGAAAGGAGGTAAGAATGGAATTGATTTTGTGAAACAATTTTTTGGGGATGGGTAAAGGAATATTGGAAATAGTGTAAAAAATAATAGGAGATAGCATCATTTTGATAGTGTCGAGGCGTCTCCACCATGAAAGATGCAGGGGATGCCATTTAGTTGTGATGGAGCTAATTTGTTGAAATTTAAATAAATGTATGTTTTATTGGAGGGGGTAAACCGTATACCGAGATATTTTATATGAAGTGGGCTCCAAGTGAAGTTAGAGACCGAAAAGTCAGCTTTGAAGGTATATTTAGTATGGGGTAAGATTTCGCATTTGTCATTATTCAATCTGTAACCCAAGACCAAAGTGTATGATTGAACTTCATTTAAAAAGGCCAGGAGGGAAAGGTTAGGTTGAGAAAGAAATAGAAGCATATCATCTGCATATGTTGCTAATTTAACTTGTAAAGATTTGAAAGTGAAGTCTATGATGGACTGATTTTGTCTTATTTTGGATAAGAAGGGTTCTAGAGCCAAATTAAAAAGAATGGGAGAAGGGGGCAACCTTGTCTCACTCCTCTATGAAGAGTAAAATAGGGGGAGATGAGACCGTTAGCAAAAATTGCAGCTTTAGCGTTTGAATAGAGTAAGGAAATCAAAGAGGTAATTTTTGGGCCAAAACCAAACCATTTTAGTGTCTGAAAGATAAAAGGCCAATACACTCTGTCAAAAGCCTTCTCTGCATCAAGGGCATTGGCATCATGAGACTCAGGAATACTTGGTGATTTGGAAATAATGTTAAAAAGTATTATCGGTAATCGAATGCCCTTTGATAAAGCCCATTTGTTCCTTGCCTAACAATTGAGGGAGGTGCGACTCCAATCTAAGAGCCAACACCTTGGAAAAAATGTTGTAATCAATTTTGACTAAGGAAATGGGTCTGTAGTTTTTACAATAATGAAGGTCCTTGCCTTCCTTAGGGATAAGACAGATCAGGGCCTCTAAGAAAGTACCTGAGGAATTACCAGAAGCAATAAAAGAAGAGATTAGAGTATACAATTTAGGTAGGATTAGTTGAGCAAAGTGCAGAAAAAAATTCAACTGTAAAACCGTCCGGACCAGGGGCTTTGTCTTTCTTGAGGGTATTAAGTGCGTTGAGTAGTTCAGTTTGAGACAGATCAAATTCTAGGAGTTCCAAAGGTGAAGAAGAGATTGTGTGTTTTTGGATTGAGGAGAGATAAAGAGAGATGTCCTCCTCTGTGGGGGTGGTCTCTGGTGTATAGAGTCGTTCATAGAATTGGACAAATTCTTGTAGAATGTCAGCGTCTTTGTGTTTAGGAGTATTAGTGTCCGTAATTATAGATTCAATATGGAGTTTATTTTGTTCGGCCTTAAGGTAGTTAGCTGAAATTTACCAGATTTATTCTGTCCACCATAGAATTTGGCACAAGTCTTTAATAGAAACAAAGATGCGCTGTCCGTCGTATCTTTATTGTATTGGATCTTAGCATTAAAAAAATCAGTTAGACACTCTTTCGATTTAGAGGTGTAATGGGTATGTTCTAAATTCTTGATTTTAGAGAGAAGTTCTGTGTTAAATGACTGGATTATTTTTATTCATTAGAGGTGTATCAAATGATAAAGTCATGTGCAAATGCCTTGAAAGAATCCCAAATTATATGAAAGGGCAAGGTGTCAGTGCTATTAAGAGAAAAGTACTCACTGAAAAAGGAAATAAAGGAAGTGTTAAATTGAGGATCTAAAAGCAAGGAGTTATTAAAGCGCCATCTCCTAGGATTGTCAGATTGAGGTAATATATCTAACTGGATGGAAACAGGGGCATGGTCAGAGATGAGTATGGGACCAATATCAGCCGACAATAAGGATTGGGAAACATTGTGTGATGTGAAAATATATTCAATTTTTGACTGTGTCTGGTGAGGTGAAGAGTAAAAGGTATATTCCTCCAGGGACGGGTTGCAAAGTCTCCAGGCATTAGATAAGCGAAGATGCTTTATAGTTTGTATGAAAGACTTATGTGCTTTTGTTGGGATGAAAGAAACTTTGGATTTTCGGTCAAGAAAAGGATCAAATAATTTGTTGCAATCACCGGCGAGGATTACGTTGTTAGCAATGTTATGATTAATGAATAGCAATGTTATGATTAATCAATTGATGAATTTGGGTCTAAAAGGAGGCGTCACCAGAAGTAGGGGCATAAACATTGAAAATAGAGAGCGAAACACCATCAATCTCTAATTTGGTAAAGAGACATCTACCCTCTTTATCCATTTCTTGTGAAAGGAGCTTAACATACAATGATTTTTGGACTAAAGTGGAAACTCCATTTAGTTTGCCATCACCGGGTGAGAAAAAGACTTCACCAACCCAGTTTTTCTTAAGCTTTAAGGATTCAGACTCTGTGAGGTGTATTTATTGTAACAAAACAATATTAGCATCTAGTTTGGACAGGTAAGATAGTACTCGTTATCTCTTAATAGGGGAGTTTAAGTCTTTAACATTCCATGAAATGATTTTTAAAGCCACAAAATAAAGAGGCAAAATGAATAACAAAATGAACCCATCACAATACATACATCATTAAAAGGTAAATAAGCTTCGAATAAATATGAAATGACGTTGAAACTTGAAGAAGTGAAAAAGAGGGGAAGAGAAAAAAAAGAGAGGGATCGTGGATGATGAGAAACAGTGTAGTAGAATAGGATAAAAAAGTAGTGGTATAGGAGAGTAAAACGAGATAGAGTTACAATGAAAAAGGACACAGAGAAGAAGAAAAACATACCTACAAAAAATCCAAGACAAATTTAGGGGGGAGGGGGATGAGGCCACATGGAACAATGACACGTCCAGACTCCAAAGGAAGGGTGGGAGGAGCTGCAGGACAAACGACATGAAAGCGGATTAAACGAACGAGAAGATGAAACCTGTAAGGAGAGAAAATAGGTTAATAATACATAGTGCATAATAACAATCCAGTAACTTCAATTAGCAGTTAAACCAAGAGAATATCTTAAAGCAAATCGCAGGTGATAAACATAGGGTATGACAAACCCAGACTATTTGCTTTGCGGTGATGAAGTATCCATAGTCTCTGCATTACAAGAGTAAAGAACACTTTTCAGTCTCATGGGATCCTCATAGGTAATGGTCTTGTTATTGTAAGTCACCTTAAACAAGCAGGGGTGAAAAAGGCCAAAGCGAGCACCTAAGGAACGAAGGTGTGGTCTCAATGCCAGGAATTCCTTACATCTGTCAGAAGTAGCCTTTGCATAATCTTGTGAAAAAAACAAAGAGTTACCTGACCAAGAAATACGCTTGATGGCCCTGACCACCGCCAAAACCTTAAGCAGGTCAGTATATTCCAAGAAGTACAATATGAACCCTCTTGGTTTCCTTATGTTTGAAGAAGAAGGACCTAATCTGTGGGCGCGTTGAATAATGAGGAGAGTTCCTTCTGGCAAATTAAGGATTTTTGGAAGGAAGGATTTAAAGAAGAAGACGATAGGATCCAAACCCTCTGAGCCCTCTGGCAAACCATAAATCAGAGGTTGTTCCGTCTGTTCCTGTTTTCAAGGTTTTCAACCTGTTTCTGGAGTGACGACACTTGAGACTGTAGGGCATCCACTTTGATGCTAGATGAACTGAGAGATTGTATGCTCTGTTCAGGAGGAGTGAGTCTTTCTTGCATTGTTGACCATCTATCTGCCAGAGTTTGCAGTTTAGAGTTTGTTTCGTCTACAAAAGGACAAAGATTTCCTCTAACAGGAGATCCATAGAAACTGATAAGGTTTGTTTGGGGGGAGAGGGGAGGATCCTTCTTCAGTCTCTTGCTAGGCGCTTTGTTAGGACCAGAGGATGTGTTGGCACTCAATGTCAAAGAGCCCTTGGACGACGAATTCGCTGAGTCTTCCATTTGAAGGCGCTACAAGGTAAATTTTGTGCACAAGGAAATGCAGAGGACGATAATTGAGGATCAAACAGCAGCAAGGAAAAGGATGATGCCGCTATCACTCAAAAAGACTTCTTATATCTCAAATGAGACCAATATATATTAAGTGATGAAATAAAGTACCTCAGCCAAATCTATAATGTGGAGTGGTCAGCCTCCATGAAGCCTCGGATAGGATACAATAATAAAGCGAAAGTTGAGTTGGCTGTGAAACACTGGTGAGAGGCTGGTGAGTCAATATGAGGAATATGCTATAAATAGCAGAGTGCACACCATCCGGTAAATACAAGGAAAGAGGTCATTTGAGGAGAAAAAAGTGTACAAAACACATTTTAGTTGAATGGGGAGGTAGCAGAAGGTTGTATGCTGAAACCGGAGTAAACATTCTGTGGATAAAAAGAGTTCCATATAGAATAACTTTGAACGAACTATCACCGTCAGAGCGTCTGAGAAGAATTTTCGCGGGATCCAAGATGGCAGACGTCGCAATGACGGAGCCGCTCAAATGCACCTATGGTGGAAATGAAACTTGAAGGAAACAGCCCATCAAAGCAGTTACATCTTCAGAGTCACCACGTGAAGCGGAGGCAGCACCTTCATTTTGGGAGACTTACAGGCATCTGGTGAGTCGCATAGGCTGCCGCTTGATCCGCTGTCCCGCGAGAGTCAAAGGAACACCACCATCTTCCTCGTGCACTAGCCACGCCCCCCCAATCTAGTTTCTAACACATTTATTCATACTGGCTTTATAAAATTACTATACTATACTTTTAGTATACCAGTTTCTCTTTCTCCTTTCCTGATCACTGTATTTTTAGTTAATGCTCTCATCTAAGCTCCTTTTTATTTTCCCTTGCATTATAGTGTCTAAAAGATACACATTTTATTTCAGCTTACATACACTCACAATGTGTTATCTAAATATACTTATATATGCTACAACTTAATTAACATACCTGTAAAATCTCTTTACTGTTCTCCCAGTTTTCTTTCCATGTCTGGTAACATCTGTTTTCATTCCAAATCTCCAGTCAGAACTCTTGCAAACCACCTCCTCTCTCAGTAGAAAAGCATGTAAAATGGCTACCCCTCACCATGTCCTTTTACTTATGCTGCTCTAGCTAACAAATCACAGGTTTCCTTTCATCTTTCTTTTTTGTTATATAACTTCTAAATGGTCAGTATTTCTTTAACTCTTTCCATGTTTCCTGTGAAGTAGCCCAATTTGGTTGTTTTTTTCCGCAAATCCTCAGCGACACTCAGCGCGCCCCCTCCGTGTAACTTCGCGGCGAGGTTCAAAGATTTTCACAGGGTGCCGTGCTGAGCCCCGCGGATCCGTGGATCTCGCGAGTAACAAAAAACGAATGTTTAAAGGCATTTTACTAACCAGTACACATGACTACCCCTCATTTTTAACACACACAAGGGGTCAGCACACCTCTCATCTGACTCTTTCATTCACAATACATGCAACTTTTCAGCCCTGGCGACTGTTCACGATAAATAAGATGGCAGATATACCTTTTCTGTGAAGGTGCGACCAGCCAATCAGGACCTTAGTTTGGTGCATAAATCCCCTGATTCACCGTGGGTAGACTTGCAGAGGATCTGTGCCCCCAGATATTCAAATTTGTTTTTCATGTATTATCTCTACAACTTCTGAACAGATTTACACCAAATCACAAAAAGCACGCTTTCAGGACCAAGAGGTAGCTTTCAGCCAAATTTGGTGTAATTCCGTACAGCAGTTTGGGCAGTAGTTGTGTTCAAAATCCCACTGGGAATTAACAGGGGGAAAATGTATCTTGGGACCTCCCACTTTTTCTCAGCCCACGCTTGATGGCCCCCCCAAAACTTTGAACACTGCAGATGAACTGAACATCATATTGAGGGTGAAAGTGGCTTTATAGTTAGGTGTAGTAATAAGATCTTAGCTTACGTTGAAAACCAGCCATAAATTGACTGAAAAAAACAAAGGTTAAATTGGTGTTATGCATGTTAAATGACATCATTGGTGACATCATTGATGGCAGCTAGCCACCCGCTTCACGCAGACTACAGCCTGCACAATCGTGGTAGGCTGTCCGCCCTTGTCTATGACAGTGGTACCAGGGGTGCCATATTGGGGGCCTCAATACCAGATGCTCATACTAATATAGCCTGATTATTTTTCAATCTGTCATAAGGAGGTCCGTTTGGCACCTCTCCCACCTGGGGTTCAGGTCTATGTATTCCTGCTCTGTCCCCTTTGGGGCTTTCCATTTTATTTCATGACTCATAGACCAAGTCCCCGAGTCTTTTAATGGCAACCCCGACATTTTGTTTACAGTTGTGGCCAGCCAACCACATTGCTCAGTCCCATAGTACCAGGTATGTCTTTTCCAAATGGTTAATGAGAGAAAAGGCTCCCTCAGCCAATCAGATGGCCTTATTTTTTATCTCCCATGGGGCCAACTATATATGTATTAGTTAATTTATGAGGATTTGTAGAGCGTGCTTATCACCCAAGGGGTACCCAGGTGCTGGAGTGGGCGAGCAGGCCGATCGGGCTCCAAGTTAAAAAGCTAGGTTTTCAGTTTCTTGTAGAATTCGAAAAAGGATGTGGCGGTCCTGATGTGGTGACTAAGGTTGTTCCAGGATTTGGCAGGGATGTAGAAAAAGGAGCATCCTCTTGACTTGCTCCTGCGGATATGGGTAATTGTGGGGAGGAGGAGTGAGGCTGAGAGCAGTTGCCTGATGGGTTGGTTAAAGTTGAGGCGGTGGTTGAGGTAGGCAGGTCCGAAGTTGTAGATAGCTTTGTATGCATGGCTGAGCAGTTTGAATTGGCATTGCTTCAGGACTGGTATCCAGTGTAACTCTCTGAGGTGAGGCAGGATGTGTTAGTTGTGGGGTATGTTGATGAGAAGTCTGGCAGCAGTGTTCTGGGTGCTCTGGAGTCTTTGTAGGAGTTGATCTGGGATGCTGGCGTAGAGTGCGTTGCTATAGTCCAGTCTGCTGGTGATGAGGGCTTGAGAGACCATGTGTCTGGTGTCAGAGGGCAGCCAGTGGAATATTTTGCAGAGCATGGGTAGGATGATGAAATAGGAGAAGGTGACAGTGTAAACTTGTTTGGCCGTTGTGAGTCTGCCATCCACGATTAAACAGAGCTTTTTGGTGTGGTCGATTGCGGTGGGCGAGAGCCCCAGGTCTGTTGGCCACCAGGAGTCCAGGAGGAGCTATTGTTGCCAAAGATCAGACTTCAGTTTTATCAGTGTTGAGCATTAGGTAGTTCTGTTTTATTCAGTCAGCTATGTTGGACATACAGGTGTTGAAGTTGGTCCTGGTAGTGTGGTTGTTTTCCTTGAGGGAGAGGATGAGCTGGGTGTCATCTACATATGATACAATGTTCATTCCGTGGGATCTTATGACATGGGCAAGTGATGCCCATGGAGATGTTGAAGAGGGTAGTACTCAGTGATGATCCTTGAGGGACACCACAGATGAGGTTCATTGGTTTGGAGGGAGGGACCCTGATTTGCTGCATCCAGTCAGAGAGGAAGGAGGCCAGCCAGTCAGGGCAGGACCATGAATTCCACAGTTGTGGAGCCTCGTGATGAGGGTGCTGTGTGAGATGGTGTTGAAGGCAGCAGAGTCGAGTAATATGAGTGCGGTGGTTTCTCCTCTGTCCATGATGGTCCGCATGTTGTCAGTTGCTGTGGTGAGGGTGGTTTCTGTGCTGTTGTTGCGGAATCCAGACTGCAAGATGTCTAGTAGGTTGTGTTGTTCAAGATGTTTGTTGATAGCTTTCTCTGCGACTTTGGATGGGAAGGGCAGGAGTGAGATGGGTCTGTAGTTCATGAGCTCCTTTGGGTCTGCCAGGGTTCCTTTCAGGGGAGTTGTGATTTCTGCATGTTTCCAGTTGTCCGGGAAGGTTCTACATTGAACAAAGATGTGAGGTGGAAGCTGACCAGAATTCCTCCAAGGTTTAACATGTGGTGAGGGCGGAGGTCGGTGGGGGCCCTGGAGTGGATTGGTCTCATGATAATTTCAGTGGTGTCTTCTGGGGTGAGGGGTTTCCAATTTGTGTTCTGGTGGTCCGATTTGGTGGTGGTGATGGGAAGATGGTTAATGAGTTCTTGTGTTAGGCATTGAAGTTGCTGTAGATGTTGAGGATTTTTTTGTGGAAGAAATTGGAAAGCTTTCACAGAGTTCTTGCAAAGGGGTGATGGAGCTGGTGGTGGCAGAGGGGTTGGATAATTTCTTGACTATGATGAAGAGCTCTTTGCACTTGTTTTGGAAGATTTTGTGCCGTTCTTTGTCTATTCTGGAAAACTCTGCTCGGAAACAGACCGTACTACCTCAAAAAGAAATTAAAGCCGTACATCCCTGCTCGTCAGCTTAGATCCAGCGATCTATTATTACTACGCCCCAAACGTAACAGAAAGAACATGTTTGGAGGCAGCTCCTTTTCTTTCTTGGCTCCACATCATTTGAACCAGCTGCCCGTGTCCATCCGCGCCTGTCCCGATCTCACCCTCTTTAAAAAGCTTCTGAAAACATATCTGTTTAACCCCTTCCGCGCGGCGCGGATTACCGCGCTGTGCTGAAGGTTCGTTGCGCGGGCGGGGCCGTGACGGAGCGGTTCCGTCATCCGCACAGCGCGACCGATGCGCATGACGGAAACGCTCTGTCATGCGCATCGAAAGGGTTAACTTGTAATTCTTCCATCAAACGGTGATATGTCCCCTTTTTCTGCTATGGCGCTTAGAGATCCCATCCAGGATGATTTGCGCGCCCAATAAATAATAAATAAATAAATAACTAAAGTAAAAGCACTTTGTCTAAGGTAAAAGTTGGTCCTAACTATAACTACCTACTGGCTATTGTCAATAGGTAATATATAATCACTTAATGGGAGGGGGGGCACTTTGTAGTTATAGTTAGTTCAGAGTTTCTATGGAAAAAGCGTTTTTTGTTTTGCTAATAACTTTGCCACCTTTTGATGAATCTGCAGGAAAAGAATTCCACCCACCTCAGCTCCGTCATGGAAAGTTTTGTGCTGATCCGTCAAGCAGAAGCCAAGTAATCTACGGTACAGTAAAACAGCTGAATAGAATTATATCAAATTTAACAAAAAGTTAGAACTTTACTCAGAAACCATGCTTTTTGTGATTTGGTGTAAATTGGTTTAGCCATTTTTAAGAAATTAGAATTTATAAAGGGCATTGGGTTGGCTTGTTCATGCGTTCCTTCTTCTCTCCTCTCTCTCGCCCTTCTCTCTGTCCCTTTTCTCTTTCTTTGTTTCCTTACTGTCCCTTTCTCTCTCTTTGTGCCCGTTCTCCACTTTTCACTCTTGTTCTAGACCCACTTTGTGCCCTTTTTTCACTTTGCAGTTTTTCTCTTATGCCTCTTTGTGTCTGTTTTCCACTCTCCACTCTTGCTCTTCATGCCTCTTTGTGCCCCGCTTTTTCCTCGTTTGTGACTCTTTGTGTCCTGTTTTTTCCTTCTTTGTACCCTGCTTTTCCTTTGCACCAGTTCTCCCTCATTTCCTGTCTCCTGTGCTTTGCCACCTCCCCCTCCTGTGCCTTTCTGCCTCCTGCATCCCCCACTCCCTACCTGCGTGCCTTCTCCCGCCTCCTGCACTCTTCCCTTCCCTAGCCCCACCCTCTGCCCCCACTATCGTCCTTCTCAGGACATACTTAATGGTGGCTACTACGCTACCGTGCAGCAAGTGCTCTGTTAGCACACTAAAGGCAAGCCCATCTATTCCCATCCGCCTCTGGACCGTGCCCTACTCCACAGATGCTGGTCTGACTGAACGGCACCACTACACAGCCTCCAGCTTACATGACCTAAATATCGGATGCCACCACACCAGCTGCTTCCGCGCCTTAATGCACTCCAATTTAGGTCCTTTCTCATGCACTCACTGCCACTTCACCTGCACCAACACCCACTCCCCAAATGCCACATTTGCCTCACCTGTCTGGCACTCATGCTCCTCAACACCAGATCTCTTAACATACATGCTACCGAGATCTAGGACACCATCGAGACGCACTCCCCGGACATCTATTTCATAACAGAGACCTGGCTAAACCCCACATCGGCACCCACCATTGCCACAACCATCCCATCGGACTACAAGAGCTACACCTGTGAAGATCAAAAGCTGTGGAATGGGGCAATTTCAGAAAAGTGTAAATGGATAGAATGAGATTCTACCTCCCGTGGTTATATTGGGACTGGAGAAAGCATACTGTTCCTGTTGAAACAGTCTCATTGCAAGCATGTTGTGAATGTGAGAAGCATGATGGGTCTGTGGGACACATTATGGGATTGATGGAATCTTTACAGGATTGAGAAAACTGCATGTATGCATCAATCAATCAAACATAATTTGTAAAGCGCAACACTATTACTCCTAGGGATATCTGGGCACTGTGTCTCTGTTAAAGAGCCAGGTCTTGAGTCACTTTCTGAAGTCTACAAGCAAGGCGGCTGTATGGAGCTGGAGGGGAAGATCGTTCCAGGTCTTGGAAGGGATGTGTAGGAGAGTAGGATCTGCTTCTTATGGTTACCGCCACTTTTTGCTAATGCTTCACAGTTTTTCGACTTTAGTCTGGCTGGGGCCCTGCTATTCAGGACCCCATCCTAGCTGCTTCATCTCTAAATTGATTCCATGTACCTTAGGTACACCACAGATTGGATTCTGGGGTGCCCTTATAAGTCCCTAGTATATGGCATACTATGTACCCAGGGCATAGGTACCCCAGAGGCCTGCCAGGGGCTGCAGCATATATTATGCCACCCCTGTGAAGCCCTCCAAAATGACACCACAGGTCTGCTACTGCAGCCTGGGTAAGGTGGTGCATGCACCCCTTACTGAGATATAGGTTCACTATATCTCACCCACCCTATCACTGCACAGATAAACCTATCAGTCACCCCTATGGCAGCCCTTATCAATCCTGAAGGCAGGGTGCTTGGTTTTATGTGAGAGGGTGCCCATGCATGAGCATAGGCCCTTTACAGCCTTCGGAATCTATTATCCGGGGTTGTCTGTGATGCAGCCTGACCATATACTCTTAAGTGCATTATAACCAAACGGTAAATGCTAACTTTGGACTGGCTGCACGGAAACATGTCGTGTTTGGTGTCAAACACCTTGGAATCATACGTGATTCCAAGGTGTTTGACACCAAACACGACATGTTTCCGTGCAGCCAGTCCAAAGTTAGCATTTACCGTTTGGTTATAATGCACTTAAGAGTATATGGTCAGGCTGCATCACAGGCAACCCCGGAGAATAGATTCCGAAGGCTGTAAAGGGCCTATGCTCATGCATGGGCACCCTCTCACATAAAACCAAGCACCCTGCCTTCAGGATTGATAAGGGCTGCCATAGGGGTGACTGATAGGTTTATCTGTGCAGTGATAGGGTGGGTGAGATATAGTGAACCAATATCTCAGTAACTGGTGTGGGAGTATGATCCCACCCTTCTAGAGGGAGAGACATGACAGCACCGGTATACCCGGTACCAGCTAACAGAGCCCTGGCATCACAAAATGGATGCTGCCAGCCACAGACTCGGGTCTGGCCTCCTGCTGCTGACCGAAACTCCGGCAGGGGAGGCCTGGACAATAGGTTTCCTGTCACAGGGAGGTGTTACCACCTCCCAGACAGGCCTTAGTGGATTAGGGCTGACTGGGTGCACTCCAGGAGTGCTTTGAAGTTCAGCACTGGAGGCACATTTGGTGTCCCTGTGCATAGCCCAGTTCAAACCGGTTGCAGGGGCTACCAGCCCTTGTTCTGGCGTGAAACTGGGCAAAGGAAATGGGTGTAGACACCCCTCTTTCCTCACCCTCCCATAGGTGGGTCCCCAGAGTATGTCCAACCCCTTCCTTGGGTATAAGAAAGGAACCCCTGGCTACAGGAGATTAGATAACACCTGGACAAAACTCTGATACAGAAATCCTGGAACTTCAACGATCTACATGACTAGATGACTGAAGAATCTCCCTTGGAGTAAAGGAGTTATTCCCCTGCTTGGCAGGCACCAAAGACGCATCTGTCCGGTCTGCATCTTCAAAGCTCCCTCCGGACGCCGAAAAATTTGCAACTTAGGAGGTGGGTTTCCAGACTTCCCAGAGGCTGACCCGAGTCCCCAGCAAAGCTGAGACCCTTACCCCTCGTGGGTGCTGTGGAACCGGAACCACAGGACACCATGCACATTTGCAAGTGCTTCAGTTTCTCGACGTCTCTTGAGGCTGTGCATTGGGTTACTTGTGGCCCAGACCCTGAGCACCTTTTAGACCGAAGATTGCTGGCCTACACTCCACGAGTGTTCCGTGAGCCCGCACTTTGTGTTTTCACTCGAGACTCCTTCGTGATCCCTGGTCTGTTGACTGGTGGGTCCCTGTGACAGCAACTCTTACTTTAATTGGGCTTCCCTGGTTGCTCCAGACGTGACCTGACTCTCCATTGCTTGGGGAGTCCCCAGGACCCTGCTGGTCTGCACTAAAGCATCTTTTCTCTTCCTGCATGGGTTGCTGTTGCCAAGGCTTGTTGTGTCCAATCTGGGCACCGATGCTGCAGCACTCGACATCCTTCGTGGGACAGCTCGAATCCAGCTCCTGGTCATTCTCAACACCTCCTGGTCCTTGTGGCTGAAGAGTCAGGGTTCCCCTCTTCGCACCTGAAGCACCCGACATCGGTGGGCATTCGTGTATCGTGCCACTGGCAAGTGACCCAGACTCTGTCCCCTCTGCTTTCTGGTTCTTCACATCTTTGATCCAGGCTTGGATCTCTTCGGACACTTCTCTTCCCGGCATCAGCACTTTTCAGTGTCCTGCCATTGAAAACGACGACTCGACACCATTTGACACCTATGCACCCGGCTTCCCTGGGTGAGGTAACACGAGTACTCCGGTGCTCCCGTGGGTGTTGGCCCTAGAACCATCTAAGTCCAAAAGGGTTTGTTCCTAGTCCACTCCTAAGTGTCCTTAAACTTTAAAATTCTAACCGCGACTTTCCCCATTGAAGCTAACGGGAGCTCGTGGCTGTGTTCTCACACTGCACACGTCCCCCGTGGGTCCCCTGTGTCACTACCTTGGGTGGTTCCTTGGGGTCCCAGAGATTCTACAGGCGCTAGGCCTTGTGTCTAGTCAAGTCCAGTACCACTTTCTTAGTATATGGTTTGGTCCGCCCCTAGGGCCTATCGTATATTGTGTTAATTTACTGTGATATTTGAAGTGTAACATATGTGCTTTTACCTCTAGCCTCATAAAGAGACTAGTAGGGTGTGTTTAGAAATAAATACATATATTTTATATATATACCTGGTGTGGTTCTCCTTTCATTTGGTCATTCAAGAGATTATAGACTGGTAAAACAAGCTGCTTTACATTCCTTCAAGACTTAGCCTGAAGGCTGCTCTCCACAGCTACCACTAGGATAGCTTTCAAATAAAGTTGTCTTTAACCTATCATCAATAAGGGGTTGTTTGGACTGGTGCAAGGTGCCCACTATAACTAGTGGACAGCATATACCAGGCCAAATTCTCACAGGGTGTAGGAGAAGGAGCGGCTTGCTGCAGCCGTGACAGATGCAGGGGGGTGCAAGGGCAAGTGAAGAGAAGCGCAGGTGTATAGAGGGTCAGTGGTTGATGTAGGCAGGTCCTAGGTCACTGAGGGCTTTGTAGGCGTCTTTGAGGATCTTGAACTGGCATCTCTTCTGGATTGGAAGCCAGTGGAGGTGTCTCAGGTGGATCCGATGTAGGTTAGTTTGGGGTGGTCCAGGATGAGTCTGGCTGCCACATTCTGTATGCTCTATAGTCTTCTGAGGAGCTGTGTGGAGATGCCTGCATAGAGGGTGTTGACATAGTTGAGGCAGATAGTGACGATGGCCTGAGTGACAGTTTTCTGGTGTTGGGTGGGATCCATCGGAAGACTGTGTGGAGCATGGAAAGGGTGTGGAAGCAGAAGGAGGTGAATGCATTGACTAGTCGTTTCATGGTCAGTTGGCTGTCAAGGATGGGGCCAAGGTTGCGTGCCTGGCCTATGAGTGTGGGTGTTTGTCTGAGTTCTGCTGGCTACCAGCTGTGGTTCCATGCCATAGAGTGCAACCGAAGTTCGGTACTTCCGATTTGGTGGATTTGAGTTTGAAGCAGTTGTCTCTCATCCATTTGGCTATGTTGGTCATAGCATTGCAGAAGTTAGTCTTGATGTTGGAGGGGTTGGAGGTGAGTGAGAGGATTAGTTGAGTGTCGCTTGCATAGGAGATCATTTTGAGTCCTTGGGATTTTACAACGTCTGCGAGGTGGATCATGTAGATGTTGAACAGGGTAGGTCTGAGGGATGATCCTTGGAGCATGCAGAAAATGATGTCCTTGTGTGCAGAGGTGAACAGAGGCAGGCGGATGCTCTGTGTGTGTCCTGTAAGGAAAGCCATGATCCACTTAAGGCCATTTTGCTGTATGCCCATGTTGTAGAGCCCGCAGATGAGGGTGTTGTGGAAGACGGTGGCGGATGCAGCTGCGAGGTTGAGGAGGACCAGGGCTACAGTTTCTTCACGGGCAAGAAGAGTTCTGATGTTGTCTGTGGCAGCAATGAGCGCGGTCTCAATGCTACGGTTTGCATGGAACACTGTGAGGCATTCAATAAGTAGTTTTGTTCCAGGTATTCGGTGAGCTGTTGGTTGATGGCTTTCTTGTGTATTTTGGCTGGGTAGGGTAGCAGGGAGATCAGTCTGTTGTTTTTTTATATCGCCGGGGTCGGCAGAGAGTTTCTTTAGGAGTCTGACCTCTGCCTGTTTCCATTTGTCTGGGAAGGTTGCTGTGGAGATGGAGGTGTTGAGGATGCTGGTGAGTTTGGATTTACACCACCCAATTGAATGACTTTATAAGTGATACTGATTTGGGAAAAAGGGGGTGGTGATGGACAGAGTTTCTGAATGATGCAGAATACTCTTACCAAGTCAAGAGATCATGGTTTTAATCCATCACCGTTTTTTAGCTCACTGCACCATCCCAGCTCAGAACCTGGCTACATGCAAATTAGTCTGTACCTGTCCCAGTGCATGATGGGAACAGGGCAAACCAAACTACCAAGCCAATTCTTATACTGGGATGGAAACAAGCTTCCGGGGACCGGTTTCTGGCATCACAGTCTTCGTCGGCCCGGCTTGCTTGAATCCTGATGGTGCAATGAGCAAGGGACTCACGTCTGAGCATACCCTCCCACACTGAGTGTGGATAAAATCGATTTGGGAAAAAGGGGGTGGTGATGGACAGAGTTTCTGAATGATGCAGAATACTCTTACCAAGTCAAGAGATCATGGTTTTAATCCATCACCGTTTTTTAGCTCACTGCACCATCCCAGCTCAGAACCTGGCTACATGCAAATTAGTCTGTACCTGTCCCAATGCATGATGGGAACAGGGCAAACCAAACTACCAAGCCAATTCTTATACTGGGATGGAAACAAGCTTCCGGGGACCGGTTTCTGGCATCACAGCCTTCGTCGGCCCGGCTTGCCTGAATCCTGATGGTGCAATGAGCAAGGGACTCACGTCTGAGCATACCCTCCCACACTGAGTGTGGATAAAATCGATTTGGGAAAAAGGGGGTGGTGATGGACAGAGTTTCTGAATGATGCAGAATACTCTTACAAAGTCAAGAGATCATGGTTTTAATCCATCACCGTTTTTTAGCTCACTGCACCATCCCAGCTCAGAACCTGGCTACATGCAAATTAGTCTGTACCTGTCCCAGTGCATGATGGGAACAGGGCAAACCAAACTACCAAGCCAATTCTTATACTGGGATGGAAACAAGCTTCCGGGGACCAGTTTCTGGCATCACAGCCTTCGTCGGCCCGGCTTGCCTGAATCCTGATGGTGCAATGAGCAAGGGACTCACGTCTGAGCATACCCTCCCACACTGAGTGTGGATAAAATCGATTTGGGAAAAGGGGGGTGGTGATGGACAGAGTTTCTGAATGATGCAGAATACTCTTACCAAGTCAAGAGATCATGGTTTTAATCCATCACCGTTTTTTAGCTCACTGCACCATCCCAGCTCAGAACCTGTCTACATGCAAATTAGTCTGTACCTGTCCCAGTGCATGATGGGAACAGGGCAAACCAAACTACTAAGCCAATTCTTATACTGGGATGGAAACAAGCTTCCGGGGACCGGTTTCTGGCATCACAGCCTTCGTCGGCCCGGCTTGCCTGAATCCTGATGGTGCAATGAGCAAGGGACTCACGTCTGAGCATACCCTCCCACACTGAGTGTGGATAAAATCGATTTGGGAAAAAGGGGGTGGTGATGGACAGAGTTTCTGAATGATGCAGAATACTCTTACCAAGTCAAGAGATCATGGTTTTCATCCATCACCGTTTTTTAGCTCACTGCACCATCCCAGCTCAGAACCTGGCTACATGCAAATTAGTCTGTACCTGTCCCAGTGCATGATGGGAACAGGGCAAACCAAACTACCAAGCCAATTCTTATACTGGGATGGAAACAAGCTTCCGGGGACCGGTTTCTGGCATCACAGCCTTCGTCGGCCCGGCTTGCCTGAATCCTGATGGTGCAATGAGCAAGGGACTCACGGCTGAGCATACCCTCCCACACTGAGTGTGGATAAAATCGATTTGGGAAAAAGGGGGTGGTGATGGACAGAGTTTCTGAATGATGCAGAATACTCTTACCAAGTCAAGAGATCATGGTTTTAATCCATCACCGTTTTTTAGCTCACTGCACCATCCCAGCTCAGAACCTGGCTACATGCAAATTAGTCTGTACCTGTCCCAGTGCATGATGGGAACAGGGCAAACCAAACTACCAAGCCAATTCTTATACTGGGATGGAAACAAGCTTCCGGGGACCGGTTTCTGGCATCACAGCCTTCGTCGGCCCGGCTTGCCTGAATCCTGATGGTGCAATGAGCAAGGGACTCATGTCTGAGCATACCCTCCCACACTGAGTGTGGATAAAATCGATTTGGGGAAAAGGGGGTGGTGATGGACAGAGTTTCTGAATGATGCAGAATACTCTTACCAAGTCAAGAGATCATGGTTTTAATCCATCACCGTTTTTTAGCTCACTGCACCATCCCAGCTCAGAACCTGGCTACATGCAAATTAGTCTGTACCTGTCCCAGTGCATGATGGGAACAGGGCAAACCAAACTACCAAGCCAATTCTTATACTGGGATGGAAACAAGCTTCCGGGGACCGGTTTCTGGCATCACAGCCTTCGTCGGCCCGGCTTGCCTGAATCCTGATGGTGCAATGAGCAAGGGACTCACGTCTGAGCATACCCTCCCACACTGAGTGTGGATAAAATCGATTTGGGAAAAAGGGGGTGGTGATGGACAGAGTTTCTGAATGATGCAGAATACTCTTATAAGTGATACTTCCTGATTGCAACTTGTAACTGAACTGCTGTGAGCAAAGCGATTGAAAGCCCATATAAAAGGCCCCCTGTGTTGACATGTTTAAAAGCCTACTTTTGATGTTATGTAATAAGTGATACGTAGTGCCTTGAAACCCAGACGGTCTGAATCTATCATGTGTATAAGTAGGACATGCCTAATACTCCTGGGGCGACATAATATAAAAGCTCCTTGACTGCATAGATTTTTAATGTCATTTACTATGTGGAAAGCCAAATTGTGAATAAAACTCATACTTTTCATCAAGCAACTTGAATATAGCTACATGATTAATCCACATTAGCAAAATATCTCATTCAAAGGTGAAGATAGATTTTTGTTAAATAACCTGCAAAGATGATTTTATTACAACACAATTTTCTTTGCTGCCTGAAAGCTGGACAGAAATTATTTCAATCCAACCATGATCTCCCTTCTCTAGTGGCAGAATTTGACCCTTTGATAACGTGTGAATCTTGGCCTGTCAGTTTTTATCTGTCAGAAAGGCAAGGAGAAATCATTTGCACATGATCCACACCATATTAGCCTGAAATGTGGGAGAGGGTAGTGGGCAGGAACAGCAAATGGTATACAAAAGAAAAAGCAGGTGTCTAATATATGGCACGGTTGTAGCACAGAGGGTCCTAGTGTGAGGGAAATATTTGGTGTTGGTTAGTTTTCAGCCACGCTGTCCTCACCAGTAAAAGGAGGGGCTCATTCTTCGGAAACAGACAAGGATGGGTTTCTACGGAGTGCCCTCATTTCATGAGATCAGTCCCTGAGTGGGAATTTAGAATTCCCTTGCTGGCTCTGGGGTCCTGCCATGCTGAAAGACCCCCAGATCAGACTTCGTAGAATTTTTCATAGTGAATAACAGAAACGGTTGTATAAAAGGTGACTGTGCTGAGAAAAAGTCCTTAGGATTGGAGTAGAGGCTCCCATCATTCACTGACTAGTGCCCCTGTAAGAAAGGCTTCACATCACAAGCAGGTCAGAACACTACTGGACTTGGAGGAAGAACTTAAGAGCACCAGACTGTGGCTGTATCTGTATGGAAGAGGACTGAGGTGTAGACCTGCACCTGCCTGTGCCTGTCTCTGTCCGAAAGGGGACTGAGCTGTGGACCTGCACCAGCCTGTTTGCTGCGTCTGTCTGGAGGAGGACACTGAGGTGTGAACCTGCACCAGCCTGTTGCTGCGTCTGTCCAGAAGAGGACTGAGCTGTGGACCAGCACCAGCCTGTGGCTGCATCTGTCCGGAAGACGACTGAGGTGTGGACCTGCGCCAGCCTATTTGCAGTGTCTGTCTAGAAGAGGACTGAAATGTGGACCTGCACCAGCCTGTTTGCTATGCCTGTCTGGAGGAGGACTGAGGTGTGAACCTGCACCAGCCTGTGTCTGTATCTGTCTGCAAGAGGACTAAGTGGTGGACCTGCAACCGCCTGTGTCTGTATCTGTCTGGAAGAGGACTGAGGTGTGGACCTGCACCAGCCTGTTTACTGTGTCTGTCTAGAAGAGGACTGAAGTCTGGACCTGCACCAGCCTGTGGCTGTCTCTGTCCGGAAGGGAACTGCACTGTGGGCCAGCACCCGCCTGTTTGCTGTGTCTGTCTGGAAGTGGACTAAGGTGTAGACTTGCACCAGCTTGTTTGCTGCATCTGTCCGGAATAGGTCTGAAGTGTTGACCTGCACCAGCCTGTTTGCTGTGTCTGTCTGGAGGAGGAGTGAGGTGTGAACCTGCACCAGCCTATGTCTGTATCTGTCTGCAAGAGGACTAAGTGGTGGACCTGCAGTCGCCTGTGTCTGTATCTGTCTGGAAGAGGACTGAGGTATGGACCTGCACCAGCCTGTTTGCTGTATCTGTCTGGAAGAGGACTAAGTGGTGGACCTGCAAACGCCTGTGTCTGTATCTGTCTAGAAGAGGACTGAAGTGTGGACCTGCACCAGCCTGTTTGCTGCATCTGTCTGCAGGAGGACACTGAGGTGTGAACCTGCACCAGCCCGTGGCTGCATCTGTCCGGAAGAGGATTGAGGTGTGGACCTGCACCAGCCTGTTTGCTGTGTCTGTCTGGAAGAGGACTAAGGAGTAGATCTGCACCAGCTTGTTTGCTGCATCTGTCTAGAAGAGGACTGAAGTATGGACCTGCACCAGCCTGTTTCTATATCTGTCTGCAAGAGGACTAAGTTGTGGACCTGCACCAGCTTGTGTCTGTGTCTGTCTGGAAGATGACTGAGGTGCGGACCAGCACCAGCCTGTGTCTGTGTCTGTCTAGAAGCGGATTGTGGTGTGGACCTGCACCAGTCTGTTTTCTGTGTGTGTCCAGAAGAGAGCAGAAGTTTGGACCTGCATCAGCCTGTGTCTATCCGGAAGAGGACCGAGGTGGGGATCTGAACCAGCCTGTTCATTGGTTCTGTCCAGAAGAGGACTGAGGTGTAGACTTGTAGCAGCCTACTTGCTGTGTCTGTCTGCAAGAGGTCTGAGGGGTGTACCTGCACCAGCCTTTTTGCTGTGTCTGTCCGGAAGAGGACTGAGGTGTGGACCTGCACCAGCCTGTTTGCTGTGTCTCTCCAGAAGAGGACTGAGGTGTGGACCTGCACCAGCCTTTGTCTGTTTCTGTCCAGAAGACAACTGAAGTGTGGACCTGCACCAGTCTGCATATGTCCAGAAGAGGACTAGGGTGGACCTGCACCAGTCCGTGGCTGTCTCTGTCCGGAAGAGGACTAAGCTGTGGACCTGAACCATCCTGTGGCTGTGACTGTCTGGGTGAGGACTGAGGTTTGGACCTGCACCAGCATGTTGCAGAGTCAGCCTGGAAGAGGACTCAGGCGTGGACCTCCACCAGCACATAGCTGAAAATGTATGGAAGAGTAAAATGAACAATTATTGGACAGAATGTTGGAGAATGTCAAACATTCACCCCACTATAGAGATCTGGGTCTAAATCCATTGTTTTTATGCTCCCTGTGCCATTCCAGTTTGGACCCAGCCATCTGCAAATCAGTGTTGGCCCTTCTACCCATAGGAACAGTCCAGCCCGAACTGCCAGGCCAGGTCCTCTCTGAACCAGAAACAAGCATCCTGGGACTAGTACTGGGGGTGAGTAGTTAAAAAGTTTCAGCACTCCGTCCATCGTCTTGTTGTGTTTAATCTGTCTGTAAGAGGACTGAGGTGTGGACCTGCACCAGCCTATTTGCTGTGTCTGTCTGGAAGAGGACTGATTTGTGGACATGCACCAGCCTGTTTGTTGTGTCTATACGGAAGAGGAGTGAGGTGTGGACGTGCAAAAACCTGTGTCTGTTTCTGTCCAGAAGACTACTGAGGTGTGGATTTGCACAAGCCTGTATCTGAATCTGTCCAGAAGAGGACTGGGGTGTGGACCAGCACCAGCCTGTGGCTGTGTGTGTCTGAAAGAGGACTGAGCTGTGGTCCTGCACCAGCCTGTGGCTGCATCTGTCTAGAAGAGCAAAACAAACAATTGATGGACAGAATATTGAACAATGTCAAACATTTACCCTAGTACAAAGACCCAGCCATTTGCAAATCACTCTTGACTCTGCTTCCCATGGGAACAGTCCAGCCTGAACTGCCATGCCAGGTCCCCCCTGGTACAGAAGCAAGTATCTAGGGACCAGTACTGGGGGTGAGTGGTTGAAATGCTTCAGCACTCCATCCATCATCTTGTTGTGTTTGATCTGTCTGGAAGAGGACTGAGGTCTGGATCCTCAAACACAAGCATCCTGGGATCAGCACTAGGGGTGAGTGTTCAGCAGCACTCCGTACATCATCTTGTTGTGTTTGATCTGTCTGGAAGAGGACTAAGGTGTGGACCTGTACAAGCCTATGTCTGCATCTGTCTGGAAGAGGACTGAGGTGTGGACCCGTATCAGCCTGTTTACTGTGTCTGTCTGGAAGAGGACTGAGGTGTGGACCTGCACCAGCCTGTTTGATGTGTCTGTGTGGAAGAGGACTGGGGTGTGGACCTGCCCCAGCCTGTTTGCTGTATCTGTCTGGAAGAGGACTGAGGTGTGGACCTGCACCAGCCTGTGCCTGTATCTGCCTGGAAGAGGACTGAGGTGTGGACCTGCACCAGCCTGTGCCTGTATCTGCCTGGAAGAGGACTAAGGTGTGGACCTGCACCAGCCTGTGTCTGGACCTGTCTGGGACAGGACTGCGGTGTGGACCTGCACCAGCCTGTGTCTGTCCGAAAGAGGATTGAGGTGTGTACCTGCACCTGTGGCTTTCTGGAAGAGGACTGAGGTGTGGAGCTGCTCTCCCATGTACTCCAGTTCTCGTAGTGCTTCCCTAGGGTTAGACCAGCTTGTATTCTGTATCCTCAGGAAAAGCTGTGGCACTTATGGTGGAAGTCATGACTGGACAGAGTGGGTGCGCCTGCCTCCCACTCCAAACTGCAGCCTGAAAAAGTGCTCCTCAGCAGTTCGGAGCCGTAGTAGTGAGCAGAAATATGGCTTCCAGCAGAACATATTCAACGCTTAGACAAAGTGGTGACATGAATATGATGAAACACAAGCCCTTGCAACTCTTGCAGTGCATGGGGCCCGCAGCCTTTCAGGGGCCGCTGCCACTTAGGGGGCCCTCAGTAAGCCAATGTATTCTTGTGATATATGAGTCTGTCAGGGGCCTTTCACTACCGTCGGCATGGGTGTTCCAGCATTATATCTCGCCTAGGCAGCACATGCGCTGCCTCTTCGAAGCACACTGTTATCAACACTGGGGGCTTTCGGCACACCCATGCTTTAAATTTTTACAAAATTTCCTTTTTTGGGGGGTGAATCCTTCTCAATTGTCCCTCCTTTTGCTGTTTTGTTGATGCCCTAGAGTCTGCCCCTGTTACATGTATTATTGCTTTATTGCCTATTTGCTTTGTTTCGTCGCCCACTTTATCTTTTTTAGTTTGCTTTAGCTTGTGTTTACAGTTCACTTAATCAGCTTGTTTTTTGCAGTAGCATTTCCTTATCAGCAAGCATCCCTCATTTTTAGTTCGAGCTTTCGAGACCTCTTGTATATACTTTAGTATATACTTATATGTGTATGTATTTTGTGGGCTCAGGAGATCAGCCCTAGGACTTGTCTGCTTTCGCTTAGGGTTTTTTATTTCAGTTGAGCTGCCTCTATTTAACTGCCTTTATAGAACATGACGAGCAGAGGTCAGTAAAATACCAGAATTGCTTTCTGCTGAGGGACTTTCTTTTTTTAATTTTTCTGGCAACTGCCTCTATTTAACTCTCTTGATAGTAAACGACAAGCAGTGGTCAGTAAAATACCAGAATCACTTTAGCATTTTCTAGATTCCAGTCCATAGAAATTGTCTTCCAAGAGCACAAGTAGGCAATAATATATTTTTCAAATCCTGTATTTTCAGTGATATGACCACTAAATGCCCTGCTTTTATAATAAAAACAGAGCTTTGGACTATACCATTTCCCACTGAAAGGCAATATTTCTCGACATGTGTTCCCATACCTGGTGTGTCACGCAGTTTGGTGCTTATTTTCCTTCCATTTAAAGAACAGTAGATGTTTCAGCACCCAGGCAATGTGCTGCATAGCTAAATACATATAAGGTCCCAAAGGCGAGACCGATTGCATTGAAAATGCTTGTTTTAATAACGATCGTCATGTATTTTTTCTAGTAACGTTCTTCATATATTTACATTCTAATTTTTTTATTGTTTTTTTATGTACAGTTTTACCAACACGGGGACTCGAACCAGGCTTTCTAGTTGCAAAGTCGGCAGCTCTGGATGTTACGCCAACTCTCGTGCTGGGCATAAGCGTAAGCATATTTAGCTGCAACTTTCCTAATGTTTTTTTTCCACAAGGTGAGCTGCTGGTGGCACTCTGATTATGAGGCATTTGCACCAATATCACATTGCATTATGGGACTTGCAGTTTCGCTTTTTTCTAGGGAAAGCATTGTTTTAGACTTCGTTCACCGAACACTATATTACACACATTGTTGCAATTCTCCTGTCAAACACAAAGCGCCATCTTCAAAACTGGGATTTAAGCTGGATTTTGTTTGTGTTGCCAATTTACCCATAAACCGCAGATGCCATAAAACTGCACCTTGGCCCATGTTAAGCTGACAATATAGTAACTCTTACGTGTGTGTTGGAGCTTGGGCAGCACCTTTACTGCTTTTCTGTTGCTTCAACAATTCAAAGTGACCCAGAAGTGGGAAGGCAGTAGGCACATTATTTTATAATATGTTGCTTGTTTTTGTTAATAGCATTCACGTGAGGCTCACTGTGCTGCAGACAGCCGCCTGGCTTGTTCTTCTGTCACTGGAGTTGTACTACTAAGCAATATGATTGACTGACTGCTTGGATGATCAGTGAGAGTTCAATGAACAGATGAATGAGTGAGAGCATGGATGGAAACATCAAGGCGCTATAAGTGATAAGCCACACCTGTTGGCTTTGCCTGTGTGCCAAGTTAAGGAACAGCAGTGTAAAATGCTTGCAAACCAAAAACGTAACTAAAAAACTTTGTCATTTACAACGCCTATGACTCTAACTTTCACAAATGCGATACCAGACTGCATTGAACCGGTGCGCTGTGTGTGTGTGAACTGCGCCGCTCCCCTGCAGGACCGAGTCTCCCTGGGGTAAGCGCGCCTCGCACCATTGTGCTTCCGCTATGGGTCTATAATTGGGCCAAAGAATCGATGAACCACTTGTGAAGGACCTGCTCTGGTCCGACGAGCCTCTCGACATCTTTCACGCCGACCTCCTCAAGGATTGTGCTCTCTGAGTAACTGGTGTGGAACACTCCTGGCCTTAAGAACTATTTCGGAGCGTACCATCTGACCCGCGCTGCTCCCGTGCAAAACCAAGCCTCAAGGTCTATGCTCCCGGTGTTGCTGGTGCGTGAAGCCCCACACTTGTAGAACCGGTGCGATGTTGTGGCTCTGAACCGCGTCGCTCCCCTGCAGGACCAAGCCTCCCTGGGGTAAGTGCACCACGCACCATAGTGTTTCCGCAAGGAAATAAAAAACAGTGAAGTAACTTGCTCCTGTTCGTTCTGTGCTGTCCAGCCAGAAAAAGTGACTTTTCCACAACGACGTAGAAGCCCTGGACCTAATTGCCTATCCTCAAAATGGTGGCGGTCAGGCGATTTCAGGTCTAGGCCCGGGTGGTCCCCAAAGGTGTGCTGAGGGGCCCATTTTTCTAGGAGGCAGACCCCAGGGGGTGCCTCAGCCACCTCATTACATCTAGTCTTGGGAGGGGTCCCCCTGATTTGCACACAACAGTCGATGAAACCCTGGAATCCGACTGCCTGACTCTAAAATGGCGTCGGTTGGGTGCTTTCAGGCATAGGCCTGCAGCCCTGAGCCTTGGTCGTAGAGCAGGCCCCCTATGTCTCCTCGCCTGCCCCAAACCTGATGCACCACCTATTGCTCCGTGCGCCACCCAATGTCAGTCAGTCTACAGAGCAGCGATGAGTCACGGAAAGCTACGACAGCCGTGAAACAGGAGCCCCAGTCATTGGCATGGTACAGCAAGTTTTCTGCGCCTTCCCAACGTGCTTCTACTACGCTCCCTCACCTCTCCACAGAGAGGCCCTGGTTTGACACTGTGCTCCTATCCCTATGCCGCCAAAGAAAGCACTCTTCACCAAGGTCTCTAACCTTTTCACCCCAGCCACCTCGTGGGTGGTCAAAGTGGGGAGGGCCCAATGCTGACATGATTTAATACATACTATGACCCTTATCTGCTGATTACATTACTAAGGGCCCATTTGCCGCAGCAAATGTTTGGTTGGACCTGAGTCTTTTCCCCTGATAACCTCGATGCCTCTTGACCGCACATTAATCAGATAACTACATTCGACTACTGGAATATGTGCCCCCTTCTTCTTCTTATACTCCTCCTCACTACCGTTACCCCAGTGGCACCTTACTCCTCCCACCACCACCCCCCTCCTCCTCAAATTCCCAGCATGGCCACCTCTCGAGTTAAGTCTGGAATTAACTGCTTCAAAATCATTTATCCCCCTAATCTGTCTAAAGCTTCAGCAAAACGGTTCACGCATAACACCATTGAACATTTTCCTGATTCCCTCTTTGTTGACCAATTCTACAATGGTCATCTTGGGAGGCTCAAAACGACTTCATTTTTTTCCACTCATGACATCCCCTCCTGGTCCACCAGCTTCTATAATTCCCTCAACGTCAACTCCTCCTCATCTCTCCCACATGGGAAAGAGCTAAAAATCTCACTCTCGAACTGTTTCAGTGGCTCCCTCACTATCTCATTTTATAACAATGGTACTGTCTTGATCCAAGCTAAAGACACCTGTCTCTCTCTCTCTTTGACCACCTCTTCCCCTCCCTACTCCCCACCCCTGAGACTGGGTTCTCCCTTGATTCTTCATCTAGCTCCACTCATTACTCCCTATCTCCGCCCCTGACCCCCCTATACTCCACTAGGCCGCTCCCCCCGGGAGGCACAGGCTGACCCTCCTTCTCCCCCTTCCCCCTTTCCCTCCTCTCCCATTCCTCCCCCCACACATTGTGCACCCCCCCTCAACACGTCTGCCATATCGCTAGCTAATACTCTCTTCCTCCACTCTGCACCGCCCTGGTATTCCAATTTTACCTCCTCCCCCCTATCCCTACCTGCCACCCCCCTATTTAGTCCTCCTCTCCTACAACCTGTTCCCCAAGCTAACTTCACACACATTCCCCATATTCCCTCCTCTCCTCTTCTTCTCCTCCCGCTCCCCCCCTCACCTTGTATCCTGAATTCTTCACTAACCCCTTGCATCTCTCTTCATCCCCCCATTCCTCCAGTAATGCTGCTCAGCCCCCTATTCCCCCTCAGTAATCCCTTCCCATTCCCTCCCTCGGACGCAGCAGTTCCACTTTCTGTCTTCAACTAGCCTTCAACCCAACCCCCCTCACTCTGCCTGGGGCCCGTTCCCTCACATCCACCTCTCCTAGCATACGGGACCGTTCCAACCTCTTCCCCTCTCTTCTACCCTAACCTCCTGCCATTCTATGACTCCCCCCTTTCCCCTCCTTGCTTGCCGCCCTCCCTCATCATTCCGCACCAATTTCCCCCCATCTCGACCTCTATTCTTATCCTCCCTACAACATCAACAAAGAAAACTCTCTTTTCACCTCTGATGCACCAAAAACTGCTCTCAACCATCATCTATCTCCACCTTTGAATCTTGTACCCCAACGCCCCCTCGCACTCCCACCTCTCCCTGCCCTCCCTCGCCAACTGCACTCCCCCCGTACCCATCGAGCCACCTGGATGGAGACTGTGCGTGGCCAGCGCCTGCACGACTAAAGGTACCAGCCCCAGTGGCTAACACACCTCTATATCCCTGCATCGGTGGGACCAGCGCCTCAGGGGAGAGCAGCCGCCCATCACACTATACTCAAGTGGTCCATGGTCACTCAAGATGGCCGACGGAGCTCTTTCTGTGGGCTCCTGAGGTTTGGGATCGCCATCGGCGTAAATCCCGAGTAAACCCTGGAAATCGAGCCTATCAAACCAAGCTACTTGCTTCATATTGCTATAATAGATTGTTCCTTACCTGCATCCAGGATTCTCCGGACTCACAACATGGAGAGGCTTGAACCGCGGCCCCCTTCACCGGCCTCACTGCAGCGTTCCCGGACCCATCTGCGTCCGAGTGTTGGCCGCCGGACTGCATTCTGCGCCAGGGCTGCCCTGGCTTCGACAGGCGTGGAGCGACGTCGCCTGACACCCTCTGCCACCTGACCAGAGTCTTGCCTGAGTCTGACCTTGACCGTTTTGTTCCCGCGCCGTCTTTCTGCCGGAATCCACACTGCTGGGGTCTTTCTTCTGCAGGGATCCGTTGGCTGGGGGTGCCGCTGTTTTCCTGGTGGCATCGGATTTCTCTGGCCCGGGATTGCGGCCTCCCTTGGCTGCTGGCCTAGAGTCAGTGGTTCAGGCCCCGGATTGACACCTTGCTCGACTGTGGGTTCGCGGGGTGTGGATCAGGCCCAGACGTGTTCCTCCCTCAAAGGAAGGCCCAAAAGAAAGTGTTTCTGGCCTCGGAGATGCCCCTGTGACGCCCTTCTTCCTGTTTGGGGGCAGCAGCAGTCTCATAGGGGTGACGGGCCTCGAAGAGTCTTCCTAGCTGCGGGTGCCCATTGCCTCGTCGGTGCCGGATTGCTGCCTCCCAAAACCGCCGCCCGCTGAGTCTGATTCGGGCCCGGTGGGGAGACCTCCTTGATAAGCGTACTCTGGAGGTGGCTCGGAGGTGCCAAATTAATTTTCCGTTGCCGCGACGGAGTCATTCTGAAGCGGGAGTCCTGTCCATCGTGAGAGCTTATCGCCGAGCCTCCTCCCTGCACCCTTCCCGATCGGTTCTTATCTCCAGCTATGAGGGGGAAGACCACCACTCCAGCTGCAACCGGATCGGCTCGCTCCTAGCGCCAGAAGACCCAGATCCAAACAGAGCTCCCTCAACACTTCTCTGATGGGCCTGGCTGCAAGATACAGACCGGTATCAGTAAAATAATTAGGTAAGGGTTGTGCCCTCGCCCCTCCTGTCCCTTCTTGACTTCAATAGACTTTTCGTGGACCCTACTCCTCAATTTCCACCACGCCTCCCCAAAGACAAAATTTCTGACTTTCACTCCCCCACAGACTATTGTTATTGGATTTTATCATTTACTTTTGGAGGTTAATTTCAGCACTGAAACCCCATTTTGAGCCCCATCCTCTGTTCCCCTTTTCAAAATGGCAGGTCTAACCCACTTACACGGAAACAGAAGAAGGACCAATACTCCTGACACAGATACATAGAAAGAGACAGAAGACTACGCTCTCACCCCACACTCTGCCTATGGCTAGGGACATTTGACAACCAAAGAGTAAAATACATGGAATGAGTGTTAGGATCAACCCCTGCCCTGACTCATCATCTCTGAGTAATCATCTTATTTATTTGTGTTTGTTTACCTATTTAATTTGCTCCAATTTTACGATGTAATCTGTTTTGCTATCTAATTTGCTCTTGATTTTAATTCCTCCCTTGTTTATCCTACTCCCTTATTTTATCGTGTTTGTTTACCTATTTAATGTGATCCATATTAGCACTGGAATCGGCTTTTACTATCTAATCTGCGCCTGAATGTATTTCCTTGCTTGTTTGCCCCCTTGCTTGCTTCATCATGTCTACCGTGCTTGTTTTACCTTTTCTAACCTACTGAACATCAGTGATGTAATTTGTTTTGCTATCGAATCTGCTCCTGATTTTATTCCTCTCTTGCTTAACCCTACCTCTTTATCTTGCCCCCTATTTTTCAACCCCACACTTTCCCAGCGCCCCCCCCCCCGGCTCCCAATCCTCCTCTCCTCCTCTACCCCCTTCTCCTTTAACTTCCTTCTCTTCACTCTGTCTCCCTCTCACGTCCACCCAACATGCCCCATCACAGCACTGACCATCACCCTCAGGACAATACCCTCTCTAAACACGGCCCCAACTCCTGGACCATTCTCTACCCCCCAAATCTCTCCAAACACGCAAGGAAAATTTTCAAACACAAACTCCTCATCTGCAACCCTGAAACACTCATTGTTGATAACTACCTCAGCCTCACCTCCCCCATTATTACCAACTACATCTTCTACTCCAAACACCCTTCCAAATGGAAGAGCATCTTCCTTCAACATCTCCCTATCTCTAAATCAACCAAAATACCATATGGATTTAAAATATCCACTGCTCCCTCCCCAGCCTTTCATGGTGATGTTGATATCTCCATCTTCAAAACAGGTAACATCCTCATACAAGCCTCGCCATCCCACCTTTCTATCTTTGAACACCACTTTAGCACTATGTCTCTCCTCCTTAACCACTCCTCCTCCCCAACCGAATAGAACCCCTCAAACCTCTTCCTCCCCCCTCCCCCCACTCTACCTCTACTCTCAACCTCCAAAAATTGACCTCACCATCTCCCTCCCTGGACCCCCCTATTGATAACGACTTCCCCATCCCCAATTACCTACTTCTCATCCCCCACTTATCTCCCTCTCTCCCCCTAACCTCCTTAACCCTTAATCCTCGGACCCCTCCTTGAATAACGGTAGCCCCAAACTCCTGTCACCTACTTATCATTTCCCTCCCATGACCCGCCCTCCCCCTGTCCCCCAAACCTCCCTCCCCCTAGACCCAACCACTGACGTACTCCACCGTCTCTTCCCCTCAATCACCTATCACAACTCCTCACACCCCTACTCCTATCCATCCTGTACACCCTGTGCTCCTCCCCATCCTCTCTACCCTCCCCCCTCAGGCTCTACCTACCCAACCCCCAACCCCCAATAATCACACATCCCCATCACACCAATATATTTGTTTCTCACTCGCTTCATGCCCTTTTATCCTCTCTGACCACATCACCTGAAGATTTATACCCCCTGTATAACCTAACCCCTCCACTCACATTTAACAGCTCCGCCACCCATCACTCCATACCGACTACTCTATCTCCCCCCTCACACAGCAGGTCTCCATCCGCAACTAATCACGACCACTCCCTATCCCCAGACCATTCTCCTCCCACCTCCTACGCCCCTTCATTCCTTCCCTGTACCCGGAATACCCCGAGCCTACACAACATCATACTCTACCTACCTACTTTGACTACCGAACCCCTCACTCCTCCCAGCCCCGTCACCCCTCACTCCACACCATCTACCACATCTCCCCCTCACACATTAGTCCACTCTCTGCAAATAATACAGACCACGCACTCCCGATACCTCCGCTCTCCTCAATTGCCCAGATCCTACACAACATTGAATGTGATCTATCTAATTTAACTACGGAATTTGCCCGACTCAGAAAAGATTTCTTCTTCCATAGCACCAGAACCCTCCCTCACCATACAACCACCATCCTCCCTCCCTCAAACATCCCCATTAACAAACACAACCTTTGGAGATCGCTCCCTCTCCGATGCCGTACACATAGACCTCTCCGCACCTCGAACCATCTCTCCCCGTCTGACCTCGCCGACCTATGTAACTCCTACCTTCCTAATCTGCCAACCACCAACCCTCCACTCCCCTATGCCCCCATCCCTGTTATCACAGGGACAAATAGAACCCCCTCCTCCCCCGCTTCCCCCAGACCACCACCCCAACTTACGCTGATCCACTCTTGCCCACCTTCCATACCCAACCCCACACCACTGAAGTGCATGCTTGTTAACTGTCGCTCCGCGGTCCTACACTCCATGGAAATCTCGGAAACCATCCTGAGTGAATCCACTGATATTGCATTCCTCACTGAAACATGGCTAAATGACCACTCAACGAGCATACTTGACCTACTCTCCCGCCCGGGATACTCTATTCTCAGAAAAGACAGACCTAACTGAGTTGGGGGAGGGCTAGCCATTATCTTCAAAAAGGAACTTCAGATTTCCCTTGTCACTAACCCAGGCTACTCCTCCTGCGAATACCTGGAAGCAGAACTGTTAACTCAAAACTCCCTCCCAATTTATTCTACACAACATCTATCGCCCCTGGGACCACCACAGCCCTTCATTGAGGACTTATCGGATCTACTGGCGCAATCAGCATTATCCAACTCAAAAAATCTCTTTCTTGGGGATCTTAACCTCCATTGGAATGATACCAATGACCCCACCATCTCCCTCCTCACTACACTTCTTGAAATCAACGAACTCAAACAACTATGCCAATCTCCAACTCACACTAAAGGATCCATACTTGACGTCATTCTGTCCAGCGAAGATCTGACCTCCGTTACCAATATCATCCCCATTGACTTGTCCGACCATCACCTTATACTGTTCACCATTGCTACCTCAGCAAACCTCCCCGCCCCTAAAACTACCAGACATAAGAAATTGACCAGAAACCTAAAAGGCATCCCCCCAGGTGTTCTACAATCGAAACTCTAAGCTCAACTTCTCCTCATTCCCCCCTCACAAAATGCGAATGAGCTCACGGAACTATTTAACAATACTGTCACAGATATTATTGACCAATAGCTCTTCTTCTGAGGGACTCAGCAACTCTCCAAGAGCACTCCTGGGTTCAGCAAACTCCGATGCAACTCTGTGTGTCGGGTCTTTGTCCTTGGGGCTGCATGGTGGCAGTGGTAGCGGGTTGAAGACTTTGGGCTATCCACTTGCCCCATCAGACTTCTTCAGCAGTCCCTCAAACCCTTGGTTTAATACAGAGATATATAATGAAAGACGGGCACTTAGACTGTCGGAGAGAACCTGGAGACACCATCCCTCACCCTCCCATCTTGCACTTCTCAGACGTGCTAGATCCACGTACAAAAACACACCCTCAAGGAAAAGGCATCCTTCTTCCGCACTCAACTTGATCGTGCCAAAAACAGACCCAGGGAACTCTTCAAAATCATCCGAAACCAAACTTCCCCCGCACCTTCAAATATGACAGCCTCATCAGACAGATGTGAAGAAATTGCCCACTTCTTCTCGGAAAAAATTGCCAAAATTGATCAGTCCTTCCTTCCCACACAACTATCCTCCAACTCCCAATCCAATCTTGTCCTCACCTCTAATGCCTACTCCACATCCCCCCTTCCAGATGACACTTTCTCTCCTCTGCCCTCTATCCTACCGCTCCCCAGTGAGCCTCCTCACCCACCCATTTCCATACCCCCCCTCCACTCCACAGGCCTCTCACCTTCCACATCTCTAGTAACCAACTCCCCTAAATCTCAACTTAAGAATAATGCCTCCTTGCTCAACTTTCTCCCCATCACGGAGCTTGAAGTCCTCAATATAATTAGCAATCTTAAACAGTCCTCCCACACAAAAGACCCAATACCCTCCAACCTTGTCCCTGCCCTTAAGGACATCATCACCCCATTCTGGACCAAAATCATCAACACCTTTCTCTCCACGGGCTGTGTCCCCACCTCCCTTCAGCTTGGACAAATCTCGCCCATAATCAAAAACCCCACCGCTGACCCCAATGACCTAAATAATCTCCGCCCCATCACTAACCTCCCCCTTCTCTCAAAGGTACTTGAAAAATGTGTCCTACTACAACTAGACAAACACATAGAAAATTTCAACCTTCTCGACCCCTTTCAATCTGGCTTCAGAAAAGGCTGCAGCACCGAAACGGCAATGCTCAATGTCATAGATGACATCCTTCAATCACTTGACAATGGCGAGACCTGCCTTCTTATCCTTCTTGATCTCTCTGCAGCATTCGATACAGTCAACCATTCAGCCCTACTTAATGTGCTTAGGACCCATTTCGGCCTTAATGGCACCGCCTACAAATGGTTCATCTCTTATCTACAACACCGAACTCAGCAAATCAAAATTCAAAACTGTCTCTCTACCCCCACTCCTGTCTCCCTTGGAGTCCCCCTAGGATCTAGTCTCTCTCCCTCCCTCTTTAACCTCTTTATGGAACCCCTCACCCTCATTCTTAACCAAGCAGGCATAAATTACCACCTCTACGCCGATGACACCCAAATCTATTACAAGATTAAAACTCATGCTGACATCTTACACCTGAACAACACCCTTACCAAGATCCAAACCTGGTTCCATTCCAATCATCTCAAACTCAACCCTAACAAAACCGAAATCATTCTCTTCTCCCCCAAAAATAACCCTCTACCTGTTCAATCTTGGATCTCTGATCTCAAGGCACTCAATTGCTCACTCACCCTGTCCAACTCCGTCAAATCTCTTGGCATCACTATCGACAACACCCTAACCCTTAATGTTCACATCAAAAACTCTGCCAAAGGAGCCCTCTTCACTCTCCGTCACCTCAAGAAAATCAGACCTTTCATACCCACCGATGATTTTAAACTTGTAGTTCAGTCTCTTGTTCTGTCACGTATTGATTATGGTAACGCCATCCTTAATGGAATCCGCAAGGTACACCTTGCTCCAATCAAAGCTGTGCTCAACCTTGCTGCAAGGCTCATCACGGACTGCAAACGCTTCGATCATATATCCCCGGCTCTCAAATCTATTAAATGGCTCCCTATTGAAGGCAGATCTGCCTACAAAACCGCCTGGATTACTCATAAAGTCCTCCACCAAAACACTCCGCAGTACCTCTCAAAGAAATTCCACATTGCGGGCTCCACTCGACCTCTGAGAAGCACCAACACCCTACTCCTAATCCCACCTCTGCATAAAAAGAAAGCCACACAATCTCGCTCCTTCTCTGGCAGTGTCCCTATTATCTGGAATGCCCTCCCTAAAAACCTGCGCTGTAATCCCTCCTATTCTAGTTTCAAAAAAGACCTCAAAACCCACCTCCTCAATTATTATTGGGGTTCCTAACCTGTGTCCTACTCCTGATCTCTTATCAATCATACTATATTTGTTCAGTAATATATACCCTGTTCTCCTGTTCACCATTTACCTAATTACTTAAATGTATAGCTCCTCCCCCTGTTTATTTATCTTGATTTGTATAATGCTCATGTTGTTTGTACTTTGTATATTTCACATTTTTGTTGCGCTACCTTTCATATGTTTTTATACCCTTACTGGCACATGCATCAACAAAGACTTTTGCGATTCCTTAATTGCGATTTTTAAGGAATCGCAATTAAGGAATTGCAATAGCCTATGCATGTAGGAATCGCTATAAAAATAGCGATTCCTACAAATTCCTTAATTGCGACTCGCAAATTGCGAGTCGCAATTAAGGAATGCCGTCCCAATCATTCCTATGGGCCTCAAGGCCCATAGGAATGATATGGAGATTGCATGAGCAAATTGCGAGTACCAGTAGGTATTCGCAAATTGCTCATGCAATTTCAAGGGTGCAAGGGTGTCAAAATGACACCCTATTGAACCCCTGAAATTGATCTGTGCACATATGTTGCACACACACATGCTCTAAGGGCATGTGTGTGCGCAATATGAAACTTTGAAAAATGCGCAAAAGTGCATTTTTCAAAGTTTTTGCAAATTACCATGAAGTTCAACTTCATGGTAATTTGCTCCCCCTATTAGCGAAATCGCTAATATTTTAACTTTAATGCATTGCATTTAAGGAATCTCAATTTGGCATTCCTTAAATGCAGTCGCAATTTAAGGAATCGCTATTTAGAGATTCCTTAAATTGCGATTTTTGCATTTGGGATGATGCATCCCAAATGCAAAAATACCGGTCGCAAAGGGGCAGATTCTGCTAATCTGCCCGTTTGCGACCAGTTTTCTCGTTGATGCATGTGGCCCTATGTGCCTTATACTATCCTTATCTTGTAAAGCGCTCTGATACCTCTGGGTCTAGCCAGCGCTATATAAAACCTTCAAAATAAAATAAAATAAATAAAATAAAACTTACCATGCTCAGCCCTACTCTCTATGGAAAATAAGTTAGGATCTCTCATCACCTCCATCTCCCAACTTGAAGCTACCATCTCACTCTTAAACACCAAGATTTCCACCTTTCCTAACACCCCAACTCCCTTGGCAAATACTCACTTTCCCAACCCCCCGAAAAACACCTCGCCCCCCACGCCCCAAAAAAGCCAATCACAATCTGTCTTCCGCAGACATCACTAACCTTCTGGAAAGTTACAAGACCTCGAACGCTACCACCCTTCCACTTTCCTCTCTAAGTAACCCTACTATCTACACTATTCTGACCATCTCTTCTGTCAGAACTAATTGTCTGCCTTCTTCCTCCCGGGCACCCTCTTACAAGTATAATATCCCCATAACCCCTTATAGCCCATTCGCCCCTGTCACCAAAACAGTATCGTCAGAGTTGCGCTGTTTGCTCCACAACTGCAGATCTGCAATGAAACACAAACTGGAAATTTCTGACACCCTCATCCTTCACAATCTCGACATGCTCTTCCTCACAGAGACCTGGTTCAATGACACCTCTCATTCTATGTTTGATCTCCTGCTACCCACAGACTACTCTATCTTTAGAAACGAAAGAACAGACAAAATTGGGGGAGGTGTTGCAATCATCTTTAGAAACTCCCTTCGACTTAAGGCTTTTCCTAACAGCTCCTTCCGTTCATTCGAATGCCTATCTCTTGAGCTTCAAGTGCAACACTGCTCACCATTCAGATTCCATGTCATTTACCACCCGCCTGGTGGCTGCTCTTCTTCTTTCTTAGAGGAACTCACCGACTTCATCAGTGACCAATACTCGAAAAGTGACAGACAGATCTTCCTGGGAGACTTCAATCTTCACAGGGGCTCGTTGGAAGATTCCTCAGCTAATATACTGACCACCTTTCTCTCAGCAAATGTTCTTATCCAACACTGCCCTGAAACAACACACTCTTTTCTGAACCTTATTATTTCTAAAGCAGACATGCTTACTATTGCTATCCCTATCCATGTAGACTGGTCTGACCACTTCCTCATCCCCTTCTCTCTTCACCTATCACACTCTATTACTCTTGGCCAACCTAAAAGGACTACTACCTGGTTTCGTAACTCTAAAAACATTGACCTCGATACTCTCTGTGATTCCGCTATGCTATCACTTCCAAGGCTAGACCCGAGTTTGCATGTCAATTATCTCACCTCCCAATGCCTCTCAGTCCTTGCAGTCGAAATCGATAATGTTGCTCCTCTCCAAAGCAACAGGAAATGGCCTATTCCCTCAGCACCTTGGTTCAACAAATCCCTTTATGAAGAAAGGAAGAACCTGAGAATCCTGGAGAAACAATGAAGACAAGCTCCATCCTCCTCTATTCTTGCTACGGTACGTTTAGCAAGATCCAAGTATCACAAACTCATCTTCCTTGAAAAAGCATCTCACTTCAGAACTCTCCTCGACTCAGCCAAAAACAGACCCAAAAAACGATTCGACCTCATCAAAAATCCAAACTGCTCTCCTTCAACCTCCAAGCCGGAGGATTCTCCAAAGAAAGCAGCGGATTTCGCTATATTCTTTAACGAAAAAGTGAAATCATTGGTGGATCAGGTCAGTCATCCTACCCTTCTAGAGGAGCGTAAATCCTTAGTCATTTTGCAGAACTTCGGCACCATCTCTGAAGATGCCCTCCTCAAATGCATCCTTGAAACAAAGCCCTCCAACCATTCTCTTGACCCCATCCCTAGTGACATTGCCATTGACTTCTACACCCATACTCTTTCTTATTGGACCAGTCTGATTAACCTCTCCGTCAGTCAAGGCTCACTCCCTGTTACTTTTAAAACAGGACAGGTTACCCCTCTTCTTAAAAAACCCACCGCTGATGCGAACGACCTCAACAACTTTCACCCAATCACTAACCTTCCTTTTCTTGCGAAAATCAAAGAAAGATGTGTAGCGAAACAAATTTCCTGTCATATCAAGGACAATGATCTTGACAATTTCCAGTCTGGTTTAATTCAAAACTGCAACACGGAAACAGCCGTGCTGCAAGTGATTGATGATGCGCTGCGTATACTCGATTCAGGAGAGTCTTGTCTTCTGATTATTCTAGATCTTTCTGCAGCCTTTTACACGGTCAATCACAACACTCTCCTTAACACTCTTCAAAAGAGAATGGGTTTGGAAGGCGCAGTGCTTAAATGGTTTGCCTCTTTCCTTTCGGACAGATGCCAAATGGTCAAAATAGGGAACAGTCTTTCATCTTCATAGGCGGTAGGGCAAGGTGTCCCTCAAGGCTCTATCCTTGCACCCACATTGTTCAATCTCTATTTGGAACCATTGGGAAATCTCCTAAGTAAATCTGGGATCCTCTACCATCTCTACACGGATGACACCTAAATCTACCTTAAGGTGTCCTCCACACACGATCTCTCAATCCTCAACTCTATTCTCCACTCTATTCAAAACTGGATGCTAACTCATCAACTCATTCTGAATCCCTCCAAAACAGAATTCCTCCTCCTCTCAACCTCTCAACCTCTCTCTCTCCTCCTCCTGTTCAATCTTGGACGGATCAGCTGAATCTACTTAACTCTAAACCTATCGTTGTCGACAGAGCAAAATCCCTTGGTGTCTTAATCGACAAAAGGCTTAATCTACTCTCCCACATCGACTCCATTGCAAAGAATGCTCGATACCAACTGCCCCTTCTGTGGGGGATTCGACGCTTCTTCCCGGAGCAAGACCTTAAAACCTTGGTTCAATTGCTGGTTCTTTCTAGATTGGACTACTGCAATTCTCTTCTTACTGGCCTCCCCAAATCCCACCTTTTCCCTCTTAAATCCGTTCTCCATTCAGAGGCTCGTTTTATATTTGGGGCCAAAAGAAGTGACCACATCACACCCATTTTGTCCTCCCTCCGTTGGCTTCCCATCGAGGCAAGATCAATCTACAAGAAGGCTTGTATCACCCACAAAGCCTTGCACACCTCCTCCCCTCGCTACCTGGCGAATAAACTGAAAATCTCTGGAGGCTCTAGACCGTCTCGTAATGCGGAAACATTACTTCTTGAGCCTCCCACTTTCAAAAGGGAGAGATTGAAGGCTCAATCCTTCTCAGGCAATGAGGTGAGAATATGGAACTCGCTTCCGCCGCAGCTCCGCACCACCACCTCTACCCGGACCTTCAAAACTGACCTTAAATGTCTTCTCTTCCAATGACATTTCAGAATTAATACACACCCTTTCAAGTCCCTCAAATAAATTCTTTCACTATTGTTTATTTGTATTCTATGCCTAAGCAAGCGTGATCCTAGTGTGTTTTTGAGTGACTGCCATCTATTGCTGTATAATACTTCTTCTTGTATCTCATTTGCTTCTGTAAAATGTACATTTGTAACATTTTCCTCATGTAACGTAACTGGTCCTATTGTGAAGCGCTCTGACACCTTTGGGTGAAGTCCACGCTGTATAAAAATCCATAAACAAATAAATAAATTTGCAAATGCTTGTTTTGTGTTATGCCACTGTAACAGCGACATGGTAACTGCTCAGGTGGTACTCAAGCAGTGTGCAGTTAACATAATGTCTATTTTTTAGTGCAGAGCGGTCTCTGGTGGCTGTTTTTAGTAATGCACATAGAATAACTGACATTACACTCTATTATATCTTCGTAAGTGTTTTTCACGTAATCTTCGCTACCTTCATTCATTTATCCAATTTTACTTGCTTTGATCTTGTTGTAATTTCATTAATTATTCACTTTTCTAAATTGGTTTGAGAATTTTACGATTGATTACTTGACTTTAATATTGATTTGGTGCAGCAAAAGTGCACTCATGACATTCTCTGAAGCAAGGTCTGCTGCTTTGTGCCATTTTTACTAGGACTAAACCCAGGTTTTCTCAGCCGATCTGGATTTACCTAAAGTGGCTCTGGATTACTAATTTTGTGGAAGTCCATACCTTGTCCTCCCCTCAGTAGATAATCCAGAATCTCACATTCACTTTGATGAACAAGCATTTGCAATGCAATAGGTCTCGCATTTACGCGAGTTTAAGCTATTGGCATTGTAAATGACAATGCCTTTTATTTATGTTTTAAAAAACAAAATATAAAAAAAAGGCATTGTTATTTACAATGCCAATAGCTCAAACTTGTGTAAATGCGAGACCTATTGCTATGCAAATGCTTGTTTTTATTATTGACGTGAATTTGCACAAGTAAATAATGGTATTTGAGCATTTGGTGCAGATGTGCAAATACTTTTATGAACTGAGCCCCATGTGAGAGGAGCTATGGGGACTGTCCCAGTGGTTAAACTGTCAATTGGATTTCAGTTGCCACATTTCATACCCTGAAACTCTCACCCACCCTCATTGGTTTCTCGATATCTATGAGCAGGACCACTGGAATTATGATTTTGCGCCTGTGGTGTTTTTCGCCTGATTATGGATTTTCTGCATTTGCCACATAATGTATCGACTGCAGCATAATTTGAAGATTTTTTTTTTTAACTCATACGGATCAAAAGTTAATAAAAATGTAGCAAAGTGTATTGCAGTGTAGTGGAAGGCCTTTCGCAAAAGTAGACTCATTACCCTTCAGTTCCTTATTGCTGTATTTCAGTGTTAAACTGTTACTAATGAGATGGAACCTTTTCCCAGACAGTGTTAACGTGAAAAAAGACAAAAAAATGCAGTAGTACTGTCACAACACACAATACAATACGCTATATAATTTAGCCAACCCTGCTGCATAATTTGATCGTCCCCTGTCGCATAATTTCAGTGCCTCTGTCTAAGAACTACCTCTGCATAGACTTAACATCCATGAGAGGCATTATTCACTTTCGATATACCGCCACACAATGGAACACCACGTCTGATTCCCCCTCTTCTCTAAAGTGCCACTCTCGTGGGCAGGGAGGCACAGTACACAATGACCCATGACTCCCTTCAGACCCATGAAGCACCCACAGCACCGGAGAACCTTACACGTGACCCCCTGAATGCACATTTAGGGTGCACTCACCTACATAGAGCACAGCCACTTGGACACAGCTCCACATTGATAGCCCTAGTCAGTAGCCATCCCTCACCTGTTGTCGAGGCCAGTCTTCTGGCTTGGAAAGGCTCTTGGTAGCCGAGGGTTGTAATACCGAAAAATGCCATTTTGGGTAGGGAGAGTTCGGTGTGATGGCTACTGCACTATCTTGGCGGTGAGTCACTTGTGATTTAGGAAGGTGTGGTTGGTGCTGCTATGTATGGGGTAAGTCTGCTGATTTGGGGCTGCTGAGAAGGGTGAGGATTAGCGGCCTCTGCACTATTTAGGTAGTGAATCTCTTGTTGTGAAGTACAAGTGGGTGTTTCGGTGGTCCCTACTGTGTGTCTTGGATAAGTAAGTGTCTTGCTGTTTGGTGGAAGGGGCGAGTGGCCATGGGTTGTTTTTGCTCCCCCTAGTGGATGATTAATAGAGAAGGTGAAGGCTTTTCTTGTTGCTGGCTGTCTGGGTGTGGGGGGTGCCTCTTTTAGTATAACAGCCCTGTTGTTGTAGGGGGTCTGTAATGGTGGGGTGTAGTATCTGCGAGGTTGGCCTATTTGTCTGGGGTCACTGACTGTTGCTGTCTCTGCGGTGGGAGTAGTCAGAGTACTGTATCTGTAATGTGGATTCGTCCGTAACGAGTCTGTTGCTGAAGAAGTCTCTTCCGGCAGCACATCGGGTTATTGCCTGGAAATGTGGACCTCTGCCATGCAAAAATCTATTGTTGTGTGGAGCTCTCTTGCCAGGTGTCGCTCGGAGCCCGGGCACAAACTGGTCCTCTATCTATCGGAGTCCGAGGTTTAGAGCTATTACTATGGCAACCATACACAAGACTCGGGTCAACATAAATAAGCTGTCGGATGTCAGTGGCTCACAAAATGTAACAAAGCCACTAACCTCTGAAGATCGTCAGCGGGAACAACGGCTTGCAGAATGGCCTCTCTATTCCCCAGAGCGTAGTACCGAATAGAGCAACTCTAATGCTGCTATGCGACACTACGCCTCGGGGAAAAGGGAAGTGGAGAAAACAATAAACGTGGCTGCCAAACGGTGTCCTACTTCTCCTGTTCACCCTCTAGCGTGTTGTGGGACGTGTAGAGATCTTGAGAGCAGGACTGTATGCACACAGGAGAGAGGAATCACGGGGTTAGGGAGAGACAGTACAGTAGCTTTCCTAGATATGACTACTACCCATACACCTGCTTCTTACTTACTGAGGACACCATAGTAGGCTCTGTAATGAGGCACTGAGGACCAGGGCAACCTTAATAAGTTGTTTGGCGGTTGCTGCACCTCAGCAGGATCAAGAACCAAAGTACGTTATAACGGCAGCAGAGATAAACAAGTACAAGTACTAGTAAACGAATAAACCAAAAAGGAAAACCCTTAAAGTGAGCGCACCTGCGCACCAGGAAAGTTAATGGTCCCACCTAAATACCTGAATGGCAAATACTCAATAATCACAGGAAAATCCGGAGCTTCAGCTGTGTCCAACAGGGAGCGTCTCACGGAGCTACAGCAGTCCTGCGGGGAGCACCTTCCGCTCTGCCTAGCTCTGGGACACCGAGAGTCCTGGTTCTGAAGTAGGTAAAGCACTCTGGAACTCTTCTCCAGCAAGTGCCCTTACTGGGAAGATGAGAGAGAGTCTATTCTGGTTTTCCTCAATGCCACGCAACTTGAGGATGAGGCGGAGCTATGAGAGTCAAATCCCTGGTTCGCTCTGCGGAGCGCCGAAGGTGAGGTCTGCGTGGTAATGCAGGAAGCTTACCTACGAGCGTAATACCGTTTCGTGGCAGTTAGCAGAGAACAGCGGTATCTGGACTGCGGCTTCTGGGGTCTTCAAACAAACAGGATCAGCGAAGGAATTCCGTTCGGGGCTCAAGCTTGAAGGCGATTGCAAAGCCCCGCGCTGTAACAGAGGCGGGGCTTTGTAGCGTCCGTACAAGCCGTGAGGCGTGTATCCGTTTCCGGTTCTCCGGCCGTTGGGCCGCTGGGAGTTGTAGTTCCCAGCGCCTCGAGGGCCCCTAGACGGTGTCGCGCCGCCCTGCTCACTGCCTCTTGGCTCTTGTTTGGCAATCCTAACACGGGAATGCGTATATCGCATTCCGTGCCTTGTTACTTTGCCAGTGATCGCTACACAAGCCTCCCCGGCTCAAATTGATTACATTATGGGAAAGATTGAAACCCGAAGTGATGTTTGCAGAACGAAACTGCGTTGAACGTCTGCAGGGATATGAAACCAAAATAAAACCGACACAACGCCAGCCTCTCAGAGAAGGGGGGCTCGAGCATGAGGCAAGGACACAACGTGAAGAGACTCTGCACGCATGAGCTGCAATGCTAGGTGAGTGGGCGTTGCCTAAGGAAGACAGAGCGGTTACCAACCCCACTTCCAAAGAAACCCGACAGAAAACCAAGGACTATAGATCTCGTAAGCGACAGCGCATGTGCTGCAACGCAGGCGAGACCTAATAAGCGTGCAGCGCATGCGCTGCAACACAGGCGAGACCTAAAAAGAAATTAGCACTAACGTTAGTGTTGTGGTATTATATTCTCCTCTTCTCAATGTAACATTCTTACATCAGTGTCATGTCCACAGTGTAGTCTGATGAACAGGTGCATCTGCTCCGGGGAGAAATGTTTCCGTTTTGCATTTTGCAGTGCAGAGGGAAGTCCATCATACTCATGAAGCTTCATTTGTGTCCTACCTTCTAAAGTGCACAGGTCTGAAACTGCTTCACTCGCCCACCCCCAGTGTGTATTGTGCACACTGGTCTAAAGCTCCTTGTAATCCCATATATTTTAGTATGTAAGCAGGCCGGAAGCTGTATTCAACTTTATCCTGTAGTGTGGATCGAGGCATTGAGCAATTTTAACTATTACCTTTATGCTTGCCTTACGCTGTTTAGAACCACCTCTTGTATAATGTACTGATACCTTCAGCTCCTTCACTCATTCCTTGTCCTTTTACTTGTTTTAAGCTGCATCAACCCTGACGCTTGTCTCCTGTACACAAGCCATAAGTGTTGAGCGGCTGTGATTCTCGCATGTACACAGCCCTGACATGTATTATCTATTCTCCTGTACCAGTACCTGATGCTGTCTTCCCCCTTCGCTGGATCTTGTCAACAGGCCTTTATCTGCTTTTAACCCTGACAGGTCTCATGTTCCCAGGCCGTAGAATGGGCTTCAAGATCCAATGGGCTTTGAGACAGGAGTCTGCGTCTCTCCTCACGATCCTGCTTTGCTTATGGTTCAAAGGTGAGGTTTCTGCAAAGGAAATGCATTGCAAACATTCCAGCATTGTTTCCTAAAAATGTGCCTCCTTCTAAGGTTGGTAGAAATCGCTCAACAAGCAACAAATATTTCATTATTAATTTTCTAATTTCATCGTTAACTTTATAAATACCACTATACTCACATGCTCCACCACAAAGTAAATTAAGCGTTCTTCGCTCCATCAATCAAAGCGTTCTTAGCCTAATACACTGATCAGATCCTTGCACCCAGTGCCCATGTTGGATTAATCCATTATCCCACTCCCCCTGCCAGCACACACTGTCCTCCGCCCTGCCTACCCATCCAACCCTTCGCTCTTCTGAGCTTCAAGCATTCACCTATTGCTTCATCCATCTGCATTTTCAGCTGCCAGTAGGCCCCTAACCACTTCATCCAAATTTCAACCTATTTCACCCACATCACCTACCCCTGACAACTATCTGACCTGCCCTTTTTCAAAGAACTCTCCCATACAACAACCTTTAGAGATTTGTCAATATTTCCAGCCTTCCTGTGAACAAATTGAGTACAGTTTATTACCTTCAACAGAATGCTCTTCTAAGCACATTTCGTTCATCAAACCCTTCAGTTCATGCAGTGTCCAACCTAGCGGTAGGAATACAACCAGTTCTTCCAAGCAAAACCTGGGGTTGGATTATGAACCCAAAAACTTCCAGTGAAGTCACTCGTGGAGTCCCAGGAGGGTGACTGGACCTCAGTCGCAACAACTGGCGCAGTTTACCACTGGTGTCCGGGGACCACTGTCCTATTGGACCCCAGACTGGAGACCCAAGTGCTCCTCTTCAGCACTTGACTCTCTCAGGATGGTGAGGCAGAGAGGCCCAAGGGTAACTCAAGGAGGTGTGGTGGGGGAGACACTCAGTGCATAGTAAAACAGAACACCCCTTGATAGCTGTACTTTATAGAAAGAAGCGTACTTCAAAATACACAGTAAAATGGAATTGTACATAAAATGATGATAAAAAAGAAAACCATATCTCTATAGCCCCTTTCTGGCCACAGGCGGGATACCAAATGCTAATAAAGTGCTCAAGCCCTAAGTGATGAAAGAAGATTTAATAATAAGGGAATGGGGGGGGGGGGTAACTATGGAGAACAGTATCCATTAGTTCTGTGAAGCCTCCAAAATTGTGGAAGCCAAAAGAGCAACACAAATTTAAATAACTCACTTGTTGCAATTCAAAGTGCTACCAGTTTTGGTGGCTACTTTTCAAAGTTAAAATGTTTCACTGCCAAGATTTGGGCTGCTGGTGAAGATATAATTTATAGAATGCAGCTTGCTGGAACTGGAAGTTTTCATGAGCTTGGTGTCTCTTCCTCAAAACTGATCAGGACCAAGCAATGCCCAGGAACCCCCTCGAAAGGTCTGACGTGTGCACCCAAGCCTGACAAACAGTGGTCACTTACACGAGCTGGGGCCATGTCTAGTGCCGAGTGGTTGGACACAATCCACCAATGTTCACTGGCTCACCTGCTAGTCGGGGGAGCCGGGGGGCGGGGGGAGGGGGGCACAGCTGGCCCTGGTGCATGTCGACCAGAATCCCAGTACTAACGAAAGTCAAAGTTTTATGCCTCAGGTCCTGCTTATTGTGGCTGGAGGTTTGTGGTGGTATCAGTGCCTCTAGGAGAGGGGCTTTGATTGTGCCCAACAAAGCCTAACACAACAGACTGAGGGCTCAAAGGCGAATCTCCAGAACCGTGCAACCTAGTAGGGTGCCATAAACAGATCCCAATTCAGCGCAAGATCCCCAGGTACCCTACTTACCAACTTTCCAGGCTAGGGATTCAAACTGAGATAATGCTCAAGGCACTGATGGAATATTTAGCGTGGCACAAGTATAAAGTTTACTTGGCTCCACGTTGTATGCCACACAATCCAAAGATGCAGATTGTGGCAGAAAGAAGGGGAAAAGCTGGCATCTCTGTGGTAGAAGCTTTGCACAACTACAGAGGTTAATGGCCTTCCACCCCTAGCAACACAAATACTATACTGGGCAGGAAGAAAGGAACGTAAAAGAGTTGGCTCCCAGATCAGCAGAGAACATTCCTCCACCATGCACTATTTCAGACATGTTTAGAAACCTCTCACTCAACCGCAACATGCACGAGCATATGGCCCTCAGTATTTATCTGACCTACTTATATGAAGGTAAAGAGACCTCAGCTGGGGGACACTTGGCAGACCTTTTACATGAGGAGGCCAGCGGGCAACTCCCCCTGAGTGGAACAGGTTGAAGGCCTCCCTCTCCACTACAGGAGAACACCACAGGACAGGCCAATATGGCTTTCCAGAGCCATGCACTTGGCATTCCATTCCAACACTGAGTGCTTCCATCATCCAGCAAGATGACCTCTGTCCGCTCATCCGTCCCTTGGGCACACAACCTTTCTCCACTGAAACCAGTTGCCTATGTCTTCAATCCTGCACTGTTCCTCCTTCACTCATCTATGCTCTTCCACCCTACCCTCCGACTTCCACAACATCCCATTATTCCACAAGGAGCTGAAGACCTGTCTTTTTAGTAGTCGCACTAGATCCTGAGTGTGGTTGGACTCACACCTGCTCAGTCCCTGGACCCCCTCCCTGGTGATAGAGCGCTCAACAAATCTGCATAACATGTCATCCAACACTTTAGTTCACACATCTGCTCTGAACTGCTTATTCAACAATCGTTGCAGCCACATTGACTTGTTTAAACCTCCATCTCACAAACCTTCTGAGCTGGTTGAATAGCTCAGGTCGGTGAACACTCGCTGCTGACAAATGCGATTCTCTGAAGGTCACAAGTTTGATTCCCAGCCAGTCCAACTCCCCTTCCCAACCTTCAGGAGGTAGTAACTTGAGTACCACAAATTGGACGGTAGTAAAACCTGTTATTTACGGCACTTTCAAAGGACAGAAGTGTGGTATGAAGACCTATATATATCTACTTACTATAGCCATCTCATCCGGACTGTCCTCATAGAAACACTCCACTTCCCAGCTCCAATGACCATCAGTCTCAGCCAAACCATGTCTCAGCCTCATCCTCATATATAGATCTTCCTTCCACCCAACATCCCTCCCAGGCTGATCCAAACGTTCATCTCAGTCATCGATCACTCTTCTAACCCTTAGGAGCCCATCGATCATATCTCCCATGCTTCATTTATGCATTCATCATATCCCTCCAACTAACTATGTCTTTGATTCACATGCTGGAGAGTTGAGGAAAGAAGCAGAGTTGTAAAGATTTGCTGTAATATACAATGTAATACTCACTCGTTCACTCATTCTTTCATCTGGTCATCCATGTTATGTAACTATGCTCTATTTTTAGTTCATCATAAATTATTCTTATTCTTGAGAATCACCTACACATACACTACCAGTTACTATTGTGTAATTTGTCCGTGTGTCTATGGGCCACATATATCAAAAAAGCATTTTGTGAGTTTTAACGAATCGCTATTTGGTATCGCAAAATGCTATGTATGTAAGGAATCGCCAAAGATTTAGGGATTCCTTAATATTACCAAATATTGAGTAGGTAAATAGGTGATGGGCCTAAAGACCCATAGGTGCGCATGGTTTTGCATTAACTAATTTGTAATGACCTAATTGGTAATCACAAATTAGATAATGCAAAACCAAGGGTGCCCAGGGGCGCAAAATAAAAATATGCAGGTGTACGCTACATGGCATTTTTGTGCATTTTTAAAAATTTGCACATGGTTACTATCGACTTGGAGTCAATGGTAATACCATTTTCCTAAATCCACAGTTTGCATTTATAAAATTCTTGGTACAGGGGCTAAGGAAATCGCTAATTGCTATTCCTTATTTGTAGTCACAATTTTAGGTAATGGCTATTTTAGCAGTTAGCTAAAATTGCGTCTCCAAAGACTTTTTATACATCTTGAAAGTCTACTTTGCATTCGCAAATGGCCAAAATTACCGATTCGCACTGTTTGCAAATGCAAAATTGTTTGATATGGGGCCCTAAATGCTTTACTGTCTCTCCTTCCACCATCAAACGACACAAACCCAGATATCTATCAGCCAACCTTCCATGCAAACATGCAAATATTAATTTCTTGCTGCACAGGTTTCTGGTGCCAGCAGCAGGCCTTCCGAATCCAGCCAAATAACATCACTGCGGTGGCAGGAAGTGTCGCCATCTTGCAGTGCGAGGTGGAGAACCCGTCTGGGTCTGTCCAGTGGGTGAAGAATGGACTCTTGCTTGGCCCCGAGAGGGTGATACCTGGCTTTCCTCGATACACCATGTTTGGAGACCCCACCAAAGGTAAGAAAATAGCATTTAGGTCTTTTTTTCTGAAGAAGTAGATGTCCAAGGGCGTTAGCCTTTGGTTCGCAGGCATGCTGTTGACCTGTCCCCATCTCATCGCCAGGAGAGCACCATTTGCAGATCACCAGCTGTGAACTGCAGGACGACGCGGCATACGAGTGCCAGGTTGGACGTTCAGAGACAAGCTATGGGATTATCTCTCGCACAGCCCTCCTGGACGTGCTCAGTGAGTAATGTGGTCTTCCACCATAGTGTCTAGAGTCCCTTTGATTATCAATGCTGGTCATGCCTTTAAAGGACTCTTGTTCACTCCTTCCCTGTAAAGCGCCATAGTTGCTTCTTCCTATGCCTTTTCTTCTTTCCTAGCTACCTTACAGACCCAATCCTCTGTCATTTCCATCACCCGTTAAATTCCCCAGTGTAGTCCTGAGTATTTATTGTCTTTTCATTCATTCTCTTGCTTTCATCCTGCCTACCTGCCTCCTCTCATTGTTATTGAACCCCTTTTTCCTACCATCTCTGCCTCACAACTCTGCCCCCTTTCTTTCCTTTCCATATTTGGGTGGGGAAGAGGATGTGTGCTGTTTCTTAAAGCACACTGCACATTTTTTCTCTCTTTTTGGCAGTCCCTCCCAAGACGCCATTGCTGAAGGAGTACCAGGCGGACAGCACCGTGACCTGGGTGGCTGGACTGGAATACACCGTGACCTGCAACGCCTTGGATGCTAAACCTGCTGCTGAGATCACCTTTGCCAAGAGTGAGTGAGGACATACAGTGACTGGGGTTAAGAGAATGAGTTGGTGCTGAGAGAGCCAGGAGACTTGAAGACAATGGCCAGAGGCAGTAGGGACCTGGGTACCAAAGAGCCAAACATCTAGATGAGACTTAGAGGAGCAATAGAAAGCATTGAGTACTTACCAGTAATTGCATTACTTCGACTCCATCTCTAGCTTAGATTCCTTTCGTAGTTGAGGCCTCCATGCCTCTCCTGACACCCTTCTCTAGCATAAAAGTCCTCCCCACGTCCTCACTTCCTGTTTAGTTATTAAGCTCATTAACCTACAGTGAGCCTGGTCATTCAGGGTAGGATGGAGGGATTAAGGAATTGAAGCAAGAGTTGGACTCGGAGTAATTAAATTACCGTTGAGTAATACAAGCATTACCCCCTCGCCTCTCTTATTTAGATCCCTTACGTAGTTGAGAAGTACCCAAGCTAAAAGAAAGCCAGGACAACTGTGTTGATTGCAGAAACAATATTATATATTGCCATATTGTAGACACCGGTTACTTCACCGTAGACAGCGCCTTTGAACCACAGAGATCTTCCACTGCAGGAGCATGTGAGACCCCGTAGCGTTTGATAAAAGTATTTGGGATCGCCCACGTGGCTGCCCTACAAATCTCAGACAGGAAAGCTCCTTAACACTCAGCAAGCGAAGCCGACATACCTCGAGTCGACATGTTCTGTACCCCTAAAGGTGAAGGCACCCTATACTGAGCATCGACCAAACAAATCAAAGAAGGAATCCACCTGCTTAAAGTTTAAGTGGATGGTTTTCTGGCAGGAACAACATTTAAATATAAAGAAGAGTCCTGCCTGAAATTTCTACTCTCTGCAGATGTACTAGAAATGCCCAATGAACATCCACAGATTGAAGACTAACCTCGCCCAGAGACTGAGGAACTGGACAAACAAACGTCAAAACAACCTCCATTTGGGAATGGAACCAAGCGTTCACCATGGGAATAAATCCCAGACCTGGTCTCAAAACCACCCTATCCTCAATGACCTTCAGGGACGGGGTCCTACGGGACAGCGCAGCCAGTTCCCCCAACCTCATGGCCAAAGTAATGGCCGCTAGAAAGAATACTTTCACGGTGAGAGTATGGCTATCAATGGAGGGGATAGACTCAAAAGGCAGGTCTCTCAATGCCAGTAAAACTGGAGGAAGACCCCATTCCGGACATGCCAGAGATACAGGACAGAGAAGGGAAGGAATCCAACATACTATTGCCTCACTATGGATTTTAAAAATGCCCCTCTTACCTCCTGTTTTGGCCTTTCTGCATGGGACAGCAGCGCCACCCCCAGCCAAATAGCATAATCCCTACCCATGGAGAGCCCCGCTTCACTCAACCAGGAAATAATACAGAGTGCAGGCGCCGCTCCATCCTTGGTCTCTAGCGGCCAGTATCCCTGGAGCTCACTGCTTCCAGCTCCATGGCATCCAGCCCTGCCAAGTGTCATACATCTCGCGTTACACTAACGCATTTTAAGTCACATTACCGCATTACAGCATGTAAAAAGATGGTCACGCAAATTAGCTTACTAAGCGGCATCTGATCCCATTACCCCTCTCAGCCATCAACAACACATGCTCCCCCCCACCCCCAATGCACTGTCTCTCCCTGGCAGGTGACAGAAATGACCCACAAGAGAAAGCTGGAGCATGGAGCAAAACAAGAAGAGGCTAGGTCAGGCAGTAGCAGTGGGAGAGCCTGGAGCAGAATGAGAAGAGGCTCAGGTAGGAAGCAATGGGAGGAGGAAGTGATGGGTAAAAAGAGGACTGGAGCAGGAAGAGAAGAGGGTTGCACAGGAAGGAATGGGATGCAGAAGGGCTGGGTAGAATAGGGAGTGGAGCAGAAAGCGAAAACATTTAGGGACTGATTCACAAAGGACCTCTGCACTCATGGCGGAGGGCCGCAGTGGTGAGAGGTTTCCAGTGGTGTAGCTAGCCCTATGGGGGCCCGTGGCGGTCTCAGCGTTTGCCGGGGGTGGGGGGTGCTGGCAAACATCCTTTCCTTTTGCCACCCCGCTGAAAACGCATTGAGGAGCGGAGGGGTTTGCCTTGCTGCCCGAGACAGCAGGTGATAGCAGGGGGTAGACCGCCACTACAAAAACAAGTGCCACCCAGGGGCCTCCGCATTGCAGTTCCTCATTGCTGAGGTCGCGTCACGACTGTAGGACCTACGCCACGAGTGCTGAGCCCCTTTGTGAATCGGACCCTTGGGTAGTAAGCTAGGATGGGTTAGACAGGCGCAGGAATTAGCTGGATCTAGGAAGAGGACTGGTTGAAGGTAGAAGGAGTCCGCAAAATAAAGTGAAGGGTTTTGGAGCTGATGGTTCTTGCAGTAGAAAAGGTCTTGCAGAAGAAAGAGCTTGCAGCAGGAAGGGGATGAGCAGGAAGGAGTTTAGAGCAAGGAGGGACACTGCTGGAAGTGGCACAGACGAGACAGGATATTTGAGCAGAAAGGACAATGAAAGAGGAAAGAGTTGAGCAGAGAGTGGCCTAGTGCAGGAAGAGCACTTGAGCATAGAGACTTTAGGAGTAGAAAGATGCAGGAATGCCCTGGAAGCACGAAGACGACTGAAAGAGTCAACATATGGGGAAAGGTTGTTGGCATGGAACTGGCATAGGTAGAAGGGATGGAGTAAAAATTAATTAGGAGCAGGAAAGGGGGATGTTAGGAAGGAAAGGAGCTAGCCTACCAGTAGCTGATACAAAGAAGGAAAGGCACTGCAAGCAAAAAGACGATCAATAAATACTACAGTATCCCCATGCTGGTACTGTGCACCCCTGTGTGGACAATAAAAGATACACCTATGTTGATATGCATGCCCTGATTGTCTAACCCAAACGAATTAGGAGTCCAGTAGCCAATATGGGGGCAGGGGAGTACACTGAAGGCAGCATCAACACCACCAGACCATGGTGAGGGAAAATATATAGAAGCTGTCTTCAATAAGGGACAAAAGCACATCCAAGATTGGTCCGCTGGCCCTGGGGACAAGTGTCTATGTCTAGTGGCTCATGAGGGGTATTCACCTTCCCTACTTCTGCCATTTGGGCGTTCTCCCAATCTTAGAGGACCTGAGCAAAGTAAAACAGCCCTAACACCGGTGTCACTTCAGAGCTGGAACAAAATAACAGTTTACATATGTGTACCAACACTAACCAGACCTTGATTCAGGAGCAACGTGAGATACACTCACATCTAGCCAAACTCCATGAACCCCAACCTCATGCCGCATGTGACATCTTCCTCATGTGGCATCATCCATACACCCTGAGATAGTCTCCTTGGGTAGATTGTGGCCAATAGTGCCATGAAGAAACCAAAGAGACCACAGACTGTCATCCTGACCCATCCATTCAGGTATCTATCCATCCATCCATATGGACCATATCGGTCGAATAGAACTGATTGTTACGGAGGAGAATGTTTACACTGCCCACTTCCTGGTTGACCAGAGGGGGACATTTTGGAAATTAGCGCAGTCTAGTTGTTTTGAGTAGAGCTGCTACTTAAGAGGAATGAGTGCGCGGATGTGCCAAAGGCAAGCCTGTCTGCACATGCCTGCGTCCTGACTGCACCCGGCGCCCGGACCCATGGTCCTGCTGGTCCAGAATTGCTCCCACTCACTGTGTACACTAGAGAACAACGACTGAAGCTACGGTGAGAGGGTAAGCCTATTTTATGCATGCCATTTGGCTTTGACGAAATGTGTGACTCAAGACCTGGCATGTGCAACACCTGTGGTTTTAAAGCATCTCACTTGCCTGCTAGCTCACAGTCGGAACATACAGAATAGGGTGAACATAGCCATGACACCGGAGGAAACAGTGAGGCCAGAGGTCGAAGTTAAAGGTTTCCTAATCAATGCTAGGTCAATGATAAGACTTAAAGTTGATTTTGAAGAATTTCTGTCTGCTCAGGATCTTGATTGGGTCTTCATCATGGAATCCTGGGCTAAGGATGCCTCAGGCCCTGATCCAGTAGATGCTTTTCCTCCAGACTTCTTAACCCTCAGACTGAATAGAGTAGGAAGGTCAGGAGGTGGTTTATGAAATACAGTATCAATGTAACCTAGAAGGCAATTTATGTAGTAGTTCGTGTGAAGCCTTTTATTTTAAGATTCAAATATCTCCTACTGGTTCTTATTTTGGAATTCTAATCTAGATGGCCCCCTGGACCCAGGACTTCTTTCCCAATTGCAAAATTGAACCATATAGAGCCCTTGTTGACAAATGGCAAAATTACTGTTTTAGGGGACTTTAATTTTCATTTTGAGGTTATCGCTAATAGAGATTCTATAGCAGTTAAAGAGACTTTGACCTGCTTTGGGCTGCCACAGCTGGTCACGGTCTCCACCCAAGTGACAGGACACACACTTGGTATTTTCTCTAATTACCCCCGGTTGTTATTTCAGTCTGTGCTTCCCCTCAGCTGGCCAGATCACTCGGCAGTCTCCTTCTCACTCACATTGCCTCCTCTCCATGGGAGGGAAACACTTATCAGCAGCAAGATGCTCAGTAAGGATTGGAAGGGGGTATCAGCTGAAGCTTTAACTAGTGCGTTAAGTAGCAAGCCCTTTGTTGCTCAGGAGGACGTGGACAAAGGGGTGGAGGACCTCTCAGCCTGGCTGTATGGGCCATGGATATGGTAGCTCCCATACAGGAAGTCAAAACGAGGGGAATATTGCCTTCACCCATCTGATTCACAGACAGACTGATGTTGCACAGGCAGGCCTGCTGCTGCCAGGAGCGTGCCTTGAGAAAAAACTATGAGGTGCAGGAAATGTCTGCTTACGAGATAATGATTAGAGAACATAAGGTAGCCAATGAATTCACAAAACGAGAGGCAACAGAAATGTAAATTTAGTATAAACGGATGATCATAAGTCTTGAATGTTGATGCAGAACTTTTCTTTAATATATATATCCAAACATGTGCAGCCAACACGTTTCACCTTAAGAAAGGCTTCATCAGGGCCAAAGAACTAAGCCTTAGTTAATGCCAGAAATATTCTAGCACCGTGACCTGTTTCGGCATTATAGAAGGCACATGTAGTTTAAAATTAGTTTTAAGTCAAAAGATATTGGTTCAGTGGTCCTAACGTTTAACTCCTGATCTGACCAAGTGCGGTGTACGTATAAATGCTTCATATAGTTCACAAACCAGTGGTTCTTGATTCCACACTGTGTACGGCATGACGAGTCATGTCCTAACTTCCATAGCATCTGGCGGTTGAGGCAGACAAGTTAGCAGTATCACCGATACATCTCTTCCGGGTGCTACCCTCGGTTGTGGAAGGAAGCAGTAGTGAAGCCACTTCTCAAGAAGCCCAACTTGGACCTTAAAATGACCGCCCTATCTCTCTTCTCCCCATTCCAGCTAAGAATTTGGTGAAACATCTCAATTGCCACTTGATGGCGTATGTGAAAGAACAGAGTTGGTTGGACAGGTCACAGTTCGGGTTCCGGAGAAACCATCAAACTGAAACAACTTTGATGTCTGCTATGGACTGTATTAGGCAGTTAGTAGATGCAGGGTGCGGCTCTGATCCTGTTGGATCTGTCTCTGGCCTTTGACACCATCTCCCCGCATCTGTTGATTGAACACCAGCGGGAATTGGGTGTCACAAACAGGGCTTTGAAACTACTGTCTTCCTTCCTTAAGGATAAATCCCAAAGGGTGTCGTTGAACCAATTTCAATCTGACCCATTTTCCGTGCCATGTGGGGTGCCGCAGGGCTCATCATTAAGCCTGACACTCTTTAATCTGTACGTATCCCCACTTGCCAGGATCATACGTTCCTTTGGGCTACAAGATGTCTCATATGATAATGACACCCAGTTTATTGTATCGATTTTGAAATATATTGCAGCTTCCACAGCTAACTTCAACCATTCTATGACAGCAGTAGCAGGATTGATGGAAGAACACTACCTGAAGCTCAATGGGGGAATGACTGAGGTTTTGTTCTTTGGAACACAAGCCTCTATTGGAGTAATAACTGGTGGCCTGAGACACTTGAAGACCTTAAGTTAGCCAATAGAGAAGGCCCAGAATCTAGGGGTAATCCTGTTCTGCGAGCTCTCACTGGATCGGCAGGCAACTGCACTGCGTCAACTTGTTTCTCCCTATTTAAAATGCTTAGGAAAATCTTTCCTTTCATCCCCCTCCTGGCACGGAAACAAGCAGCCCTGGCGTTGGTCATGTCACAAATTGACCATTGTATTGGGCTTTACTTAGATACCAACAACAGTGCCCCAGCCAAACTGCAGTTAGTGCAGAATGTGCTGGCTACCCTTGCTTTGGATATTCCAAATCGAGAGTCGGTGTCCAAGGGATTACATGACATTCACTGGCTCCCAATAAAAATGCACATTATGTTCAAGGTCTTCTGTATAGTGTACAAGGCCCCTTACCAGGTCAGCCCGGTGGCAATCAAGGCGATGGTTCACTGGTATATCCCAAGGAGAAATCTTCGCTCAGTTCACTTCAACTTGCTGACAGTTTCTAGAGTTCAGAAGAGATGGGGAGGCAGAGCTTTCTCAGTCGTGGCAGCAAGACTGTGGAACTCGCTTCCTGATCATCTGACTTGTCTCAAACTGCACTCTCTCTTCAGAAAAACCATAAAGACCTCGCTTTGTACTCTATAGGTAGATTCTCCAGCTCCTTTTGCAACTCTGTTAATCTGCTTTTGGGCTGAATCGGACCACTGAGACTACAGCGCCTTGACACCTACGGGCACTTGCAGCGCTTTATAAATCCTGCTCAAATCAAATCAAATCAAACCTATTGCTATAAAGGAGACAAATGCATAAACCCTATGCCCCCTGTCACCAGGTACATCACTCACAGTGGGGGGGGCTAAAGACAGACAAGTCCCGCTCCCAGACATGCTGGCCCACTCAAGTGGCTCCTGAAGGCAGTGCTTCAGAGATGTTCGGCTACAGACTCAAGAAGCTTCTATCTCAACACATGCTCCTTAGGGCTGGTGTCTGCTGGTGCCATGGCATACAGCTGGGTGGCCCTTGTCAGCAAAGTTTAGAGGACAGTTGTTTTGCTGCTGGCATCTTTGGTCATGTAGACAACTAGGCCCTGATGACAAGTTGTGTGGAATGGTGGTGGGCGGGGGGGAGGGGAGGGGGGGGGGGAAGGGGGAGTGCGCTGCAGTTACCACACCCACGTAGTGAGTTATTTACCATACCAGTTATTGTCAACAACCTAGAGTGTGGCATAATACACAAAATTGGTATTCACCACAATAAATTCTGCTTGTTCAACCTTTATGGAGCTTTTCCACCAGTAAATGTTGTCTTGTTTCACCCACCTCCATTTTTCAGTGTAAAACAGCGAGGGTGTGATAATCATCACACAACTCTGAGTTACCATCCCGAGGCAAGCTTTAGTTTGAACAGGGATCAGAATTTAGCGTTGACGTTGTCATCTGGGCCATAGTGGATTGCACCTGGGTGGGCCCCGTCCCAACAAGGACTTCAGATGAGCGATCAGAGATGACAAATGCGATGCTTTTGAAGTCATGAGTTTAAATTCTGGCAGAGGCAGACTCAGCCTCCATCCTTCTGAGGTTGGTGAATGTAGTACTATAAACTGAGTAGTAGTAACACGTGTTATTTAGAACGGCAGAACTGTGGAATGAAGCATAGAACTATTACTTAATGTGCCCAGTGTCTACCCTTCAACTGTGGAGTATTTTATGCTGGCATTTTGCTTCTTACTGTGATTTTTTCTGATGACACCCGTTGCTCAAATTTTTGATATAGTCTTATTGCCCGCTGCTGAGGGCTATATCGGTTGTTAAAGGCCCTGATCCCGAATTCCAGTCCTGAGTCGCAGGTGAGGTCCTATAACGAGGGAGAGGGCCTTTAAAAACTGTTTAGCCCAAAGCAAAAGGTCTATAAGTCTATTAGAAAATTCCACCCACTAAGGGTAGAATGTTCCAAATTTAAAACGGCGAAGCATGAAGACAAACATTAGAATGATGGCGGTCCGGGCTTATACCAGCCATTAGAAGCCCAGAGCCACTCCATTGTCTTCAATGGAGCGATCAAAATTCCAATGGACTAATGTTATGTTCTGTTAAATTCCACTTATATAGCGCCTAATTTCCATCAGTCTCTTAGCGCTTATCTAAGGGTTAACAGTCTAGCACCAGCTATTACTTGTCAGAAAACCATTTGATCAAACCACAAATAACGATTATCATTCCCAAAACCAAACAGGTACTCACCAAAAAGTAAAACTACATTCCGTCAGTTTTATGCGTGACTCTTGCCAGTTGGGCTGTGCTTGCTTGGTACAATATGGAGTTGATGTGACAAACTTTTCTTGCGTTGCCTTTGATTCCCATTCTAGCCCTGCATGGTAAACACTGTGGGGAGTGGGTGGCTAATGAGAGTTTGAGAGTTTGTGAATTCCCAAAACTCATAGGTATAAATCCGTGCATGGAATCTGCATAAGAGTATAGATTTTTGCGGGTTTTGATTTTGAATTATGCCCTTAGACGGGCAATCTTAAGGCTGAGCAAAGTCTTTTCACCACCCTCCCAATTTAGACCATGTTAATCTTTGGTTGAATTGTGCTTATGTGATAGGCTTGAGGAGAGTGAGTAAGAGGAGACAAGGAAAATGATTGTGGAGAAAGGGAACAATCACTGAGGACAAAAGAGTCAGTTTCACTGAGCGAACTGATCATTTGCATGAGTGATTTTGGAACATGCACTGATGGGGGAATTTGAAAATGTGTTAGTCTAACGCAAGATGGGTGACACTTACCAGGGCTGAAGACGGAGTAAGGATTCAGAAAGCGGGGGATTACTGAAAGGTGGATACTCGAAAGGATAACATGCTAGATCAGGCTAATTTGCAAGTGCGTATGACTCTGAGTGGAGAAAAGATCTGGTTAGGGACCCATCATTGGAGCTCAGCTCCTCTTTGGGGGAACCGCCATGGTGTCACGCTTTTCTATGTAACTTTTGCCCACGGGAGACTGTTCGAAGGGAAAATCTCTTGAGGCTATGGCAGCAACAGTTTTACAAATTACATTATCCTGCGGGCGTAAATTACTTGGAAAAGCGTAACCGCGGGTATGTTGTGCGATATTTGTATACGATGCATGCTTTTGCATACCATTGTCATGGAGATGATTAGCGAAATCTGTTTAATGGAACACAATAAGTTTAGTGAAAGTTTTGCTTATAATAACATGAGAAAAATGCAATTTCTAGCACCCACCCACCCCTATGGGGCATTAGTTACAGTGGGCTGTAGCCCAGAGTCTGGACACAACTTATTTAATCCTTCTGTCCTGAATCTCCTTTCACAGGTGGCAGCGCCCTCTCTGGGGTCACGTCTGACATCCGAGCCGGCTCCAAAGAGAAGCTGTCCCACACTGAAGCCACGGTGAGGTGAGAGAACTTGCAACCTCTTAGACCATGGGGGATTAGAAGTGTAATCCTGCACATGGGCACCAAGGATAAGTGGCATCTAGGACACATGGACATAAAAACATGAGTATTAAGAGCACATGGGCATTGGTGATATGTTGGCAGGGTATCAGAACACATTGGCATCAACATCAGTGCACAACAAGGCCATTTCAGCATTGAAGACGCAAGGGGTGTAAAGGAGGTGAGGGCAATCTGTGGAGACGAGGCACAGAGTAGCATCAGGGGAGATGAGAAAATACGAGAGAGGTGTTATTGTTAATACTTGATATGTGAAGAACCGCCTGCCCTGAACTCTAAGATTATCAATGCATGAGTGAACAGTGCTAGATCCCTCTTCAGCTAGGTCTGGTCTGAACAGGTCCCACTGCATAAATACCTACAACAAGCATCCTGTGTTTGACTAGTGCCAAGAAGAAGCTAGACTTCTTTGGCAGTGAGCAAGATGTGCATTCAAGTCATGAAGATTTAGACAATATTGAAATTACAGTTCCTCAGCCATTCTGAGTCAAGCAGAGCATTTGAATAGTAATGGTTGTCAACAGGGAACTCATGCAGATATTGAGCACTGGGTTTACTATGTCCCTTGATGTAAAGCCGTAATTAGGTTCACTGCCCAAGTCTGGCCCACCTAGGTTTGCGTAATGTGTTTCCTTCTTCTTGGAGATTTTATAAACCTTTGCAGTACTGCAATTTGTGGAGGAGGAGCTCTTCATCTTGGTTCACAGTAGGATGTAGCCGCATTGTCCTTCTGAAGAAGAAGCTACCAGTGATGCCCTCAGAGATGGCATTGAGGTGTGTTTGGAATGGTGGGCAATGGTGGGCAGAAGCGAAGAACAGTCAGTCACTGAGTTCAGGCTGGTTCAGTAGAGGCCGTCAATGGGAAGTATTTCTGATTCCATGAGGTTCCTAATAAAACATATTTCCTTTCTACCTCATCTAGACTCTGGCAGATGTTTTTACTTTTGTCATATTGTGGCTCAGCAGACACAGTCCCAGGCTGCGGAAATGTCCATTTACATTTGTATTTAGAGACTCGAGGCCCAATGCGCAAAGTTTCCAATCATGAGGAGGTGTGAGTTTCTACTATACACTGAGGAGTAAGTCATTTATAGTAAAAAGTAATCCACCCTCTTACACCGAAAAATCTTTGTGACGGCAGCCCTAAGTGGCGTGATGTTGGTGTAGGAGACAGTAAAGACTAGAAGTTACCTTGTTTGGCAAATGTTCTCAATAAGGATTTGCTCCTTCTTGTTGAAGCTATCTACAGTATGTTTCTAAGGTTTGGTGCACTGTAAGATTTGCGTTAAGAGATGAGTGCCATCACAGGAAAGTGTCAGGGATACAGCCATGCACCTGTTGTATTTTGTGGTCTGAGGTCTTACTATTGTGTGCACACAGAAAAGAGATCCAGCCTGCTGTGCGCTTATCATACCAGTCACTGCTCTGAAAAGGACCTCTATCTCAAGCACACTTCCAGCAGTCCCAGGACCATGGGGCATCTTCACATATCTGGAGATGCAGCACCTTCTGGAAGCATGCCACCACCATCCAAGCACATATCATATGCTCCACTAGCCCATCACTCTACAATGCAGCAGAAGCCGCTCGCCTTCACTCATTGTCACTGCATATCAGTGCTCCCCCACCTCACCTCTTGTGTGTGTCTCTCTGACACTATCACCATCATGACCGTTCATCTTTGATGCCCTTCCCTCCACACACCTGCCTCATTTCTGCCTCTAGGGCTAGCCCCTTTCAGTCCACATCACTATCCTGACCCTCACCTCTAATATCCTTTCCTTTACAACACCTCCCACAACCCCTCACTTTTTGCAATTCTTCACACCATATCTCCACCATGTCCTGTACTCCACATTTCCTCCTCCTCTCATCATCCCATGCTTTTTTTACAGATCACCATCCAAGCCCTTTTATTCTGCCGCTCTGCACTCCACCTACCTGCCTAGAGCCCCTTCCCTTTATGTCTTTCATTCCACATCTCATGCCTCAGCCCCTCACTTCTGGAAGCTTGAATCCAAATCCTCTCTGTAACCTTCAAATATTTCCCCTGTTTCTCAAACCCTCACCCATAAAGTCCTTCCCACATATCACGGCAGCCACTCATTTCTGTCCTTCTTCACACAACATCACAAGGGCATGACCACTGGCCCATGGCAAGTCTCCACCGCTTCCTTTTATATCTATTGCCCTTCACATCACAACACGCTTACCTCTGGCGTTCTTCATTTCTTCCATTCCTACCCGCTTACCTCTGGCACAATTCCTGAACTCCATACCTCAACACCACAACCTGTCTATTGAGAGGTGGCCAATATGAAGCTACTGAAACTATCACATTCCAAAGCTCCCATCACCAACCCATCCTACTTTCTAGCTCCTGCTTGCATTAAGACTCATCTCGTGCTATTGCAGGGTGACCCCACAGAGCTCCGACAATGGGAACAGATTTGCTTGTGGGGCCAGGAATGTCGCTCTCACCACTCCTGCTGTGGCTGCCTTCATCATGAATGTTTTGTGTGAGTACTTCTTGGATAATATATTCTCTCACACTACATATCACTCAGAGTTGGGTCAATGTCAAGAATACCAACTGAAAAGGGGGAGGGAGCGCTCTCCGGAATATGGGAAATAGGAATTATTGTGGTGAGATCTTGCCATGAAGAAAGAGAGCGCCTAATTAGAGGGTAGTCATACTTTAAGGAAAAGTAGGAAGGTATGGGGTGGCCATGAACAGGAACCCAACTTGAGCAACAAGAGGCCTTATCGTTAGACCAGCAAAGTACACTTGCATAGGTCCCTAAACTCCTAATTTTGATCCACTACTGAGATGCAAACTTTTATTAGCAAGATCTTTCTATGTGGACTACCAAAGCTTTATAGCACATTTGGGTATTACTTTGTTCACTGCGGAGATACCCACCCTTTGATGACAGGAAGTTCCTGCAACACATCTTCTCTTTGACATTCAGATTTGTTTTATTTTAAAGTCCCCCCACAGTCTCCCGTCATCGAGGGATATAACCAGGCAGAAGTAAAGGCTGGAGAAAACCTTAAGCTGACATGCACGTCCACCAGTGGCAACCCTCTGGCCACGCTACAGTGGTCCAAGGTAAGTGGCCGACTGTCATTCTTCGATTTATTAATGATAAGTAAAGAGTCCGAATAAAAAAGATTTGGCTTCAACCAGTAAATCTACTCTTCTCTAAAAGAGGTAACAATATGAGTAATCAAGACCGGTGAGTTGGAACAGGTATGGTATATATGGTATGCTAATCGGGCATATCCTAAAAGCAGAGGTTACTAAAGATTGTAGGATAGCAGAACACAGAGCACGTGGGCAGGTTGTTCCAATAAAACCATTGCTCAGGTAACCTTTATGGAGAGGAAGTCATATAACGCCATGCCTAAAATGTTAGAAGTCATTTCACTTTGTTGGTAGTCTGAATACTTTAAATTTTACACTTTGGGCGTAGACAATGATAAAAAAAAATGGAAGTTAATCTTTAGGTGGTATTTCAGGCAAACTTTTCCTGATCCATATTTTTCAATTCTCAGAGAAATGCAGAAACAGAGTTGCTTATGGGATTTGTAAGAGCCCCAGTATTTGTTCAGGGACTAGAGGGAGTGACTTGGAAAGACATCGAAAGGAAAATAAGTATTGGATTAAAACATTTAAAAACCCTGCTCCACACAAAAAACAAAGAAACACCTACTTTATACATTTAAAAAAAATGGAAATAAAGAATTTAAAGTGTGCTAATTTAGTGTACTTTTGAGATGTAAAACAGCAGCTCATGCATTACAGTGCAGTCAATAGGGGGCGGAATGATACACCAAACAATCAAAAGCATGAGATGAGAGATATTCTGGGCCAAAGCACACTCTAGGTATAGTTTAAAGTATTAGTAACAATCTGGCACATGCATCGAGGTAGGCTTTTGTGATTCCTTAATTGCGATTATTAAGGAATCGCAATTAAGGAATCGCAAAAGCCTATGCATGTAGGAATCGCTACAAAGATAGTGATTCCTAAACATTCCTTAATTGCGACTCGCAATTTGCGAGTCGCAAGTAAGGAATGGCTTTCCATTTATTCCTCTGGGCCTACAGGCCCATGGGATTGAATGGGAATTGCATGCGCAATTTGCGAGTACCCATTAGGTACTCGCAAATTGCACATGCAATTTTAAGGGTGCAAGAGTGTCAAAAGGACACCCTGTTGCACCCCTGAAATTGTAATGTGCACCCATGTTGCGCACACACATGCGCAACATGGGTGCATGTGTGTGTGTAACATGTAACTTTGAAAAATGCACTTTAGTGATTTTTCAAAGTTTTTGTAAATTACCGACCTGTTTTATTTTATTTTATTTTTCGGTAATTTGCGACCTCTGATAGCGAAATTGCTATTTTATATTGCTTCTAGCATTGCATTTAAGGAATCACAATTTGCGATTTTAGCATTTGGGATGATGCATCCCAAATGCAAAAATATCGGCCGCATAGGGGCAGATTCTCTGAATCCGTTTGAGACCGGTTTTTAGGTCTCGACCTTGCTATCGCGTAAGCGATCGCAAAGCGAGACTATTGTAAGGGGGTTTGAAAAGTGCTCCCAAAAAGCGGATCGCATGGCTAGCACGCGCACAATCACGCGCATCGTGCCGCCATGCAATCCGCCTTTTGGGAGCAATTCAAAGGGTCTGCTCCCCCGTCTGGAATGCGCTCCCCCGCCCCCAAGCGCACGCGCGCCACGCTCTGCCGGGCTTGTCTTGTTTACTCAGTGTTTGCATGTTATCTTACTTCCTCGTGTTACATTGACAGTCAGTCCTCCACACTATGTGACTCCTTTCTTATGGTTTTTTCTGTCTCTTCTCTCTTCTCTCAGTGTTTCGTTCCCGTCAGCGTCTCTGATTGTACATTCCCTCATCGTTTTGCGTTATTCAGCGCGAGTTGCATACCTTCATTCCTTTCTGCTGTGTGTGCTGTTTGCGTGCTTGTCGTTCCCTGCCAGCATGAAGCTCGCTGAAGGGCTCGGTGACAAAGATGATATTCGTGCAGCTTCTGGTAAAGCAATGGAGGTTCCTGCAGAGTGATATTCCGCTCACAAATGACAGAAATAGCCTCCCTTTCTCGTCTAGGGTGCTTATAAAAAACAGACTTGTTTGAGAGTTATTTTTTTCTTTTTTTTTTTACTGTGCGTGCGGCCAATGCTTGTTTTACTTTGAGAGGTTTCCCTAGTAATTTGCAAGGGACTTCCTGCAGCAAGATTTAATGGCCACCTTCATTTTCCCGCAGCGTTTCAGAGGCATAGATCTGATGGGAACTTTTGGGCTTTGTATAGTGGCTTCTGTGTGTGAAATTCCCCATTTTCCAGCCCTTCCAAGCATTCAGTGACCATTGCCTTTCAGATCATTATTTCCTGCTTTCCCTATCGGGTGTTTGTACGAGCTACACTGCCCTCTGCGAGTTACGCTGCCCTCTGCGAGTTACGCTGCCCTCTGCACTCTGGCCTTAAGAAGCACAGGGCGAGCTGATTTTCCCCATGGGCCTATGTTCCTTACCAGCTCATCTGTGTAACAGAAATGTGGTCTCTCCCTGTGACGCTAGAGATCTGAATTAAATTGAGACGAGGGCATGAAAACAAGCCCTACAGAGAAGCTTCTTCACAGTGTGACACGATCTAATGGGAAAAACACACTCTGGTGGGGTCACCGGCGTTTATTCATGTCAGCTGTTTTCGAGCAGGGCACTACAGATCAGGTTGCAGGTCTTTGTTGGGCCAGTACTCTGGCAGTGAGGTGGTGAAAGGGGTCGATATTCAGGCAGCCCACCTACCAAGACGTCAGAGGGCTGGTAGCCCAACGTCAGGAACAGTACTTCCGGAGCGTTGTGGTTTAGAGAACCATAACAATTGCAGAATTACTCGTCCGGTTGAATAGTCAAGCCTATTTCGCTGCTTATTAGTCATTTCTGACTGGAGTCACAAAATATGCAACAGCTGTTACTCTCCGAGAAAGTGGAGAACACTGATCCTGATAGAGATCAGGGTGTGTATAATATTCCCACTACCACGGATAGAGTGGTAGTGGGAATATTATACACACCCTACACTACAGTTACACGCACATGCATACATCATACGCTAGGGCCCATTTCACTAACATACGCTCAAATACTCTACCAGCAATAAACCTGTGGAAAGAAAAACTCCTAATCACCCTGCATCTATATCGAGGTCGATAAGACCTGGTTTTTGTGACTGTCCTTAAACATAATCTATACAACATATACAGCAATAATCAAAAATGTAAACCCAATAATTGACAAGAAAGAATATCCAACACCATGTTTAAAAATTATATTGCTTTATCTAAAATTAGTCAAAAGAAAATCAATCAGAGTAAATCATTTCTCATAGTTACCTATTCTAGCTAAATGTCAGAACGAGTCAGGACAAGTCTCTCGGTAAATGTCTCTCAAGACGAAGTCCCTTCAGCATCAATCCTCAGCAACGTAGATTCGGTACGCGGCAAAGGCAAAATGGCAAGTGGCAAGAACCCTCTCTAGGCTAACATTTCTTATAGTTTCTAAACAATGGAAAGATACATTGGAAACATAGAAAAAACTGTAATGTCCGCCGGACCTGCTGAGCAGAGCGAGAAGGAAAGGATGTAACATCGCTACATTTGAGAATCTCCGCTCAGGAAAAGTTCACATAATAAAGACTACGGAACAGGAACCAAGAAATAAAACATGTATCATATTAGTTCTACTTCTCCTCGGCAATCGAGCCACAGTTCAGAGCTTCTCTCTAAGGCTCCTTTGCTTCCCAAGGCTGCCAAGGACATTTTCACTTCACTTGGAGATCTCCCAAAACTGCTGCTGTCCTCATGGAAAGTTTTCAAATAAGCAAGCAAGGACCATGATCAGTTAGCTTCAGGACCATTTCCAGCAGGGGTCTCCCTCGTCACAATTTTCATATTATAAATCACAGCCAGGCTCACAAATCGGCCATCTTTTCTAGGCCATCATAGGCCTCAATAGACCATCTTAATTAAAAGAAACAAAAACAACGTTACCACAGCATAGTGATTAAACAGTGTTAACCCCACTAATACCCTTATGTGTATGCATCTATCTAGCACTTGCAACATAGAAAAGCATTAATTCGGAAAGCATTTTGTGCTCAAAAATAAACAGCACATAGCAACGTTTAAACATGAAAACACGCACGTTATTTTTAAAACAGCACATTTATGCGCACCCACGTGTAACTCTCTCTTGTTAGGACAAACGGATTGATTAATATAAACGCACTTGCACAAGACAAATAATTAATTATTAATTATTAATAAATTAGTACAACGAATAGACATGCCAGAGCTTCAAAAGCCACTGAATTTTCAAACTGAAAACTCTGCTCCAGCAATCCCCCCTTTGGTGATTTTATCACCAAATAAACCCAAAAAAAAAATTAGTGAAAATTTAGTCCCATTTTAGGAGAAATCGGAAATGTCTTTTCCCCTTACACAACATTACACACCAGTCACTCTTTCATCATCCCTTTTTGTCTCTAAGTAAACACTCTCCCTCAATTCTTCTAATTCAATTTCTTGCGGTTCTCTTTTCAACCTCTTGTTTCTCTTTTCTTTATTCAATTTCTTCCTCCCTCCCCTGTTTTTACAACACACACACACCAATCTTATTATCAGTAAAGCAACAATTATACAAGTTAAGGGAAACAATATTCTACCTATAATAGTACTACCTATTTTTGCAATAAAATCCTTAACAGCTATCATTTTATTAGCTATTTTAGTCCATAAATTCTCAGCTTCAAGTGGTACTAATTCTTCATGCAAATCAGTAATATTTTTGATATAGACCTTCAGGTCTTTGCTTTCGTCTGGAATGTAAGTGCAACAATGTTGAACTTTCAGCATTCCACAGACTCCACCCTCCTTGGCCAATAGAATATCAAGGGCAAGTCGATTTTGCATAGACATGGCACGTACGGCACTTAATTCCGTATTCACCAAAAGAAACCCTCCAGCGGTATTTGTCGATAAGCGATCAACCACTGTGGACAGTTTCCGTATTCCATAAGCATTCAAAGAAATTCCCACTGCTGGAATCAAAACCCCAAAAATGTCACCCACTATTTCAGACCAAGTTTCTCTCTTAAAACGCATTAGTAAGTTAATATGTTCTACATCTGCTATTTTATCTATATGAAAAATCTTTGGAAAAACCAGGCCCACATAACATGTGCCATACCAATGGTCAGGCAACTTGTAATAAGCCTTATTCCCACAAACATAATATACTCTTGGAAAAATTGTATCTTCTCCACCTCTGAAACCCCAACCTGTTGCAATGAAGTATGTATCATGGCACTCACTAGTCCCGACAAAATATGTATCATATTGGGATTTCCTTCTTGTAATACAAAGTTTACCCTTCTGCGGTGCATCTAGAGCTAAAGTTGGACTAGCTCCATTCTTCAACTCTTTTCCCATCTCAATGTCCCAAATTGTCTCACTCACTTTATATTTTCCCGCTTTCTCATGCATGTTCAATCTCCTTTCCTCTACCATATCCAGGAAAGCTTTCTCCTCTGCTTTCAAACTGCAAGTTAAGTTATTCTTAAAAATGTAATCTAATGTTAATCCTTTTTCTTCAATAAAAATCTCACCAAAAGTGTTAGCTTCTTTAGCTGGATTCAGCTCTTTGTCCATTGGCAAGTGCCCAAAAATACTATCTCTGTTAGACATCTTATAATCTACTTTCCCTAACAAATAAAAAACACTACTTAAAATACTACAGGAAATACCATATGTAGCTGGTAAATGATGATAAGTAACACCCTCTGAAACGGATGCAGGTAATTGCATACAGACGTAGCAATCCCTTACTTCCATTGTTTTCACATATTCATATAACAGTTTTGAAAAAACATTACTAGAAAAGTTATTAATTGACCTATCTTTGTGTATGTAAGTATTACTAATTCTAATTGGAACTACTTTTTGCGAATTCTTCTCTTCATTTGTCACATTCTCTGTATGCATCTCAAACTCTACTTTAAAAGTAACTAATAAAACTAAAACACCCCATAGAAGCATTAATAATCCAGTACAGCAGCAGCACATCCTACACCACCTTTTAAAGAAGGCACATCTATTTCTATTATCTTCTATGTTAGCCATTTTACTACTTTAGTTTAGCCTCTACTACTCCACTACTGTTGAAACTTCTTCAATTCTTCAGCAATTCTTCAGCTTTCAGTTTATCCAAATGATCTTTTCGTTCACTTAATCCAAGTGAATCCTTCCTTTATTCAGTTTGGAAACTTGTCATTCTTCACTTCAATTTCTTCAACATCAAATTGTATTAGATCTCCGACATCAAAATCCTCAGTACTCGACTCTTCTCCAATGTCAGTCAAGAGTACTTTCAGAATTTCACCAGTATCTTCCTCAACCACTTCTCTCAAGATCTCTTCCGGATTATCTCAAGTCACTGTTTCTTCTTTTCCTCCTTCAGACAGTGCCACATAAGACCATTCCGGTGATCTGTACTTTTGGTTGGGTCTTCTTACTCTTTTTATTTCCACTGGTTCGTTTGACTCCTTTGATTCTTCTCCTTCAGCTTTTGAACTTTGACTCGAAACTTCATTCACTTGTTCAGCTTTCGATGTACTTGCTCTTATTATTTTGTATCTCAGCCTCTTAACTCTGTTGTTAGGCCAACGATCTCCTCTTAATACCTTTTTCGGCTTTATTTCTTTATTACTTCTTTCTCCAATCCAAGTTCTCTTTCTCAGAACTCGACCCTCTGTTTGTTCATCTTCATCATCTGTTTCAAGTGCCTCTTGTTTCCGTTTTCCAGCAGCTCTCTTCTTTTCCACAGATTTTTCACCACTGTTTGAGACTTCCCTACTCCTGTCCCTCCTCGGGTCTCCGACACGCAATCTTCTTGCTGTCTACTTGTCCCTTCACCTGGCTCATCAAGAATGTTCCCTACACCTCCTCGGGGGTCTTCCGCAATCTGTCCCTCTCTATCTTCTTCTGACCCTACTTCTTCAAGTATAATCTCAAGTGGTTCTTCAATCTCCTCCTCTTCTGATTCAGGAGTAGTCTCTGTGTGATTTCTCTTTTCTTTTCTTTTTCCTTCACTGCTGTTTGAAACTTCAGGCTCTCTTACAGAATCTGATCTCTTCTCTGATACTCGCAGTGGTTCATTCGAAGCTTTTCTTACTTCTTTCCCCACTGATTCTGTATCTTCATCATCACTGGAATCTGACTCTTCAAAATACTCTTTACCAGTCCCTTCCTTTGGGTTTGGAACTCTCAGAGTATGACTTGCATGTACCCAGTGCTTCACTCCAGCACACTTTACTGCAGTCGTCGTAGTCAGAATAACTTGTCTCGGCCTTCCCCAGCTTGGAATCAAGCAATTTCTTCTTCTGTGAACTTTTATCCTCACCCAGTCTCCTGGACTCAGATCATAGGCTTGCTTCTTCTCAAGTGTGGTAGCTTCTTCTCCAACCTGGTGAAACACAGAATGAACTGCGTCAGCCAGGCCTTTACAGTAATCCAAAATCATGTCATCAGTTATTGTCACCAACTTATTGACAGGCACGAATGCATGGCGCATTGCACGTCCCATGATTATTTCGTGCGGACTCAAACCAGTAGTTCTATCTGGAGTAGATCTCATAGTCATCAGAACTAAAGGTAAAACATCTGGCCATTTCATACCAGTGGCTAAGCACATTTTTCCAATCCTATTCTTGATTGTGCCATTAATCTGCTCAACCACACCAGAAGCCTCTGGTCGGTATGCACAATGTAGCTTCTGCTGTATTTTCAATGCTTCACAAATCAAACTCATAAGCTCATTTTGAAAGTGTCCACCTCTATCAGACTCAACTGTTACTGGAAACCCGTACCTAGGAATCAACTCCCTTAACAGTAACTTTGCCACTGTTAATCCATCATTTCTTCTAGTCGGGTAAGCTTCCACCCACCTTGAAAACAAACAGACTACCACTAAAACATACCTCAGTCTGTTTACTTGGGGCATCTCAATGAAATCAATCTGCATTCTTGTAAAAGGACCTCCTTCTCTGCCTATTGTCCCCAGACTCACCACTGTCTTTTTCCCAGTGTTAAATTGCTGACAAACTAAACACCTCTGACAGATGCTTTCTGCAATTGTCCTGAACTTTGCATTGTACCAGGTCTGCTTGAACGACCTAACCATCGCGTCCCTCCCCAAATGTCCCTGGCCATGATACATCCTTGCCATTGACGACAAGATGGAGTTGGGCATTACTGGTCTGCCATCTCTGTAGACCCAAACATGGTCTGTTTCTCTTGAAGCACATCCTGCCTTAATCCAATCTTTTTTCTCTTCCTCTCCTGCCTCATCTTGCAACTGTTTCACTTCATCCCAGGTTTCCAAGACATTAGTAAACATCACAGAGAGTAAAGACATTTCCCCTTCTCTGTCCCTGTTGATGGACTGATTTGTTTTGGCACAGTATTGCGCAACATCGTTGGCATAACGGTTTCCGACCGTTATAAAATCCTCCCCTTGTCCATGGGCAACACATTTTACAACTGCTAACTCCTTAGGCAGCTGTATCGCCTCAAGCAATTTACCAATCATTTCAGCATTCTTTATCGGAGTTCCACTCGATGTCAAGAAACCTCTTTGTAGCCAAAGTTGGCCAAAATCATGCACCACTCCAAATCCATACTGACTATCAGTCATTACAGTTGTCCTCAAATCTTTCCCAATTTCGCAAGCTTTTGTCAATGCCACCAATTCAGCAACTTGCGCAGATTTCACTCCTTTCAATGGTGATGCTTCCATGACCTCTGAAACTTTGCATACCGCATATGCCGCACATAGCACACCATCATCATTTCTCAGGCATGATCCATCCACAAACAACACATGATCACTCTCATTCAAGGGTAGATCCCTTATGTCTGGTCTTGGTTTTGTACAGTACTCAAGCACATCCAAACAATCATGATCATCTTCCATTTTCACACCCACATTTTCAATATCTGGCAAAAGTGTCGCTGGATTCACATTTACACATCTCTCGAGAGTCACATTTGATGCTCCCAGAATCACTTTTTCATATTTAGTCAACCGACTATGTGACATGTACTGAGTTCTGCTTCTTGTCAAAAGAATTGCCACATTGTGAGGTACGAATACCCTTACAGGATATCCCATTATGATTCCCTCACTCTGTTCCAGGCTCCTGCATGTTGCAGCCACAGATTTCAGACAACCTGGTAAACCCACAGCTACAGGGTCAAGTGTCGATGAGAAGTACGCAATAGGCCTTCTCAATAATCCATGTTTCTGAATTAACACTGAAAGTGCACATCCATTTCTTTCACTGCAGTACAGCTCAAATTCCTTTTCATAGTCAGGCATACCCAAAGCTGGAGCCTCACACATTTTACTTTTGAGCTCTTCAAATGCTGCCATTTGTTCTGCATCTAGATCCAATGGAGCTGTCATTTCACATTTTGTCAGTTTAATCAGTGGCTTTGCTATCAAGGAAAAATTAATTATCCACTGACGACAATAACCCACCATACCCAGGAACATTCTCACTTCTCTCTGGGTTTTTGGAGCTTTCATTTCTCTGATTATTCTGATCCTGTCATTAGTCACTTTTCTCAGACCCTTTTCAATATTGTGTCCAAGATAATGCACCTCTTTCTTGCAAAATTGTAATTTGGCTGGAGATACCTTTAACCCTCCATCTGCTAGATGATTCAGTAAAGCTATGGTATCTATTTCACAAGCTTCACGTGTCTTTGATGCCACCAGTAGGTCATCAATATACTGCACTAGCACTGAACTCTCGGGCATGATCAAACTTTCCAACGATTTCTTCAATAACTGATTAAATATCGAAGGACTCTCCGTATACCCCTGTGGGATTCGACACCATGCTAAGATACGCTGGCCAAACCTAAATGCAAAAATCGGCTGGCTATCATGATGCAATGGAATTGAAAAGAACGCATGACACATATCAATCACTGTATACCACTCAGCATCATGTGGAATTTGATACAGGATCAGATACAGGATCACTGATGGATTTGGCACAATAGGACAACATGCCACCACAATTTGATTAACTTTTCTCAAATCCTGTACGATCCTAAATTTCCCATTGGGCTTTTTTAGTCCCATTATCGGTGAATTACACGGACTACTCAGTAGTTCTCTCAGGACTCCTTGCTGAATCATTTTCTCAATTATAGGAGTTATCCCTTCAATTATTTCTGGTGTCATTTTGTATTGAGGAATGTTAGGATATGTAATTCCCTCTTTTACTGCAATTTTCACTGGATCTACATTATTCATCAATCCCACATCCTCTCCAGTAAAATCCCAAACTGTCCTTTTCACTGTGTCTCTCAGCTCTCGAGGCAAATCCTCCGGATTAAACACAGCAAATGCACCAATTAACTCACTTTCTCTATTCTCTAGAGTCACTCGGTACAAAACATCTTCATCTGGTGTCTCAAAGGCTATTCCATCCGGTGTACAAAAAATTGTGCAGTTCATTTTGCACAACAAGTCCCTACCCAACAGGTTCACTGGACTTGTGTCACAGACAATGAATCTGTGCATGTCTGAAAATTTCCCTATCTGTACTCTTACAGGTTCAGTAAGACGTGTTCTGATTTGCGTATTGGCTACACCAACTACTTGGATTGCTTCATCCGAGAGAGGAAGATTTCTAACATCTGTTGACCTGACAGTTGATCTTGTCGCACCTGTGTCTACCAAAAAAGTAACACTCTCCTCATTTATTTTCCCATCCACAAATGGTCCTGCCTGGTCTATTTCTAGAGTTGCACCAAGTATGCACTCTTCCTCCTCTCTTCGGCACCGTCAATAATCACCCTCAGACTCACTCCCTTCACTCTTTAACAAGTACTGTTGTACTTTGTTAGAACGTCTCGGTTTGTTTACCTGCTCATCATTGTAGAATCCTGAATCCTGATTATACTTTTGTAACCCTCTATTCTGCGGCAAGGGCGGTTTTGGCTCTTGACTCTGCTGTCTCACAACTTTCTGTTGTTGCTGCTGTTGATTATTTCCTTCGTTCTGCACCTGTTGATTTAAGGATTTATTTTCATTACTTACTAATGGTGGATTAGGACACTCCGATCTCCAATGCCCCAATTGGCCACAGTTGTGACAAGGAAACTTTTTCTTCGCTTCCTCAAGACTTCCTTTCCCTTTCCCTGCATATCTAGGTCTATTCCCTGCATTATTTCCTGGATTATTCGCTTGTTCCACTAACTGTGCTTCCTGTCTCTCCGCAACTTTCACTTGTGCCCACATTGCTTTCTCTTTCAGCTTTCTTTGTTTTGCTTCAATTTCATCACTGAAGTATTTTGCATGCCTCAGGATCTCATCTACTTTCTTACTCTGCCAATCCACTGTGTGCTCACGAATTCTCTCACCAATTTCAGGTCTAAGGCCATATACAAATCTGTATACAAAATGACTCAAATCTTTGTCACCCAGGTGTTCATCTCCACTGAATTGTTTAAATGCCAGTATCAGCCTTTCGTAAAAAGCATGAACTGATTCTTTCGCTTCCTGTTGTGTTCGATCTATCTTTACCCAGTCTGTCTCTTTTGCAGGTACTTTACTCTTCAGGTATACCATCACCTGATCATACTTTCTCATTACCTCTGGATCTGGTGCCCCTGTTCTTGGGTCTCTTGGATATTCCTCAGTAGGCCAACTCACAACTATTTTACACTCAGTCCACAAGTCTGCTGGAACAATTATATCAAACAGACTATTCAGGTCAACCCACAGCACTTTTGACAATTTCACAAACCTATCTACCTGCCTATACCACTCGACGGGCTTTTCTCTCAATCGAGGGAAATCATTCGTGAATGATAAAATATCCTGTCTAGTCCATGGAACATGTACATATCCTCCTCCAGGTATTTCTCTCATAGGATAATTATCCACTGGTTTCTCCTTTTCTCTCACTGGAAATGCTGAATAAGTTGTTCTATCTTCAGCCTCATCTCTTTTCTTATACCACCTATCCTTCCACTTTTCTACATCACCCCATCTTCGCAATAATGCCACCATTTCCTTAATCTGTCCTGTTCTACCAGTAGCATTCAAATTCTCAATATCCTTCTCTGTAAAATCCATCCTGTAAGTTCTTTGTAAAGCTTTCACTTTATCAATGTCAACTCCCTGCTCATTCGCTATTGCTCTTAGCCTGTCATGTGTATTTCTTGCTCTCCAGGTGATATTCTTGCACATAAACATTAGTTCACCATCATGATGACTCTTCAGAATCTCTGTTGGAACTGTTCCTGTAACAAGCTCTTCTAGTTCTACACGTAACCTAGCTACATCAATTACTTGTGAATCTTTATCCTTTTTCTGTAGAACCTTCATCCAATCATTCAAATCATCAACTGTTATTTCAGCAGTTTTTCTCACTGGAACCACTCTCTTTTGTGGTTCTAAAATTGGCATCCCTGAACAACTAGCTTCACTAGCATCCAATATTTCACTACATGTGTCATGTCTTGATTGTCTCAGGTCATTTCTTTCTGCTCTTTTGCCTGAATCTCCTGAAGGACCAACTGAATTTGTCAGATTATTCCCAACATATGGAATCACCAGTCCATTCTCACCTGTCCTCTGTTTGTCAAACACAGGCATAACCGGACCTATTGTTACAGGCACCGTAACAGCTTCTAGATTCTTCGTTAACTCCCTAATCTTTTCTGTTAACTCTGTTGTAGTTCTGGCTAATTGTCTGGCATTCTCATCAAGGTAATGATCACTTCTTACCTCAGGTGTCTCATTTTCTGTCTCACTAACACACACTGTATCTCTTATCGGAGAAACAACTGGTGTACTTTTATCCGGTTCTGGTCTATATGGAGGTGGTCTCTTGTAAATCATGTCATTCAAGACCTCATCCTCATACTCATTAACTCCATATTTTCTTATTTCTGACTCAGGAACCCTTTCTGCTCCTCCTTCAACTGTTCTCATCGGATATAATCCCTCTGACATACTAACATCTCGCCACCTTTTCATTCGATCATGATGAGTCTCACGATCATGTCTCCTCCCAAACATATACCTATAGTACCCTCCAGATCTCTGTTTTTCTCTCTCATGTACTTCCTCTTCCCATTCCACTAAAGCCTCGAACTGTGTAGGTCTCGGTTTCGGGTCAAGACATAGCATCTTTTCCCGTAAATTTCTCAACACGGCCAGATTAAATGAACCATGTTCTGGAAATGCTAGAACACCATCTTCTTTAGTATACCTAACCCAATTCTCCAACCATATACAGGTATGAAACCCATGTCTTGCAGCCATGAAGGATGCAGGTGTTTTCGGTGGAGGTAACAACTCACCCTCTCTTGTTTTAACATCTTTATCCTTGCTAAACCACTTTTTAATTTTACCAAAAAATGTTTTCTTCTTTTTCTCTTCTTGGTAATACATTTTAGCGTTTACAAAGAACTCTCTACTCTTTCCGTATTATAAATATACAATACGAATTTTCAACCAATAACAGCGCGACTCACACTAACGCACCAATCCTGGAACGTCTACGTCACTAAATAGCCCTTCCAATCCTTGCGCGGCTCACACTAACGCACCAATCCTAGCGCGAGCACTATTCTGATCTACCATCCAATCAGAGCGCGGTCTTTCTGACGTCAACAGTCGCTGCAGTCGCTTGTCTCCTGTCTTCTGTCACTCGTCTACCCCTCCTTTACAAAATCTTTTCAGTAGACTTCGTGTCAAAATTTCTACAAAATCTATTAGTTACAACATAAAAACATCTCCATTGTCTGCTTCGCTAACCACAGAATAGTAAAAGAGAGTCTATTTCATAAGAGATCTTTCATTGACACAGTAGCACTTCCTCTACTCTGCCCTACTAACATACATTCATTAACTGTTTCCTCTAGGACTTGTCCAAAGAGTCTTACAATCAACTAAATGTACAAACATTCACGCACATTCATACAAGGAAATATAGTACATACGCACAGAATCCTGCTTCCCGAGAACAGACAATCTGCTCCACTACAGAATTATAACATACACCAATTAAGCAAACTTTCTTTGCCCAATTCTTCAAACAAGCTCAGAGAATACCTATTACTCCTCCCGCGATAAGCTTTAACGGAAATCTTTACGGATCCCTGGGACTTAAGACCAGAGTTTTACAGATAACCTTCACTATCATACACACTCCTTATATACCAGAAATATCTAATAGTAACATACGACGATGTCACTGATTCCGAACCCAGACAATGTGACGCGCAACTTCAATTGTCACACGTTATTCCTTACAATTCCGTCTTTCCCGAGAGCAGCATATACTTCCCTCTGCCCTACTACGGAACTGCTACAGCTTCCAAGTTCCAGAAGCACTACATATAACTCAACATTACGACTCCAACATATAGTATTAGTACATATACTAACATGAACCAATAATCAATAATCAATAAACTAATGTACAAGTAATCTTATCAGATCAAGACAATCATCAAAAACCATCCAACTCTGCTACGTGCTGGGTCGGTAATCCAGCTGACGATGAATCGAAACCATCCTCTGCTACCAGGAAATTGATAGAGATCAGGGTGTGTATAATATTCCCACTACCACGGATAGAGTAATCTCACAGTTACACACACATGCATACATCATACGCTAGGGCCCATTTCACTAACATACGCTCAAATACTCTACCAGCAATAAACCTGTGGAAAGAAAAACTCCTAATCACCCTGCATCTATATCGAGGTCGATAAGACCTGGTTTTTGTGACTGTCCTTAAACATAATCTATACAACATATACAGCAATAATCAAAAATGTAAACCCAATAATTGACAAGAAAGAATATCCAACACCATGTTTAAAAATTATATTGCTTTATCTAAAATTAGTCAAAAGAAAATCAATCAGAGTAAATCATTTCTCATAGTTACCTATTCTAGCTAAATGTCAGAACGAGTCAGGACAAGTCTCTCGGTAAATGTCTCTCAAGACGAAGTCCCTTCAGCATCAATCCTCAGCAACGTAGATTCGGTACGCGGCAAAGGCAAAATGGCAAGTGGCAAGAACCCTCTCTAGGCTAACATTTCTTATAGTTTCTAAACAATGGAAAGATACATTGGAAACATAGAAAAAACTGTAATGTCCGCCGGACCTGCTGAGCAGAGCGAGAAGGAAAGGATGTAACATCGCTACATTTGAGAATCTCCGCTCAGGAAAAGTTCACATAATAAAGACTACGGAACAGGAACCAAGAAATAAAACATGTATCATATTAGTTCTACTTCTCCTCGGCAATCGAGCCACAGTTCAGAGCTTCTCTCTAAGGCTCCTTTGTTTCCCAGGCTGCCAAGGACATTTTCACTTCACTTGGAGATCTCCCAAAACTGCTGCTGTCCTCATGGAAAGTTTTCAAATAAGCAAGCAAGGACCATGGTCAGTTAGCTTCAGGACCATTTCAAGCAGGGGTCTCCCTCGTCACAATTTTCATATTATAAATCACAGCCAGGCTCACAAATCGGCCATCTTTTCTAGGCCATCATAGGCCTTAATAGACCATCTTAATTAAAAGAAACAAAAACAACGTTACCACAGCATAGTGATTAAACAGTGTTAACCCCACTAATACCCTTATGTGTATGCATCTATCTAGCACTTGCAACATAGAAAAGCATTAATTCGGAAAGCATTTTGTGCTAAAAAATAAACAGCACATAGCAACGTTTAAACATGAAAACACGCACGTTATTTTTAAAACAGCACATTTATGCGCACCCACGTGTAACTCTCTCTTGTTAGGACAAACGGATTGATTAATATAAACGCACTTGCACAAGACAAATAATTAATTATTAATTATTAATAAATTAGTACAACGAATAGACATGCCAGAGCTTCAAAAGCCACTGAATTTTCAAACTGAAAACTCTGCTCCAGCAATCCCATTACACAACAAGCATTTGGAATACAATAGGTCTTCAATTTTCTAGAATTTAAGCTATTGACATTGTAAGTGACAATACCTTTCATTTGTGTTTTGAAAACCAACACTCATATAAAAGGCATTGTCATTTATAATGCCAATAGCTCAAACTCTCGCAAATGTGAGACCAGTTTAATGGTGTCCGTGCCCCTTTCTTTAGATGCTGCTTGCTGTTTACAGATTACAGCGAGCCGCATATACAGAAAGGGGCTCGGCTACCATTAAAGTGAAAGTACGTATGGGGCTCTTTCAACCCCCCTCTCAAAACAAGCATTTGCAATGCAATAGGTCTCGCATTTGCAAAAGTTTCAGCTATTGTCATTGTTCATGACAAAGCCTTTTTATCTATTTTTAAAACATATATAAATGGCATAATTTACAATGCCAATGGCTAGTGTTGCATTATTATTAGCAATGCCAACTGCTCACACTTTTATAATGCGAGACCTATTGCATTGCAAATGCTTGTTAGTTTAATGCATGGGGCCCAATATGTCTTGCGGATAGTTGTGCTGTGAAGCCAGCCCTAAAAATGAATGTCTGCCAATTTTAACATACTTCTGGGGGTCCAAAACTCGTAATCTGTTGAGGCATGATGCTGTATATGCTCACATATTTGCAGTTTTTAATAAGTTTGAAAAGGTTTTAATTCAAGCACTACATTTCACTACAGAATCAAGTGTTTTATACCTGTTATCTTTGGAGAACACAAGTTGCTGTGTATGCACAGATGGTAGGGCAGTAACAACAGGGTGTTTACTGATCGTATGACCAAGCATCATCTATGCAAACCCCAGTGCTTTCCAAATCAAAGGGCTTTCAGGTTTTCAGAGAGGACAATACAACACAACCATGGTTAACAAATCCCACAGCACACTATGTTTACAAGGCTCGTAACAAACTGGCACCATCGTTTCTACAAAGTATAATATAATGCAGACATAAAGCATGCAGCACAGTAGCGCCAACATGTTTACCAGGCATACGCCACACACACACACATCACTGTGTTTATAAAGCATGTGGCACATTAGCAACTGTGTGTTTACAAAGTATGTGTCATACTAGCAGTACCTGTGTTTACAAAGCAAAGGGAATACATACATCGCAGTGTATATAAAGCAAATAGCACACTAGGAACTGTGCGTTTATAAAGTATATATCACACTAGAAGCATCTGTGTTTACAAAGCAAAGGGCACACATACATCTCTGTGTTTACAAAGCAACTGTGCAACTAGCAACTGTGTGTTTACAAATTATGTGTCACACTAGCAGCACATGTGCCTCGAAGCATATGGCACATATACATCACAATGTTTATAAGGCATTTGGCACACTAGAAACTGTATATTTATAAAATACATGACAAGCTGGCATCTGGGTGTTTACAAAGTATGTGTCACACTAGCAACACCTGTATTTACAAAGCATAGGGCACACACATCACCATGTTTATAAAGCATATAACCCACTTGCAACTGTGTGTTTAAAAAGTATATGTCACACATACATCTCTGTGGTTACAAAGCAACTGTGCAACTAGCAACTGCGTATATGTTACAATAGCAGCACCTGTGTTTAGAAAGCGAAGGGCACACATACCTCTTTGTGTTTACAAAGCAACTGTGCAACTAGCAACTGTGTGTTTGTGTCACACTAGCAACACCTGTGTTTACAAAGAATACAGCATACATATATCACAGTGTTTATAAAGTATATGGCACACTAGAAACAGGGTGTTTATAAAGTTTATGTCACGTTAGCAACTGGGTGTTTACAAAGTATATGTTACACTAGCAAGCAGCACTTGTGTTTACAAAACATAGAGCACACACACATCACATTGTTTATAAAGCATTTGGCACACTAGAAACTATGCATTTACAAAGTATATGTCACACTAGCAGTTCCTGTTTTTACAAAGCAAAGGGCACACACACATCTCTGTGTTTAAAATGCAACTGTGGAACTAGCAACTGCAATTTCCTAAGTATATGTCATACTAGCAGCCTGTGTGCTTACAAAGCTTAGAGCATACATACATCACAGTGTTCATAAAGCATATGGCACACGAGCAACTGTGTGTTTATAAAGTACATGATATGCTAGCAGGTGGGAGTTTACAGAGTATGTGTCACACTAGCAACACCTGTGTTTACAAACCATATGGCATTCATACATCAGTGTACATAACACATATGGCACACTAGCACCTGTGTTTACAAAGTATATGTCACACTAGCAACACCTGTGTTTACAAACCATACGGCATTCATACATCAGTGTACATAAAGCATATGGCACACTAGCACCTGTGTTTACAAAGTATATGTCACACTAGCAACACCTGTGTTTACAAACCATATGGCATTCATACATCAGTGTACATAAAGCATATGGCACACTAGCACCTGTGTTTACAAAGTATATGTTACACTAGCAACACCTGTGTTTACAAACCATATGGCATTCATACATCAGTGTTCATAAAGCATATGGCACACTAGCACCTGTGTTTACAAAGTATATGTCACACTAGCAGCACCTGTGTTTACAAAGAAAAGGGCACACACACATCTCTGTGTTTATAAAGCATATGGCCACCATCAACTGTGAGTTTACCCACCATATGACAGACCAGCACCCAAAATGTTTACCAGACATATTCCCCACACTTTGTTTACAAAGGAGAAGGCACATTAGCAGCTGCGTTTTTACAAAGTGTATGGCACACTGTTACCGGTCTGTTTACAAAGCATATGCCACAGTAGCATTAGGCTTTTTGCAGGATATATAGCACACTTTGTGCACAGTGTGCTAACATAATTTGTCTTTAGTGTATGTGCAAAGTAGAGAGCAGTAGCATCCACATGCTTAGCGACTAGAGTAATCTGAAAACTCGGTGTTTACAAAACAGCACAGAGGAAATTAAGCTCTGTATTTCCTTTTTTTACAAAGTATTGGAGAATCTAATACATGTAGATTTACTGTGCTAACACAGATAATGGTACCACATTGGAGCAAGACACACAAGAGGGGGCCCCAGCAGGCAGAACGGCCCATAGTTGTAAAGTAGTCCCTTATGCAGTACAATGCAGGCCCTGGAGTGGAACTGGAATGATGCACCCCAATAGCCAATTGTATTAGCTATGAGAGAATACTACACTGGGCTGAGGCAAGACATGATTGACAAAGTTTCAAGCCAATGACTGGTAGAGGCTGTTTGAAGAATGGTTGAAAGGACCACATATCCCATTCTTATTAATAAAACAAACCCTGATGTCTAGTGTGCTTTCTGCTCTTACCCCCACTGGAGAGGTCAGTTGGGGTAAGATCCCCCAGTCTGTCCACCTAAGAAGCAGAAAAACGTTGGAGCTTTAAGAGTGGGAGGTGCAGCGAGATGCCACGACAAGCAGGTCTGCACTCAGCTCCTTAAAAAAAATCTCTGGTTTGAAGTGACCACAAAGGGGGATGGGGGGGGGGAACTCACTAGCCTGGCCTCTCTTCTGGGTGGGTCCATGGGCTACTGTCCTTTCTGCCCCCCCCCCTCCCCGGCCCATGGTGAAGATAGAATGAGATAAATCCTCCAATCTGCACCCATTGAGGCAGGAAGGTTGTTGGGGCTTTAAGGTGTGCAGCCGAATGCCAGGACAGACTGGGCTCCACCCCATTCTGTTTTTTCTTAACCAGTTATCTAATGTGCTTAGTGTGATTTCTGCCCCCTATGGGGAGGGTAGATTTTGGACTAAATCCCCCAAAACAGTGTCGGGGATTTACAGCTGGGAGATGCGGCCTGATGCCAGTCTCCACTCCATTCTCCTTTTTAAATAATAAATCTCTCCCTGGTATCTCATGGAATTTCTGCCCACCATCCCCTATGAAGTGCAGATTCTAGGTAGATCTCTCCATCTACCCCCAGGTGACAGAAATACTGTTCAGGTTTTTGGGGTTGGCGGTGCGGCCCAATACTAGGATGGGCCGGCTTCTCCCTATTCTTTTTAAAATATATACATGCGTGGAGCCTAGTGAGCTTGCCCAGAGAGGGCAGATTGGGGGTAGACTCCCCAATCTTGCTAAGAGGGGAGTAGAATAGCTGTTTAACATTTAGGGCTGGGAGATATTGCCTGATGCCATGACAGGCCACCCAGTTTCTTATATAACAAAAAGAGTCCTAGGATCTCAAAGGCTTACTGCCCTTTGCAAGGGCATACTGCGGGTAAGCCCCCAATATACACAATTTTCCATTCCCCAAGTTTCACGAACCCTGGTGTTTACTGGGTGGATTCCTCCTGGGGGGTATTCCCCTGTGGCGTGACATTAGCCTCCACATCCTCCGAGGTGGGGAGGGACGACCTCTAGGCACTACGATCTACTCACTTGAATCTGCTAGTCACCCCCACCTTCAAACGCAAGAAACTCGGAGGTTCCCGTTTTGGCGTCTTAGCTCCTCAGTTCTGGAACTCGCTCCCGCTGGAGTTGAGGACGGCCACCTCTTATGCTTTCTTTAGGAAACAGCTGAAGACTTGGCTGTTCTCTCAGGCTTACGACAACTAGCTCCTTTTCCTCTAGTGCTGCATCACGTCTCCCTTAGCGCCAAGAAGCCGTTGGTGAACGAGCGCTTTATAAATATCCAATAACATAACATAGCATAACATAACAGGCAGCCCCCTCTGGCACTATGCGTAGGCAGCAGGCCCCAGGCCTGTAAGCTCCTGACTGGTTCGGGCGGAGGGGTTGGGCTCCATGTACTTTGCAGGGGTGTCCGCTCAAGTTTCATTACGCCACTGTATTCACCAGCAGTGATCGAATGGGGAGAGAGGTACTGTAGGGCAGGGAGCTGTGAGAAGAAAGAAATAGGAAAGTGGGTACATTTCATAGAGGGGGTAAGTAAGGGAGAAAAACCTTGAGAGAAAGATAGAGAATCTACATTGGGAAGAGAATGGATGAGCCAGTGTTAGCTGTGAGGCCTGGTTGTGGAGAAGATGTAAAGTGGTGCAGAGATAATGGCCTTTGGAGAGATGGAGGTGAGTGTCTAGGACAAACCTGGCGAGACTGGAGTAACTGGAGAGGCATGTTAAAGGGGGAGGATGGGCCTGGTTGACAGGTCAGAGGGTAGGCAAGAACCTGCTTTGTGGGGGAAGTATTACATCATCTGCTAGAGCCTTTGAGTATCATTGAGTTGGACAATGACTAGCAGCTGTAATCATGCAGGCAAAATATATGTAATAACGATTATGGTTATTGCAAACCAAAGGCGACATTAGCCCAGCCACACTGCTCACAGTGACAGGATTAAATTCACTCTTGGAGAATTCTTCATTGAAGGACCTGAAGACCCTCATCTACTTTGCAGCCTAATGTAGAAGGAAGTGCGACTGAGGTCGAATAGCAGGTTCTACTTAACCAGCAAAATAGGAACTGGACCAGTTTTTGAGCATCTACAAGTAAGCAACATTGCTATCCATGTAGTAATTCTGGCTAGGAACGCCACTTCCGGTGAACAGATCTCAAGACAGAAAAATGCGAGACCTATAGCATAGGAAAGAAGTGACCGACTTTGTCCCGGCTGCTTAAAAAGAGAAAGTGCGCATGTCGCGCTTAATGTAAGCAAAGCACGTCCTATCTGCAGTAATAGAAGCTCAATAAAGGAAATAGTGCTTACAGAATTAAGAACATAGCAGACCATGTAACAACCGAAGTAAAAGGGCCAGTCGCCATGGGAGGTTACAAATAAAGACAAGGAGGTACTAAGGAGTGACTAACAAGCCAATAATCGAATCAGAAGCCAGCATTTACGATGGACAATTACACAAGCCAATGACAATTATGGGCGGTTAGTGGGCGGGCTTCTATTCCATACTCCAGTACAAGAAGTCTTGCACGCAGTGCATGCACACTGACCCTAGGCTCGACCTAAAAGACAGTTCTCTGTATTTCAGCTTGGGGAATAATCGGGTCTGTCCGCTGGTTTATAGTCACATTGTTTTCAGTGCATCCCATGAATAAACTACCTTTTCTTCCCTCAAACATCAGTCCCTTAGCAATAACAGCAGGAGGACTAGCAGGGGGCACAGTCAGATAAACAGGAGTGGTACAAGTAGTGTGGCTGTCTCATTCAGAAATAAAACGCTATCGCAGGTGCAGTTAGGTGCCCTGCTCCTGGCACTCAAAGGGAATCAGGATCACGGGCACACAGCTAATTGGGAACACAACCAGCACCGCGAGCGGTTCAGATCGTCAAGCCCCTTGCAGACAAATCCTGGCGGGAGTCAGAAAAACAAACTCTAGGTTTCCCTAGGGACCCAAACTTGGAATAGGGGAGGGGCGGTCCACACAACTGGAGGAACCAATGAGGGAAGAGGTTCGTTTTGGAAGGTCTTTGACGGCTTTCAGCCAAGGAACGAAAGAGGGGTGGCTCCTGGCGGGCGGTCAACAGCGAAAGCCAGTGCAGCGCTAGGAAATAGATGTTTCCAGCAGGGTGGGGTAGAGTGCATCCTAGTTGGGAGGTAGACCTTGAGGGGTGAGTTGGAGGCCTCTGAAAGTTCTAGAAAGTACCTTCAGGAGGATTCAATGAATGGTGCCTCTCCGCTCTGGGTGTTGCCTGGACCAAGCTGACCCTGGTGTTTGAACAGCTGGTTCAGTAAAGCCAGCTCCTGGGGGGTGAGGTCTGCAGTGTGAGAAATCTCCATAGGGAGGAGAAAGAACACTCAGTGGCCTTAGTCATGCTAGATTGGAACTTGGGATGTGATACAGTGTCCTAGGCAGTGAACTGCCACAGACACGAGGGAAACCCGAGTGACGTCAAGACACAGAGATTGGACTGACCAGGTGCGCTTTGTAAAACCAAAGGGGATGATGGACGGAGTGTTGAACGTTGCAAGCACTCACCCCCAGTCAACTGATCTGGGTTTAATCCATCATCATTCTTTAGCTCACTCCGCCACCCCAGTTCAGACATGGCCATATGCAAATCAGTCTGACCCTGTGCCCCATGGGAACAGTCCAGCCCGAACTGCCAAGCCATGTCTTCCCTGGACCGGAAACAAGCATCCTGGGACCGGTTTCTGGCTAATCAGCCGTCATCAGCCAGGCTAGCTTGAATCCATGGGCAAAGTGAGCAAGGGACCCACGTCTGGGCATACCCTACCAACTTAGGGCGAACGAAGCAAAACCAAAGGGGATGATGGACGGAGTGTTCAACATTGCAAGCACTCACCCCCAGTCAACTGATCTGGTGCGCTTTGTGTACTGTGACCCGCATGAGAATAAGATTGATTCTTGCACTTAGCATAAATAAATCTCTGTATATTTCTAGGGTGGGAAAAGGATCAAAAATGGATTCTGAATGTGACTAGCCACCAATGCGAATTTTGTTTATGCTTAGAAACTTCTATGGTATGTACATACAAGAGCCAATCTATTCTCATGGAAACCTCAATGTGGAAAGTGCTTTTGCAAGTGCAAAACGGACATCTGTGACGTATTTTGTACTAGAAAAAAGTTTTGACTGTTCAGTACAGACATATACAGGCAAATAGCTTAGCAAATGAGGCCCATTGTGTGCACAGAAGTCAGGGAACTAGAACAACACTACGTTTACTTGCTGAAGACAGAACAAATCAAAGTTTATCAATTATTGTGACTAATACAAAAGGTTTACTCTTGCAGAAAAGGCTTTTAGAGCAAGAAAGGGGGTAGAATATGTTTAGTGCATAAAAAATCTATTTGGTACTAACATATGCTTTCCCGCAGAACGAGGCAGTCATTTCCACCAGCTGGGAGACGGACGAATCTGCAAGATGTGCACGGAGTGTAATCTCCCTGGATATTAAACCAGAAGATAACATGGCGACCATGAGCTGTGAAGCGCTGAACCAGGTCACCCCACTGCCTCTGAGATCCAGCGTCACCCTAAAAGTGGTCTGTGAGTACAGTTAGCATGCTCGAACGCAAGAAGCAATGCTTGCAATGTTAGCTTTCACTTGAGCATTCTTACACCATGCTCCAAGGAGAGGACTCCCCACCATCTGCTACAGCTGATGCTCCTACACTCTACCTGGGAAAATTACATACATCTACCACAGCATCAGCTCTGCCACCATTCTCCCTAACTCTGCCACCCTTCTCCTTGCCTCTGACACCATCAAACACACAAAAGGTGATGGGAAGATGCTTACAATAAGAATATCCACTGGCAATCGCTCGGGGTAGCATTTCAACCCATTGTTTTTTGCCCATGTTAGAATTGGGAATCTCTAGTTGGCACAGGTATGCACTTGCGACAAGCAGGGACTCTCAATTCTAAGTCAGAGTAAGGGGATCACCCTTTCAAATAACCCCTGCTCACCCTTTAGGTAGTGTGGCGCAAGCAGTCAAGACTATTCTCAGAGCATCATAGGTTAAGCATTTGTGAACACATACAGTAATACAATGACAGACCACAAATGGACACCAGGCAAGGTCATAACAAAAATAGTTCTCTTTATATAAGGCTTAGCACAAGACCAGAATAACGATTAAAATGACCACAGTATTATTTTAAAGTTCAATGTTCTTGTAAAAAGGCTTAAAATGCAAAAATAGACTTCTTTTACTCAATTCTACTTCTTTTCAGGCTTTGTACGGTTCGTACCTGAACGTGCGACTCGTCCGCATTAAAAACAAGGAAAGTACGAGTCAAACAATCGGTGCGGACTCCGGGGTCCGTAACAGGCACGCTGCGGTGCGAACAGAACAAAGTACCTTAAGTTCGTGGGGTCCGCGACGGACAGTGCGGGACAAGTTGATGGGTCCGGGTCGTAGTTCGGCAGCATATTCAGATGCTGGTCGGGTCGCGGCGTCGGAAACGCGGAATCGGTACGGGACCCTCAGGGATTCGTGCGGATGGCCCGGATCAGCTTGCAGAGTCCGTGGCGTTCGGCGTTTGAGCCGTACCTTCGGTGCGGATAGGCGGCGACACTTCTCGGCGCCGTACAGCGTACGGGGAGGATCAGCGTGATGTGGCTTCTCGGCTTTGAGTACGGCACGGTGCAGTACGTTAGCAGCGTACGGACCGTACCTGCGGGACAGCGAAGCTTGAGTCCGGCGTACAGGGTTCGGCAGCCAGTGATGTACGTCTCGAATCGGCGGGGAAGGTTAGGTGCGATGCGGCCGGGAGGAGTACGGTGCGTACTAACGCTTTTGGATCAGCGTAGACACACGGTGCCGGGCGGCAAAGACACGGCTTCGCGGCAGATGGTGTACGAGGCGTACTGGGGCCAAATCCAGCGGGAAACAAGCAAGAATTGTCCAGGCAACTCAGTTTTGGAAGGCAGATGAGTCCAATGGTCCTGGAACTCAGTTCAGGGGGCAAGCTCTTCTTCCAAGCCCTTGGAGAGTGTTGAAAAACAAAGTGCAAAGTCTCTCTTAGTCTTTTCCTCTCCTTTCTCAGCAAGGCACCAACTGCAGGCCAATCCCCCAGGTCAGGGAAAGTTACTCCTCCTTCAGCTTCTTCCAGGTCCTTCTGGTCAGGCAGAGTTCCTTCGTGGTTCAATCAGGATCTTTGGAATAGAGACAAAAGGTCCCACAAAGTCCATCAGGCATCCAGGGGCTGGGCAGGGCCCAGGGAGGCAAGCCTTCCCCTGGGCCCCAGCAGCAGCACGCCCCTGGTTGTTTCAAGTTAAGCACAAGAACAAGAACATTGTCATGGGGTCACAGCCCCTCTTTTATACACCAAATCCTTTGTTCTCAAAGGTGCAGGGAAGGGGCGAACCAGATACAACTGGTTCCTGAGCACTTTGTTTTGCTCAGCCCCTCTCCCTATTCACAGAGCAGGCCAGGGTCATCAGTCGCACTACACGGGGCGGAGCCAGCATTGTGTGGGGAAAGCCCAGCACTATTCAGGTCCTTAGGTGTACTCCTCCCACTCATCAACCTGCAGAGCTCTCCACCCACCACTGGGGCAGACCCACCCTGATTCCTGGAGCCAGGCACACCAGCCAATCACACGCCAGACAGTCACTGCACATTTATGCCAGTGTCTAGAAGTGGCGCTTCTATACTAGCTACAGTAACGCCGCACACATCCTTGCGCAGCATTCACTCTCACGAGTTTGCACATATCAAACTCGACCCTGCACTCCCCACGCACCAGGAACTACCATGGGCACACACATTCCCCATGCATTCCTATGGGAGGGCAGGTCAGTCTCATTCAACCACACAGAGCGCACGCGCTTTCCACTGGGACACAGTGTGAAAGCGCCTAGAGGCCTAAAACCACTAGTACAACACAGGAAAAAGGCTAGGATACTGCAAAAAGTTCTAGGGGTGAACTTGCCAGAAGGGCCAAGTCCAACAGCCCACCATGCCACCTCAGTTTTGAACCAGCCAAATACAAACCAGTCTAAACCCTGATCCAAGCAAGCAAGCAATCTAAGTCTGGTGTATCATGGTTCCTGTGAAGCTGCACAGGGGGCAAGGGAACTATATCTGGGAATACCTTTGACCATATGTAAATCAGTCTTGACCCTGATCCAATAGGAACAGTCCAGCCCGAACTGCCAGGCCAGGTCCTCCCTGAACAGGAACATAAGCAACCCACAAGCAGTTTCACCCTGCTGGCGGCTCTTCGGTCATTTGTAGCTTAGTTCCAGTGGCACAATGAGTAAGATAACCAAGTCTGGGTATACTGTTGGCCACTTGGGGCATTACATCAAACACAGAAAAGGTGATGGGAGGATGCTTGCAATAAGTTTAACCAAGGGTGATCGCTCAGAGTAGAATTACAAACCATCGTTCTTTTGCCCACCATTCCACTTCAGTTAAGACCCAGATATACGCAAATTAGTCTTGACCCGGCTCATAGAAGATGGGAGGATGCTTGCAATAAGTCTAATGACTGGCAATCACTCATGGGTAGCATTCCTACCCTTCAATCTTTAGCCCACCATGCTACCTCAGTTTTGACTTTGACATATCAGCTTTGACTCTGCAACTCAAGACCGGTTTTGCCCTGAATGGAGCTCTTCAGTCAGCTGAGCAAGAAACCCAGGTCTGGGCATACTCTTGGCCACCTAGTGCAGTACATGAAAAACACACAAAAAGTGATGGGAGGATGTTTGCAATAAGTTTAACTACTGGCAATCGCTCGAGGTAGCATTGCAACCCATCGTTCTTTTGCCCAACATACCACCTCAGTTTGGACCCATTCATATGCAAATTAGTCTTGACCCTGCTCCAATAGGAACAGTCCAGCCCTAACTGCTAGCCCAGTTCCTCTCTGAACTGGAACACAAGCAACCCACAAGAAGTTTCAATCTGATTGAGGCTCTTCAGTCTGGTGTAGCTTGGTTCCAGTGGCATAGTGAGCAAGGCACCCACGTCTGGGCATACCCATGGCTACTTAGGGCGGCACATTAACCACACAAAAGATGATGGGTGGAATGCTTGCAATAAGCCTAACCACTGCAATCACACAGGGTAGCATCCCAACCGATCGTTCTTTTGCCCACCATGCCACCTCAGTTTCTACCCAGCCATATGCAAATCAGTTTTGACTCTGCCCATTAGGAATAGTCAATCAATCAATCAATCAATCATAGGCATTTGTATAGCGCACTGCTCACCTGGAGGGTCTCAAGGTGCTGGGGGGGGGGGGGGGGGGGGAAACGCTACTGCTCGAACAGCCAGGTCTTGAGTTGCATCCTGAAGGCGAGATGGTCTTGCGTTGTCCGGAGGTGGATGGGGAGGGAGTTCCATGTCTTGGCTGCCAGGTAGGAGAAGGACCTTCCTCCGGCGGTGGCTCTGCGGATGCGGGGGACGGTGGCGAGAGCGAGGCTGGCGGAGCGGAGCTGGCGGGTGGGCTTGTAGAAGGTCAGGCGGCTGTTGAGGAACTTGGGGCCCAGGTCGTGGAGGGCCTTGTGTGCGTGGGTGAGGAGTCGGAACGTGATTCTTTTGTTGACGGGGAGCCAGTGCAGGTCTCTCAGGTGTCCGGAGATGTGGCTGTGTCGGGGGATGTCCAGGATGAGTCGTGCTGAGGCGTTCTGGATCCGTTGGAGATTCTTCCGGAGTTTGGCGGCGGTGCCGGCATAGAGGGCGTTCCCATAGTCCAGCCGACTGGTGACGAGGGCCTGAGTGACCGTCTTCCTGGTCTCGGTGGGGATCCACCGGAAGATCTTTCGAAGCATGCGCAGGGTGTTGAAGCATGAAGACGAGACGGCGTTGACTTGTCTGGTCAACGAGAGGGAGGAGTCCAGGATGAAGCCTAGGTTGCGTGCGTGGTCCGTTGGCTTGGGGGTGGCTCCCAGGGCGGGGGGCCACCAGGAGTCGTCCCAGGTGGAGGGTGATGATCCCAGGATGAGGACCTCTGTCTTGTCTGAGTTCAGTTTCAGGCGGCTGTTCTTCATCCATTCGGCGACGTCTTTCATTCCTTCGTGTAGGCTGGCTCTGGCGGCGTCCGGGTCGCTGGTGAGGGAGAGGATCAGCTGGGTGTCGTCGGCGTAGGTGATGATCTTGAGGTTGTGTTGACGTGCGATGGTTGCGAGGGGGCTCATGTAGACGTTGAAGAGGGTGGGGCTGAGCGATGACCCTTGTGGAACGCCGCAGATGACTTCGGTGGCCGCTGACCAGAACGGGGGGAGGCGGACTCTCTGGGTTCTTCCGGCGAGGAATGAGGTGATCCACTCCAGGGCCTTCTCCTGGATGCCGGTGTTGTTCAGGCGCTGTACCAGGGTGCGGTGGCAGACAGTGTTGAACGCTGCGGAGAGGTCCAGGAGGATGAGGGCCGCAGTTTCCCCATTGTCCATTAGGGATCTGATGTCATCTGTGGCTGCGATGAGGGCGGTCTCCGTGCTGTGGTTGGCTCGGAAGCTGGATTGCGAGTGGTCGAGGGATCCGTTGGTCTCGAGGAAGGCGGCTAGCTGTCTGTTGACGGTCTTCTCGATGACTTTGGCAGGAAACGGGAGGAGCGAGATGGGGCGGTAGTTCTTGAGGTCGGAGGGGTCTGCAGTTGGTTTCTTCAGCAGGGCACTGATCTCGGCGTGTTTCCAGCACTCTGGGAAGGTGGCGGTGTTGAAGGAGGCGTTGATGATGTCGCGCAGGTGGGGTGCGATGATGTGGTCGGCCGTGTTGAAGATGTGGTGTGGGCAGGGGTCCGTAGGGGATCCGGAGTGGATGGTGTTCATTGTGCGTGTTGTGTCTTCAGTGCTGACTGTGGTCCAGGTGCGGAGGGTGGCGGTGGGGGGCATCGGTTCGGTGGTGGGGTTAGTGGTTGGTGGGCCGAAGCTGTTGTGAATGTTGGCGATCTTGTCGTGGAAGAAGGCTGCGAGGGAGTCGCAGAGGTCTTGCGAGGGAGTGATGTCATTGTTTCCGGCGTCGGGGTTGGAGAGCTCTTTGACGATGCTGAAGAGTTCCTTGCTGTTGTGGGTGTTGTTGTCCAGTCGTTCCTTGAAGGCTGTCTTCTTTGTGGCGCGGATCAGTTGGTGGTGTTTGCGGGTGGCGTGTTTGAGGGCCGTCATGTTGTCTGTGGTCTGGTTGGTGCGCCAGGTGTTCTCCAGGGAGCGGCAGTTCTTCTTGGAGGTGATGAGCTCGTCGGTGAACCAGGAGGCTTTCTTGCTGCCGCGTCTGCTGGGGGGGGTCTTTTTCAGTGGTGCGAGGGCATCTGCGCAGTTGGTGATCCACTGTGTGAGGTTGTTGGCGGCTTTGTTGGGGTCCGTTGAGCTGGTGGGGGGGTTCTGGCTGAGGAAGGTGGTGAGCTGGTTGCCGGTGATCTTGTTCCAGCTCCTGCAGGGGGCTTGTTGAGGTTGGTGGTGGTTCGTCGTTTTACTGAAGCTGAAGTGGACGCAGCTGTGGTCAGTCCACTGGAGATTGGTAGAGTGGCTGAAGGTGACGTATTTGCTGGATGAGAAGACTGGGTCAAGCGTGTGGCCGGCGTAGTGGGTGGGGGTGGTTACCAGTTGCTTGAGTCCGAGGTTGGCCAGGTTGTCCAGCAGAGCAGTGGTGTTGCGGTCCTTGTTGTCCTCCAGGTGGAAGTTGAGGTCCCCCAGGAGGATGTAGTCGGTGGAATTGATGGGCTGACGAAGTCTGTGATTTCTTCGCTGAACTGTGTGCGTGGTCCCGGTGGTCTGTAGACGAGGGTGCCTCTGAGCGTGGTCTTGGGGTCGGTGTGTATCTGGAAGTGGAGGTCTTCGGCGGAGGTGAAGGTGTCATCGGAGTTGGTCGTGATGCGGATGGTGTTCTTGTGGATGATGGCGATGCCTCCTCCTGTCTGGGTGACGCGGTCCTTCCTGGTGATTTTGTAGCCTTCTGGGACGGCGATGGCGACGTCGGGCGCTGAGGAGGCGTTCATCCAGGTTTCCGTCAGGAAGGCGATGTCTGGTGCTGTCGAGTCGAGTAGGTTCCAGAGTTCGACGGCATGCCTGTGAACGGAGCGGGTGTTGAGCAGGATGCACATCAGGTGTTTGTTGCTGGGGCTCGGTTTAGCAGGTGCGGTGTTGAGTCGGAGGCCGGTGAAGCGGCAGGTCAGGCAGGTGAATGGTTCGTGAGTGCGTCTCGGGGTGGCTCGGTAGCAGGCGGTGTTTCGGCCGGCGTTGAGTACGTGGAGGGTTTTGGCATCGTAGATGTGCAGGGTGTGCTGGCGAGGGCGAGGACCAGGGGGTCTGGTGCTGGGCGCGGTCCAGGCGCGGACGGGCGCAGACGGGCTTACCTTTGGCGCACCTTCGGCGCTCAATCGGCGCGTCCGCTGCGCGGTCGCTCTGGGGGCGTCATAAGTAAGGAGCCAGGAGGGAGGAGCAGCTGGGTGGAGGGAGCGGGGCGGCGAATGGAATCACAGGGGGGCGGGGCTGCAGGGAGGCAGCGGCGGGAAATTCCAAGAAGCAGCGGGCAGCGGGAAATTCCCAAGAGCAGTGGGAAATTCCCAGGAGCAGCGAGCGAAGGAATCTGCAGGCAGGAGGCGGCAAAGGCAGGCAGGAGCGGCAGCAGTGAGTGGGGCGACCAAGCCCTGTGGAGGGCTGAGCGGTCACACTCTGTGGTCCCCTTAAGTAAGGAGCCGGGAGGGAGGAGCAGCTGGGTGGTGGGAGCGGGGCGGCGAATGGAATCACAGGGGGGCGGGGCCGCAGGGAGGCAGCGGCGGGAAATTCCAAGAAGCAGCGGGCAGCGGGAAATTCCCAGGAGCAGAGGGAAATTCCCAGGAGCAGCGGGCAGCGAGCGAAGGAATCTGCAGGCAGGAGGCGGCAAAGGCAGGCAGGAGCGGCAGCAGTGAGTGGGGCCTTTGACCAAGCCCTGTGGAGGGCTGAGCGGTCACACTCAAGTACAAATTGCAAAGCCAGATCCTCCCTGAATCGGAACCCACGTAACAAATGACCGGTTTGACCCTCATAGGGGCTTTTCAGTCGGTGTAGCCTGACACCATGCTATCCTCAACAGCCTACCGACACCCCCTTCCCAGCCAGTCTTTCTGCACCATCCAGTAAATCTAGTGCTCCAAGTACTAGTACTAGTAAATCTAGTACTACAACAAGCCAATACCCTACAAAGCCCTCCACAGTCAGTGCACCAAAACTGTCCTCCACAGCCAGCACTATTACAGCAATCCCAGTAGTCGGCATTCTGAGACCCCTCTTCACAGTCTTCCTGCTTCATAAGACACATCGTTTGATCCTATCCCATGCTCCGTAGCCAGGATGCCTAAGCCCTTCTTCATAGCAAGCTCCCATACAACATTCTGTACAATTAGTGCTTTCACACTGCCTCCACAAAGTGGTCCTAACGTATCCCCCACACTCGGGTATCCTACACCATCATGCACACCATGCTCCACAGCCAGATCGCCTGTACCACCTCCTATTGTAAGTACTGTCCTACCACCCAACACAGTCTTCCTACACTATCTCCTACAGCTAAGTGTCTTACTGCTTTCATCACAGACAGTCTTTATCAAACTATCAGCAACAACCAGCACACCCAGACAACTCGCCACAGCCACAAACCTTTAACCAAGGGCCACATCAAAAACCCATACACAGTTGTCCGCAGACCTTTTTAATGTGCCACAAACCATCTACTTTTTCAGCAGGTAGTGCATTTACACTATCCTTCAATGTGTTGTTACACCATCCCCCACAGCTGCCACACTTACAGCACCCCCCATACTCAGCGATTCTACATAACCCACCAGTACCATGACTCCTGCACAATCCCCTCCAGCCAGCACATGCAGACTTCTTCCGCTAGCCAGAAGTCATATTCCGCCGGGCACAACTAGGCACTGTGCCCTACATCCAATGTTCCCAATGGGAGGCATAAATATGGTTGGGTAGCTGAATTGTTTAAGTAGCAACTTGCAGACCTGCTAATAACCTTTGCTTTGATACCTGTTTCAAATCATGTGACAGTTGCCAAACCACTTCATGGCTCGAATTGTGTGATCTGAAAAACAACTGTACAATGTGTCCTTGTTAGTTCTCATAACATCCTAGTCAAATACCCATCCCCCACAGTCGTTTCACACCAGCACAGACAGCTAGCCAAATTCATTGTTATTAATAGTCCCTTATGTACTGATGCCATGATTTTCTTTGTCATGCTATCCCTCTTATTGCTATACCCGTTTGTTCTCTTCCCTTCTCTTTCTCCCTGTTTTCCTCCCTCTTCTCCCCGCCCTCCTACTCACCTCTGCCTCCCTCAGTTCTTCCCACAAAGGTCACTATCTTGGGGTCGTCCAGTGTTCAGGAGCACAAGGAGATCTACTTGTCATGCTTCACGGCGGCCAGTAACCCTCCGGTGCAGATCCGCTGGTGGCTGGGGTGGAAGGAGCTTGTGACCACCGAGGTCACCATTACAGATGTAAGTGGCCCCTGTGCATTGGTTAACAGAGAGAGCATGACAACACAAACACAGACATCTATCCCTTGCAAGAGTACCCTGGCGCACTCCTGGACAGAGAGGGTGAGGGTGCATGTTCACCAAGGCCATTGTCACTGATAGAAATGTCTTCCATGTGTACTGCACCCATCCCTGATGAAGTTCTTATAAATATCATGAGATGGAAAACAGCCTTTAGTCTGTGACTTGAACCACACCGTGCCTTTACAACGTGGTTCGAAACATGAACGCGTCTTTACAATGCAATCATTTACCCCGCATGTCATTGCAAAGACTTGCCTTAAGGGAAGCGTTGTTGGATTGATGTTGGACTTTAAGTCCAACACTTTCCCTACTGTTACACAGACTGGAGCTTGAAGTCGGGATAGTAAATTATACTGTTCCAACTCCATCGCTTTCCCTAAGGCAAGTTGTTGTAATGACTTGCGGGGTAATGGAACATGTTGTAAAGACACATCTGGGGTTTGACCCACGTTTTAAGGCATGCTTAAAAAAATGCTTGCATGATTCCAACATACATCCTCATAAGAGCCCTCAGCATTTTAAGGGAGGTCTGAGGCTGACCTTATAGCTGCTAATGTTACCATCTAAGACATATGCAGCTCTTACACACTGTGGTAAGAGCTTGACCAGGACTCATACCCTTACTAAGCCATCAAAGATAGAATTTAGGGTCATGGGGTCAACATCACTGCCACAGATGCTTAGAGAGCCCTCTGGGCATTTACTGTCAAACCTAATGCACTCATACATTGAGAGGTCACCATCTCTGATGAATGACCCTACTGGGCAGATAGTGTCATACGAGTCCACTCAGGTCACTGGCAGTGACATAAATGCCATACACAGTCCTTGGCACAAACCACGTTCTAGAGGACCAGAACACCTTTCACGTGACATAAGGGAGGGTTTTGCCAATGACATCATCCATACAAATCATGGATCAGAAAAAAAATTGTGAGCTAATGTTTTACAGAAAAACCTCCGAGTAATCAAAAAGGGTATTATTTTCACCAGTTTTTCACATGTGCAAAATCTATGTTTCAGGATAATTTTTCAGGTTAAATAAGTGGAAAACAGAGAATTTTCAATTTTCCAAAAAGATGGGGTTTGGAAATAAAACTGCATTCATTTCAACAACATAGTCCAATTTCTATTGCTGTAATATCAGCAATGAAAGGGCACAATCTCTAGCCTCAGTGATTCACTGAAAATAGAAAATGACAATAACAAGAAGGAACCTCTATGCACTTAAACAAAGTGATGGGTGCTTCAGCTGGGGTGAAGGTGGGCGTGTAACACAACTAATACATAGGGGTGGAGCCTGGGCCATTGGGGAGATGTGTGGGGTGAAGCACAGCCATGCACAGTGGTAGAGGTGGTGATTTGATGAGATCAGTGTGAAGTGCAGCACAAACTTGAAAGGTTGTGGATGGTGATCTAATGAAGAAGAGATGGAATGCAATTATACTTTGAGGTTGACAGAGACTCTTTGGGGTGTGGGATTCAGAGGAGCCTCGCTAGGTGCTGGAGGGAGTTTCAGTGGGTGCACAGGAGGAAGAGGAACCATAAAATTACTTGGAACTGGAGTGTGATCAGGGATGCAGAACAACATTACAACATCTAAATCTGTAAAGGACAGGTTCACCCTGGAGTGTATTTTCAGACTGAAATAACAGATGTTCATTGTAACTCATCTCAATGGTGCTCAGTTTATCAATCTCAGAAGGACAAACACTGAGTGGAACCAACAGTAGTTGAACCTTAGATCAGACTTAGGCCAGTGTGACACCTGACCCAGACAACATCATACCGGGCTTTATCCCGAGCTGGTCAGCAAAATGAGGTGGTAATACCAGACAAGGTGCTACCTTCTCTGCCCAGTATTACCATGTCAGCCACCTTCTAGCTACTTCTTTCCACACTCAGAACAGGACTGTGGTTCCATCTCATTGTCTGCAGACTCTTCGCAGGCCTTCCAGCCCCCACACCACAGTAAGTAGGATGGGGTGGGTTTTCGTCTTTGATGCCACCATCTCGACAGACGTTGGGTCTCCTCTCTCTTCCCAGCTCTCCAAGTCCCGTTTCCAAGCAGTATCTTGTTTGGCAATTGAATTCCCTAATATGTTGAGTTCCACTGCACCTGAAGCGTGTTTTGTTTGTGATAAGCACACATTATAAGACATTCAATTCCTTTGCTTCTGTAAGTCATAGTGGGCTTTCTCCTCAAATGTGCACATGTGTCTAAACTTTGAAAACTGTGGGAATACATTGCGGTATTTACCTAAATTTTACAGTGTTTACTATGCAACTTGTATATATTATAACTTGCCACATGATTGTTTTTGTCGTTATCCTTAATTCATTTTCATGTATTCATAAATAAGCAATTTGCGATTCCTACAGAACAAGGTTAATGCACTTATCCAATGGAAAGAAGAATGTATGACTTACTTTGTAGCTATTCAAGCTGAAAAATTGTCTGTTGAATGAGGGAAGTACGTTCTTCTTCACTGCATTGGGTCAGAAGGTCAAGAGATTTTCAGAACATTACCTGAGTAATCAGGGTAGTGGTGAAAGGCACTTGGAATGATTTTGAAAAGGTGTTAGTCAGGCTAGAAACGTTCTTAAAACCTCAAATCAGCGTTACCTTGAAAAGATACCAATTTTATATTCAAAGAGCAAATAAGACCCTTGATGAATTTCTTACTGTATTAACAGGCCTATTGAACACTTGCAACTTTGGGACCATCCAAGAAAATATGCTTAGTGACCAAATTATGGTCTACATGTACATTAATGGGAAGTGGGTGATCTCACTTTGGAAGAAGTCATTACTTTGGTTAAAGTGACTGAAAAATCAGTCATATGGGTTAGAGGGGTTAATGAGGACAGAAATTACAAAAAGAGTTGGAGAAGTATTCAGTATCAAGAATAAAACTCATCAGCTTGAAATTTTGAAGAACTGAAGTTGCAAATAGTTTTTATCATTGTGGCAGCACTTCCGATTTAGCTGGAACCCAACCCTTACATATAGACTGCAAAATTTGCAGCAGGAGAAGACATTTTGCTAAGGTCTGCAAAAGTGGTGAGAAACCATATATGCAGTGTGCTGCGAGGGTCATGGACAATGAACAAAATAAAATATTGCATAAAATCAAAAATATGGTACTGATCATTAGAACTGTTAACAGAATAAACAGCAACTTTAAAAGTAGTTTGTGCTGAACTCCAAGCCATGGCCAAGTCAGTGTCACCTTTCAATCATCATCACCATTCATCATTTTCATTAAATGACTTTTTGAGTGATAAAGTTGACCAATTATGTCATCCCATGTAAGATGTCTTATTTAAGGGTGAGAAGAATTATTTCATGGGCACTTGCCACTATGGTTAATTTCAAAGGAGTGTCTGCAAGGATTAAAATATATATAGCCCTTATGAGCATCAGATTAGAGGGACCTGAGTCTTGTAATCATTCTAAACAAGAACAAAGGTTGTATCCATAGGATTCATCTGAAACAGGATGAGGTTCCAGTCAAACAGAAGATTAAGAGTCTTCTAATTTGTGTGAAGAATAAACTACAGTGCACATTAGAAGAGCTGCCATTTAAGAAACTGAATCTTCCAAGTGGGTGTCTCCTATTGAGGTAGAAAACAAAAGTATTGGTAATCTGTACATATGTGTAGATTTAGGAGCGTTACAATCTTGTGTTGTGGTAGATGTACACCTGTTTCCCAAGATAAATGTGCTGCTCTCCATGATTGAGGATACCCCTCTGTGTTGTACCCTTGACTGCAGAACAGCATATCAGATTGAATTAGCTCCAGAGTTTGGATCTTTCACTGCTTTCATTACACGTTTTAGTTTACTTTTTTTACCTAAGGAAAATGCTGTTTGGTCTTTGTTCAGCATCAACATTCTTCTAAAGAGCAATGCTTCATTCATTTAGTGACTCAGAAGAAACCATGAAATGTTTCCATGCGGTCATTTTGATTTTCATGAAGGAAACTTGATCCCATTATGATGTGCTTGTTAAAGGTTGTAACAGATTATGCCAAGAGAAATGTAGACTATTTAGGAAATACTTTATCAGGAGAAGGTGTTGTACTAAAAGCTTCACTTATTGATACTTTCGGAAATGCACCTGAGCCTGATTCCTGAAGGAAGCTGTTATCTTTCGCAAGACTCTGCGAGCCCTATAGCAAATGTTTTCAAAATGTTGCTGGACTAATGGAACATTCTTCAGAAACTTCTTTATAAGGGACAAGAGTTCACATGGGCAAACCATCAGCAGGAAAAAAAATTCTTTTATAAAAAATGCAATTATTACTACCTTGTCATTGAAGACATGCTGTGCAAACAAACCGTGCATTATGACAGTTGATGCAGGCACCTATGGTTTTGGGGACAGTTCTTTCTCAAAGATATAGTAAAGCTGATTGGAATGTGACCTTTGTTTCCAGAACTGTCAGTCAAACAGAGCAGAAACGCCCCAGAGCCTGATTCCAGATTTCCCTAACTCTACGAGTACTGTAGCAATTTTTGTTTTTTAAAGTTGCTGGAGTGATGGAGCTGCTTCGGAAACTGCTTTGCATGGGACAAGAGTTCATATGGGGAAATATGAGCAGGGACAATTTTCTCTTGAAGACTTTCTGTATCAATAAATTGTGTATTATCACAGTTAATCCTGGTGCCTATAGTTTGGGGCCAGCCCTTCCTAAAAGATGTGGTAAAGATAAATGGAATGTGACCTACGCTTCTAGAACTGTCACACCGGGCATATCCATTTATTTATCATGAGAGAACTGTTGGTTTCTATTTGGGCGACCAATCTCCTCAGACTTTTATTTGGGGAAACAGATTCTTACTAAGGACTGACTACAAACCATAATTCAGTGTGTTATCACTAGGAGGTGGATTGATCCAAATGGCTAGAATTGCTAGTTAAAGCTCCAAGGTTTTATAACTGTTGCAATGTCTCTTTTACACTAGGAGTAAGCACAGCTGTGTGCCTCGTACTGTTACCATGTGCTGTGTCTTCCAGTCTAAAGGAGAATGAGGATATTAATGTTGTAGCATTAGTATGTGAAGTTTTCAATGGTTTCAATTGTACTTTTAAGAGGTAGTGTGAACAAGAGAAGGGAAACGCTGAACGCAATGACATTACAATGGGTCTGGTCAAAGATTACAACACTGACAGATGGCCTTCTCGGGCTAGTATAGAAAGTTACATAAAATCCTTTATTCACACAGCTTACAAGCTGAGTACGGTTGTTAATTTTCATTTACGTAAAGATACATTTTTCCCACCAGAAGGCATACAAATGCCCATTTTCCATACTGATCTTGTTAGACCTGTCAGCCTAAGGGAGGTCTACCCCCAAAAGTTTTGTCTTATTCGTCCTGTTTTAGCTGAATTTGTTTTTGTTGGCTTTAAGACTCTGCATACTTTACCACAGCTAACCAGTGCTATAGTGAGTGCGCTCTCTCTTTCAAACATAGTAAAATTGGCTTACATCCGATTGGCACATATAATTTACTTGTAAATCCCTAGTAAAGTTGTACTACATATACCCAGAGCCTGGAAATTGAATGCTACTAGTGGGCCTGCAGAACTTATTGTGCCATGCTCTTAAGTAGCGTTTTCAAACATGTCTCTCGGCCTGCCATTGCATAGCCTCTGTGTGCAGTTCACACTGCCATTTCGATCTAGCAAATACACCTTTTGTCAGGCCTACAAATTTCTTTTTCGTGCACATAAATCATCCCCAGTGTAGGCCCTAAACAGCCCGCAGGGCAGGGTGTACTGTATTTAAAGAGTTGGACATCTACTTTTAAGTTGTACTTGTCCTGGTAGTGAAAAATTAAATTAATTTTTCATTACTGCAATGCCAACATCTCCATTAGGATAACATTGGGTTACCTTATCATATTTAGTAAATTATAACTTTAAATTAGGAGCAACTTTGGGAGGTTGAGTTTTGCGTCTAAAGAATTGTAACTTAAACCCCTCTTTAATGGTTACGTCAGATTTTAAGTCACATTTCTGAAAATGTCATTTTTTGAAAGTTGGTATTTTCTTGTCCTAACCATTTTGTGCCTGCAGCCTGCATCATGTGACTATGTGTAGCTAGCAGTTGGTCTTCTGTATTACTCCCACATAGTGAGACACATGGGGAATAGGTGTTGGCAGGATGGGACATCTCTGACTTGATGGGGGGAAGAGCTGTCACCCATCACCCACCACTCTGGCACATCACAAAGACTGCACCAGCACACTCACAAAGGGTTTGACACAAGTTTTTTGTGCATATCTCCGGTTCTACGGATTCGATTTTTGGCACTTTGGTGAAAAATAATTTATCACATTTTACTCTAGTTATCTAATTTTGGGGGGGTTTTCAGGAGTTGTGTTTTCCCTTTATTTACTGTGCTGTATACATACTTTACACATTGCCTCTAAGTTAAGCCTTACTGCTTTTGTGCCAAGCTGTCAGAGGTATGACATGAGGTTAAGTTGGGGTTTGCTTATGTTTCACCCTGACAGGAATTGTGGTTGCTGCTTGAGTAGGGTTTCACCTCCGCCTCAACCAGTAACTTAATTCCCTACAGGGCTCATTAGGCCCATGGGAATGCTATCCCTGAAATATTTAATCAGAACCTTTTTCTGGTGGCTGGGATAGGATAGTCAAGCTAATTAATGTGTTAGATCTTGTGAACTATGTATATTCAGTGACATAAAACTCAGAACTGCTTTAAACCCTATATGCCCAATCCCTTGGCCAGAGTTTGATAGGCAAAATTTAGCTTGTGACATTGTTGGACTATTCAATGGCATTCGTACAGCCATATGTTTTATACTGGTCCTTATCGATTAGCATTCCAAGTGGTAGGAACATTTGTTCAAAGAAGCATACCAATTTTGGTATAGAATTCATGTCTGAGAATTTGTGATGTGTTAAATCGTTTCTATTGTTCTTTAGGGGTGTATTTTCTATTCAACACCCTTATGTACCACGTTCTCCTCTCCCTTAGTTTTCACCCATTCTATCCCTCAAATAATATTGTTGTGAGGGTTATTTATCTAGTTCCATATCATAGTTGATTGGCAGTTGTTATGAGGCTCCAACCCCTTTGCTACTTCTTGAAATAAAGAAACCTCCACTAAGGTTGTTTTTACAGACATTTGCCTCCAAGAAAGGACGTTTTTACATCAGACAATTCTCTGGAGCCTTCTTCCTGGCAAAAGACATTTATGCCCAGAGGGGGTTTTACCTATAAGGGAATTTTGTGATTTCCTTGACCACTAGTGTCACTGGAAGACTTTGAAAGAGTCATCAATGCCTTATGATGGTAATTAGAAAGAATTTTATGATATCTTGAAAACGAGTGGGGTTCCAAGGGATAAAGTTTACAGACTCTAATAGTTGTGAAATCCCCAAATCAACACTATAGTATACATAAACAACTATGAGTCTCATACAATTGAAGACCTTGACACAATAGTAAAGGTGATGCTAAAAGTAGTGGAGCTGCGAATTCATGTATGCATATATGTGTGTATGCATAGGTGTAAAATTCCCATCATCCACCCAAAGTGGTTTGCTTCATCATCTGGGAACCAAGGACTTATTAGAGAACCATCTTCTACTTGGCAATTTGTAGATCTTGGTCTCTTATGTGTCCCAAACTAGTAGCTAGTATATTGTTGTTGTTGGATGGTGATAGGGTGTGATGGTTGCAGTGCTAGTGATAAGTGATAGTGTATAGGTGCTATTTAAAAAATGTCTAACAAGGCACTAAGAACACTTTATTAGATCGCTACCTTGTTGACAAAATCTAAAAACAGTGCTATAACAGTTTCAAAAATATAATAACTGTGTTGAAAAAAGGGTCTACATGTTTCTGCTATCGGATGAAATTCATCCAAGCTTTCATCAGGACCAAAACAAGCTACTGCAAAAGTAATTAATGCTCAAGTAAACAGTGAAGTGGTAAATACAACCTGGACCCAAATGGAGGGCCAAGAAGCTCCGTGGGAAGTAGTTTCACTTCACTGACCTGCACAAGTGAAAAAAAGAAAAGAGAAAACACAACATAGCAAAAACCCTTAACATAGTGGTATTTTCAAGGTCAACATTTAGCATCCAGAAAATATGTCCAGTATGCAAATACTCATAAGTGTATCAAGACTGTGATAAGTCGATATAGTTAAGTAAGGTAAAGAGAATTTATAGCACTTACCCAATTTGTGATGGGTGTGCACCTCACCTCACCTGGCCACTGCTCAGGTTTAAGGAGGCCCCGCTCTGTAAAACAATCAGAGGGTTCGAAAGTATTACAACCCAGACGTTGGGCAATTTTAAAACCGCTAAAGCCCACTCCGCGATGTGCCCGAAAGCGCCTAAACCCACAGAATGTCATTCGAAAGCTACGTAATAGGTGAGATCATTAGGCATTGTTGGCTCAAAATGAGCTGTGTAACCGCCGTAAAATCGACCAAAAGGGACCCGACTTCTGAAAGCAATCGGGTCTGTTAAAACGAAACCGTGCCTCTGTTAGAATGCATAGAGAGCACGGACGATAGGGAAAATACGCTTGCTTGCTGACATTGGAAAGGGTGAAAAGTTCCTACTCACCTATCCGTCGGTACCTCTAGTCGGAGCTGAGCTCGTAGGGGAGGCAACCTGCGGAGTGTGAGCACTCGGTTAAAGTAAAGAATGCCGGTCTTGGTTGTCAGGGCAACCAACAGCAAGGCCGTCATTGGGACGCTGTTCAGTGCGTCATCCCGTCACGTTTAGTAAGCCTGGGAAATGTAGTATTTAACGGCCGCCTACATAGAAGAGCGGGTTGGTGGCCGAAAATACATTCATAACTAGTTTTGTCTGACAAATAGGAATGACGATGAGAGTACAATGAGATTGCTATCGCACTATAATGTTACAGCATAAGACCTTATCGTGCAGATAGAGATCAGTTTAGCCGCAAGTCTTAGTGTAGTCGCGGATGGAAACACAGGTGATTTAGTCAATGTGAAAGCATGTGATATTATAATCATGCCGAACCTGTATCACAGTGTATGTACGATACCAATACATATCTATTCTTAGAGTGAGGACCATGGAATCTCGTCATTTAGCCCATTACGATCACTTTGGAGTCTAAACACCCATTTCTGTTCCTTGTGAAAGAGGAAGTTGGTAACATCTGTTATATGTGGTGGAATAAATGGTTGTTCCAGGACGAGCCATTTCATGTCTTCTGGTTTATGGTTCAGTGTCAGGAAATGGTTAGTCATTCTGGTCGCTTGTTTTTTGCGCCTGATGGTACTCTTATGTTCACTAATTCTCACTTTAATTTTACGGGTGGTCATCCCTACATATTTGAGTGAGCAAGGACATGTAATCAGGTAGATGACTTTCTCTGAATTACAGTTGGTGTGTTTGTGAAGAACCCAAGGTTTGGAGGTGCCAATATCTACTGATTTGGTAGGTTCTGTCTGTGGGCACACTGAACAGGAGCCACAAGGATAATGGCCCTGCACAGGTGGCATGTCCCAGAGTGTAGATGTAATAGGATTCCTCTTGGCTTTTGGTCGTGTATGTACAAGACTGTCCTTGAGGCTCGTCCCTCTCTTGAATGAAAAGAGTGGAGGGGGAATTTTTTCGTTGTTCAGATTCAGGATGCGCCAATGTTTACGCACCACTTTTTGCACGTCGTTAGATAATGTGCTGAAAGTATTGACAAAAGTCAGTCTCGTAAGTGGTGGTTTTGGTGTTGAAGGCGCAATAAGAGCGTCTCTGTTATTGTTCGCCGCTCTTTTATTAGCTTGTCTTACCAGAGGCGTAGGATATTTCTTTGCTTTCAGTTGTTGAGATAGGTCAGCTGCATGCTTGTCAAAAGTCTCTTTAGTGGAACAGTTTCTGCGTATCCGCAGAAACTGTCCGACAGGTAAGTTTTGTCTTAAAGACTTTGGATGGTGACTCTGGAAGTTCAAAAGAGAGTTCTTTGCTTGGGGTTTTCTGTACAATTCACTCCCAAGAGTCCCTTGTGTGGGGTAAATGACAATGTCTAAGAAAGGCAGTCTGGATTTATCGTGTGTCACTGTGAATCTCAGAAAGTTATTTTGGGCATTTAGCCATGCATGGAAGTCAAGCAGGATGGTAACGTTGCCACGCCATATTACCAAAATGTCATCAATATATCTTTTCCAGACGACAATCCTGTCGCGGAAGGGACTGGTGTTGTTCAACACATTATCCTGTTCAAAAGGATGAACATAGAGATTCGCCAGGCTGGGCGCAAAAATGCTGCCCATCGATGTTCCTGAGGTTTGGAGGTAGATGGTTTCTTCAAACCTGAAGAAATTCTCCTTCATTGCTAGCCTGGCGCACTCCATGATGAAGTTAATCGGGGTGATCGTAATTAGATCTTTTGTATCAAGTAAACCCCTAATAGCTTCTAATGTTTCGTCTTGGGGAATACAAGTATAGAGTGATTCGACATCGAAACTAACCAACAGGTCTGTTTCGATGTCGAATGTGGTCTCAGGTAACAATCTTAGGACGTCTTTGGTGTCCTGTAGAAATGTTGGCATTTCTTTAACCAATGGTCGTAGAAAAAAGTCCACAAAAGTGGACAAGGGTTCTAACAGTGACCCTATCCCGGATATAATAGGGCGTCCTGGTGGTGGTCTAGTGGCTTTATGTATTTTGGGGAGGACGTAGAAGTAGGGCATGACGGGATACTTAGTGATCAAGAAATCAGACTCTTGCGGTGTAATCCAGCCAGATTCTTTAGCTTCATAGACCAGGTCGTGTATCTCTTTGGACAGTCTTACTGTTGGGTCTTCGGACAGAACCCGGTAAGATTTACCGTCATTCAGTTGTCTTAGACATTCGTTCCGATAGGCTGTTGAATCCATAATGACAATGGCACCTCCCTTGTCAGCGGGCTTGATGGTGATGGTATCGTCATTGGATAGTGTCGTCATGGCTTGTTTCTGCAAGAGAGGAAAGTTACAGTATCCTCTCTCACTTCTAGAGCAGAGAGAGGTGACCTCATTAATTACAGCTTGTTCAAAAACCTTGACGTGATCTGGCACCAAATGTACTGGCGGGTTGAAGTTGGAAGGTGGTTTTAGACCTGTGTTAGATTCTAAGGGTAGGTTGTCTAGGCCCATCATATCAATTCCTTTTTCTTTGTTCTTGAAAAAGAAGTGCAGACGAACTTTGCGGAAGAATTTTCCCATTTCGCACCTCAGTTGAAAAGGGTCGCCTACACACGTTGGGACAAAACCTAAACCTTTGTTTAGAACCTCATGTTCAGTAGATGTCAGTTGACGTTGGCTCAAATTCACCACTAATTGATTATTTTCCTCTGTAGTCCTAGTGGTTGTATGTTCCTTGTGTTCTATGTGTTCTGTGGTGGCTGATCTGTTTGCCAGTGTACTTGTTGTGCTTGTCCTCCTCTTCTCCTGCCTCTGCTGCGTCCACGGCCTTGCCCTAAAAAAGGTTGCCGCCCAAAGAAAGTGGGTGGGGGCGGCTGGCAAGGAAAGGGTGGCATAGGTGGAGTGTATGGTGAGGGTTGATAACCCCAAGGTGCTGGGGGCCACCAGGGACTTGGTTGATCATAGTAGTTTTGTGTCCCTCGTCTTCTACTGGCACGTCAACAAGGTAGCGATCTAATAAAGTGTTCTTAGTGCCTTGTTAGACATTTTTTAAATAGCACCTATACACTATCACTTATCACTAGCACTGCAACCATCACACCCTATCATCATCCAACAACAACAATATACTAGCTACTAGTTTGGGACACATAAGAGACCAAGATCTACAAATTGCCAAGTAGAAGATGGTTCTCTAATAAGTCCTTGGTTCCCAGATGATGAAGCAAACCACTTTGGGTGGATGATGGGAATTTTACACCTATGCATACACACATATATGCATACATGAATTCGCAGCTCCACTACTTTTAGCATCACCTTTACTATTGTGTCAAGGTCTTCAATTATATGAGACTCATAGTTGTTTATGTATACTATGGTAATTGGAAAGATGCATGGTCATTCTGTGGTAAATAATTTAATTACCGGGACTTAATTTGATGCGGAAACATAATAAAATAGCTCAGTAAAATGAGAGGCAGAATCCGTGGTATCAGAGGTTCGGAATGGGCTTTATTCCAATGAACGATTATAATCGGTTGCTCCAAGTTCCATCACCTCGGAGGTTCAGGAAGTGAAGTACATACTTTATTGACAAGAAATGACTTTTATAGTACATACATTACAATGAAGCGAATACAGTAGGCGTAACAATTGATAAGGAAAATGACGATTCATATGCGTAACCGAAAATGGGTGTAATAAGGAGTAAAAAGGAACATAATTGGTTATGATGTCATATATAGGTGGATCTATAAGATAATACTTGGCATAGATGCGCGCGCAGCAGCATGACGTGTGATTGACGTGCAACTAGGGGGTGAAGGGGACTTGACATTTAGCTCTACATGTGGAGACGACAAGTCTGGGGGGTCAAGTCAACCTAATCCCAAATCATATCTAATATCCTATGTTTAAAGAACTATGTTATCCACAAAAGAAGGACTCTCGGACAGAATCTATTCTATACTGACTGTGCGTGCGTGTACAAGCGTCTAAGTGTCTACACTAAATGTGAGGGGGTAGGAATATTCCATGGTAACAGGACTATGAATTACTTGCATGAGGACAGAGAAGCCGAGCCCGTTGCTCGGTAGCTGGAAGAATGTTTACTTAAACTACTAGGCAGGAATGCATTGGCTGAGGGGGAAGCAGATAACTCGAAGGTGAAATACAGTTCTTGGCAGAGAATAGGCTGATGTCAGGCTTCATGAGCCGCGCAGAGAATGAGACAAAGTTCATGGTCACAGATGCAGGCTCAGACTGGAGTTTTCAGAGGCAGAAGTGGAAGAAGAGTTTGACGACAAAATCAGGGCCTACTTGCCTGGACTGTAAAATGGCATAAGTGAACCATATAAAGCCGGTGGCTTTTCATACTTAGGAATGGAATATCCGGCCTATTCATGGCGGATCTGACAGAGGACATGTTGACGGTGGACGCACATGTGTTTGCGTCTTCATAACTGGAACTGGAGGGAACATACATGTACTTGTAACATGCACATAGAACCGTTGGGGTCCAAGATAGGGGACATAACTGACCAGAAAAATCCATATTTCCACATTCCCTCCTTGTCCCCTACTTGCCCGTTAAGAGATATCAATCTTCATCAATCCATTGATCTGTTCATATAACATCATTTGTTCTTCTTTCTTCTTCCGTGACGAATGAGATCTTGGTGGTGGAATACACGATGTGGCACACAGACCACAGATCGCTGGTCCACATTGTAGACATAGACAGCAACTGAATAGTATGAGAAGGCCAATACCTAGGAATGATAGAACTTTCCATCCAAAGGTAGATATTATACTCCAAAACCAACCGGACCAAGTCCAAGTGCCTGGGTTCTGGTGTATCTGGCTTACAATCTTATGAAGGCGAGTTATAGCTTTATATACAGATGGCGAATTTTCTGGTATGAATACGCAACAGCTTGATCCGATGACCCTACAAGCTCCGCCCCTATCGGCCAGGATGACGTCAAGGACAAGACGATTTTGAAGCACAACAATCCGCATAGCAGACTGCTCTTCTGTTAAATTGCCTAAGGCGGAAATAGTTTCGTTCACTACTGCTTCAAGGGTTCTAGTCAATCTACGTATCAGCTTACTATTAGTAACAGTACCTATATAGGGAAAGATGCCTTTATTGAAATCTGTGTATTTTTCCCATGCTGTTTCAGTGTAGTCAACTATTGGGAGATCTCTCCTTACTCTATTATATACTAAATGAATATTTCTGTGATAATCAGGAGGAGCTAGAAAAACAGGTGGCAAAAGGAATCCAATGTAGCAAGTACCATCCCAATCTAGAGGCAAACGTACATATGCCGTCTGACCACATATGAAATAGGAATGACGGGAAGCTCTAAATGTAGACTTGCCTTGATCACTAAATTCTACTACAGTGGTGCATTTACTATGGCCCATGTGTATGGAACCATTCTTTCTTATACATAATTCACCTTTTACTGGAAGTATTGACATAGCGGGCAAAATTGAAGTAGCTTCGGATTCGACATTCAAGATCAGGAGATTAAGCGTAAAGTTACCTAATCCATATACTTCATTTTCTAGATCAGTTCCTGTTCCTTTGGGAAGTCCCTCCTTGTTGGGGTGGCAGACCTTAAGTAAAACTGAGTTCAGATTTCCCCATACCCTATTGTCTTGATAAACTGCAGAGTTCGAATCTTGGAAATTAATTAAACTAAACCATGCTCCACAGGAGCCGTTGTGTGTGAACGGGTATGGAAAAAGAGGTAGAATTCCTTTATAATTCTGATAGGGAGGGAGTCGGCCACATATCCAACAATTTGTAGCATTGCTTACCTGATGGGAATGATGTAACATATTAATAAAAGTGTTGTTGCGCAGCGCAAATCTGTATGACAACTCAAGCGGAGGTAATTTACTAAAAGAATGTTCAGCAGTAACATTGTAAACATGTCTAGAAATAGGATAATATATGTGCAACAATATACTTGCAGTAATTATTAAAAGACTTAAGAAAAACAAGATTAATAAGGTCACTATGCAGTGACTACGCAGTGATTTACAGTACGCCTGTTGTTTCAACATTTTCCGGGTGTTTTCTCTATTCAGGTCCAAGGGATACATGTCAGAGACAATTCAACCGCTTCACCTTGGAGAGGACTTAAACAATCAAATTGCTCGACTGATTGGGCCTAAGCTTTAGTTTATAGTTTTCAGAGTCACTTTTTTCCACAAAAGGAAGTTTTGAGTCAATGGGTGAAGACACACAAGGTGAGGTATTCACGTCAGATTTTAGTCCATGAAATTTCTTGATATGACTTGAATGAATCCATCCCTTTCTGCCTTCGATCTTCACGGCTGTTCTTGTGGTGAGCAACACCAGCTGAGGTGACCTCCACCTAGGTTCCAGCTGAGTTTTGCGGTCAAAGTTCCTCACGAGGACCAGGTCCCCCGGAACCACGTCATGGGGTTTCACCTCAGTGTTGTCAGGAAAAGCTGCAGCTACCTGTGAACGACAAGATTGTAGTGCAGACATCAAGGAAGCCAAGTAATCTGTCAGCATATTACAGTCAATATCAGTTATTTTGCGTGGTATAGGCGTCCCCCACATATTTGGTGGTCTGCCGAAGATCACTTCATACGGGGATAGCCCTGTTCGAGAGTGTGCTACCATTCTTGTGTAAAAGAGTGCAACTGGTAATGCTACTACCCAGTCGACACCTTTCTCTCTGCATATTTTGGATAATCTTATTTTCAGAGTCTGATTATGTCTTTCTACGAGACCTGCTGCTTCGGGGTGTCGGACACAGTGGAATTTCCACTGATAGCCTAACAAAAGTGAAACGTGTTTCATTAATTCGGATGAGAACGGCTGGCCGTTATCTGAGTGAACAACACGTGGTAAACCGTATCGTGGGAAGAATTCTCGAACCAACTGTTTGGCAGTAGTCGGGGCAGTGTAATCTGAAACCGGGTATGCCTCCGTCCAACGGGAAAGAGCACACACAACTACGAGAACATATTTGAATCCTCTGCATCGTTCCATCTGGATATAATCCATCTGGAGGACTTCAAAAGGGTGATCAGGAGGCTGAAATCCACCCTGTTCTACGGGAACGCTTTTTCCTGGGTTGAACTGGCAACAGATCATGCAGGTACGAACTTTTTGTTTCGCTGCTGCTCGTAAATGTTTGTTGAACCAAAAATGTTGAATGCTATCTAGCATAGCTTTTTCTCCTAGATGGGCAGGACTATGTACAGTGTTAATTATAACTTGGACCATTGAATCAGGAAGGAACCACACAGATTTTTCCTTCATCAACCATCCTTGATCCGTTTGGATCCCTCCTAATTCCGTCCATTTCTTTATTTCTTCTGGTGTAGCATGTGTCTGTATATCAATTACGTCAAGAGTAGGATCTTTAACCATCATACAATGTGTTGGCGTCGGGACTATTGTCTTTGTCATATCGGATGTTTGAGTTTGAGCGGTCTGTTTAGCTGTTCTGTCAGCTAGATCATTACCTTGAGAAATGATATCAGTAATTTTCGTATGAGCTTTGCATTTCATAATCGATATTGCAATGGGTAAATGTATTGCATCTAATAAGGCATGAATGAGGGGTCCGTGCTGAATGTGGGCACCGTGAGAAGTTAAATAACCTCTCTCTCGCCACAGCACGCCGAAGTCATGTACGACTCCGAATGCATAACGTGAATCAGTGTATATGTTGACTTTTTTATTTGCGGCTTGAATACAGGCTTGTGTCAGAGCGACGAGCTCTGCTGCTTGAGCGGACAAGGTATTTATACACTTGGTTTCAATAATTTCAGTGTCTGTGGTGACTGCGTAAGCGGCCACTAACTCTCCTGTACTTGTTCTCATACATGAACCATCTACATACAACGTCAGGTCTGGATCTGACAATGGAACATCTGTCAAGTCTTGTCTGGGTTTCGTCGTGATTGTAATAACATCAATACAGTCGTGGGCTAATGGGTCTGTTCCATTTACAGGTAAAAGTGTGGCAGGATTCAATGTGTTACAACGTCTGATTTCTATATGTGGCTGAAACAGTGTTAGTTCGTACCCTGTAAGTCTTGCTATAGTCAAGTGTTGTGTTTGCGTTCGATTCACAAGAACCTCTACTGCGTGTGGTACTTGTACTGTCAATGGATGTCCTAACACTATGGCATCGCTTTGTCTGATTGCTAAAGCTGTCGCTGCCACTGATTTCAGGCACGCAGGCAGAGCCTGAGCTACGGGATCTAATGTACTAGAAAAATAAGCACATGGTTTGTGTGCTCCTGCTTGTTCCTGTGTGAGTACTGACAAGGCAGTACCTTCTCGTTCTGTAATAAAGAGTGTAAACTGTTTTCTGTAACATGGTGTTGCTAAAACAGGTGCTTGACATAAAGCTTTCTTTAAGCTTTCAAAAGCTTGTGTATGTTCCTGAGTCCAAGGGGGAACAGTCGATGTGGCTGCCTCCTGTGTTGTCAACTGAATGAGTGGTTTTGCTAGAAATGCATACTGAGGAATCCACTGTCTACAATATGAAGTGAGGCCTATAAAAGCCCGCACCTCCTTTTGCGTCTTGGGTATTGGCATGTTAGCTATTAACTGAATGCGGTCGGGTGTAAGCTGCCTTCCCTCCTTGGACAGCGAGTGACCAAGGTAAATAACTCGCTGGACACAGAATTGCAGCTTAGAAGGGGACACCTTGTGCCCCTTTTCGGCTAGAAATTGTAAAACTGTCAGTGATGCTTTTTCACATTCAGGTTCGCTTCGGGCGGTGATCAGCAGATCATCGACATATTGAAGCAAAGCAGTGTTAACTGGCATGTGGATACTGTCAAGTTCTCGTTTCAGTGCTTGGCTATAGATGCTGGGGCTTTCTGTAAATCCTTGAGGTGCGCGTGAGAATTTAAAGCTACGTCCATTTAAACTAAATCCGAACAAATATTGGCTTTCCGGATCTATTGGGACGCTGAAAAAGGCATTTTTGAGATCAATTACAGTAAAGAATGTTGCTTCGGAATCAATAGCTGTCAGTAATGATGAGATATCGGGGACCACAGGGAATTGTGGCACAATGCACTTGTTTAATTCACGCAGATCAATAATTAATCGATATACTGGCGAGGCCTTCGGATCTGTTCGTTTGAGAATCGGAATTATCGGTGAGTTACATACATTGGAGTCTGTCTCTACAACCACTCCTTGGGCAATAAGCTCGTCAATGATTTGTAGTAAAGCCACTACAGCATCTGGTGGTAACTTGTATTGTCGCATTCGTGGTAGTACCACTCCTGCCTTTAGTGTAACTCGATATGGTGTAATATTCATGCACCCAACATCAGTAGGGCCTTGTGCCCATAGATGCGTAGGTAAAGTCTGCAGTCGGGGATCCATGTCTCTAGACACATAATGACCTTTAAAATCACGTAAAAACAATCTTACTCCTTCCGGAGAACAACATATTATGGCTCCTAGAGCCTTCAGTGTTTTTATTCCTAACAGGTTTTCTGGACATGATTTAGTAAGCAATAAATCTGTAGTTCGGGTCAAAGGTCCTATCGTAAGTGGAAGAGGTTGTGACACTTCATTAACAATAGGTTTTCCTGAAAAACCAAGGGAAATATTCTGTGAGCCTGAGAGGGGTGCCCCTGGAACTTCACTACGTTTTATAGTTGTTCGACTTGCCCCTGTATCGAGTAAAAATTTCCTGTCTTGGCCTAATAATTCACTATGTACATAAGGTCCTTCTTGATCTACAGGGATCTCGATAAGGGGTAAGTCAACTTCCCTCTCTAGGCTGGTTCATGCATATCGTTGATAATCAGGATAGTCATACTGTGCGGTCTGGTACAGTTGTCGTGTCGTGGTTTGTGTGGCAGCAGCTGGCAGCGCTGGTGCAGCTGGCACAAACTGTATAGTCTGTTGTGGAGCTGGCATGGACTGTGCATGCTGCAAAGCTCCTTGTTCATTCTGATCCTGTCTAAGTGGCCGTGATCTTTCTTTTGTAATACCCGTGGCGATATTACGCTTCAGGACGGGACAATCGTGTACATGATGTCCTAGTTGTTTACAATAGTTGCATGTCCCTTTTACAGGTCCTGCTATATCGCCAGAATGTGTCGTACCCTTTTTATGTCCTTCAGCTGGAACTGTCTGGGAGACTAGCATTTTCATTTTCGTGTCTTTCATGCGTCTTTGTTCATGATCTTGTTCCTCTCTAATTCTATTGTGATGATACTGTAACATTTGTAACATTTGCGATGGAGTGTTACCTTGCCATGTACTCTCGAATTTTAATACTCTATTCTTCACTTGGGGCAAGGAATTTTCAACTAATTTTGTCACAAACAGATGTGGGTATGATTCGCTACTTGCTTTTATAACACTATTTATACCAAAACATTTTTCAAATCGTGCATAGAAATCACTAGTGTCTTCATCCTGCTTTTGTTTACAGGCTGAGATTGCACCCCAGTCTTCCTTTTTCGTGGTTAATAAACGTGGCAGTACCTGTACTAATAAACCTGGTAATGCTTTAGTTTTGTCCCCAAGCCCTGAACCTGGACCTCGGGCCTTTTCTTCTGTTTCTAGTGCTGTCCAATCTATCTTTTGGTCTCCTACCTCCCACTCCTTTTCCTTGAGTTTTTCATAAATGCCAGCAGGCATTAATACCTTTAATATTGTCATAATGTCGGGATAGGTATACTCTCCCATGAGTAACATGTCTTTAATTTCTCGGTGGAAACCCGCTGGGTCTTTGTCATGACTGGGTACCACTTTCTTCATTTCTAACAATTCTATTTTTGATATGGGCGTATACACATATACCCGTTTAAACTGATTGTCCTCGCCCTTTATTGGGTGCACTTCTCGTAAGGGATTCTGTCTGTCCATGTAATACATGGCTCTTTCCTTGATGGGCAGTGAGACATGTTCTGGGCATATAAAAAGAATGTACTGCTTTCTTGATTCTAGTATTTCTTTAATTAGCTTAGTACCTGAACCTCTCCATCTATTCGTGAGTAATTCGGTCAATATATCAGGTAAGGGACCAGGATCTGAATGTTGGCTTTTATATAGTATAAGAAGTTGTTGAATCATATAAATCCCAGCTAAACGCTGTTCATCTGGGGTGAGATTCAAAAATGTGTGTGCTACTGTGTCATCACTATACTTCCCGGGACTGTCAACCCAATGAACGGCTGACCTGGCTAATTCTTGTTCATCCATAGAATCGAGAAAATGATAACCCCTTCGTTCTCGGAGTAATTTATCTGCTGCTTGGAATGAATGCTCGTTAGACCTTATATTTATTATTGGTGTTTGAAATTTCCTGTTATTTTCTAGACACATCGGACGTATCGGATCAGTAAGACATCTAGTACTATTACAATATTTTCTTCTACCTACATAGGCTATAGTTTCTGACTGTCCTGTGGGCAGTCCTGATGCTTCTTCCTCGCTTTGTTCGAACTGGTCTACCGCTAATCTTTCTTCGTGTAGGCGTTCTATTTCTTTACGGATCTTTCTGCACATGGCTATTATACAGTTTTGCTTATCATGTCTCCCTTCTGATATATTCTGGCTCCATCTGGTAAGAATCTGCATTGCTTCCGGGTCTACCCCTGGTCGGTCTTGATTTCTGATCACACAATTTATGAGGAAACGCAACAGTTCCCCCTGTATTTCCACCTTCTGGTATTCCATAGCTCTGTTAATACATTCAGAATCTCGCCCGGTTTGGACAAAATGATATATATTATCTAGATGTGCAGTCATTCCCGGTAATTTCCCTAAATACACTGCGGCTCGTCTGATACGTAATGATGCTAGGGTCATTTCGTCCTCTTTTCCGGGCACAGGGTCATATCTACAATCTATAAGAAGTTCCTTAAGCGTACGGGCATTTATGAGTTTGGGGGTACGTGAATGTGCTGACTCTTGAAAAGTAAGTTTATTTATTCTAGGTGGCGTAGAAAAGATGTTGGTAGCACCTCCGGTAGCCCCATCTGGGGTATCGGGTGTGAAAGGATTCGTTGAACGTGATATAGCAACTATAGGTGTGGATACAGCTATAGAAGTAGCTGTAGGGACAGATGCAGAAACAGATGTGCTTGCCGGAACTTGTGTCAGAACTTGATACTGTAAGGGTACAGGTACTGGATCTTGGCGTTGAACCTCCCCGGCCAACGGTCTATGTGGGGCGGGGTTAGCATACTCGGGAGCTGCGTCATCTAAATATGAGGAAAGAAAAACATCTTCTGCGGTTCTAGGATGCCCCTTAGGATGTACCTTTATTGGAAATAATGGGGTTGGCAAGTCTTTTGGTATTTCTGGAGTAGCCTTAGGTAATCCTTCAGCCAGAAGGGGATACATACCATTTATAAGGGCATTTCTTTGTCTGTCTACTTGTTCTGATTTCACTCGTGCACCTTCTTTAATTAATAGATTTTCTCGGACTTCATTGGAATTCTCTTTACTCTTCTCTTCCTGTCTACGTGCCTTTTCTGTGCGTCTATATGATTCTTTACGCCATAATTCAATGGCGTCTTTCTGTGACTGTCTGACTTTCCTTTTCCATAACTCTTCCTCGACTTTCATGATGCACTCTGCATCCCAGGTTCCCGCTGTGGGCCACCTCTGACTTTCTGGTAATTCCTTAGTGTAGTCTACCCATAGATCGAGAAATAATATGGCGTCTAGGCCATGTTTATGATACATGAAGTACCCTGGAGTGTCCCTAGGAGGAATGGGAACAGCTTCTTCGAGTACCCCTTTTCTGGTTGTGATCTGTCTTAGTTTCGAAAAGAGCGGCATATTGAGAACTGATCTGATACTTGATCTTGAACAAACTTAATACAGTAATCACAATAATGAACAGTCATTCATACCACAATATGCAGAACGTACTATAAACATTTAACATTTAACATTTAACTGAGCAACAGTGATGATGACGATGATCTAAGAAAAACTTAATCATTAAACATGATACTCGACTTGAACTGAATTATTCTGAATTTTTATACTTGATATACTAGATATACTGCTAAACAGTACAGATACACTGCTGAAACAGTGCAGACCGGATTTGTGTACCCAAACCCGTCTGGACCGGCACAACTTATGTGCACGCCAGAACGCCTCCCCAGTAATGGTACTCACCGGGTAGCTCGGAAACGGAAGGCCTCAGAAACTCGACTGAACTTGAACCGGACTGGACTCGACTCGAACACTTCGGACACTGGACTCGACTTGGGACTTCGGAAACTGGTGGGCCTCTGTATACCTCGGATCTTGCTCTCTCAGCTAGGCTCTGGTCGGGATACTTCGCACTTCTCACCGCCTCGTCTGGGTGTTGATCGCAGCCTCAGTCGCCCCCGCTTGACCGGAGGGAGATACAGGAAATCCTGCTGGTACGCGTTATTGTCCGTCCAGCTGTGGCAGGAGACCGGGCCTGCAACGCACCGCCGGCGCGTGAGATGAGAAAGTGTCCCTATTCGGGCGCCATTCATGTGGTAAATAATTTAATTACCGGGACTTAATTTGATGCGGAAACATAATAAAATAGCTCAGTAAAATGAGAGGCAGAATCCGTGGTATCAGAGGTTCGGAATGGGCTTTATTCCAATGAACGATTATAATCGGTTGCTCCAAGTTCCATCACCTCGGAGGTTCAGGAAGTGAAGTACATACTTTATTGACAAGAAATGACTTTTATAGTACATACATTACAATGAAGCGAATACAGTAGGCGTAACAATTGATAAGGAAAATGACGATTCATATGCGTAACCGAAAATGGGTGTAATAAGGAGTAAAAAGGAACATAATTGGTTATGATGTCATATATAGGTGGATCTATAAGATAATACTTGGCATAGATGCGCGCGCAGCAGCATGACGTGTGATTGACGTGCAACTAGGGGGTGAAGGGGACTTGACATTTAGCTCTACATGTGGAGACGACAAGTCTGGGGGGTCAAGTCAACCTAATCCCAAATCATATCTAATATCCTATGTTTAAAGAACTATGTTATCCACAAAAGAAGGACTCTCGGACAGAATCTATTCTATACTGACTGTGCGTGCGTGTACAAGCGTCTAAGTGTCTACACTAAATGCGAGGGGGTAGGAATATTCCATGGTAACAGGACTATGAATTACTTGCATGAGGACAGAGAAGCCGAGCCCGTTGCTCGGTAGCTGGAAGAATGTTTACTTAAACTACTAGGCAGGAATGCATTGGCTGAGGGGGAAGCAGATAACTCGAAGGTGAAATACAGTTCTTGGCAGAGAATAGGCTGATGTCAGGCTTCATGAGCCGCGCAGAGAATGAGACAAAGTTCATGGTCACAGATGCAGGCTCAGACTGGAGTTTTCAGAGGCAGAAGTGGAAGAAGAGTTTGACGACAAAATCAGGGCCTACTTGCCTGGACTGTAAAATGGCATAAGTGAACCATATAAAGCCGGTGGCTTTTCATACTTAGGAATGGAATATCCGGCCTATTCATGGCGGATCTGACAGAGGACATGTTGACGGTGGACGCACATGTGTTTGCGTCTTCATAACTGGAACTGGAGGGAACATACATGTACTTGTAACATGCACATAGAACCGTTGGGGTCCAAGATAGGGGACATAACTGACCAGAAAAATCCATATTTCCACAATTCATTCAGAGGCCTAGATCACAATCTGTTGAAGATACAGAGGTATTGAGTCCAGAAGAAATGTCCAAAGTAATATATACGATCCTCCTGTGCATTGTCTGACCAGTTATCCTCCTGTCCTTATATAGAAGTAGAAATCCCACCCTGTGATCCTTCTTCTATAATTACCATCTTTATCGCTGCATTTCCCCTGACTTTTCGCCTTTGGTAACTGAACCTGTTTTTGTTGGCATTAGGACTCGATGCACCTTAACCCTGCCAACCAGTGGTAAAGTGTGTGTGTTCTCTTCTTTTTTACCATGGTAACATTGGCATCTACCTGATTGGCACATTTTATTTACTTAAAAGACCCTAGTAAATGGTACAACATGTAACCAGGGTCTGTAAATTAAAAGTGGGCTGCAGCACTCATTGTATCACCTACTAAAGTAGCCCCGTAAAGCATGTCCCCAGGCCTGCCTTTGCAGCTTGCGTGTGCAGTTGTAAACAACTGCCATTTCGAACTGGCAAAATAAACATTATGCAAGACTCAAATCTTCTATTTTAATACTTATAATTCACCCCTAATGAAGGCACTAAAGGATCATAGGACAGGGTGCATGGTATTTAAAAAAGAGGTCATGAGTATTTATGTTTTACATGTCTTGATACTGAAAATCTCCTAAATCTCTCCTATAGACTAACATTGTATTACCCTACTACACTTAATAACTTCCGTTTGGGAGCAGATAGAGATTTATGTCTTCCACTCATTTTAGTTTAAAATCATTTATATTGGTAAAGTCAGATTTTAAGTTACTATTCTGAAAATGCCACTTTTAGAAAGCTAGGTAGCGAGTGCACTCCTTCCCTTAATTGATATTTAAGTTTTTGCTTGAACTGCGAATTGATGCGTGCAAAACAGCTCTGTGAAACGGCCCGTCACAGTGTATCAAAAGATTATACCAAAGGGTGCTGCGGTTTGCGTACCCTGCTGCTGCACTGCGTGAATGAGAGAAATGCTCCAAAGTAAACCCAATCTTACAATATTAACCAGGTTAATCCATAGTACACCAGACAGTTTGAGAATCAATATTAATAATTTCTTTTCATGTTTGTAAAATCAATCTGGAGACAGCACGGTTGAGCAGAATACTTTATTCGCATTTTCAGATGTCTTCTGTGGCCTATCCAGGCTTTTACATAAGCACGTTTGTTCAACCATATTTGATAACAGGACTCTTTATGTACATCTATCTTGTGCTAACACATTGTGAAAAAACGTATTCCTCCTACGGATCCCATAATACATTGCCCCATCCCTCGGATGTACAACAAATTACAAACTCATTCAGTTAAATTGCACGTTTTGTAATTTACAAATGGCACTGCATTGTTTCACTGATTATGTCGGATTTTATATTCTATATTCTAATGTCACAAATGATGATGTTAGTTGGATATGTTGCGTTTTTCATTAGGTTTGAGGATTTTGTTGGGTTTTTGTTTTCAAACTCTGGTGCAATGTATTAGGGGATCTGTAGGAGGAACGAGTGTTTTCACAATGGGTAAGCACAAGATAGATGTTGTCACGGGTTTCTTTTGAATTAGGTAATCACGTAACCTGATTGGGTACAGATGTTTGAGTTAGTTTTAAGGAAGGACTGAGCAGGAGGGAGCGGTTGAAGGTTTTTTGGAACACGAAGGGAAGCACGAGCAGGATTGAATGTTGGACACGGTATTTATAAGGTAAATGGGCATAGTTTATTTTGAGTGGGTGGAATCATTTAAGAGAAAAAATAGGGGTTTTTGAGAGTTTTCTTTTTACTTTTCACTGAATAGAACATGTATTCATGCGGGTTGGTTTCGGGATGGTACACTTGGGTCGATTTAAGGGGTATAGCAGAATTTAAGATACTGTGGGAGTGTATTTCGAGTGGTTGGCTAAGCCGCTGTTTCTAATTTTTCTACAGCAACCCCTGATGAAGAACCAGTTGGTTCAAAATGCATTGGGTTACATAAAGATTCCTGTTATCAAATATGGTTGAACGCACGTGCTTATGTAAAAGCCTGGATGGGCCACAGAAGGCATCTGGAAATGCGAATAAAGCATTCTGCTCAACCATGCTGGCTGCAGATTGATTCTACAAACATGCAAAGAAATGATTAATATTGATTTTCAAACTGTCTGGTGTACTATGGATTAATCTGGTTAATATTGTAAGATTGGGTTTACTTTGGAGCATTTCTCTCATTCACGCAGTGCAGCAGCAGGGTACGCAAACCGCAGCACCCTTTGGTATAATCATTTAACTTTTAGAAAGCTGACATTTTTCTGCCTAAACCAAATGTGCCTTTCTGACAAAGTCCAGGGTCACGTGGCTGTTAATGGCTCTTCTGTGGTATGATGTGTATTATTTCCAGACAGAGGAGAAAAGCGCCTTGGATGTGGGGAAGGGTGCTCCTCTAGTGAGCAGGATGGCCACTTGGGGGGGTTGTACTCAGCCCTTCCCAAGCTGCAAAGGGTAGCGGGGGGCTGTCCCTACTCATATCCTGACTTCTGAAGATGTTTGCCCTTTCACTGGCACATGCAGCCCATACCTGGACCTGCCCTTTGTCGCCCTATAGACAGATTGAAGCTAAATCGAGAGAACTGACTGTGAGAAGTTGGCCTGATATGTAGTGCTCACTATTCTAGTGACCACTGTGTATCATTCCAAACGACCCTTATTGATGATTGGTTGTAAGTCAACCTTATAGACCAGCTATCCCAGTAGCGTGGACAAGAGCAGTCTTCAGGCTAAACTCTAGAGGGCGTGTTAAGCCAGCTGTTTACCACCACATATACCCCTTGAACGCCAAGTGAAAGGGCACCACACAAGTTGTTATGAAAATAAAGTATATTTATTTATAACAAGACTACCCTGACTCTTTATGAGTCAGGGAGCTAAGCACAATACAAAACTCTTAGGAAAATACTTCTAGTCGCACAATTTACACAAATGCCCGAAGGCACGAAACCATTTACACTGCAAGTGGGAATGGGAGAGGTTAGAGAGTCTGAAAGTTACTGATTCCGGAGGAATCCGACCAGTTGGACTAAACGGGAAAGGAGCTGGACACTTGTAGAATGAACCTACGGTGGAGCACCGAGATGCTTGAGTTACCTAGCCCAGAGGCTGCGGCTGCGTGGGGTTCAGCAAGATGTCGGGAGCCCTCGTTGTAGTCTCGGGAGCCTGAAAGAAGAAGTTGCTGGCAGGCGACCAGTGTTGATGTTCAGCGAGATCCAAGCCTGGATCGGTGATGAAGAAAACCTGAAAGGAGAGGGGACTCAGTTCTCAACCGCTAGCCAGCGATCGTGTGGGTACCAGGAAGGTACCGGATGAAGTCACCTCGACCAGGTGAGTGGGTGACGTCGGACTCGGCTGTTCCTCGGACCAGGAGGCGCGGCGGCGACCAGGATGGAGGGCGAGCTGTCCCACGAAGGTGTCTGCTGTCGATGACGCTGGGCCCAGGAATGGGGCAGCAGATCTTGGCAGTGGCAAACCCACGCAGTGAAGTCAAGATGGCGTCGGGAGTGGACCAGGAGGGTCCGAGGTACTCCTCTGTTGAAGGGGAGCAAGAGCCAGTCTGGAGCAACCAGACCAGTGATACAAAACTGTCGTGGTGCGTCGTGAAGAGGGCCACAAGCCGGTCGGCGAGTGGCCGGACAACGCGGTGAGCAGCAAGGAGCAGAAGGGCCCCCACGCAGATCTCGTGGATGCTGGGGAGGCGGACTTCGGTGCTGGAGCCGCTCAGGGTTAGGGCTTCTCAAACCCTAGGTGCACTCACTCGAGGGTCCCTCGGTGGGCGTGCTAGATAAGCGTCGTGCAGGTTCTGAAGATGGCCGGTCCCGCAGGTCTCGTCACACCTACGAATCTCAGCTGGGCTGACGATGTAGGTAAAGGTCGGAGATGGCAGGGAACCCGGGTCTCGTCGAGCTGGGCAGTCTTGATCCGTGGGAGAGACGTACAGCAAACCGCAAGCGCTTAGGTGGTGCCTGCTGGTGCAGGGTGGCTACTCCTTATCCACAAGGGAGAGTCTTCGGAAAAAGCCAAGAGTTCCTTTCGTGGAAAGTAGTTCAAGATTCAGAATTATCCAATTTGGGAAGGGGACTCGCTCCTACCTTTATTCTAGAAAAAGGGGCTGGCCCGTGACTAGGTCCTACCTATGGGTGGGACCAGGAGGGGGGTGGTTACACCCCTATCCTTTGTCCGGCTTCGCCCCAGCTCAGGGGCTGGGGTGCCGCCGAAACTGGTATGAGCCGGGCTATGCACAGTGAGCACCGGGGTGCCACTTGCAATCACCTTCCTTTCAGCCCTGCCTACCTGGGATACCCAAACCCCGTCTGGGATGGTGCTAACACCGCCCCCGACAGGAAACCCTTTGTCCAAGCTCCCCTCGCTGGAAGGTCCCCCAGCAGCAGGAGGTCAGACTTGTGTCTGGTGGCAGCATCCATTTTGTGATGCTGAGGCTTGAGTCAACTTTGACCGGGGTTCAAGGTTACTTCCATGTCGTGTCCCTCTAGGAGGGTGGAATGCTAACCCCGTCGCCAGAATTGGTGAGGGGTTCGTATTCCAATTCGTATGACACCTTACTCGACATGTGTGGGTGATGCGATGCCAAAGTTAGCAAATAACCGCGAGGGTTATAATGCATGTTAAGGTAGATGGCACGCGTCACCATGGAACGGCTATTTAGGACTTGGTTCCGCAAGCCGTCGACGGGCTCAGCTCGCGCCAGAGCACCATCTCACATGATTCCCAGCACTCTGCCTTCAGGATCGATAAGGCCTGCCATAGGAGTGACTGATAGGAACCCATGTGTCCATTTTAGGGTTAGGTATAGAAATACTACACCTACAGCAACGGGTGATTACACCACCTTGCCCCAGCTGTCGTGCAGCCAGTTGTGTCAGATTTGGGTGGCCATCCAGGGGTGGTATAATACATGCTGCAGCCCCTGGTAGGCCCTGGGTACACCGATGCCCTGGATACCTGTGGTATGCTGATACAGGGACTGATAAGGCGGCCCAGTTCCAATTAGTGGATGCACCTAATGTACATGTGTGCTAATTTCGAGAGAGAACAGCTAGGCTGTGGGTCTGATTGGCAGGCCCACAGCCAGGGAAAGTCATAAACCAATGAAGCAAAAGCAAAAAATCTGGGTGATCATAGGATTGCAGACCCTACTCTCCTACATGACCCCCCCCCCAAACTTTGGGACAATAAGCTAACCTTGACCAGGTGAGTCTTCTTGCTCTAAGTGGAAATACCTGGAGAGCCCATCTGCATTGCCATGATCAGTGCCAGATCTATGCTCCACTGTGAAGTCCATCCCCTGTAGGGAAATGGACCACCTAAGTAGTTTGGGGTTTTCACCCTTCATTTGATTTAGCCACAAGAGGGGCTTATGGTCGGTCTGAATCTTGAAGTGAGTGCCAAACAAGTATGGCCTCAACTTCTTCAGGGCCCAAACCACAGCAAAGGCCTCCCTCTCAATAGCTGACCAATTCTTCTCTCTGGGGGTCAGCCTCCTGCTAATAAAAGCTATGGGCTGGTCATGACCATCAAAATTCAGCTGAGATAGAACAGCTCCCACACCCAACTCCGAAGCGTCTGTTTGGACAATGAATGTTTTGGAGTAGTCTGGACTATTTAGGATAGGCGCTGTGCACATGGCCTGCTTTAGGTCATCAAATGCCTTTTGACAGCTTGCTGTCCACTGAACTTTTTTTGGCATCTTTTTACTTGTCAGATCGTTTAGCGGGGTCACAATGGATCCATAATTTCTGACAAATTTCCGGTAATAACCAGTCAGGCCCAAGAAAGCTCGAACCTGAGTCTGGGTGGTTGGAGGAGCCCAGTCCTGGATGGCCTGTATTTTGCTCTCCAATGGCTGAACCTGGCCTCCACCTACAATGTGGCCCAGGTATACAACCTGTGTCTGCCCTATCTGGCACTTAGTGGCCTTGATAGTGAGGCCTGCCTTTTGTAGGGCCTCTAACGCTTTCCTCAGGTGGACCAGGTGATCCTCCCAGGTGGAGCTAAAGACAGCGATATCGTCCAGATACGCCGCGCAGAAGTCGTCCAACCCAGTGAGAACTTGATTCACCAGCCTTTGGAAGGTGGCAGGTGCATTTTTCAAACCAAAGGGCATTACCACGAACTGATAATGCCCACCCGGGGTAGAAAATGCTGTTTTGGGCTTGGCCTCCTCAGCTAACCTGATTTGCCAATACCCAGCTGTCAGGTCAAATGTACTTAAGTAGTTGGCCGAAGCCAACCGATCTATAAGTTCATCTGCTCTCGGTATCGGGTGGGCGTCAGTCTTAGTGACTGCATTGAGGCCTCTGTAGTCTACGCAAAACCTCATCTCTTTCTTACCGCCCTGGGTGTGAGGTTTTGGCACGAGAACTACTGGACTAGCCCAGGGGCTGTCCGAGGGCTCAATGACTCCCAGCTCCAACATTTTCTGCACCTCTGTCTTGATGCAGTCTCTGACATGATCAGGCTGTCGATAGATGTTACTCTTTACGGGCAGACTGTCCCCAGTGTCGACCTCATGGGTACACCAATTGGTCTGACTGGGTGTCAGAGAGAACATATGTCGGAAGGATTGAAGAACCTGTTTACAATCCTGTTGTTGATGTCCAGAGAGGCTGCCACAAAAGACAACACCATCTACTGACCCATCGTCAGGGTTCTGAGAGAGCAGGTCCGGGAGAGGGTCACTCTCCTCCTCCTGTCCCTCATCTGTGGCCATGAGCAAGCCCATGCCCTCCCTGTCGACATATGCCTTGAGCCTGTTTACATGGAGCACCCGGTGGGGGCTCCGGGGAGTTCCCAGGTCTACCAAGTAGGTGACCTCTCCCTTTTGCTCAATGATTGTGTGGGGCCCAGACCATTTGTCTTTGAGTGCTGCTGGGGCCACTGGCTCTAGCACCCACACCTTCTGTCCAGGCTGATACACAGTCAGGACAGCCTTTTGGTCGTGCCAAGCTTTCTGCAATTCTTGGCTCGCCTCAAGGTTTTTAGATGCCTTTTCCATGTACTCAGCCATCCGCGAGCGGAGACCGAGCACATAGTCCACAATGTTTGATGCCGGCTTTTTGAGAGGTCTCTCCCATCCTTCCTTTACCAAACAAAGGGGTCCCCTTACAGGATGTCCGAACAGAAGTTCAAAAGGGCTGTAGCCAACCCCCTTCTGCGGGACCTCTCTGTAGGCGAACAAGAAGCAGGGTATCAGGACATCCCATCTCCGCCGAAGCTTTTCAGGTAGTCCATGAATCATCCCTTTTAGGGTCCTGTTGAATCTCTCAACAAGCCCATTGCATTGTGGGTGATAGGGTGTGGTGAACTTGTAGTTGACACCACACTCCTTCCACATAGCAGTCAGATATCCCGACATGAAGTTTGCACCTCTGTCAGAGACAACCTCCTTAGGGAAGCCCACTCTGGAGAACACTCCAACTAGGGCCCGTGCCACAACAGGTGCTGTAGTGGTCCTAAGGGGAATAGCTTCAGGATACCTGGTGGCATGGTCCACCACCACCAGTATAAACTTGTGCCCTGATGCTGTCTGGGGTTCCATTGGTCCGACAATGTCGATCCCCACTCGTTCAAAGGGTACCCCCACCACCGGCAGTGGTATGAGGGGGGCCTTTGTCGTGCCACCTGACTTACCACTGGCTTGGCAGGTGACGCAGGAGCGACAAAACTCCTTCGTATCTTCGGACATGTGGGGCCAGTGAAAGTGTGGAACAATTCTGTCCCAAGTCTTATTCTGGCCTAAGTGACCTGCAAGGGGAATCTCGTAGGCCAAGGTAAGAAGGAAACCTCTCAGAGACAAGGGGACGACCAGCCTCCTGGTTGCGCCAGGCTTGGGGTCTCTTGCCTCGGAGTACAGGAGTCCATCGTCCCAGTACACTTTGTGGGTACCTGTGGCGTTCCCTGCAGCCTCAGCAGCAGCCTGCTGTCTGAGGGGTTCAAGTGAGGGGCAGTCTAACTGTGCCTTCCCCAGGTCTTCCCTAGAGGGTCCCCCTGAGCCCAGAAACTCAACCTGACCAGGTTCAAGCTCTTTTGGCTCAGTTTCCCTCAGTTCTTTAAGGTCAGCCTCCTCAGAGACTTGATCCACGACCTGGGGCAAGGGGGAAGGCGAGGCCTTACCCTTACTGCTCCTTTTCTTGGATGGTGTCTGGTCCGTTCTTCCAGGATCCAGCACCTGTTCAGTGGGGCATCTTTTGGCCTGTGACCTGGTCACAGCAAGGACATGTGCTGGCAAGCCTAACATTTCCATGTGAGTCCTCTGCTCCACTTCTGACCATTGTGACGTTTCCAAATCATTGCCCAACAGACATTCTACGGGGAGGTCTGAACTAACCACAACTTTCTTCGGGCCACTTACCCCTCCCCAGGAGAAATCAACAACTGCCATACTGTGATTGGTAGTGACATTGCTGGCATTGGTCACTAGGTAATCGGTATCTAGCATGATCTGTCCAGGGTCCACAAAGTTAGGCGTCACCATGGTGACACTGGCACAAGTGTCCCTGTAGGCCTGAGCCACTTTTCCATTGATCAAAGGCGTCTGCCTGTATTTGCCCAAAGTATTGGGACTGGCATCAGGGGACATATCCATATCCCCTGTACAGACAAGGACGGCCTGAGTGAGCGTGCCAACTAAGTCGTCACACCCCTCAGTTCCCAAGGTTAACCCAACTAATGCCTTGGGAGGCGCACTACCACTGCTGACTGTACTAGGGGGTGCAGGTGCCTTAGGGGCGGCAGTGGCAGGAGTTTGCCCTCCTTTCTTGGTGCACTCACTAAACCAGTGAGTCTTACTTTTACAGTATTGGCACCACCTTTTTGACTGGCCGTCTGGAGTCTTCTTTTTCTGCTGTGAAGCCTGACCCCCACCCTCTTTGGTTTGTTGGGGGCCTGTCGAAGACTTCTGGTCAATTTGTTCGTTCTTGTTACTACCCTTTTGGTCTGCTTTCTTCTGACCACCCTGGTTCTGAGTCTGGTTCTGCTTGACCCTTGTTCTGACCCATCTGTCTGCCTTCTTTCCCAATTCTTGGGGAGAGGTCAGCTCCGAGTCGACAAGGTGCTGATGCAACAATTGGTTCTGACAGTTGTTTAAAATCTGTTCTCTCATGATAAGATTGTACAATCCTGTGTAATCAGTAACCTTGCTACCCAGCAACCATCCTTCCAAATCCTTAGTGGCACAATCGACAAAGTCAGTCCAATCCTGAGACTGGATTTTCTGGGTGTCTCTGAACAGCACCCGGTACTGCTCAGTGGTTAAGCCGAACCCTTCAATCAGTGTATTTTTCAGGACTTGGTAGTTGTTAGCATCCTCAGCTCTCGTAGTGAGGAGCTTGTCTCGTCCTTTACCTTCAAAGGAGAGCCACAGTATAGCTGCCGACTGACTTGGGGGGGACGCACTGGACAGTGCAGGCCCTCTCCAAAGCAGTTATCCACTTGTGGATGTCGTCCCCTTGCTTAAAGGGGGGCACTATTTTACTCAGGTGTCTAGTGTCTATACCCCTGTCTTTCTCTCTAATGAGAATGCTGCCACCAGTGGTATCTAACCCACTCAATTTCTGTTCTCGGGCCAAGGCAAGTCTTTCTTTCGCGAGGGCAAGTTCTTCCCGCTCGATCCTCAGATTGACTTCCCTCATCTTCGCTTCGTGCTCCCTTCTCTGAGGGGACGTCATTCCTCTCTGAGAAGATGCCTGAGAAACATGTGTTCGAACAGATCTGTTAGAGCCTCTCGAGAGAGACCTAACTCGTCCGTTCCCAAGGTTAAGCCTGCTTGAGCGTGGGCCCGGGGCTTCCCCAGTTCCATTCTCGTGCCTGCTTAAGTTGGTCCTTGTGAGCCTACTGACTACTACTGGACCTCCGTCTGCCTCGTCCCCTGCTAACTCTTCTTCCTCTTCCTCCTCACCATGGAGGTCAAGGTCAGGGTCGCCAAGGGTTCCCTCTAAGGGAGGCATGTCCCCATCAGGATTAGGGGGGCCTGTGTTAGAGGCCCTCCTAGCATCATAAGTCTCTAAGAGACCTATCAAAAACGTGATGGGAGGGTTAGAACCCTGGTTTAGCTTCCTGGAGGCACACAATTGTCTCATCTCCGTGAAGCTAAGAGCTGCATATCGTGACACGACCTGTGGAGGGTCAATGACCACTAGGGGAGTCTCCGCAGACTCTCCGTGGCCCGACATGCTTTCTAGTGAGGTGTAAGTGATGCACCTACCTACACTATGTGTTTCCCTACTGATCCCTTGCTAAGAGTTGTAGTCAGGGTGTGCTAGTCCCTGTTACACTACAACAGCTGGTTCAGTAGAACTCAGAGTATTCTAAGTTAAGTTATATGTACCTGGGTACTTATGTCATCTTTCAACTTGATATTCTTAGGATACGTGTGTGGTAAAACAACAGCAAGCTCAAATCCCAACCGCTGCTCACCAATGTGAGAAGTTGGCCTGATATGTAGTGCTCACTATTCTAGTGATCACTGTGTATCATTCCAAACGACCCTTATTGATGATTGGTTGTAAGTCAACCTTATAGACCAGCTATCCTAGTAGCGTGGACAAGAGCAGTCTTCAGGCTAAACTCTAGAGGGCGTGTTAAGCCAGCTGTTTACCACCACATATACCCCTTGAACGCCAAGTGAAAGGGCACCACACAAGTTGTTATGAAAATAAAGTATATTTATTTATAACAAGACTACCCTGACTCTTTATGAGTCAGGGAGCTAAGCACAATACAAAACTCTTAGGAAAATACTTCTAGTCGCACAATTTACACAAATGCCCGAAGGCACGAAACCATTTACACTGCAAGTGGGAATGGGAGAGGTTAGAGAGTCTGAAAGTTACTGATTCCGGAGGAATCCGACCAGTTGGACTAAACAGGAAAGGAGCTGGACACTTGTAGAATGAACCTACTGTGGAGCACCGAGATGCTCGAGTTACCTAGCCCAGAGGCTGCGGCTGCGTGGGGTTCAGCAAGATGTCGGGAGCCCTCGTTGTAGTCTCGGGAGCCTGAAAGAAGAAGTTGCTGGCAGGCGACCAGTGTTGATGTTCAGCGAGATCCAAGCCTGGATCGGTGATGAAGAAAACCTGAAAGCAGAGGGGACTCAGTTCTCAACCGCTAGCCAGCGATCGTGTGGGTACCAGGAAGGTACCGGATGAGGTCACCTCGACCAGGTGAGTGGTTGACGTCGGACTCGGCTGTTCCTCGGACCAGGAGGCGCGGCGGCAACCAGGATGGAGGGCGAGCTGTCCCACGAAGGTGTCTGCTGTCGATGACGCTGGGCCCAGGAATGGGGCAGCAGATCTTGGCAGTGGCAAACCCATGCGGTGAAGTCAAGATGGCGTCGGGAGTGGACCAGGAGGGTCCGGGGTACTCCTCTGTTGAAGGGGAGCAAGAGCCAGTCTGGAGCAACCAGACCAGTGATACAAAACTGTCGTGGTGCGTCGTGAAGAGGGCCACAAGCCGGTCGGCGAGTGGCCGGACAACGCGGTGAGCAGCAAGGAGCAGAAGGGCCCCCACGCAGATCTCGTGGATGCTGGGGAGGCGGACTTCGGTGCTGGAGCCGCTCAGGGTTAGGGCTTCTCAAACCCTAGGTGCACTCACTCGAGGGTCCCTCGGTGGGCGTGCTAGATAAGCGTCGTGCAGGTTCTGAAGATGGCCGGTCCCGCAGGTCTCGTCACACCTAAGAATCTCAGCTGGGCTGACGATGTAGGTAAAGGTCGGAGATGGCAGGGAACCCGGGTCTCGTCGAGCTGGGCAGTCTTGATCCGTGGGAGAGACGTACAGCAAACCGCAAGCGCTTAGGTGGTGCCTGCTGGTGCAGGGTGGCTACTCCTTAGCCACAAGGGAGAGTCTTCGGAAAAAGCCAAGAGTTCCTTTCGTGGAAAGTAGTTCAAGATTCAGAATTATCCAATTTGGGAAGGGGACTCGCTCCTACCTTTATTCTAGAAAAAGGGGCTGGCCCGTGACTAGGTCCTACCTATGGGTGGGACCAGGAGGGGGGTGGTTACACCCCTATCCTTTGTCCGGCTTCGCCCCAGCTCAGGGGCTGGGGTGCCCCCGAAACTGGTTTGAGCCGGGCTATGCACAGTGAGCACCGGGGTGCCACTTGCAATCACCTTCCTTTCAGCCCTGCCTACCTGGGATACCCAAACTCTGTCTGGGATGGTGCTAACACCGCCCCCGACTGGAAACCCTTTGTCCAAGCTCCCCTCGCTGGAAGGTCCCCCAGCAGCAGGAGGTCAGACTTTTGTCTGGTGGCAGCATCCATTTTGTGATGCTGAGGCTTGAGTCAACTTTAACCGGGGTTCAAGGTTACTTCCATGTCGTGTCCCTCTAGGAGGGTGGAATGCTAACCCCGTCGCCAGAATTGGCGAGGGGTTCGTATTCCAATTCGTATGACACCTTACTCGACATGTGTGGGTGATGCGATGCCAAAGTAGCAAATAACCGCGAGGGTTATAATGCATGTTAAGGTAGATGGCATGCGTCACCATGGAACGGCTATTTAGGACTTGGTTCCGCAAGCCGTCGACGGGCTCAGCTCGCGCCAGAGCACCATCTCACATGATTCCCAGCACTCTGCCTTCAGGATCGATAAGGCCTGCCATAGGAGTGACTGATAGGAACCCATGTGTCCATTTTAGGGTTAGGTATAGAAATACTACACCTACAGCAACGGGTGATTACACCACCTTGCCCCAGCTGTCGTGCAGCCAGTTGTGTCAGATTTGGGTGGCCATCCAGCCCCTGGTAGGCCCTGGGTACACCGATGCCCTGGATACCTGTGGTATGCTGATACAGGGACTGATAAGGCGGCCCAGTTCCAATTAGTGGATGCACCTAATGTACATGTGTGCTAATTTCGAGAGAGAACAGCTAGGCTGTGGGTCTGATTGGCAGGCCCACAGCCAGGGAAAGTCATAAACCAATGAAGCAAAAGCAAAAAATCTGGGTGATCATAGGATTGCAGACCCTACTCTCCTACACTGACCACAACCATTTTAGGGTTACACTGGCTGGCACTGGGTATAAAAGTGGTACCCTCAGAACCTCTCATCAGGAGACTCCTGGTCCTAAGAAGATTCAGAAGAAGGACTGTCCTGCTGCTGTCTGAAGAAGAAGACTGCCCCTACTTTCTTTGAACTCAGGATCCCAGACCGCAAGGGTCAGTTGGCTTCCCTCCTGTTTGAGGCACAACAAGCTTTCAGAGGCCTTCCCTGCAACTGCACCACTGACTATCCTGGACCATGCTGCTGGCCTATGCTGGAGTGCCTCCCCAGATCCTGTACCCTTGGCTGGTGTCAGATTGTACTCCTCCAATTTATAGACTTCAAGAATGAGACTCCAGCTGAAAATCCAAGGTTCTGGGCTCTTTGCGTAAAAAAAGAACCATCTGTAAAAACCGTCCCCAGGCTCTTACCCACCTAAATTAGTAACCCAACTTATTACACTGATGGCATCAAAGAAAGAGACCCACGCATCTTATCCCTTTGCCCCTCTCTGAACTCCTTGGGTAGGTCCCTGTTAAACCAAAGTATCATACTTGGTATGGTCTGATCACTATTTACTCACTTTTAAATTAAAGAAAACACTTGTTCTGTCTCCTAAGCATTATACGGAGAGTACCAGTAGTTTCAGATCTTTTAACCTAATGACTTCGGCGGTCCTAGGAGTTTTTCTTAAGACACATCCGCTCTGCTTTAAGGACAGCCTTACGCATGATGCTCTCGCTTTAGAGAGCTGGTTGGAATCCTGCGTAAATGAGCTTGCCCCTCCTAAACTCCGTGTGGCAAATGGAGGCAGAACATCCGCCCCCTGGTTCACGGAGGCTCTTAGAAAGAGCAGGAGCCTTTGTAAACATTTAGAGAGAATATGGAGGAAGGATTTTAATTCCATTAATAAGATAACGTATAAGGCGGCATTAAAAGCATATTATGCCAAAGTTCACCTGGAAAAAAAGAACTTTCTAAACGTAGAAGTTGAGAAGGCAGGCAACAAAAGTAAAGAACTTTTTTAAATTGTTAAAGATTTTACGGCCCCCTGTGCAATAAAGAATCCTTTTACTCCAACAGAGGAATGGACAGAGAGTATAGCGCAATGGTGGCCATCCAATATGTCTCCTCCCACTACCTTGGCCACCACGGTCAAAACTTTAGGGGTCAAACTGCATAAAGATATGTCCATGAAATCCCAGGTCTAGTCGGTGGTTGGCACTTGTTTTGGCCTCCTGAGGATGATGCACAACTTTCTTCCTTTACTCTCATCTTCCCACAGGAAGATAGTTGTGCAAGCCTTGATACTGTCACGTCTTGATTATGTTAGCGTCCTCTATCTTGGCCTGCCAGACTATCTGATCGGCCGCCTTCAGGTGGTTCAGAATGCTGCAGCTAGAGCCATACTTATGGTCGACTTCAGGACCCATATGACCCCATATCTCAGATCTCTACACTGGCTCCCAGTACGCAATAGGGTGATCTTTAAGGCCCTGGTATTGGCTTTCAAGGCATTTCACAATATTGGGGCTCCGTATTTGAGAAACAGATGTCAGCTCTATGTTCCATCTCGTACTCTACGGTCCTCAACCTCATGTTTGTCACGGATCCCAAGGTTCTCTCGCTTCCGTCAGGGTGGTCACTCCTTCCAGGTGGTGGCCTCCGGGCTTTGGAACAATTTACCGCTTGAGTTGCGTCGGGAGGAGGACCTTTTGTGTTTCCGTCACAAGCTTAAAACTTGGCTGTTTGCATGATCGGCGGCTTTGAGACGCCACAGATGTGTTTCTGTCACTGGTCCTTCTTGTCGCTAGCGCCGCGACACTCCTGGGAGCAGCCGCGCGCTTTACAAATGCCCAGTAACATTAACATTAACATTAACTTGGTTCTGACTTCTTGCCCTTATGCTATTCAGTCCCTGAATTGTACCGAGTAGGAGACATTAGACACAGATAAAAGGATAGTCCAAAATGGAACAGTTCTGGAAATGAATAAACTACAGGGATCCATGTATAATCATATATCTTGAGACTGAAGCTTCGTAGGGCAGGATGTGGGAGACTTCACAATACACCTCTGAGTAGCAATGGGAAGAACAATGTGCAGAATCTCTAAATTGGCAAAATCCATCCTTCTTTTTCAGTCCACATGCACAGCAAAATTGGGCTATACAATGGCCAAATCCACTCTGCAGGGAAATCAACAAAACATGCATATATCAGGCACTTCATGCAGTTTGTACAAGTTGTGTGATGCTCCCTGTACGCAAAATATGCATTAGGAAGAACCATACACACAAACTGCTCGATTTCCCTGCAACCTGGGAATTTATCAGTTCATGATTACCAGTTGCCTGCCATCATAATTTTCATCCCTGGGATGCAGGAACATCTCAGCATTTAGTGAATTCATGATACTGCCACTTACTGTGGATTGAAAACATGTATTCAACCGCATCCTACATCTGTGTATCCAGTGGCCATGAGAAGGACACCACTGCCATCAAGAAAGATGCTGCAGCAGTTAACTTGACGCAGCAAGCGACACATGAAAATGAGCAAAGGGATGGGTGTGGAGTGGCAGGTCTCTATTCCATGTCATTTTAGAAAATAAATAGGATTGGTACCAATGGGGACTGGGTGGAGAGTGATGATCATGTACTATTTTTAAAACAATGACAAGGCGGCATTCCAGGGTTCCTGTGTCCCCCTCTTCTAATAACCTCTCATTCTATGTCTCTCTACCCTGTTCTTTGCCTCCCAGGGAGCCAATGGTGGAAAGATCACAATGTCCAACCTGACACATACAGCCATGCGTGAGGATAATGGACTCCAGCTGACCTGTGAGGCCTTTAACGAGGCCGTACTGTACACCAGGATGAACTCTGTGGCCCTCACCGTGCAGTGTGAGTATAGCTGAAGGATACTGGTGGCAAGTATGACTGTGGGGTGTTAGAGGGAGCCACAAAGAAAGCTGTTCCCAAGAGTATGGTGAGTAGATCTGAAAGAATACCATTTAGAAGTAGGAGGTTCTAAAGATCTATTTGCATGCTTTCCAAATAGAATGTATCCAAAACCTAAGGTATACCAAACCTTCCAACATGAAGAATGAATGATGGAAGTCTGACTAATCTGGATTGTGTGCCTATATTTATGAAGCGAGACCCACTGATGAAGCATGCCCCAAGTGGTGGGTGAGGATCCTGCATCCCAAATATAGGTGCACTATCCAGATTAGTCAAGCTTCCATCATTCACTCTTCATGTATCAAAGGTTGTGATAACTTATCTACTGGCTATATCTGAAAGAGGCTAGCAGCAGCAGGACTGGGGTGGATCCTAGAGTGCTGCTCCCCAGAGCACCTTGAGTATATATGAAAGAGTATCCTAACATGACGAGACAATCTTCAAACTCTCTCTGATACGCCTTAGAAATTGACCTGGGAGTCCCTTAATTTTTAAAAATGATTCTCACCTACAATTACTCAGTTGGCATGCTTTGTCATAGAATCCTTGCCCAGATACTGCCAATGTCTGGACGAGCTCTTTTGGTTAAGGACAGGTTCGTTAAGTTAAAGATGCCTACTGAGTACCCCAGTTGATTTTGTTTAGTAGATGGTCTCCTGGCATGGCTAAAAGCAGGTGTTATGCATATAGAGGCTAATATTAGCTATAGCATCAGAACAAGATCTACATACTTCAGCCACCGAGTTGCCCAGACAAGTCATATGGCTTGCTTTGTTGCTTATTTTTTGTTTGTTTCTTTTTTTGTTTCTTTTTTTGTTCCTTTCTTTCTTTCTTTCTTTCTTTCTTTCTTTCTTTCTTTCTTTCTTTCTTTCTTTCTTTCTTTCTTTCTTTCTTTCTTTCTTTCTTTCTTTTTCAGGACTGAAGTACACACTTAACATGTTGCCTTTTCATATATATTTGTGCACACACACACACACACACACATGCAAATTCATACAAACAGGTCTAAGAGAAGTTCTTTTTTCTCTATGGGGAGAAATTATTTTGTCCATGGGCATGTGATCATGTATATAACAGATTCTGAATTATAATTTGTGTGCTTTGGTACAACCCAAGGTTTTTCTAGACCCAGGTTAAGTAATTTGATGCAGGTCAGTTAAGTGACAAATGCTGCACTTCCCACATGAGTAATGGCCTACTAATTTTGAATGTCCCCACATTTTAGTAAGGGATGCTGTATTAATGGCAACCTCTTGTGGTCTTGTGTGGTTTAGCAGGCTCCTGCCTCTTTTGTAGGAACACAGTTGTTTTTCAAATGATAATTTTCCAGTTTTCTGCAGTCTCCAGTTTTTATCTATTATCTTCTTCACCTGATTTGATGCAACATTGTTTGTGGTCTCACATACCAATCTTTTATCTACTGATGCTTTTGGACTAGCCTCAGGTCGGGTATCTGTGTTGACATTCCCAGCTCTTTTAATAGTTTTTCTGATTATTCCTTCTAGGTATTCTCTTTTTCTCAATTTATTAGCCATATTCTCCTATTCTTTCATAAAAGGTCTGTAATCATTATAATTCTTCATTAACCACAATAATTGGCCATAGGGGAGGTCTCTCTCAGTGGTCTAAGGCGAAAGCTGTCAAATTTCAGGAGGTAATTATTGGCTGTTGGTTTCTCATAAGTCTCTGTAGCCAAAGGTCCTCCTCCTGTAGTAATTTTGCAGTCTAAAAAAAGTTCTGTTTTGCCTATGTAATGGGTGAAGCATAAGTGTTCATCTAAAATGTTAGGCAATTTGAAGAAAGCAGTAACAGACTCCTCATCTTCTCAAACTATAAGGATATAATCTATGTACCCCTTCTAAAGTTTTATCTTATCCTTAAATGGGTTATTTCCTGACAGTTTACATTTTGTAATGAAATCATAGACATAGAGACCAGCTACACTTAGGGTGTAGGTACTCCCCATGGATGCACCATGTATTTGTAGGTGAAGTGCACCGTTGAATAAAACAAAACATCTTTTGCCAATGCCAATCTAATGCACTCCAGTGCAAAATGTCATGGTGTTCTATGATCCCAGGTTTCTCAGTAAGGGATTTGTTCCAAGACTCAAGTGTGTCTTGCTGTAACTAGTGTAAACACTCTCAGCATTAAGACTAATCAGTAGGTTTTTGTCAGCGCCACAATGTATGTTTTGTGATATATACAACTGCTCTTTTGTGTCCCTTAAGTATGTGGCTGTCTTCTACACTATTGGGAATAAGTAAAAGTCACCGAATTGCGACTGGAGTTCTTAAATTGGTCCTGTCCTGGACACAATTGTGAGTCCTTGTGGTAGGTTGTGCATTTTTTATGGACTTTAGGGAGGAAATATGGAGTTGCATGTTGATTGGGTGAATTGTTCTTCAAAAAGTCTGTCTCCTTCTTGGAGATGCAATCCCCAGTTATTGCTTCTTGGATCATATAACGCATTTCTTTTGACAATAGGAGGTTGGGATCAGTTTCTGTCATTCTGTACTTTTTTGTCTTCTAATGTGTGAAGACATGCCTGTCTGTATGCTGGAGTTGTTTGTAACGCTATTTTTCCCCCTTTGTCCGCTGGCTTGATTGTGATTGTACTGTCAGATCTCAAGTCCTCCAAGGCCTTTTTTTTGTGCAAATAATATATTATGAATAATCTTCCTAGTGTCAATTTAAGATTTTTCTACATCATTGTATACAGCTTGCTCAAAGGTTAAGACCTCTATAAGTACAGCATGGGTTGGTGGGACAAACGTGGACATCTAGTGCAAGCTCATGTCCCCTCTGTTGTGAATCGGTTCATCGATATCTGAGAAGTAGGGCTTGAGTTTTACTCTCCTGCAGAATTCAGCCAGTTTTCAGTGGAGCTAAATTTGCATAATGTTGGGGTAGATACAAATCCTAGGCCCTTATTGAGAACCTCCAGTTGGATGTCTATGAACTCCTTATCACTCAAGTTTATCACAAGGTTGAGATGGTGCTCGTCCCTGGGGAGGCCTCTTTCATCATACTCCTTGTCTGGGCTTTCTGTGGGTTGTCCTCCCAGTGGACCAGTGTCTCTTTTCTCTTTTTACCTTGTAGTGGTTCCCGGCCTCTTCCTAAAAAAGGTTGCCTATTGTTAAGGGGATGATGGAATGGATTTCTGATGTTAGGATTCATCCAACTGAAAAAATTTGGTGCTTTTGGTGGTTGATTAGACTGGGTGAGGAAAGATTTGTTGTGGTGTGTTGACAGTGATCCATGGATGCCCCTTTTTGTTCCCCCGGTGTGTACATTTGGAAGTATAGACACTTCCTCTTGGTACACTTCTACCCCCTTTTTTGATTGTTGCATACTTGAAAGAAGCCAGCAGCTGGCAGGACTATGGTGCACCCCAGCATGCTGCTCCTCAGAGTAGTGTGAGCATATCTGAAAGAGTCATCATCAAAAACAACAGGAGAGGAAGGGATCAACACGGCTAGTCCCCTCGGTTAAATATCAATAAACAACGAAGCCAGTGTATAATAAGGGGGCACTCAAATCAATGTGGTACATCAATCAATCGAGCCACAAACCTCAGATTCCCTGTGAACCGTTATGTTCATTTGGAATATGCTTGGCAACAACAGAATAATACCCAGTGGGTATGAAAAGCCCTCACTCACCAACCTGGTCGGTGACATGCTTCATCATCGGGCTTCCACTGGGACGACCGAATGTCATCCCAGTGTGCTGCGACGCCAGGTTACTGCGGAGCTGGGTTGGTTGTGTGGGGAAAGTGAATTTAAAATAACCAATTAAGTCAAAAAAGAAACTTTATTAATTTTGCTTAAAAGGCAAGAAATAAAAAGGAGTGAGGGTCAAAAAAATCGAAGACCTGGTTCACTCCGTGGCGGTCAACATGTTTCTGCCTCAGAGATTGTTAATCGGGCATTCGTCAGGACCAGGGGGGGATGTGCGTAGACCCGGTGGTGTGCACGCTCTAAGGTACACCCAACCGTGGGCTAATGTGTGAAAAATCAAAAAAAGCACACTAAATAGTGTGACCTCCGCCAGATAAGTTAATGTGGGGAGAGGAACGAGTTTACTCTGATGGTTACAATTGACAAACAAACACAAAGACAAAACATAAAAGAATTATTAATGTCTGTCACACAAAACGGGCTCAATTGATCAGCACAATAAAACTGATGTGCTCAAAGGACAAGTGAGTGCCTTTAGGTCTACCACAGGTGCAGTAAATTGTGAGAAATTGTGCACCTAGGTATAGTAAAATATAGGTGTAAGGACAATGGTTCGTCGTCCTCTCAGTAGTGACTAGAAGTCAATGATCGGAACGCAGGTGAAATGTAGTGGTGACACTCAATGCGTAAAATCGCGCTAGGGATAGAGTTGACTGCACGCGATGCTTATATGCAGAAGAAAAGGGGACGGGTCTTACAACGAGGCCTGTCCGTTGGAAGCCTCATGGGTCCCGGTAGGGGGGTAGGAGCAATATGGCACACCCTGCATCAAAGAGGAGAAGGAAGAAGGACAGAGTTCGTGTCAGTATCACGAACGAGTGAGAAAGCGAAAAATCGCTTACCTTGTTGGTTGAGGAGCGGTTTAGTATTACTTACGCCCTTGCTGCTCTCAACCCGCGTTATGCCTAAACAGCCTCTTGCTGCCGGGCCCGGAGAGTAATGCACCTTGAGCGGGCGTGTTCTTAAAAGGGACCTCGAGGTGAATCCCCGGCGAAGTGGAGAGATGAGAGCTTGACCCTGATAGGGTGAGTAGCTCAGGCTCGCTAGCTGATTGGCCCATAGGGAGCCAATCAGAGCGGCGAAAACGAGAAAGGCAAGAGAGTTCGTTGCGCTTAGTAGCGATGGCAACGAAGGGATCGGAGTGTGAAGTACCGTCAAACTTTATTGACACCAGCGCTATGGGGGTCTGAACAGACCGAAAGCAAAACCCCGTGCGTGTGCAGCTTAGCTTAAGTAAAGAAACGGATACCTTAGACCGTTATTGGCACATGAACTGGGGAGTCTAAACGGACCAGAAACAAAGCCCCGTGTGTGTGCAACTCAGCTTAAGTACAGAAACGAAGGTGAAATTGACTGGAGTGATGTTATGGGCACGCGCTGGAATTCAGAGATATCTGATAATGCGTGCATGGACGACCAGTGGTGAATCATATTTAGCAATGGAACAAAAAGATTACCAATTCGTAATCAATTTAGAAGTAATCAATTAAGACGACATATACCCCTAGGCCAAATGGTGTTGGCAGATGGTGGAGAATGTTGGTAAAAATAGGGGGTATTATTTATAGTGAGTGGTGATAAACAAGAAAGTGGGGGACATTAAAGGATATTACCCCAAGGGACATTGTCATTGAGTCCGTGGAGGCTAGTCCCCAAACGGTACACCCACCTCTGTTCCCTTTCGAACAGCACTTTGGGGATGTTATAACCGCTTGATATCTCTTCTATCACTGTCCATCTCAGATCGTTGGTAGTGTGGTTTGCAGAGAGAAAATGTTCGCTCATTCTGGTTGTGGTGCGTTTGCACCTAATGTTACTGCGGTGTTCACATATCCGGAGTCGCACCTTTCGTGTCGTCATCCCTACATATCGTAGGTCGCAGGGGCAGGTAATGAGGTAGACCACATTCATAGTGTTGCAATTTGTGTGGCCCCTTTGGGTCCAGGTCTTGTTAGGTTCTAGCTCAAGGGTTTTGCTATGTGTGGTCAGGTGGCATACACTGCAGTCAGAGCAGGGGAAATGCCCAGTGACCTTAGGGAGGCCCCAAGCTTCCGTTATAGATCTCATTGGGGTTTCACGTGGCAACAGTGGTCGTGTGTGTACTAGATTGTTGCGGAGGCTTTGTGCGCGTTTAAATGAGAAGAGGGGTTTGTCCCAGTTGCGGTTTGCGCTGTTAATTATACCCCAATGTTTGTTGATGGTCTTTTTGAGTTGATTAGAAAGGGAACAGTATGTGGTGACACACGTAAGTGGGATAGAGGCAGTATCCTTTGTGTAGTCTGTTAGGAGTACATCCCTCTGTTGGTTTCTTGCACGTTTGAAGCTTCTGGATAGGAGGGGTGAGGGATACCCTCTCATACTCAGTTTAGTAGTTAGATCCTGAGATTGGCTCTTGAAATCACTCAGGGTGGTGCAATTCCGACGTAAGCGGAGATATTGTCCGTAGGGTAGATTTTCCCTTAGTGGACGCGGGTGAAAACTGGTGAATTCGAGGAGATTGTTTCTTGAGGTGGGTTTGTAATAGGTCCTGGTTTGAAAGGACCCTCGTACTTTTGTTATCACCACGTCCAGAAATACAACCTCAGTGTCGTCATATGTATGGGTGAACCTCAGATGTGGGTTCAGGGTATTGATCCATTGTAGGAAGGATTGGAGGGTATTGTCACTACCTTGCCAGATCAGGAGCACATCATCAATGTAGCGCTTCCATAGGGCTATGGAAGAGCGATAGGGGTTTGAATTAGGGAGGATGAACTTCTGTTCAAAAGCATAGACGTACAGTCCCGCTACACTTGGAGCAAAGGTACTCCCCATGGAAGTACCCGTGGTTTGGAGGAAGAGTTGACCCTTGAACTCAAAGAAGTTTCTCTTCAAGGCTAGAGTGGCACACTGTAACACGAACTCTTTAGTTGTGTGGTATTCCCAGGGAATCGAGTCTAGAGATTCTTCCAGGACCCTGATGGTTTCGTCCTGGGGAATGCTTGTGTATAAGCTCTCTATGTCCAACGTTGCCAGTATAGTGTGTTCTGAACATGTCGTGTTATTGAGTAATTTCAGAAGGTCCTTTGTATCCTTTAGATAGGTGGTCGATTTCTGGACCAAAGGTTTTAAAAAATGGTCACAGAACTGGGAAAGAGGTTCAAGCAGAGAGTCGATCCCCGAGACAATGGGACGTCCGGGTGGAGGGACTCTCTCTTTATGAATTTTAGGGAGTGTATAAAAGTAGGGGGTCTTCCCCGGGCCTTCTGTAAGGAATCGTGCTTCGGCTCTGGTAATGACACCCTGTGTTTGTGCCTCTTCGACCACATTAAAGATCTCTCTTTTTAGCCCCTCAGATGGATCATTGGGCAGTGGTGTATAGTTGAGGCGGTCGTTCAGTAGGCGGAGGCATTCCTGATCGTAATCGGTAGAGTTGAGGAGCACCACCGCGCCTCCCTTGTCTGCTGGTTTTATAGTCAGGGTTTTGTCCGCACGGAGAGAGGTGATCGCTCTATACTCTTCCGCTCTCAAATTTTTAAAGGTAGTTGGGCTGATAGTATTCTCAATTTCAGAAAAGACTGCTCTTTCGAAGGTAGTGATCTCCACAGGGATAGTGTGTGGAGGGGGATTGAAAGTCGACGGTGGTCGGAAGGGGGTATCCCCTACGTCCAGGTCGTTATCATTGTTCACTCGACTTTCGAAAAAAGCTTTGAGTTTGAGCTTCCTAAAAAATGCTGCCAATTCGCAGTGAAGGCGAAATTTGTCAGGGCGGGCTGAAGGAACAAAACCCAATCCCTTTTCCAAAACCGACCTCTCAGGGTCTGTCAAGGTCTTATTTGACAAATTGACGATCAGGCTGTTGAAGTGCTCGGTCCCGAGGCCAGCAGTTCCTGGGCTTGTTTGCTCCGTGTGTGGTTTCCCACTGGATCGTCTTGTACCCAGTGTACTCTTTGGTTGTTCCCTCTCCGCCGGCCTTTTCCCCTTTGGCCCCTCTCTAAAAAATGGGGCTGTGGAAAGGGGTTGGGGGGGTACATTGGGGAAGTAAACCCTGGATTCCAACCCATCTGCGGACCAAATGGGTAATTGAAAGGTATGGGTTGTGGGCCCATAGCACCTTGTTGTTGGGGGAAGCTTACCCAGGGCGCTTGATTAAGGAAGGGACGTGACCTTCCTCTTTGTCTACCCCTTCTTGATGGTCTGGTGCTGCCGCTGCTTGAGCCACTGCTGTTTGAGGAATCATCGTCTGTCCCGTAGGAGTTCATTTCGGTCCTACGTGTGGACACAAAGGCCGGGTCAGCATAGGGGTATACTTTGTTAAATTCAAATTTTTTGAGGTCTTTCTGAAATTGGTTAATCTTACTTTGTGTGAGGTTGTCTTTGTACTCGTTGATGTCCTTGTTAAGTTCATCAAGTCTTTTTTTGAAACCAGTGAGTGTGGCTTTGAATTGTGTTTCAGTTTGAGTAATCTCAATCATAATCGCCTCAGAAAGTCGGACGGCTGTTTTAATGATTAAGACTAACCAGTCTCTAGTACAGTGCCATGCTATCATAGCCCAGTCTTTTCTGAATGTGGGATCCTCCAGAAAGATGCGTGGGGCGTTGGTGACTAGTAAGCCCCTTGGGGCTGTGTTGGTCCGTAAGTACTCCGTCAGGATCGTGCCATGAAGAATTGTGCGGATTCGGTTTTTCTTCAACTCAGAGAGTTGTTCCCATTCACTAGCATGTGTCACTGTTTGTGATATGGATGGGTCCGCGAAAAGTGAGGGGCGTGCTAGAATAGCATCCACCTCAGAGTCAGAGAAAGTAAGGCCAAGGGAGGCCATACTGTCTGAATTCAAGGGAGATGATGCAGTGAGGAAGAAACCCACCTCAGATTTAGGGAGGGCGAGGAAATAAAAAACAAAGTCTCTCACAGCTGTGCGCTGCTGAACTATCAAAAACAACAGGAGAGGAAGGGATCAACACGGCTAGTCCCCTCGGTTAAATATCAATAAACAACGAAGCCAGTGTATAATAAGGGGGCACTCAAATCAATGTGGTACATCAATCAATCGAGCCACAAACCTCAGATTCCCTGTGAACCGTTATGTTCATTTGGAATATGCTTGGCAACAACAGAATAATACCCAGTGGGTATGAAAAGCCCTCACTCACCAACCTGGTCGGTGACATGCTTCATCATCGGGCTTCCACTGGGACGACCGAATGTCATCCCAGTGTGCTGCGACGCCAGGTTACTGCGGAGCTGGGTTGGTTGTGTGGGGAAAGTGAATTTAAAATAACCAATTAAGTCAAAAAAGAAACTTTATTAATTTTGCTTAAAAGGCAAGAAATAAAAAGGAGTGAGGGTCAAAAAAATCGAAGACCTGGTTCACTCCGTGGCGGTCAACATGTTTCTGCCTCAGAGATTGTTAATCGGGCATTCGTCAGGACCAGGGGGGGATGTGCGTAGACCCGGTGGTGTGCACGCTCTAAGGTACACCCAACCGTGGGCTAATGTGTGAAAAATCAAAAAAAGCACACTAAATAGTGTGACCTCCGCCAGATAAGTTAATGTGGGGAGAGGAACGAGTTTACTCTGATGGTTACAATTGACAAACAAACACAAAGACAAAACATAAAAGAATTATTAATGTCTGTCACACAAAACGGGCTCAATTGATCAGCACAATAAAACTGATGTGCTCAAAGGACAAGTGAGTGCCTTTAGGTCTACCACAGGTGCAGTAAATTGTGAGAAATTGTGCACCTAGGTATAGTAAAATATAGGTGTAAGGACAATGGTTCGTCGTCCTCTCAGTAGTGACTAGAAGTCAATGATCGGAACGCAGGTGAAATGTAGTGGTGACACTCAATGCGTAAAATCGCGCTAGGGATAGAGTTGACTGCACGCGATGCTTATATGCAGAAGAAAAGGGGACGGGTCTTACAACGAGGCCTGTCCGTTGGAAGCCTCATGGGTCCCGGTAGGGGGGTAGGAGCAATATGGCACACCCTGCATCAAAGAGGAGAAGGAAGAAGGACAGAGTTCGTGTCAGTATCACGAACGAGTGAGAAAGCGAAAAATCGCTTACCTTGTTGGTTGAGGAGCGGTTTAGTATTACTTACGCCCTTGCTGCTCTCAACCCGCGTTATGCCTAAACAGCCTCTTGCTGCCGGGCCCGGAGAGTAATGCACCTTGAGCGGGCGTGTTCTTAAAAGGGACCTCGAGGTGAATCCCCGGCGAAGTGGAGAGATGAGAGCTTGACCCTGATAGGGTGAGTAGCTCAGGCTCGCTAGCTGATTGGCCCATAGGGAGCCAATCAGAGCGGCGAAAACGAGAAAGGCAAGAGAGTTCGTTGCGCTTAGTAGCGATGGCAACGAAGGGATCGGAGTGTGAAGTACCGTCAAACTTTATTGACACCAGCGCTATGGGGGTCTGAACAGACCGAAAGCAAAACCCCGTGCGTGTGCAGCTTAGCTTAAGTAAAGAAACGGATACCTTAGACCGTTATTGGCACATGAACTGGGGAGTCTAAACGGACCAGAAACAAAGCCCCGTGTGTGTGCAACTCAGCTTAAGTACAGAAACGAAGGTGAAATTGACTGGAGTGATGTTATGGGCACGCGCTGGAATTCAGAGATATCTGATAATGCGTGCATGGACGACCAGTGGTGAATCATATTTAGCAATGGAACAAAAAGATTACCAATTCGTAATCAATTTAGAAGTAATCAATTAAGACGACATATACCCCTAGGCCAAATGGTGTTGGCAGATGGTGGAGAATGTTGGTAAAAATAGGGGGTATTATTTATAGTGAGTGGTGATAAACAAGAAAGTGGGGGACATTAAAGGATATTACCCCAAGGGACATTGTCATTGAGTCCGTGGAGGCTAGTCCCCAAACGGTACACCCACCTCTGTTCCCTTTCGAACAGCACTTTGGGGATGTTATAACCGCTTGATATCTCTTCTATCACTGTCCATCTCAGATCGTTGGTAGTGTGGTTTGCAGAGAGAAAATGTTCGCTCATTCTGGTTGTGGTGCGTTTGCACCTAATGTTACTGCGGTGTTCACATATCCGGAGTCGCACCTTTCGTGTCGTCATCCCTACATATCGTAGGTCGCAGGGGCAGGTAATGAGGTAGACCACATTCATAGTGTTGCAATTTGTGTGGCCCCTTTGGGTCCAGGTCTTGTTAGGTTCTAGCTCAAGGGTTTTGCTATGTGTGGTCAGGTGGCATACACTGCAGTCAGAGCAGGGGAAATGCCCAGTGACCTTAGGGAGGCCCCAAGCTTCCGTTATAGATCTCATTGGGGTTTCACGTGGCAACAGTGGTCGTGTGTGTACTAGATTGTTGCGGAGGCTTTGTGCGCGTTTAAATGAGAAGAGGGGTTTGTCCCAGTTGCGGTTTGCGCTGTTAATTATACCCCAATGTTTGTTGATGGTCTTTTTGAGTTGATTAGAAAGGGAACAGTATGTGGTGACACACGTAAGTGGGATAGAGGCAGTATCCTTTGTGTAGTCTGTTAGGAGTACATCCCTCTGTTGGTTTCTTGCACGTTTGAAGCTTCTGGATAGGAGGGGTGAGGGATACCCTCTCATACTCAGTTTAGTAGTTAGATCCTGAGATTGGCTCTTGAAATCACTCAGGGTGGTGCAATTCCGACGTAAGCGGAGATATTGTCCGTAGGGTAGATTTTCCCTTAGTGGACGCGGGTGAAAACTGGTGAATTCGAGGAGATTGTTTCTTGAGGTGGGTTTGTAATAGGTCCTGGTTTGAAAGGACCCTCGTACTTTTGTTATCACCACGTCCAGAAATTGTTATTCATATCTGAAAGAGGCCAGCAGCATGCGGGGCTGGGGTGTGACACAGCACGTTGCTCCCCAGAGCTGCTTGAATATATCTGAAGGAATCCAACAGCATGTAGGACTGGAGTATACCACAGCACTATGCTTCATAAGGCAGAGTGAGTTTAACTGTAGTGTACCTGCACCATGTTAAGGGGGTTTCATCCTGTCAGCATGCTCCCGCACTAGCCTAGTTATAGTCTACCTGAAGGTAACCATCAGCAGGCATGACAGTGGGGACATCGTGCTGCTTCCCAGGGCAGTTTGTGTATTTTCGAAGGGACTATCAGCAGGCAGGACTGTGAGGACACAAGGAGACCAGCAGTATTTGTGAGTAGCAGCATACTTCCGCCATGCAAGTCAATAGGCAACCTCTCAGCATGCTGCTTCCCTAGAGTAGTGTTAGTATACATGAAGGAGACCATTAGCAAGGAGGGCCAGGGCACATCACAGCATGCTAGTCCTGCAGGGCAAACTGACTATATCTGTAGGGTCTAACTGTAAGGAAGGGCTTTGGGCACTCAACAGCATGCTGTTCCCCAAGGCAGTGTGAGTATATCTGAAGATACTAGCAGCAGGCAGGAATGTGGGGGCACCACAGCATGCTGTTCCCCCAAGGCAGTGTGAGTATATCCGAAGATACCACCAGCGGGCAGGTTGTGTAGGACATCACAGCATGATCTTCCCTCAGGCTTTGTGAGTACATCTGAAGATACAACCAGCAGGCAGGCGTGTGGGGACAACACAGCAGGCAGTTCCCAAGTCAAGGTGAGTATATCTGAAGATACTAGAAGCAGGCAGGAATGTGAAAGACCACAGCATGCTCTTCCCCCAGGGCAATGTGAATATATCTAAAGATACTAGCAGCAGGCAGGACTGTGAGGACACCACAGCATGCTCTTCCCCAGGGCAGTGTGAGTATATCTGAAGGAGGCCAGCAGCAGGCAGGAATGTGAGGACACCACAGCATGCTCTTACCCTAGGCAGTGTGAGTATATCTGAAGGAGGCCAGTAGATGGCAGGAATGTGAGGACACCACAGCATGCTCTTCCCCCAGGGCAGTGTGAGTATATCTGAAAATACTAGTAGCAGGCAGGCCTGTAGGGACACCACATTATGCTGTTCCCCATGGCAGTGTGTGCTTATATCTAAAGGAAGCCAGCAGCAGGCAGGAATGTGAGGACACCACAGCATGCTCCTTCCCAAGGCAGTGTGAGTATATATGAAGGAAGCCAGCAGCATTGATGGCTTTGAAGACATGACGGCACTGCTCCTCCAGGCTGTGGTGAGTATGCATAGAGGATACCAGCAGCATTAAGGGGGGAAGGAGGCTATCTCAGCGTGCTCATCCCACAGGGAAGTGTTGGCATACCTGAAGGAGACCAGCACCCGGCAGGTCAACCTGCTTCCCTAGGGCAGAGTGAGTACAGATAAAAGAGACTAGCCCATATCCTGCAATGCTGGTGAGACACCACAGGATTCCTTGGCAGTGTGAGTATAGGCGAAGGAAACAAGCAGCTTGTGCAGCCATTTAACCATCACAACAGGCTGCCCCAAGTGCACTGCAAATAGCTGAAAAGGAGACCAGCAGCCTTCAGAAATGGGTGGCCACCATCGCACATTTACACCCAGAGGAAATGCCACGACCACAAGAGATTGCTTTAAAAAATGACCACCCCACGGACTGGTCTCGACAGTTCCGTGATAAGTTTGGATGCTATGAGCATCCACTACCAGCGATTTAGCAAGGTCCTTTTAATCCAATAGTCATTCAGTAGGGATGCAGTTCCCATAACTCTATGGAAATAGTAGTGATGCAGGTAGCGTTGCTCACTAGCAGTGCTTGCTGCACATATCCTGGCCTAGGGGCAGCGCCGGTTGCTGCAGATCCTGTTGGTAGCCCTGGGTCCTTCATGTCTGTGGCTCACTTGTAGCACTGGGTGCTGTATGGCCTGTGGGTGACCGGTAGTGCTGGATGCTGCAAGTCCTATGGGTTAGAATTAGCACTTACCACTGATTGTCACAGAACTCACTAACAGTACTGCATGGTGTAGGTTCTAGGGTTTGGTAGATGTACTAGGTGTTGCACATCCTTTATCTGGGTACAAACCTAACTGTTTAGTGATAGTGAGGAGTGCTGCGGGTCACATGGTATGACATGGCAGGCCACATGGTAGTTTTGGACTCTGCAAGTCTTGTGATTTAGTGGTAGTGCTTGCTGCTGCCAGACCTTTAGTTTAGTGATAGTGTCAAGTGCTTCACATCATATGACTTAATAAAAGTAATGGGTCTTGCAGGTGCCGTTGCTCGGTACTAGTGTCAAGTTCAGCAATCCCATGGCTTACCAATACTAGTCGGTGTTGTTGATCCTGAGCCTCAATGATAGGAGTGAATACTGTGCTTTCCATTGCTCAGTGGTAGTACCAGGTTCTACAGATATCATGACTCATGGTAGTACTGGTGGCTGCAAGTGCTGAGTTGAAATGGTTATTGTGAGGATTGCAACTCCCATGCTTAGGGATAATGTTGGATGGTACAGGTCTAAGATATGGCTTGCACCTGCAGGTCCTGTATCTCGATGGTATTGCACATCATTGTGGTCTTGTAGGTTAGTAGTGGTGTAAGCAAACCACACTCAAAAGCTCATTCAATGTAATTTCATTTATGATGACAATAACAAAAATTCATAATGAAACATGGGACAAAGTGGTCAGTACGCAAACGGCCACATGTGAAACAATTGCTTGTGAAAATAGTATATAAGCAAACATTAGATACATTTCTTGTAAGTATGCTACTGCAAGTAACAATGGAATTTTAGAGGATGAGTTAGTGTAGCAACATTGAAAGAACCGTAACACCACAGCCTGCCCTCGGTCTAATTGTAAATGTAGACGTTTCGGCCCAGGTAATAATCTGCCGGTCATTATCAGCACCTCTGGGGTCAAGCAGCTATGCATCACTTTCAATTTTTAATCCACAACAGATCAACACGCTCTAGAGGAAAGCAATGCAAAAGGTCAGAAAGGTCAGCATAATCAACAGGCTATGTAACCGATACTAGCAAGAAAATATACTATGTAGTGCTAGAATGGAACTCAAATCCAGCCCTGAAAAAATATGTTCAGACCAGCCCCACACTGCAGGAGGCTGTGACTAGAATGAGGCTATGGGGGCATGGTTGGAAGAAGGCATCCCATCCTGCTCTGAAACCAGCACCTTACTTTGGAACCCACTGGGGAACTTACAAGGTGTGAGAATGGCCAGCGTAACTGAGATACTATGTGTCACATAGTGAGGGAGTGGTTCAAGTAGAAATTAGTGTCTGATAATGATATATGTTGGCCAAACCATGTCAACATGAGTCATTTCAAATAACTTATTTGGCCACTAAGTAGAGATATGTTCTAATACACACAGACCTAGAAAGGATGTAAGTTGAATGATTTCTCACATTCAAAAATCTCAGGTAACTCCACTGCCCACAGGACAGATGTATTGCTCCCTTATAATGTAAAATTAATTGCTAAAATAGGTCAAAGTTGGACCACTGTCTTTAGGTGTCACACACGGACAGCCTTGGGGATCTATTGGCAAACAAATATTGTGAGTACCATGAACTTAAAGTAGACTTTGGGTCCATACCTACCACATCATTTGATAGCTTTTTTATTTATGTTAGTTCCCTGTTACTGATTTGATGTATTTTCATCCTTATGTTTCTCCCATGCAAGGCGCATTTCAGTCTCACCATATGTTTTCCGGGAGTTTTTATAATAGCCTTTCAGGGTGTTGTAGTCTTCTTTTGCTTCCATTGAACTTGTTAGACTAACAGACATGAAAGCAATGAGCTGTAGGTGAAAAGTTCGAGACTGGAGACAGTGTCCATATAAACCTAGAGTAAGTTGGTCAGCCCAGACCTAAGTGCAAACAGTGTTGTTTCCCACCACAGATAAATTTAGAAACCAAGATCTGACTGCCGCCAGTGCCCAATGAAAAGGCCTTATAATGTATGTAGGAGCAGAAAGCTAAGGCAGAAGTAAAACATCACATAAGGAAGGAAAGCAAAGCTTGATAGCGTGAAAAGACATGAAAAAAGGAGGAGAGCATATGAAGGCCTCCAGTGCGGAGGGCTGGGAGAATTGTTGACAGAGAGACAGTCTTAGTGACCAGCAGAGGAAGCTGGGGATGAAGACTTAAGGAGAGTGGAGATAGGGTCGAACATGTGATAAAGAAGCCAGAGGACAGAAGTCTGTGTAGAGGTGCAGAGAGGAGATAGGTATAAGAGACTTAACCCTAAGGGGGGGAATTGTAAGGGGGAAAGTAAAATAGGGACACACAGACATAAGCAGCAGTGTGGCAATAGTATTGGAGGTAAAGTGAGTATAATATAGATAGAATGTGGCTGGGGGCATCTATGGGAGGCATTCAACAGAGACAAAGTGTAAGGAATTGTGTAAGGAGAGGTCAGTTTCTAAGAAATAGTACAGACTTAGTATAGTGAACTTTCTGATTAAAGTAGAGTAGACAAGGTGTATCTGTCTATGCTGTAAAATCTATTCATGGTAAAATCTATTCATGGTCGACCTTTTTCGTCATTCCCTCCACAGACCCACCTCATAAGGTGTGGATTGAGGCACCTCCTCCAGAACGCCGCTTCCGTGCAGGCACTCCTGTGAAAATGACATGCTTCTGTAGTGGTGGAAACCCACCACCCCGCCTCACCTGGCTCAAGGTATGTATTGTGATAAGAAGACACCAGGAGCTTATAAGACTGTCATATCTGTCATCATCTCATCATGTCTCAAAGAAAGAGAGAGGGACCCAAACACCAAAGGAAAAGGGTACCAGAAAGGACCTTATTCATAAAAATCCACCTTCGGGTTAATGCACATACAACAATCCACACTCACAGTAGGAACCTCAAGTCACCAATATAAAGACAATGTATATAGGATACAAGAAATCAAGTAATCATTACGGAAAATTAATCAACAATATAAATGTATTAAAATACATGTACATATATGTGTTACAGTTTATAATGATTGATAAATAAAAACATACATTAAAAATTGTAGTCCCTGTCTGAATTCATACTACAATCACAATTAAAAACTTTATAGACAAAAGATATAGTCCATTAAAAAACACACACAAATAGACAAATAATGTATTATAGTAGCAGCAAACAAAATTGGGAGAACAAGGCAGGAGAATAATTCCAAGTCACAGGAAAGACCTACTGAATCTTGCACAGATCAATTGTTATCTTTTGAGAAGAATATTTTGTCTCTTTTTTAATCCTCAATAACAGTTGTCCACATCGATTTAAAGTAGACTTTCCTTATCAGTGCATCGACGCGTTTCGGTGGGCACTATATTTTGACCATCACCTTCTTCAGGAAAAAATAACAATAACTCCCAGTATATAGATCAGATTCTGTAACAAAAATAAACATAAATACAACACAATATCATTAAACACAAGCATTGATACTTTATCCCCTCTCCCACAAACATCGTCAATACATTGGTGACAATAAAGATTTCCACATGCATTCTAAAACAACAGTCATACACATCAATAGTAACCAACCAGCCACTCTGAAAGTTAAGAGAACAAATACCTTACAGTATTCCCAAAACTAGAGTAAACAGCCTCAATTTGTCTCAAAAAGAAAATTCCTCTTTTCTTGCTTCTACGGGTATCTTGAATGATATACCCAAATATACTCATCAAACTGTATTGTCACAGATATTGTTAGGACCGATCAGGCATCTTTAACAAATTACCTCAATTGTTGTGTCACTATTCATACCAGGGCGCAACTTGCCTCAAGGTTCCACATATAAAAACGGGCATGATCCAATTAGTGTTTAACATATATCCAGTACCTATCAGTAAGAGACAATGATTTTCACTTTTCTTATCTTCAATGAAATGATGATCATGTAAAGTATTAAAAATACACTGTGGTGTTAAATCCATTTACCTTCAAAGATCCGGTAGAGGTAAGCCAATTACTGGTCGTATCTTTACTGAAATCCAGACCAACCAAAATATCTATTGTGGGAAAAAAGTCCTTATTTAACAATTCTTTAACCTGCTAGTTGATTGCAGTTAGAGACACCCTATAGTAGTTCATTTACCTTTTGATCTTTCACAATCTTTTCTATGATGCCCACTTCCACTGGACACAATCACGAAGACAATGTAGAAATACCACTGCAATTCCGGAATCTACAAGAATACACGGTAACTACTGAGCTGTGGGGGTTGAGTATAAAATCTCACTTAAAAAGAATATCTAATGTTTGCTGGCGGGACTTATCAAAAAGAATTACAAGTCCCATCATATTTCTACGTATAAACTTCTAGTCTTATCATATCTCTATTCTCTATTCATTCGGTAAAATACCCGGCACTCATTAGTTACCTTTAGCTTTTTCAAAAAATCCTTTAGATCGCACCTACTTCCATTCGACACAATCATGTGTGTAGCAAGAACAAACCAGTTTGGGGATCTCCAAAAAAATACCGAATTTAAGAAGTTGAGTATAAACTTTAGCTAAAATAAGCGGAAAATATCAAGTTAACTTAAAACCCCATCATGACTCGTAGCGGGCTCGAGACTAAAAAGCTCGTAGAAGCCGACTTGTGGGGTTTGCTCGATTCACAAATATATTGAGACGTATCCACAACCATATACTGGAGAGCGAGCGTCGCTAATTGGACCCTACCACAATTATTTCCCCACGCTGGAGGACCGTGTTTGTTGGAAATATCACCACACGTTAACTGTTGAATTTTGGAGGCGATTGAGCCTTGAAAAAGTCACGTGTATATGTAACAGAAGCGACAAAACACATGTTGGCTCTCGATCTGTCTTTCCACAGAGGCAATCTTTATGATCAAGAGATTGCCCTCTAAGAGGTGGTGGATAACCATATGATAACGCTGATCCACAGAGCTTAAAACTTTAGCTCTAATATTTAAGAAGTATTTTGATGGGAATCCTGCTCAGCTCGGTTTGCCAGGGATGATAGAACAGTTATCCTTCTATAGGGACATACATCACTAAAGTTTTCCTCAATTTAGACCCCCAGTCCTGTGTTGTAGATATATAAGTGTAGATTAGGGGATTAGGGCAGGTCTCTAAATATTATTTCCCTTAGACCCTTCTCTTTAACTGTGTTTTTGAGGAGGCTCTCGATCTGTCACAGAACTCATACATGAGAAGAATCTACGCAATGAATAAAAGATTGAAGAATTTATGTTTGACCAGTGTATATATTTGTGTTGACATACGAAGCTACCGCTGTCATTGATTGTGCCTCGAAAATTTTACGTGTGCTAGGGACATTGGTAATACTAAAGAATTGGGGGAGGCAGGTCCATAGCACACGTAAAATGTTGGTAATACTAAAGTTGCAGCTTAGGCCACACAGGCAACGTAGGAAGTAAATCACGTTTTTGCTTCTGCAATTATTAAGTGTTCTGGATTTAATATAACACCCATTATGGGTAATTTCTTTAGTTTGTATGTATTGGGCGCACACATTACATGTGCTGCATTTTGCATTCCCAATTGCAGTTATATTCGTAATGGTTCTTTGGATACCCTGGGTTTCTTCTCGGTAGGTATGTACAACCATATCTCTTAAGCTTTTGTTTTTTTGAAAATCAAAAAGGGGTTTATCCAATTTGACCTCCCCTTCATGATTTAGTATGTGCCAATTCTTGTTGACAACATTTTTAATCTGATTACTCAAATTGGAGAAGTTACTAACAAACACTACCTTTTCTAATGCTTCTTTTTTACGCACAGGCTTGTTGATCATGGCATCTCTATCAAAGAACCTGGCTCATTTGAATGAGTGTGATATAAGTTTTTTAGGGTATCCTCTGTCCCTAAACGTACGTTTCAGATCTTCAGCATGTTTATAAAAATCATTCAGGTCAGAGCGATTTCTCCGAAGTCGGAGAAATTGGCTAAAGAGGATGTTTTCTCTTTGTGATTTAGGGTGAAAGCTTGAAAAATGGAGTAGAGTGTTTTTTGCCATAGGTTTTGTAAACAGCTCAACCTCTAAACCTCCATTAGTATCTTTTATCGATATATCTAGAAAATCCACTTTTACTTTACTGCAATGTGAAGTGAATTTAAGATTGGAGTCACCCAAATTTAACCAATTCAAAAAATATTCCAGTTGTTCTGTGTCTCCTTTCCAAATAAAAAAAGTTGTCATCAATGTAGCGGTACCAGCCTGCTACATTTTCAAAAAACGGGGCTAGTTCATTATAGATATGTTTAGTCTCGATCTGCCCCACATAGAGACATGCTAGACTTGGGGCACAGGTAGCCCCCATGCTCGTCCCCTTCTTTTGTTTGAACAGCTCATCCTTAAACAAATAGACGTTATTCTTCAAGATAATCCTAACACAATTGATAATAAACTCTTTGTTAGCACAACCCAAATCATGACCTGTCCTGTGGGTGATTTATGTCGTGAGTGTGTCAAATGGTGATCAGGAGCTGGTAAGGATCAGCAGCTTAGGGTCAGGTAGCAAATAAATGGACATGTACAGAGCATCATGGGAACTATGGAGGGTAAAACTAGGCCTTGGCTCCTGCACTTCAGAACCACAAGAGAAAGATTCAGGAGATTCTGGAAAAACATATTTACAGAGCAGAGTGGAAGGTGAATGCACTTCGAATCTCACAGTATTGTTAAGGCTGACTAGGTCTACAGTAAATAGACATAGCAACCACATTTGGCATGCGCATGCATGGTTCTGTTAAAGGTAATTCACGCTTAAAGTGTGAAATATGGGAAAAGAGACAAATCTCTGATAGTCTTTTGTGCTGGAATAACACGCTCAACATCTTGGGAGGCATCATCTGTCACGTCACTTTCCTCCTGTGCTGTTTGCCAAACACTCATTTTGTTATTCCCCTCTGTATAGCCTGGCTAGAGATATGCCCCTCCTGTTTAATTTGATACCAGCCTTTCTAATCCCTTTTAAGTCCCCACAGTAGCCCTTTACCTATGGCCTGCTTTTTGTCCCTGTTTTCTGCCATTTGTTGGGCCTTGATCTCGCGAATCTCACTATCACCCAAGAATGGTAACCATTTTAAAATGGCGTGGTCTATAGATATCGCACCCGTTCTGCTTGAATCTGCTTGGCTTAGTAAGTTTCCTGTGAGAGAAAGAGATCCTCGTACTGGAATTACCTGCTTCTTACATCTACCCTCCCCCTTTTTTGTCTTCCCTTTCGCACATGGCTACCATCCAGCGGCCGAGGCGTCCACCACCTCGGTTGCCTTTCCCTGGACGGCTGTAAATATTTTCTGCTTCTGGCTTCAGTGTCTGCCTCTCCAGGTAGCTTCATCTGGAAAGCTGTGCCTCTTTACTGCTCCTGGCTTAGGCAGTGGTTTCCGCTTCCCTGGTTACTCTCAATTGGTTAACTATGAACATTGGCTCCAGTCCCTCCAAACACAGTGCATCTTTTTATTTTATTTTTGCCTGTATAATCCCTGTTATTTGGCAGCAGTGTCCATCTTCCCGGCTACCAGGTCCCGACTCCTCTGCAGTCATTGGCTCTAATCCTGCTCAATGGTGGGAGTTTGACTGCAGCTCAAGAAAGGAACTATTCTAGAAAAAGCAGGAATGATTCTTCCCCCCAAATTGGATTACAAGGTCAGTGCACTGAAAAGCTTTTTCCCTTTGAATTCAACAGGGAATAGGACTTTACAGTTGACTTTTTAGTTTCTCTCCACTCAAGTTCCTCAGGCCCATTTCCGAGGAGCCAGAATCTTATCATTAATGACTTATTCAAGGAAACAGCATCTACAATGCAACTTAATTGAGGAGACTGATAAAGGTAACAGGTTAAGAATAGAGTACTTGTTGACCACATTGTTTGGAGCTCACTGCTTGTGGTATGTACCGTTTACTTAACAAGTGTCCTCTGTGCCTTTGTGTGCACGAAGTCTGCCTGGTATATTAAGTTGAAGATACCAATCTACATGATCCGTAACCAGTCAAATTAATCACCCCAGAGTACAGGCAGAACTCAAGCTACTGAACACTGTGGAATATTCTCTCTCTCTCTATTTACTCCCTTTTCACTTGGAATTAACCGCTCACGCTTGTGTTATATGCAAGAGTGCTAGGGGTTGGTTAACATGCGATTGGGGTGGACTCTCTTTTCTCCAGCAGATTCTAGAATTCAGGTGAGTGGTCCCTGAAAGAAAGCCAAAGCCAAGAGTTTCAATTTGCCTGAGCGAAGATGGATTCAGCTGGTCCATTAGTCACCCAAGATTTAACTTAGTCCGTGCTGCGATAGCTGCAAGACCCACTATGGATGAATTAGCTGGAACATTCACTACCTTACTGGCAGAATTCCAGACCCTAAAATGTGAGAATCACTTATTAAGATCTGAATTGGCAAAATGAGGACTGAGGGGGATCCATGGAGACCCAGGGTTGGTGCTACCCTAAGAGTAGTACCTCCTTTTTATGGGCTGCAACGTTACCTGCACTTGACAGTAGCTTTCAGAAAGGACTCTCAGGAACCCAGCCTCAGGGTTTAACAGTTCTAACCCTGACTCCGGTACCCTTAGCAGCCCCAGAACACTTTAGTGGGGACACTTCTAAATTTAGTATTTTTATGACCCAATGTAATTTGCAGTTTTTCTGTAGACCAGCAACCTTTCCAGATGATGCATGCAAGGTGGCTTGATCATTTTCTATCTGGTACAAAATGTGGCCCAGTGGTTGGTCCCACTAGTTGAAAACAATGACCCAGTCCTGTATAATTTTTCGGTCTTTAAATAACTAATGCGATGTCTCTTTGCAATGCACACATTCATGTAAGCATGCGATAATGAACTACAGAGTCTACGGCAAGGTAACAAAGATCACCTGTCCTATATTTCCAACTTCAATAGATTGGTGGACAAAACTCGCTGGCTCAATGAAAAGACAACATGCCTCTTTTATCGAGGGTTGGGAGATGAGTTTAAGAATGTTCTTTCCCAAACTGTGAATCCTCCTGAAGACTGTTTGGAATTCATAGATCTAGTGGTAAACATTGTAAGAGAGGTATAAAGAACGCAATTTGAATGTATATCTTTAGTGTGGAAAAGGGAGACAATTTGCATGAGAATATCCAGTGAAACCAAAGACTCCTAAAAAGCAGATGTGTCAGAGACATTGGCGGGAAACTAGTCAGCTCGACGTGGGATTGGATCGCCTCCTGGAGCAACTCTGATCTTGAGATCCCCAAGTTATCTTCCATGACGGTTGTGTGAATACCAAAACATTTCACCATAACAGTGACTTTGGTAATAACAAATCAGATTTGGAAGGTACTTCCAATGTTGCTTGATTCCGGAGCAACCGGGAATATCCTTGATACCACATTAGCCAAAACCTGGGTATTCCTTTTCTACAAAAGGCCCAGCCAGAATCAGTAGGATCAGGGAATGGTTGCTTTTATCATGAGTCTCAAATATTTATCCTAACTCAGGAAATGAGAGATAAAGTGTTACACTAGTGTCATTCCCTAGCCCAAGCAGGGCATGCCGGGGTAAATAAGACAAGGGGACTTTGTGCTTGCTGGATATGGTAGGATACCTTGCTTAAAGATGCGCTGCTGCCCTTACCCATTTCCACTGGGACTTGGGAATCGATCACCATGAATTTTGCCACTGACCTCCCTCTCACCAAGGGTTGTTCTACTATAATGGTAGCAGCTGAGTAATTCTCAAAGCTGGTCCATTTCATTCCAATTAGGAAACACCCAAGCTCAAAAGAGTTAGTGGAAATCTTCACCCAAAATATAGTTCAGCTCTATTGGTCACCCTCCACTATTGTTTCAGACCGAGAACCCCAGTTCATAGAAAGTTTTTTTGCAAGGAGTATTCATGGCTCTCCATATTCATCACTGTTTGTCATCAGCCTACAATACACAGACTGATGGACAAATGGATAGAACCAATCAGACGTTGAAGCAATATTTGCGCTATCTATTAGCAACAATCACTGGTAATTGGGTTCAGGCTCTGCTGTTTGCTGAGTTGGCCAATAATAACAGTGTGCACTCTGCCAAAGGAATGTCTCCTTTTTTCTGCAACTATCCAAGAAGCATCCCTGATTTGCCCTTTCCCAGGACCTATCCCAACCCAGATGTCGAGGAGCACTGAACTGTCATGCAAAGAATATGGGCCAAGGCACAAATACTACTTCTACTCATCAAAGAGCAGATGAAACAACAGGCTGATCACCGCAGATGTCAAACATCATTTTACGCTGTAGGAGACCAGGTCTGGCCCTCAACCAAGAACTTATGTGAAAACAGTCCCCGAAAACTGCAACCATGATACATAAGACCATTTAAACAGTACAAATTCTGTGTCCCTCAAGTTGACTTTACTAGAGAAATATTGTGTCCATCCAGTGTTCCATTGCTCCTTGTTGAAAAACTATGATCCTTCTTCCTAATGTACCACTCCTCTTCCTCCTTTCATCATAAAGACCACAAAGAATTTGAGGTCAATCGAATAGTTGATTCTAAATGATGGCATGGCAGACTGTTTTACAGAGCTGATTGGAAGGGGTATTCTCCTGCAGATGGATCCTGGGAGCCAGCTGGCCGTGTCCATGGCCCAGATTGGTTCGGCTCTTTCATGCCTGAAACTCAGAAAAATTCCCGCCCAGTCAGTCAGCCTTTGGGGGCAGGGGGGCGGAGTACTATCATGTCTTGTTTTTCCTGTACTGTTTGCCAAACACTCATTTGTATCTGTATAGCCAGTCAAGAGATATCTCCTTCCGGTTTAAGTTGATACAATCCTTTATAAACCCTTTTAAGTCCCAGCAGAATTCGTTTACATGGGGCCTCCTACTTGTCTCTGTTTTCTGTTCTTTGTTGTATGGTCCAAGATCTCACTATCACCCAAGCATGGTGTAAATTTTGAAATGGGCACAGTCTAAAGATATCGCACCCATTCTACTAGAATCTCCTTGGCTTAGTAAGTTCCCATGAGAGAGAGATCACCCATTTTTAGGTCTCGCCTACGCAGAGCTAGCGCTGCTTAGGAGGACCTTTAGCCATCGTACAGCTCTTTTTAGAAGCGCATACTCGTGCTTGTGGTGGCATACAGCTTGCGGGAGTGCGCAGCGGCGCGGCACAAGCACGAGTAGGGGCTTCTAAAAAGAGCAGGCTGCACGTGCATGCACACACCACTTCCGGGCTCACCTCCTGCTCACCTCCTGCTCCGTGGCGATATGGTTAGTTGCATTGGCAAAAATGCCTTTTTTTCTTTTTATTTATCTTGGTTTCGATCGCGGTACTCACGCTTTAACTGTAAAGATCTCAAGCTAAAGCGCGGTGCCATGATTGCTCAAAAAGTAAAGAAATAGAAAAAAACTTTCATTTTTCAATTTCTTTACTTTTGAACCTTTTGTGGCACCCACTTTAGCTTAAGATCTTTACAGTTAAAGTGCAAGTGCGGCGATAAAACCAAAGTAAATAAGAGAGAAAAAAAACGTGTGTCCGCCAATTTTTCACTTTATTTACTTTGCTTTCAATCGTGGCACTCGCGCTTTGGCTGTAAACATCTCAAGCTAAAGCACGGGTGCGCTGATTGCTTCAATAGTAAAGAAATAGAACAAAATGTTGTTTTCTATTTCTTTACTTTTGAAGCAATCAGGGCACCCGCGCTTTAGCTTAAGATGTTTACAGTTAAAGCGCGAGTGCCGTGATTGCATGGCAAATGCATGTTTGTTTTCCAGTGCAACTGGTTATTTAGGCATTGCACACAATCAATTATACTCCCGGGATTGAAGTTTGTCTCCGGCTTTGCTGTAGTTCTCCCCAGTGCTCCCAAATGCAAGTCCGCATTTCCTGGCTGTTTGCATCTTCTGGGTGGTGCCCTGCAAATGTGAGGGGGTGCTAGAGCTGTGGTGTCCAACCTAGGTCCAGGAGGGCTCACTAGTCAGAGACTCCGAGAGGCAGCAGGAGACAAACTCCAGCGCCGCCCGGCACAAGACGCTTTCTCTGCAGACTAGCATCCCTTTCTTTAAGCTTCTTGGACTTTTATTCAACCTGACCTCTGCCTGTGCAGGCAAAGCCCCGTGGGATGGATCGCCAGTCACTGCTGGCCTGTGCCGCACACCTGTGCGTGCTGTGTCAGGTAAGGAGCTGAAATTTGTCATCTCTACCGTCTCCATGGTCATGCAGGTGCGAAGGGCTGGCGAACGCAGCTTGTGTGCAGCTCCGTCAGGTCGTGCCGTCCAATACCTAGTTATAAAGCTCTCCCAGGCTGTCTGTGGGTACCTGCACACTCTGGACTTGCAGTTTGGTTGTTGTTGCTTGGCACCTGGTCTAGTTGCTACTGCTTTAATGCCCCATTGCTTCATCGCAGGGTTATGGCGAGTTCCTTTCTGTTTAGCTTGATGAAAACATTGGATGCATGCAGTTTTTAGGTCTCACCTGAGCCATTTAGTGAGTGGGGCTTTAGAAATCCGACCACAAGCTTTTGCTTGTGGCCTAAAGCTTGCGGTTAGGCGCGCGTGCACACGCACAGCCGGCATCTGCCTTTCCTATCTCTTCCTCATTTCCTCGTCATGGCTCATTAACTCTCTCGTCATGGCTTATGCAGCTCTGCCTGGCATCTCTCACGACTCTGATGTTTCTCTCCCTCCTAATTAGCCACCTGCAGCAAAGCCCTTATCAGCTCCTAGCAGACTGCAGGCCGGGCACCCTTTCCGTAGCAGACATTTCTGACACGCACAAGGAGCTCCTATTGCTACAAAGGACTGTTGCCTTCAGTACCCTAAATAACTTTTAACTCGCTGTAAGGAATAAAATTAGGGAAGAGCCAGCTCACTGTCTGCGCTCTGTCAGTAATACACAGTGTTTGATAGTACAATATATGCTGAGCCACACAGTAACACCATAAAATGCAGAAATAAAATAATTTGCCCTCATCATTTTAGTAACCTGCTTCTATTTACAGTCCATGATTATGATAGTACTTTTAATACAGCTTTAAAGCATCCTAAAGGTGCCTTCAGCACAGCTTCTTTACAGAGTCGAACATTCTGCATGTGAACGTGCACCAGTTGTGTCCTTATGTGATGCTGGAGGACACTGGAGATCATAGAGGTGATGGCATGCTGGAAAATAATAGTATTATGTCGTGCCATACTGATGTATCTGAAACACCTTCAAGTTGGGGCAGATTAGAAGAGATACAGGTGTCTCAGGTGTATGACTAGCTCAGCCAACCTTTCACAAGCATAAATCTTGTATGCAAGTTAGCAGCTTGAGCTATATTTGATGATGGGTCAGTGGCATTATCAACAGCCCTTTACAAACTTGAGTCAATAGAACCAACTACTATCCTTAATCACTTTAATATCTGGGTTTACAAATTACTTGGATCAGACTGCACATTTTTAACTTTACACTTACATATGCTGCCTCATAATAGTTAACTGCTGAAATAAAACAAGTACACAGATGTCATGACACTGGAACTATTGCCTTTTAGCTACAGAGATCTACATTTCACTGTAAAAATCTAAACCTGTTCAGCCTATCCAGGTTCTCTTGCATCAATCAAAGCCAGCACAGCATCACTCAGCGCAACCACAGCATCACTCAGCGTAACCACAGCATCACTCAGCACCACCACAGCATCCCTCAGCAGAACCACAGCATCACTCAGCAGCACCACAGCATCACTCAGCGCCAGCACAACATTACTCAGCGCGACAACAGCAACACTCAGCACCACCACAGCGTCACTCAAGGCCATAACAATATCGCTCAGGGCCACAACAACATCACTCAGCGCCACCCCAGCATCACTCAGCACCACCAAAGCTTCACTCAGAGTCACCACATCATCACTCAGGGCCAACACTGCATCACTCAACAACACCACAGGATCACTCAGCACCACCACAGCATCACTCAGCATCACCACAGCAACACTCAGGGACACAACAATATCACTCAGCGCCACCACAGCATCAATCAGCACCACTACAGCGTCACTCAGCAACACCACAGCATCACTCAGCACTACCACAGCATCACTATGTGCTACCACAGCATCACTCAGCGACACCACAGCATCACTCAGTGCCACCACAGCATCACTCAGCTTCACCACAGCATCACTTAACATCACCACAGCATCACTCAGCAGCACCACAGCATCACTCAGCACCACCACAACATCACACAGTGGCACCACAACATCACTCAGTGCCACCACAACATCACTCAGCGCAACTACAGCAACACTCAGCACCACCACAGCGTCACTCAAGCACACAACAATATCGCTCAGGGCCACAACAGCATCACTCAGCGCCACCACAGCATCACTCTACGGAACCACAGAAACACTCAGCACCACCACAGCATCACTCAGGAACTCCACAGCATTACTCAGTACCACCACAGCATCACTTTGCAGTGCCACATTATCAATCAGCATCACCACAGCATCACTCAATGCCACCACAGCATCACTCGGGCCAGCACAGGATCACTCAATGCCACCACAGCATTACTCAGCACCACCACAGCATCACTCTGGGACACAACAATGTCACTCAGCACCACCACAGCATCAATCAGCACCACCACAACGTCACTCAGCACCACCACAGCATCAATCAGCACCACCACAGCATCACTCAGCACCACCGCATCATCACTCAGTAACAGCATAGCATCACTCAGGGCCAGCACAGGTTTACTCAACGCCACCACAGCATCAGTCAGCACCACCACAGCATCACTCTGGACCACCAAAGCATCAGTCAGCACCACCACATCATCACTCAGCAACAGCACAGCATCACTCAGGGCCACCGCAGGATCACTCACCTTCACCACAGCATCTCTCAGCACAACCACAGCATCACTCAGGAACACCACAGCATCACTCAGTACCACCACAACATCACTATGCACTACCACAGCATCACTCTGCAACATCACAGCGTCAAAAAGCATCACCACATCATCAGTCGGCACCACAACAGCATCACTCAGGGCCAGCACAGCATCACTCAGGGCCAGCACAGCATCACTCAGGGCCAGCACAGCATCACTCAGGGCCAGCACAGCATCACTCAGGGCCAGCACAGCATCACTCAGGGCCAGCACAGCATCACTCAGGGCCAGCACAGCATCACTCAGGGCCAGCACAGCATCACTCAGGGCCAGCACAGCATCACTCAACGCCACCACTGCATAACTTAGGGCCAGCACAGCATCACTCAACCACCGCAGCATCACTTAGTGCTTCTTACACTTTTTAATTACAACTTCTCACCATGCTGCACAGCAGCCACACTTCTCTACAGCATAGCTTAGAAATATTGGCAAAGTCAATAGCTCTATCTAAACACTTATAAGGCCCCCCAAAGCATAGCCAGTAGGTCTCGCCTTTGGGACATTATAAGTGTTTAGTTATCCAGCACAATATCCTTCATAAAACAACAACAAGTGTTGCATGGCTAATCACTTATAAGGTTCCAAAAGCGAGAGCTATTGGCTATGCCAATGCTTGTTTGCCTTCCCTTTCCCACATGGCTACTATCCAATGCCCGCCTCCTCGATTGCCATCCCCTTGCAAGCAGTGAACATTTGCAGTTTATGGCCTCAGCGTCCGCCTCTTCAGCAATCGTCACCGAGCGGGCTGTGCGTCTATACTGCTCCGGTCTTTGGAGGCCGCGCCCACTTCCCCGGTTACTCTCGTTTGGCTGCCAGGAACATTGGCTCCAGTCCCTACAAACAGAGTGCATGGTTCTCTTCATTTTTGCCTGTATATTCCCCGTTATTCAGCGGCGGCCGCCGCCTTCCCAGCTACCGGCTCCAGACTCCTCTGCAGTCGCTTGCTCTGATCCTGTGTAATTATTGGAGTTTGACTCTCTCTCCAGAAAGAACTATTGTAGGGAAAGGAGAATAGTTCTTCTCTGAAATTGGATACGGTCTGCATGGTATATTAAATTGAAGAAACTAATCTACGTGAACCGTAAGCAGTCCAACTAATCATCCCAGAGTACAGGCAGAACTGAAGCCACTGAACACTGTGGAATTTTCTCTCTCTCGATTTCCTCCGTTTCCCCTGGGAATTAACTGCCAGTGCTTGTGGTATATTCAAGAGCATTAGGGGTTGATTAAAAGGCGATTAGGGTGGACTCTCTGCTCCCGCAGATCCTGGAACTCAGGTGAGTGGCCCTTGACATCACCTACGAAAGAAGGAAGGTTGGCTTTTGGAAATCAAGACATATCTACCCTTGTACAAGGCCACTTCAGATATTGATAAACCGATGGAATCTCTGAGATTTGTTACGATAGAATGATTCTACAGCCAGTTTGTAAGGAAAGTGAATTTAGGAAGTCGAGTACTTTGCCACACTTACAGTTCACTTAACTACATGACTAGGGTCAACAGGCAGCATAGGAAGCTGGTGAGGAAGCCATGTGTTTTTTCGTAAGAGCACAATATGTGTCAGAGTGTGTCTGTCTATCTGTTTGAGTGTGTGTGTTTGTGTGTGAATTTGCCATGCTACTGACTATGAGGCTTACCCACTCAAATACAGACACCCATGAACTGTGTCTAAATAATAACAAAGAAAGAGCCAGCCTGCAATTCTGTTTTGCAACCTCTTGCAACCACTAAACATATGCAAATTGAAATTAATAAATGTTTTCCTATACATCTTAGTATCACAGAAAGTGTGAGTTATATTGTCAATTGACTGATCAGCAGATATGCAGAATGCATGCATTATACCTTCTGAGCATTAAAAACCATCCGGGCAGCCTTATCCCAGGGTTGGTTATTCCCTTTCACGCGTGCAGTTTTAAATTTCTCCCAAACGTTTATAATATATACCATCTCAGCAATATGGGGTGATAGCAAGGGTGGCGCCCACTGCCCACACAGAACCACACAGCACCTCCTGCATGCATGGAGTTGCGTGTGACTGGACATGCTCCCCATGTGTAGAGAGCCACACATACCTCCACTTCGACCACACAGTGATAGTTTCCTTCCTCATTGAAGCATCTGCTGCAAGAACAAAAAGTATCACTTATATTCCAAAAGTGGCACTTGCTTTGTGGTCTCCTATGTGGCCAAAGTTTGTCTTCCAGGGGGCACTAGCTTTTCCCACAGAGCTTTGAAGTACTAATTCCGTCCCAAAGGGGCACCTGTTCTAGGAGAGATGGTGGTAGTCCCAATCACCATGGTGTACCTTGATGTTGTTTCATATCTCATGCCCACTCCTGCCTTGAAACTTACCTCTTGACTTCTCCCCAGGATGACAGGCCACTGAAGGATGGTACCCCAGGCAAAACCATTTCCAAGGAGATCATCTCTGGCAAGATCGTTTCCAAGGAGATTGCCATTATCACAGCGCCCAATGACAACCTGGCCAGGTACCGCTGCAATGCCAGCAACGATGGCAAGACGCCACCCCTCACCGCACAAACACAACTCAATGTGCAGTGTAAGTGTACGGAGAAAATGGGGGTGGGAAAAACGCTGTGGGCGGGATAGAATTCTTAACACTTCACAAAGAAAAGCACTGGTGTCCTCTGCCGCTGTGGGAAGGAAAGAAACATAAAGTGTAACACCTTGCCACAAGTGGACCGTGTCACTAATACATGGTGCGCCCAAGAATCGGTAGTTCCTATGACAGCTATTTCCGCCTGCTTGCTGTACTTCTAGTCTCTACTGCCCAGATGACCAGCTCGTTGCACCTTTCAGGCGGGGTTTAACAATTGATGTTTTCTACATTCACCACCAGAAAAACTAAGTTACTAACACCCTATGTCAGGGTAAGAAAATGGAAGGGGGTGGTCCTAGGCCTGGTGAATGCCCTGAACATTTTAGGGCCATCAATCAATCAATTAGTGAATTTATAAAGCGCACTACTTACCCGTGAGGGTCTCAAGGCACTGAGGGGAGGGGCTGCTGCTACTGAAAGCTGGGGCTGAAACATGTTGACAATAAACTGAGCACCTGCAATAAACAGATTCCAGAGTACACATTTTTCTGTCCATGTTTTAGGAAGCTACCAATAAAATTACCTATAAAATTCACTTTCCCTGGTGCCTTTTTAACTTATTAGGTCCCACATACCTCACTGGTAGGGAGGCGTACATATCCCTTCTATACAGCATTCAGGAGCCCACCGCGTAGACCCTCAGGAACCACGATAAAGAGTGGTCTGATGATGAAATATCACTGTCCTTGAACCCAAAGCCACCCAGGTCTGTGATCACCACGTCACCCCATCCGGTTTTTCCACTGATTCTCCTATTACGTCTTTGTTACTGATACTGGCCACAGGGCACCAGTGTAAGGTGTACATTCCTCTGACCAGCTCATTCTCAGAGCTCCTAGGGTTATCTTTAGGCCTAGCAGCCTACATATGCAATTATATGTGACATTACTGCTCTCAACCATTGCTTTGTCCTCTCTGCTGTTTGGTGGCCACAAACAGGGGCCCCAGAGGGAGACGTTTTAAGACATGTGCAAAGTGGGAAATTGCCAGCCCCCCACCTCCCCAAGGCCCCACTTGGGAAAGTGAGCGACCTCTGTCTATTCGATTTCGCTATCTAAACCCAGAGAGTACCTGTACTTCTGACTCTATCTCTCTACCACGTGCCAAATTAAGGATTTTTGGCGTTCCAGGTAAGACATATTTCAACAAAATTTAACATAATGTTGAATATTTTTGGCATCATGCTTGCTTGAATTAGCAAGAAAATGGTAATATAATTTGATTTTATTTTCTGGACAAGTGCCCCCACAGTATGCCTTGCCCCGGGACCCCAAAATCCTTAGAATAACACTGCAGAGGGAGGCCCAGGAAGGCCATTTGGCCTCAGCTTCAACCTAATTGGGTTATCAGATTTTATAGCATTTTATGAAATTAGAATTATAAACAGGACTAGCTAAAAACACCAAGTACGTACTGTCACAATCTCTACGTGCACACAGACACAGACAAACGTGAGTGTAAGTCTTATTTTTACGGGGCACGTGTTAGCACAGTTTTGCTGTTCTAGAATCACTGAACATGCTGTCAGCAAGTCCCAGTTTAGCGAGTCGTTTCTGCGCTGCAGAGACTAGGGGGCACATGCATCAACATAAGGAATTGTGCTTCCTAAATAGCAATTTTTAAGGAATCGCTGTTTAGGAATAGCAATTCCTTAGGCATGTAGGAATCGCATTAAATTTTACGGTTCCTAAACATTACCTAATAGCAATTCACAAATTGCAAATCACTATTAGATAATGTCACTCTACTCATTTCTATTGGACTATAGGCCCTTAGAAATGAATGGGAATGCATTGGTAATTGCAAATTGTGAATGCAATTCCAAGGTTGCCAGGGGACCTAAGGCCCCCTGATGCACCCCCCCTAAAAGGTAAGTGTGCACGTGTGGCCACATGACACTTTTGTGCATTTTTCATAGAATGCGCAAATTATCATCATCTTGAAGTTGATGGTAATTAGCAGTTTCTAAATGCAGTTTGCATTAGGAAAGGCTTGATGTATCGCATTTAGTAGAGAATCGCAAATTGCGATTCTCTAAATGCATTCACAATTTAGGTAATTGCAAACAATTGTGATTCGTTAATTTGTGAATGGAAAGCCTTTGATGCATCAGAAAAGGCCTTTTTGCCCTCGCAAACGTTGCGAGGGCAAAAATGCTTAATGCATGTGGCCGTAAGTTTCCAGTGTGCTAAGCAGTCAATAGGCATCACTGCCAAAGGTGACCCAGCTTTATCATCGGGTTGGTCCACCACAAAGAACATGCCCACCTCTTCCCGCCTGGCACAGGCGTTTGACAAAAGCATTGTCTGGGACCATGTCTTACGAGGCAGTATTTTTTTTATTATGCCTCCTACTACCTCCCACTGCAGGGAATTTCTTGGTGTACACGGATTAAATTCTGCTGTGATAACAACTAGTAGATTCTCAAGTTGAATTTGTTCTGGCCTTTTAACTCCTGCAGAGCTCGCTGTCTGGCAGGACTCAGGCACATGTTTGAGCTGCGTCTGGGCAGTTGTACTGGGAGCAGCAGGAAAGGGCAAGGCAGGCCTCAAGTCCTAAAAAAAGAAGTCGGGGGACTCACCAAGTTAGGCAGAATGGGTGTGACATTACAGGAAGTGACATCACAACATGTGACATCACATGTGGCATCACAGGAAGTGGCGTCACAACACACGACCTCACAGGAAGGGACATCAGATCATAAGACCTCACATATGTTTAGCAGGTCAATCAGGAGTACATCTGAGCACATTACAATATTTAACAAATTAGATTTTGCATTGGGGTTGTGCCAAAATATTAAAGCAAACCAGACGCAAAGTCTGGGCCTCTACTCATACATTTATTTTTTTAAACCCCGCCACAAAGAAATTGGCACCAAGGAGAAATGTGGCAGTAAATCTGTTCAGCTTAATTGATTGTAATGTTTGTATTTTAAAATATCATATACAGTTAAGGCACCTGCTGCAGAGATCTTTGTGTGCCAGCTAAATTTTAGGGAATGATAATAATGGTAAGATAAATCTGGAGGATAACGTACTTGCTGGAGATCTTTGTTTTGCATAGTTCTAGCTTTGAATCAAAGTGGCATAGAGGGTTAATATGTCTCCTGCAAAGCGCATAATGTAACATGCAGATGACATATTTTTATTTTATGCAAATGGGTTACTATTTTTAAGACAAAGATCCTTTTGTTGCTTGTAGTTCACAAATTGTAATCCTTCTAATATAGCACAGTGAGGCATGAAGGACATGTGGCTCCTACACCTTGTTACCCTCACTGACATCAAAGACATCCATTATTTGATATACACACATGGTTTATTGTCAATGTATAATCTGCACTGTGATGCAAAGCGCTCTGACACCCTGCATTGGGATGAGTAGTGGCACTATCCATCCCGGTGCAGGGTCTCAGAGTCCTTTACATCACACGTACACAAATACCAATTTAGATACCAATATTTTGTTTTATTTCTTTTATAGCGCTATAGCACTACTGAAGTGTTGAAAGTGCTATAAGAGAACTAAAACAAAATAGTGGTATTTAAATTGTTATTTGTGTAACTGCTGGGCCGAACAACATAGCTGACATTCTTGCAATGATGCATATCTCTTATATACAGGGACTGAACAAAGTCAGAAGCAATTCTGTCTTAAGTACCTGTGAAGGGCCAAGCTGTGAGTCTTTGTTTCCGCTCCATTGCATCTAGGCGTGAGGCTCCAGATAGCTCCCAGCCAGGATCCTCCAACAAAATGAAACCTGATGGCACTATAAGTTCAGCCTTTGTTATGGGCCCAGCTCGCATCTGATAAGCCCCTCCCAGTGTGCACCTTGCTGCTCGGAATAAAAGTAGACAAGGTGTAGGTGCTGCCAAAAGTGTCTCGGTGTCTGAAAATGACACCAGGACAAGTTCAGCACATTTCTGTGAATTCGTGGAGAAGTAAGAAAGGAACATGGCACTCTGATGAAAGCAGCCAGCTTTGCTGCAAGATAGAGTGCGTCTATCCTCAGAAAATAGTGGACAGAGGGAGTCTACCCTCAACTCGAGCCTTGGGGCAAGGCATCTCTAAAGTTCTGAGTGGGGTCCCAGTAGAAGGATTCTCCCCCTTCATGGTGTGATGCCCTCTTTTCCTTCTTCGCTAGCCTGTTTCCTATTGTCAGTGGTGGCCGCGGAGTTCATGCCTCGCCGGGTTCCTGGCTGCCGTAGGTTCGTTTATCCTGTATCGTAGGTCAGCTCTCCTGTTTTGTCATGGGTGCTCTCGTCAAGTTCTTCTTCCAGCCAGACTCTGGGCGCAGCCTGGCATTTCCACCCCTCCGGGGAAGTACTCATATAAAGAGTTCTGCATCATTATGGGAGAGCAAATAACTGATCTTAATGCCCTCCAGTCTGACTGCCACACTAGGCAATTGCCTTATTTACTTACTCTGCACTTCTTGCACAAGATCACTCTACCAGAGCAGAACACACACAGAAGATACGCAACTTATGAAAAAGAGTAAACATATCTTCTTAAGAACCAGATCTCATTCCTAATTCTCAACGACACAGGCAGAGCACAAAATATATTCATAATGTAGGAGAAAAAGAGATGTTGAGGATCACACAGGACTCCTAAAATATGCTTTACATCCTAGTGACACTGCTTTCAGAGTCAGTGGATTCTACGGAAACACAACGTAGGCGTAAAGTCCAGCCTACCTCCTGTATCTAGCCTGGTCATGGGTGGTTGTGCTATGTGTTTTAATTGGCACTGTCTTTCCTCGCAGTCCCAGCTATCAAAGTGGACATCACCCCAAAAGCGAAGATAGTCCGGCGGGGTCAGAACATCACCCTCAACTGTGATTCAGGGAGCAGTCACCCGTTATCCACACTCTCCTGGTTCAAAGATGGGGAAAAGTAAGTGTTGCTCAGTGTCCGACCACTAACCTATCTATCACAGCCAGTAGTGATAGCTAATCTGAATATATCCACAGTAGCTGGTAGTGACAGCTGACCTCACTGTATACGCCACATGCAACAACTAACCTATCCACCACAGCCTGCACTGACAACCTGTCAATCACAGCCGGCAGTGACAACTAACCTATCCATCATTGCAGGCACGAACAACCTGTCAATCACAGCCGGCAGTGACAACTAACCTATCCATCACAGCCGGCTGTGACAACTAACCTATCCATCACAACTGGCTGTGGCAACCTATCAATCTCAGCCAGAAGTGACAACTAACCAATCCATCTCAGACGGCAGTGACAACTAACCTATCCACCACAGTCCTGACAACTAACCTATTCTTACCAGCCAGCAGTAACAACTAACCTCTCCACCACAGCCGGCACTGGCAAAATGTCAATCACAGCCGGCAGTGACAACTAAGCTATCCATCACAGCCAACAGTGACAACTAACCTCTTCACCACAGCTGACTATGGCAACTTACCTATCCACCTCAGCTGGGCAGTGACAATTAACCTATTTACCAGCAACAACTGGTAGTAACAAATAACCTATCTGATGAAGCTCGCAGTAGCAACCTAACCACCATAGCCAGTAGTGACAACTAAGCTACCCACCACAGAAGGCACTGACAACTCACCTATGCACCACAGTCTGCAGTGGCAATTAACCTATGCACTGCAGCCGACAACGACAACTAATCTGTTCACCAGAGCTGTCAGTGACAAATACCTATTCATTACAGCCAACAGTGACAACTAACCTACACACCACTGGTGTGACTGTTATGTGGCTGAATCTACTGCCACTGGCAGAGACACCCAGTCTCACAATGCTCCCCCAGCCGGCAGTGATAGGTGCTATCTCAAACCTCACCACAATCAATAGAAATAACTAACCTAACAGTACTCCCCTCAGTCATCAATGGCAACTATCATTGCTGCTTTCAACACAACCATTTCATATGACTATGTTCATTCTCAACTGTTGGCCACCAACAGGGGAAGGAAGATTATCTCTACATACACCAAATGTTCCTTGGTGCCAAGAACAACTCTTCTTCCACGACTACCAAAAACACATTCACCGCATCCTTTTCTGTCTCACCTTCCTACCTGTAACGAATCTGACGAACGCTTTGGACGAATAGACAAACGGCACTCAGAGCTCTGGACCTGTATTAGTCCCTTTATTTGCTTGCCATGTTAGTTTGCCTTTCCTATATGTTATCGGTAATTCCAAATGAATCAGAAAGATGATACCTTGAAAGTTGATTTTATTTCATTTGTTCTCTCATTTTCCAATGGTTACATGTTGTATTTTTTCCATACATTTTCTATAGTATGGAACACTTTCATTGTCAATCCAGAGTCAACAGCCAACACGGGTTTCAACCTTGAGGACTATGGTGCTTTCAAGACTGAGGCCAAACAGAAGGCAGTGCATAGGATGGCCACAGGCCAGGTCCTGCAGCCACCCCCTTGCCACACACAGCTGACGGCTGTGTGTGGCAGGAGTGGGCAAGAGGGCGTTGGCTACCCCCCTAAGGTTGGGGGGGGCTGGCTACAGGGTCTCAGCTAACACCATGCTTCTCAGGAGTGAAGTATGTGTGCAGTCGGGGATTGGCCACCAACACGGGTTGGCTGCAGGAACTGGCAAGGCCTCTTAGCCAATGTCATGCCATGCATGGGCAAAGACCGTGCATAGTGGGGGTTGGCAGCCTGCAGGGGTGCCCTGTGACCACTTCTGCATGACGCATGGCTAAAAGCTATCTTCAGTGGGAGATGACTACCAGGGGGGTGTTGGCTGCCCATGATGGGTGAGAGGTCGGTACAGGCTGCGCTGCACAGAAGACTGTGTACGGCAGGGGTTAAGTCATCCATGGGGGATTGGCCACATGACTTGGCTAGAGGTCAGGACCTGTGGCCAAACTACTACTGCACACAATAATTGGTTCCTTACATATTCGTACCATACACTTCATACACTTTCTATTCTACAATTGTAGAAATCTTGCAACAACTAACTCAAGTCTCCAATGACTCGATTGCATCTTCCGTTCGTATTCAGACTACAGTTGTTAAGTCGTTTTATTCTGGCTAAATTTACACATTTCTTATATGAATGCTTTTCAATGTTTTTGAGGATGAGAGTAAGGCTTTCTTAGATGCAGTACCACATTTCCTTATCATCACCTCACCTCATCTCATCTCCTCATCTCTTTTAGTATCTACGCACCTATGATTTTCACGTTGTTAAACAGTAAGGGCGTGGAATGTCCACAATTCCTCTCAATTGGTGATCTGTGCTTCCAAAAGCCTGAATACCTACAGCCTTTATGATGGAGAGGCATTAAAAGACTAAATATACATGAATACATCACAATACCCAACTTGACTCACCAGACCTTCATAACAGATGTCAGTGCTCAGCACACTGCATGCTAAATCCAGTTATAAACTCATTACCAGAGCTGAGAATGTCCCCTGACTCATGACTTCATGATCCCTGACTTTTATGGCCATGCCTGTCTTTCAGACTCAAGGGAGTGGACCTGGGGAAGAAGAAATCAGAGTATGGAGGCATATCCACCTCTGGGAGAGTCACCCTCACTGCCTCGTCTTCCGATAATGGGCGGCGGGTCACCTGCCAGGCGTACAGTGCTGTCCTGAACGAGGCTGTCCTCACGTTCCACCAGCTTAACATCCTCTGTGAGTACCCGGAGCCTAGCGATTGGTGATGGTGGGATGTGTGGTACAGATCTCCGCTGGAGAACAGAGAATGCGGTAAAATTGTACCTGTATCTGCTGTCCTCTTTCCTGATATTCTGGTGGGAGTTACACTTCTATTTCTTGTGCTTCAACTGTGGATAATGTTCCTCTTCAAGTGACGTCAGCTAGCAGTCATTCTCCAATCTTACTATTCTACTGTATTAAAAGGAGTGAGTAGACATTTGTGTGTGCACAGCTCGGCTTTTCCTGTTCACGGAAGAAGTGGCACACCGTATGTCACAAATAAGGACCAATTTATTCAACAAATACAAAAGAGACTTCATAGGTGTCAATCTCATGTGTAAGGGACCTTAAGTGTTGTAATTTATCTAGGAAAACTCACTAATGTATTTTTGGAAAACTCGGCCAGAGGTTTGTGTGTGTGCACCATTGAGGCCACAATGCCCATGTGGGTCCCAACACTTGGTTGTGAAGCCCATAGCCCAACTACAACCTCATTTACTGATTGCAGATTATAAATCAAGGTGAAGCTCTTTCTCTCCTTGCCCAATAGGTGAGCCGCAGGACCTGGGAAAGACACATACCTAGTATGCTACACCTATTGCTAAATGTTCAAGGGGCATACGGTTACCTCTCTAAAACTACCTCTATAGACCATTACCTCAACAAGATAGAAATTGAATTCCCCAAACACCAGTAGCTGATTTTCCATAACACTGTACACCATTAAATCATCAAAGGGTCAAGATGGTTCAAAATAAAACATATAACACTCATTTATCACATTAATATTAACTCAACTGGAAATAATTAAAAATGATTCTATTAAATATAATTAAACTTACTAGTTTACAGTAATTTCCATTTGTTAGTGTTAGTGTTATGTGTAGTGTTATAGGTTAGGTTAAGAGTATCATAGATTATAAAAATTAGCTTATATTAAATAGCAATTAATTTGTAAATAAATATCTAATGATTGCGTAAAAGTTAAGATTACGTTTCATGTTAGGGTATTTATTAGAGTTAGGGCAAAGTATCCCATCCTTGTTTTTATAACAATAAAAACAATGTAATGTAATTGTCAGAATATTGTTTGACATAAATGGTCGTGATTCCCAAAGAATTTCGAAAATCTGAATTCGCAAATTACCACCTACCTGTGAGTGCAGAGTTACAAATTTCTGAAATTCACAAACATTACTAGGAATCTGGAAAGAAACTTGGGCAATGTGTAGATATCCTGGGACAGTTGTGCAACATTGCCTTCGAGTTCATTTTCCTGCTGTGCAGAGTTCTTTATAGCAGAGAACTCCATGCAGGGTAAAGGGATCCTCTGTGTAAATGCACACTGTTTCTCTGTAGGACAAATATTTTCCTCATGGAGAAACCTTTTACCCTATATCCCCAGCAAGTCTAGGGTGATGCATTCTCTTTCCCAACCAGTCCTGTTCCCTTTGTGCGGAGTTATTTATAGCGGAGAACTCAACAAATGGGTAAATGGATCCTCTGTGTAAATGTACACATGCATTTTTCTTTGTAGGGAAATATTTTTTCCTGTGGAGAATCCTATTCCCTCATGTCTCAAACAGATCGGGGGATGATCTATTCCCCTTCCCACCCTTGAAAATGTTTTACGCCAGGCCTTGGGTGGAGTAAAAATCCATATCTTTTCATTGAGGAAAGTGGTATGAGAGGAGTTTGTTAATGTCCACAAGTGTACATTTTGTGGGAGTTCACAAAGTTTCAAGTAACCGCTCCCTGGGACACTTAAAGTACCCATTTTCCTACCCCTCAATTAGGATATATGTGTTGCCGAGCTTGCAGTGTAACATCCGCTCTGTGATGGAAATATCTGCACCCGCATTTGACTTTATGCTTGCCAGGAATCCTTTGTGAATTTCTAGCTGGTATAAAACTGATTTATTTGTTTGAAAATGTATTTTTATGATCAAATTTTCCATTATGAATAGGGCCCACCAGTATCCTGAAACCGTTTCCAAAAATACTTATGCAATGAAGTTAGTAATAGAAAATCTACACCTAATGCAACCATATGTTTGTAAACACCTTGGAGGGTCAGACTTTTCTGTCCCTGAGACTCTGATCAGGAGGACAGACAACTAGCCATTCAATCAATCAATCAATCAATCAGGGGTTTATATAGCGAGCTACTCCACTGTGAGGGTCTCAAAGCCTGGGGGGGGGTGATCGGCAGCTCCGGATCAGTCGAAGAGCCCGGACTTGAGGTCCTTCCTGAAGGTGTGCAGGGTTGGGGAGCGTCTGATGTTCACGGGGAGCTCATTCCAGGTCTTGGCTGCTATGTAGGGGAAGGCTCACCCGCCTCTTCTGTTTCTGCGGATGCGGGGGATCTCTGCCAGTGCGAGGTCGGCGGAGCGGAGGTTCCTCTTGGGTACGTGGAAGGAAAGTCTCTCGTTGAGGTATTTGGGTCCAATGTTGTAGAGGGATTTGAAGGCGTGGGTGAGGAGCTTGAAAGTGACCCTTTTCTCGACGGGGAGCCAGTGGAGGTCTCGCAGGTGTTGGGTCACGTGTTTGTGACACGAAGTTCCGAGGACGTGTCTGGCAGTGGCGTTCTGGATGGTCTGGAGTCTGTGCAGTAGCGTTCTGTTGAGTCCGGCGTATAGGGTGTTGCCATAGTCCAGTCTGCTGGTTATGAGTGCCTGGGTGACGGTCTTTCTGCAGTCGGGGGGGGATCCACTTGAAGGTCTTGCGGAGGATGTGCAGGCAGTTGAAGCTGGAGGATGCGACGGCATTGATCTGGTAGTTCATGGAGTGGGAAGAGTCGAGGATGATGCTGAGGTTGTGTGCGTGGTCAGTGGGAATGGGTGGGTTCCCGAGGGTGGAGGGCCACCAGGTGTTGTCCCAGGCGGAGTTGCAGGATCCGAGGATGAGGACCTCGGTCTTCTCTGAGTTGAGCTTCAAGCAGCTGTCTTTCATCTAGGCTGCCACGTTCTTCATTCCTTCCTAGAAACAGAGTCTGGTGTCTTCGGGATTCTTCATGAGTGAGAGGATGAGCTGGGTGTCGAAGTAGAAGGATACAATGCTGAGCCCATGCTGTCTGATGATGGCAGGAAGAGGGGCCATGTAGATGTTGAAGAGCGTGGGGCTGAGTGATGAGCCTTGGTGTATCCGCAGCTGATATCGGTGGGTTCGGAGAGGAAGGGAGGGAGTCTGATCCTTTGGGTTCTGCCAGAGAGAAAGGATCAGATCCAGTCGAGGGCGGCTCCTTGTATCCCTGCATCGTGAAGTCTGGCTGCAAGGGTGCGATGAGAAACGGTGTCGAAAGTAGCGGAGAGGTCTAGAAGGATCAGGGCTGTGGTGTGTCCCTGGTCGAGTAGCATGCGGATGTCGTCTGTCGCGGCGAGGAGAGTGGTCTCAGTGCTGTGGTTGCTGCGGAATAAAGACTGGGAGGCGTCTAGGATGGAGTTCTCTTCGATGAAGGTGGTCAGCTGGGCATTTACAAGTCTCTCGGTAACTTTGGCTGCGAAAGGGAGGAGAGAGATGGGCCAGTAGTTTTTCAGGTCCGTTGGGTCAGCCGTGGGTTTCTTGAGGAGGGTTTAAGCTCCGCTCGCTTCCAGTCATCTGGGAAGATGTCGGACATGAAGGAGGCATTGATGGTCCGTCCCAGTTCGGGTGAGATGGCGGCAGCGGCCCTGTGGAATATGTGTGGTGGGCAGGGGTCCATAGGGGCTCCTGAGTGGGTTTTCTGAATGCCATTGGAGTCACTCTGGTAGTCCTAGGTACAAGAAGTGGAACAGGGTTCAAGGCAGACTTTAGGAAGCAGAGCAGCCCCTCTGGGTGCAGCAAAGCAGTCCTCTGAAGTACACAGCAGGCCACAGAAGCACACAGTCTTCTAAGAGTCCCTAAGCAGGCCCAGAACGTGAACTGAAGAGTGGGTCTGAGGGTTCTATTTTTATACCTGATGCTTTCTTTGAGGTAGAAGTTTCTAGAGAATTTCCTTTGAAGTGCTTGGGGTTTCCTGCATCACCTGCCCTGGATTCAGCCTAGCTGAAGGCACAATGCACTGGTGTCCTTTTTATAAAGGTAGGGCACAGCCTATTGATTTGCAAGTGTGACTGTGCTCAGCTCCGCTTCCCCATCCTTCAGCAGTGCTTAATATGAGCCAGTGGTTTCCAGGACTCAGCACCAGCACTTATTTTACTGGGCCTGGTCTACAGATGTTTTCACCAGTTGGTGGTGGTCCCAAATTTAAAATGAAATGAAAGATACACCTCACTTGATGAACTGCTTGGTATATCTTCAGGCTGGCCTATGTTGATCCAGGAACTAGGCAATGCTTTTGATGATGTAACCAGGTCTGAACACAGTGATTCGAAGAAGTTCTGTTCTCATCTCACTCTAGTTTTGCCCATTTGTCACTGCGCCTGGTGCACTCTATCCTGAGGCCCTCAGGGCTAAAGTGAAATTCATTCCCCAACCAGCAGCACGCCAGGAGGCTCCCCCACCAGTAATTTACATATTTTGCCCCGGGGAGGTGGCGGTCCCCAGGGCTGTGGTGGAAGCCGTAAGACCTCCCCCGCATACCTTTAAAAGAAATGTCTGCACCTGGGAAGTGGCGGTCCCCGGGGCTTAGACTAGATTTAGGACGGGGGCCCTGTGAGCCCCCCTCCTATGTTTACGCAATGCCCATGAGACCTGGCCCACCTGGGGCCGATAATGAATGAATGAAGCATGGGAGTCCGCGCTTCATTTTAAAAAAATTTTTTGGCCGGATCCAGTGGGAACCCCAGGCCCCAGAAACACCCTGACCCCCTAGGCCTCTTTTTTGTTTACATTAAAAAGATGGGTGTCAACACTTCCTGGTTGAAATGTTGGCAGCCAATTACATTACAGTAAAAGTTTGGGCTCCCAGATATCTCTATTTTTTTAACTTAAATATCTCTGAAACTACAAAACAGATTTACACCAAATCATAAAAAAGCATGCTTGCTGGACCAACAACTAGCTTTCTTCAAAATTTGGTGAAATTCCGTTCAGCAGTTCGGGCTGTAGTCATGTTCAGAAAACGAAAAATCCCTATAGGCATAAGATGGGAAAAATGCATTTTGGGAACCCCCCTTTTTTCTGGGCCCCCGCTTGATTGATCACCCCGAAACTTTCAACACAGCAGCTGGAACAAAAAGAGGAAGTTTTGTGAAAATTTCAAGCGGCGCCAAAGTTATTGGCAAAACAAAAAGAACTTTTTCCTATGGAAACGTTGGTCCTAACTATAACTACCTACTGGCGCTGTCAATTCTCTTGAGCTCCCCCAATGAAATTGCTTGTGAAGTAATTTAAACATTTGTGTATGATGGCATTTTGAATGAGCACTGAGGAAGGCATAGTGCCGAAATGCATTTGCTTTAAATAAAACAAACAAAAGTCCGTTGAGTGCTGAGGTCCTGCTTTTTGGAGCTGCAATATTTTACGTCATTCACCCTTCACGTCTACAGGAAATAGCGCCCGTCCAGAGTTCGGCAGCAAAGGGTGAACTTGGAGCTTTGGAGATATATATATATATATGCTTAAGGATTTACGAGAGCTGGAGATGGAAACTGATGATATGTTAGGCGCAAGTGGGACACAAGGGTCTCTCAGAAACATTGGGGAGAGGGGCACGGATTTATCGGAAACTTGTGCCAAACCAGTTACTCCCTTCAAAATGAAAAGCAAGTTTACACCCATTATGCCTCGTGACGCACTGGACATATTTAATGAACAAATTGTGGCACAGGTCAGAAATTGAACAGGACTGTGAACACGTCCAAAACTAAACTTACAAACCAGGAGAGGAGATATCACCAGCTGATAACAAAATTAAAGCAAGAAAATAAGGTGGTGATAAGGATCGCAGACAAATGCGAAAACATAGTTTTATGGTCTTTGGAGGAGTATTTAAAGGAAGCTAATAGACAGTTAAGTGACCAGGAATGTTACAAAAATGTTCCATACAAAAGTTTAAAGAGACACAAGATCACTCCTTTACATAATTGCTTGCATGGAAGAGCATGGGCCTTCTAAATTGGCATGAATACAAATATTTGAAAAAGGTACATCCGACTATCTCTGTCATATATGTTGTGCCAAAAATACACAAAGACATACAAAGACCACCTGACAGGCCGATAATAGCGGCATGTGATGGGCCCCTCGAACACGTGTTGAGATTTAGAGATTTCTTTCTGCAAGGACATGTTGAAAACCTGAAATCATATGTACAAGAAACTGGGGACTTTATACGTAAAATTGGTAACATCCAATGGAATCAGGAATATTTATTGATAGCCCTGGATGTGTCATCACTGTATACGTGCATTAGAAACACAGATAGCATTCGGGCGGTACAATACTTTGTATCCAATAGACCAATCAAATATACACATCACAACAAAATGTTGTTGAATATGTTGCTCTTTTGTCTGGAAAACAATCTGTTCATGTTCCATAACCAAATGTACCAGCAAACGCAAGGGGTAGCCATGGGGGCCAGCTTCTCTCCCAGCTATGCCTGCTTATTTATGGGCTGGTGGGAGGAGCTGGTCCTCATGCGAAAGTTTGAACAAGAGTACACATCAAATGTTATCTCTTGGATGAGATTTATAGATGACCTTTTCATTATATGGTGTGGAACTAAACAAAGTGCGGTTGAGTTTATAGATCAAATTAGCAACAATGATATTAATCTAAAATTTACTTGAACTATAAGTAAGGAAGAAGGGACATTCTTAGATGTACAGGTTAAAGTGGCAGGCAACAAACTATCTACATCCTTGTTTAGAAATCCCACTGCTGGTAACACCCTATTGCACGCTACGAGCGCACACCCTATACATCTTAAAAATAGTATCCCCTATGGGGAAATGTTGTGCATCAGGCGTATTTGCAGCGATAAAGAGGATTCTGACAACAAACACACTGAATGCCGCACTCGTTTTTTAACCAGAGGCTATACCACTGATATAGTAGATGCAGCAATAGTTAAATCCAAAGCAAGAGCACGGGACGATTTATTAGAGCATTCTGCTAAAAGCAGGAACAAAATAAACCCTAATAATAAGACACAGGAATCTACCAGGCTTATCCTGGCTTTCTCCAAACAGGAGAAACAATTGAGAGCGATACTTAGACGTAACTGGCCCATTGTACGAGATGATCCTATCATTGGCATACTTTTAACTCCAAATCCAGCTATTGCTTGAAAAAAAACAGCCAGTATAGGAAATGCTCTGGTTAAAAGCAACATGGAGGAAGTAGCAAAAGGAACATGGTTGACAACCAGAAAGGGATATTTTAAGTGTCCTACATGCAAAGCTTGCCAATATGGTGCAGACACAACTTCATTTCAGACTGTATTCAACACGAGATTGCTAAACATAAAACAGTTCTTAACATGCAAATCAGACTATGCTGTTTATGTTTTAGAATGCAGCTGTAAATTGAAATATATAGGCAGCACAAAACTAGCCGTACATAAAAGAATATTACAACATATAAGGGCCATAACAAACAATGACTCTACCTATCCAGTGGCAAGGCACTTTAAAGAACATAGTAATAGTGACCTAAAACAACTCAAATATTATGCAATCAAAACAATACTGCCACAAAAAAGAGGGCGAGATAGGGAAACCATGTTAAGACGTCTAGAAACGAAATATATCCTAGAATTTGACTCCAAACAGCCGGGGGGCCTGATTACCACTGAGGACCTGCATACATTCCTATATTCTCCTAGAAATGTTATCAAATGTAATACAGGATACCACACTGTATATTGAATATGAATACAAATATGGCTATGAAAATGTATCTTTAAATGGAAAATGCATCCAGAAAACAGTAAGAGAGTATACATGCTAATATCAAAGAGGTTTTTAAATTATGTATGTATTTATTCATTTTAGCTAGGCGATTATTTATTCCATATGACTTTGTATGTATATTTTATGTATATTTTATGTAAGACATGTAATTAATATATGGTCAAAAAATCGGCTGCTACTTGAAATAATGTATTCATGAACTGACAAAATCCTCTATAGTAGTTAAACAAATCCCTGATAGCTTTTTTTTGATCTGGCAGTTCATGGAGTGGGAAGAGTCGAGGATGATGCTGAGGTTGTGTGCGTGGTCAGTGGGAATGGGTGGGTTCCCGAGGGTGGAGGGCCACCAGGTGTTGTCCCAGACGGAGTTGCAGGATCCGAGGATGAGGACCTCGGTCTTCTCTGAGTTGAGCTTCAAGCAGCTGTCTTTCATCTAGGCTGCCACGTTCTTCATTCCTTCCTAGAAACAGAGTCTGGTGTCTTCGGGATTCTTCATGAGTGAGAGGATGAGCTGGGTGTCGAAGTAGAAGGATACAATGCTGAGCCCATGCTGTCTGATGATGGCAGCAAGAGGGGCCATGTAGATGTTGAAGAGCGTGGGGCTGAGTGATGAGCCTTGGGGTATCCGCAGCTGATATCGGGGGGTTCGGAGAGGAAGGGAGGGAGTCTGATCCTTTGGGTTCTGCCAGAGAGAAAGGATCAGATCCAGTCGAGGGCGGCTCCTTGTATCCCTGCATCGTGAAGTCTGGCTGCAAGGGTGCGATGAGAAACGGTGTCGAAAGTAGCGGAGAGGTCTAGAAGGATCAGGGCTGCGGTGTGTCCCTGGTCGAGTAGCATGCGGATGTCGTCTGTCGCGGCGAGGAGAGTGGTCTCAGTGCTGTGGTTGCTGCGGAATAAAGACTGGGAGGCGTCTAGGATGGAGTTCTCTTCGATGAAGGTGGTCAGCTGGGCTTTTACAAGTCTCTCGGTAACTTTGGCTGCGAAAGGGAGGAGAGAGATGGGCCAGTAGTTTTTCAGGTCCGTTGGGTCAGCCGTGGGTTTCTTGAGGAGGGTTTAAGCTCCGCTCGCTTCCAGTCATCTGGGAAGATGCCGGACATGAAGGAGGCATTGATGGTCCGTCCCAGTTCGGGTGAGATGGCGGCAGCGGCCCTGTGGAATATGTGTGGTGGGCAGGGGTCCATAGGGGCTCCTGAGTGGGTTTTCTGAATGCCATTGGAGTCACTCTGGTAGTCCTAGGTACAAGAAGTGGAACAGGGTTCAAGGCAGACTTTAGGAAGCAGAGCAGCCCCTCTGGGTGCAGCAAAGCAGTCCTCTGAAGTACACAGCAGGCCACAGAAGCACACAGTCTTCTAAGAGTCCCTCCGCAGGCCCAGAACGTGAACTGAAGAGTGGGTCTGAGGGTTCTATTTTTATACTTGATGCTTTCTTTGAGGTAGAAGTTTCTAGAGAATTTCCTTTGAAGTGCTTGGGGTTTCCTGCATCACCTGCCCTGGATTCAGCCTAGCTGAAGGCACAATGCACTGGTGTCCTTTTTATAAAGGTAGGGCACAGCCTATTGATTTGCAAGTGTGACTGTGCTCAGCTCCGCTTCCCCATTCTTCAGCAGTGCTTAATATGAGCCAGTGGTTTCCAGGACTCAGCACCAGCACTTATTTTACTGGGCCTGGTCTACAGATGTTTTCACCAGTTGGTGGTGGTCCCAAATTTAAAATGAAATGAAAGATACACCTCACTTGATGAACTGCTTGGTATATCTTCAGGCTGGCCTATGTTGATCCAGGAACTAGGCAATGCTTTTGATGATGTAACCAGGTCTGAACACAGTGATTCGAAGAAGTTCTGTTCTCATCTCACTCTAGTTTTGCCCATTTGTCACTGCGCCTGTGCACTCTATCCTGAGGCCCTCCGGGCTAAAGTGAAATTCATTCCCCAACCAGCAGCACGCCAGGAGGCTCCCCCACCAGTAATTTACATATTTTGCCCCGGGGAGGTGGCGGTCCCCAGGGCTGTGGTGGAAGCCGTAAGACCTCCCCCGCATACCTTTAAAAGAAATGTCTGCACCTGGGAAGTGGCGGTCCCCGGGGCTTAGACTAGATTTAGGACGGGGGCCCTGTGAGCCCCCCTCCTATGTTTACGCAATGCCCATGAGACCTGGCCCACCTGGGGGCCGATAATGAATGAATGAAGCATGGGAGTCCGCGCTTCATTTTAAAAAAAAATTTTGGCCGGATCCAGTGGGAACCCCAGGCCCCAGAAACACCCTGACCCCCTAGGCCTCTTTTTTGTTTACATTAAAAAGATGGGTGTCAACACTTCCTGGTTGAAATGTTGGCAGCCAATTACATTACAGTAAAAGTTTGGGCTCCCAGATATCTCTATTTTTTTAACTTAAATATCTCTGAAACTACAAAACAGATTTACACCAAATCATAAAAAAGCATGCTTGCTGGACCAACAACTAGCTTTCTTCAAAATTTGGTGAAATTCCGTTCAGCAGTTCGGGCTGTAGTCATGTTCAGAAAACGAAAAATCCCTATAGGCATAAGATGGGAAAAATGCATTTTGGGAACCCCCCTTTTTTCTGGGCCCCCGCTTGATTGATCACCCCGAAACTTTCAACACAGCAGCTGGAACAAAAAGAGGAAGTTTTGTGAAAATTTCAAGCGGCGCCAAAGTTATTGGCAAAACAAAAAGAACTTTTTCCTATGGAAACGTTGGTCCTAACTATAACTACCTACTGGCGCTGTCAATTCTCTTGAGCTCCCCCAATGAAATTGCTTGTGAAGTAATTTAAACATTTGTGTATGATGGCATTTTGAATGAGCACTGAGGAAGGCATAGTGCCGAAATGCATTTGCTTTAAATAAAACAAACAAAAGTCCGTTGAGTGCTGAGGTCCTGCTTTTTGGAGCTGCAATATTTTACGTCATTCACCCTTCACGTCTACAGGAAATAGCGCCCGTCCAGAGTTCGGCAGCAAAGGGTGAACTTGGAGCTTTCGAGATATATATATATATATATATATATATATATGCTTAAGGATTTACGAGAGCTGGAGATGGAAACTGATGATATGTTAGGCGCAAGTGGGACACAAGGGTCTCTCAGAAACATTGGGGAGAGGGGCACGGATTTATCGGAAACTTGTGCCAAACCAGTTACTCCCTTCAAAATGAAAAGCAAGTTTACACCCATTATGCCTCGTGACGCACTGGACATATTTAATGAACAAATTGTGGCACAGGTCAGAAATTGAACAGGACTGTGAACACGTCCAAAACTAAACTTACAAACCAGGAGAGGAGATATCACCAGCTGATAACAAAATTAAAGCAAGAAAATAAGGTGGTGATAAGGATCGCAGACAAATGCGAAAACATAGTTTTATGGTCTTTGGAGGAGTATTTAAAGGAAGCTAATAGACAGTTAAGTGACCAGGAATGTTACAAAAATGTTCCATACAAAAGTTTAAAGAGACACAAGATCACTCCTTTACATAATTGCTTGCATGGAAGAGCATGGGCCTTCTAAATTGGCATGAATACAAATATTTGAAAAAGGTACATCCGACTATCTCTGTCATATATGTTGTGCCAAAAATACACAAAGACATACAAAGACCACCTGACAGGCCGATAATAGCGGCATGTGATGGGCCCCTCGAACACGTGTTGAGATTTAGAGATTTCTTTCTGCAAGGACATGTTGAAAACCTGAAATCATATGTACAAGAAACTGGGGACTTTATACGTAAAATTGGTAACATCCAATGGAATCAGGAATATTTATTGATAGCCCTGGATGTGTCATCACTGTATACTTGCATTAGAAACACAGATAGCATTCGGGCGGTACAATACTTTGTATACAATAGACCAATCAAATATACACATCACAACAAAATGTTGTTGAATATGTTGCTCTTTTGTCTGGAAAACAATCTGTTCATGTTCCATAACCAAATGTACCAGCAAACGCAAGGGGTAGCCATGGGGGCCAGCTTCTCTCCCAGCTATGCCTGCTTATTTATGGGCTGGTGGGAGGAGCTGGTCCTCATGCGAAAGTTTGAACAAGAGTACACATCAAATGTTATCTCTTGGAGGAGATTTATAGATGACCTTTTCATTATATGGTGTGGAACTAAACAAAGTGCGGTTGAGTTTATAGATCAAATTAGCAACAATGATATTAATCTAAAATTTACTTGAACTATAAGTAAGGAAGAAGGGACATTCTTAGATGTACAGGTTAAAGTGGCAGGCAACAAACTATCTACATCCTTGTTTAGAAATCCCACTGCTGGTAACACCCTATTGCACGCTACGAGCGCACAACCTATACATCTTAAAAATAGTATCCCCTATGGGGAAATGTTGTGCATCAGGCGTATTTGCAGCGATAAAGAGGATTCTGACAACAAACACACTGAATGCCGCACTCGTTTTTTAACCAGAGGCTATACCACTGATATAGTAGATGCAGCAATAGTTAAATCCAAAGCAAGAGCACGGGACGATTTATTAGAGCATTCTGCTAAAAGCAGGAACAAAATAAACCCTAATAATAAGACACAGGAATCTACCAGGCTTATCCTGGCTTTCTCCAAACAGGAGAAACAATTGAGAGCGATACTTAGACGTAACTGGCCCATTGTACGAGATGATCCTATCATTGGCATACTTTTAACTCCAAATCCAGCTATTGCTTGAAAAAAAACAGCCAGTATAGGACATGCTCTGGTTAAAAGCAACATGGAGGAAGTAGCAAAAGGAACATGGTTGACAACCAGAAAGGGATATTTTAAGTGTCCTACATGCAAAGCTTGCCAATATGGTGCAGACACAACTTCAATTCAGACTGTATTCAACACGAGATTGCTAAACATAAAACAGTTCTTAACATGCAAATCAGACTATGCTGTTTATGTTTTAGAATGCAGCTGTAAATTGAAATATATAGGCAGCACAAAACTAGCCGTACATAAAAGAATATTACAACATATAAGGGCCATAACAAACAATGACTCTACCTATCCAGTGGCAAGGCACTTTAAAGAACATAGTAATAGTGACCTAAAACAACTCAAATATTATGCAATCAAAACAATACTGCCACAAAAAAGAGGGCGAGATAGGGAAACCATGTTAAGACGTCTAGAAACGAAATATATCCTAGAATTTGACTCCAAACAGCCGGGGGGCCTGATTACCACTGAGGACCTGCATACATTCCGATATTCTCCTAGAAATGTTATCAAATGTAATACAGGATACCACACTGTATATTGAATATGAATACAAATATGGCTATGAAAATGTATCTTTAAATGGAAAATGCATCCAGAAAACAGTAAGAGAGTATACATGCTAATATCAAAGAGGTTTTTAAATTATGTATGTATTTATTCATTTTAGCTAGGCGATTATTTATCCCATATGACTTTGTATGTATATTTTATGTATATTTTATGTAAGACATGTAATTAATATATGGTCAAAAAATCGGCTGCTACTTGAAATAATGTATTCATGAACTGACAAAATCCTCTATAGTAGTTAAACAAATCCCTGATAGCTTTTTTTTGATCTGGCAGTTCATGGAGTGGGAAGAGTCGAGGATGATGCTGAGGTTGTGTGCGTGGTCAGTGGGAATGGGTGGGTTCCCGAGGGTGGAGGGCCACCAGGTGTTGTCCCAGGCGGAGTTGCAGGATCCGAAGATGAGGACCTCGGTCTTCTCTGAGTTGAGCTTCAAGCAGCTGTCTTTCATCTAGGCTGCCACGTTCTTCATTCCTTCCTAGAAACAGAGTCTGGTGTCTTCGGGATTCTTCATGAGTGAGAGGATGAGCTGGGTGTTGAAGTAGAAGGATACAATGCTGAGCCCATGCTGTCTGATGATGGCAGCAAGAGGGGCCATGTAGATGTTGAAGAGCGTGGGGCTGAGTGATGAGCCTTGGGGTATCCGCAGCTGATATCGGGGGGTTCGGAGAGGAAGGGAGGGAGTCTGATCCTTTGGGTTCTGCCAGAGAGAAAGGATCAGATCCAGTCGAGGGCGGCTCCTTGTATCCCTGCATCGTGAAGTCTGGCTGCAAGGGTGCGATGAGAAACGGTGTCGAAAGTAGCGGAGAGGTCTAGAAGGATCAGGGCTGCGGTGTGTCCCTGGTCGAGTAGCATGCGGATGTCGTCTGTCGCGGCGAGGAGAGTGGTCTCAGTGCTGTGGTTGCTGCGGAATAAAGACTGGGAGGCGTCTAGGATGGAGTTCTCTTCGATGAAGGTGGTCAGCTGGGCTTTTACAAGTCTCTCGGTAACTTTGGCTGCGAAAGGGAGGAGAGAGATGGGCCAGTAGTTTTTCAGGTCCGTTGGGTCAGCCGTGGGTTTCTTGAGGAGGGTTTAAGCTCCGCTCACTTCCAGTCATCTGGGAAGATGCCGGACATGAAGGAGGCATTGATGGTCCGTCCCAGTTCGGGTGAGATGGCGGCAGCGGCCCTGTGGAATATGTGTGGTGGGCAGGGGTACATAGGGGCTCCTGAGTGGGTTTTCTGAATGCCATTGGAGTCACTCTGGTAGTCCTAGGTACAAGAAGTGGAACAGGGTTCAAGGCAGACTTTAGGAAGCAGAGCAGCCCCTCTGGGTGCAGCAAAGCAGTCCTCTGAAGTACACAGCAGGCCACAGAAGCACACAGTCTTCTAAGAGTCCCTCCGCAGGCCCAGAACTTGAACTGAAGAGTGGGTCTGAGGGTCCTATTTTTATACTTGATGCTTTCTTTGAGGTAGAAGTTTCTAGAGAATTTCCTTTGAAGTGCTTGGGGTTTCCTGCATCACCTGCCCTGGATTCAGCCTAGCTGAAGGCACAATGCACTGGTGTCCTTTTTATAAAGGTAGGGCACAGCCTATTGATTTGCAAGTGTGACTGTGCTCAGCTCCGCTTCCCCATCCTTCAGCAGTGCTTAATATGAGCCAGTGGTTTCCAGTACTCAGCACCAGCACTTATTTTACTGGGTCTGGTCTACAGATGTTTTCACCAGTTGGTGGTGGTCCCAAATTTAAAATGAAATGAAAGATACACCTCACTTGATGAACTGCTTGGTATATCTTCAGGCTGGCCTATGTTGATCCAGGAACTAGGCAATACTTTTGATGATGTAACCAGGTCTGAACACAGTGATTCGAAGAAGTTCTGTTCTCATCTCACTCTAGTTTTGCCCATTTGTCACTGCGCCTGGTGCACTCTATCCTGAGGCCCTCAGGGCTAAAGTGAAATTCATTCCCCAACCAGCAGCACGCCAGGAGGCTCCCCCACCAGTAATTTACATATTTTGCCCCGGGGAGGTGGCGGTCCCCAGGGCTGTGGTGGAAGCGGTAAGACCTCCCCCGCATACCTTTAAAAGAAATGTCTGCACCTGGGAAGTGGCGGTCCCCGGGGCTTAGACTAGATTTAGGACGGGGGCCCTGTGAGCCCCCCTCCTATGTTTACGCAATGCCCATGAGACCTGGCCCACCTGGGGGCCGATAATGAATGAATGATGCATGGGAGTCCGCGCTTCATTTTTAAAAACATTTTTGGCCGGATCCAGTGGGAACCCCAGGCCCCAGAAACACCCTGACCCCCTAGGCCTCTTTTTTGTTTACATTAAAAAGATGGGTGAAATGTTGGCAGCCAATTACATTACAGTAAAAGTTTGGGCTCCCAGATATCTCTATTTTTTTAACTTAAATATCTCTGAAACTACAAAACAGATTTACACCAAATCATAAAAAAGCATGCTTGCTGGACCAAAAACTAGCTTTCTTCAAAATTTGGTGTAATTCCGTTCAGCGGTTCGGGCTGTAGTCATGTTCAGAAAACGAAAAATCCCTATAGGCATAAGATGGGAAAAATGCATTTTGGGAACCCCCCTTTTTTCTGGGCCCCCGCTTGATTGATCACCCCGAAACTTTCAACACAGCAGCTGGAACAAAAAGAGGAAGTTTTGTGAAAATTTCAAGCGGCGCCAAAGTTATTGGCAAAACTAAAAAAACTTTTTCCTATGGAAACGTTGGTCCTAACTATAACTACCTACTGGCGCTGTCAATTCTCTTGAGCTCCCCCAATGAAATTGCTTGTGAAGTAATTTAAACATTTGTGTATGATGGCATTTTGAATGAGCACTGAGGAAGGCATAGTGCCGAAATGCATTTGCTTTAAATAAAACAAATAAAAGTCCGTTGAGTGCTGAGGTCCTGCTTTTTGGAGCTGCAATATTTTACGTCATTCACCCTTCACGTCTACAGGAAATAGCGCCCGTCCAGAGTTCGGCAGCAAAGGGTGAACTTGGAGCTTTGGAGATATATATATATATATATATATGCTTAAGGATTTACGAGAGCTGGAGAGGGAAACTGATGATATGTTAGGCGCAAGTGGGACACAAGGGTCTCTCAGAAACATTGGGGAGAGGGGCACGGATTTATCGGAAACTTGTGCCAAACCAGTTACTCCCTTCAAAATGAAAAGCAAGTTTACACCCATTATGCCTCGTGACGCACTGGACATATTTAATGAACAAATTGTGGCACAGGTCAGAAATTGAACAGGACTGTGAACACGTCCAAAACTAAACTTACAAACCAGGAGAGGAGATATCACCAACTGATAACAAAATTAAAGCAAGAAAATAAGGTGGTGATAAGGATCGCAGACAAATGCGAAAACATAGTTTTATGGTCTTTGGAGGAGTATTTAAAGGAAGCTCATAGACAGTTAAGTGACCAGGAATGTTACAAAAATGTTCCATACAAAAGTTTAAAGAGATACAAGATCACACCTTTACATAATTGCTTGCATGGAAGAGCATGGGCCTTCTAAATTGGCATGAATACAAATATTTGAAAAAGGTACATCCGACTATCTCTGTCATATATGTTGTGCCAAAAATACACAAAGACATACAAAGACCACCTGACAGGCCGATAATAGCGGCATGTGATGGGCCCCTCGAACACGTGTTGAGATTTAGAGATTTCTTTCTGCAAGGACATGTTGAAAACCTGAAATCATATGTACAAGAAACTGGGGACTTTATACGTAAAATTGGTAACATCCAATGGAATCAGGAATATTTATTGATAGCCCTGGATGTGTCATCACTGTATACTTGCATTAGAAACACAGATAGCATTCGGGCGGTACAATACTTTGTATCCAATAGACCAATCAAATATACACATCACAACAAAATGTTGTTGAATATGTTGCTCTTTTGTCTGGAAAACAATCTGTTCATGTTCCATAACCAAATGTACCAGCAAACGCAAGGGGTTGCCATGGGGGCCAGCTTCTCTCCCAGCTATGCCTGCTTATTTATGGGCTGGTGGGAGGAGCTGGTCCTCATGCGAAAGTTTGAACAAGAGTACACATCAAATGTTATCTCTTGGATGAGATTTATAGATGACCTTTTCATTATATGGTGTGGAACTAAACAAAGTGCGGTTGAGTTTATAGATCAAATTAGCAACAATGATATTAATCTAAAATTTACTTGAACTATAAGTAAGGAAGAAGGGACATTCTTAGATGTACAGGTTAAAGTGGCAGGCAACAAACTATCTACATCCTTGTTTAGAAATCCCACTGCTGGTAACACCCTATTGCACGCTACGAGCGCACACCCTATACATCTTAAAAATAGTATTCCCTATGGGGAAATGTTGTGCATCAGGCGTATTTGCAGTGATAAAGAGGATTCTGACAACAAACACACTGAATGCCGCACTCGTTTTTTAACCAGAGGCTATACCACTGATATAGTAGATGCAGCAATAGTTAAATCCAAAGCAAGAGCACGGGACGATTTATTAGAGCATTCTGCTAAAAGCAGGAACAAAATAAACCCTAATAATAAGACACAGGAATCTACCAGGCTTATCCTGGCTTTCTCCAAACAGGAGAAACAATTGAGAGCGATACTTAGACGTAACTGGCCCATTGTACGAGATGATCCTATCATTGGCATACTTTTAACTCCAAATCCAGCTATTGCTTGAAAAAAAACAGCCAGTATGGGAAATGCTCTGGTTAAAAGCAACATGGAGGAAGTAGCAAAAGGAACATGGTTGACAACCAGAAAGGGATTTTTTAAGTGTCCTACATGCAAAGCTTGCCAATATGGTGCAGACACAACTTCATTTCAGACTGTATTCAACACGAGATTGCTAAACATAAAACAGTTCTTAACATGCAAATCAGACTATGCTGTTTATGTTTTAGAATGCAGCTGTAAATTGAAATATATAGGCAGCACAAAACTAGCCGTACATAAAAGAATATTACAACATATAAGGGCCATAACAAACAATGACTCTACCTATCCAGTGGCAAGGCACTTTAAAGAACATAGTAATAGTGACCTAAAACAACTCAAATATTATGCAATCAAAACAATACTGCCACAAAAAAGAGGGCGAGATAGGGAAACCATGTTAAGACGTCTAGAAACGAAATATATCCTAGAATTTGACTCCAAACAGCCGGGGGGCCTGATTACCACTGAGGACCTGCATACATTCCTATATTCTCCTAGAAATGTTATCAAATGTAATACAGGATACCACACTGTATATTGAATATGAATACAAATATGGCTATGAAAATGTATCTTTAAATGGAAAATGCATCCAGAAAACAGTAAGAGAGTATACATGCTAATATCAAAGAGGTTTTTAAATTATGTATGTATTTATTCATTTTAGCTAGGCGAATATTTATTCCATATGACTTTGTATGTATATTTTATGTAAGACATGTAATTAATATATGGTCAAAAAATCGGCTGCTACTTGAAATAATGTATTCATGAACTGACAAAATCCTCTATAGTAGTTAAACAAATCCCTGATAGCTTTTTTTGCACACATCCCACTCAAGCACTTTAAATTCCGACACGAAATTATAAATTGTTATAATCGCAATATAAACTTCATACCAGCCGCGAAAAGGTTTAGCATTATGCACATGCGAACAGGGCTATAAATCAACTTGGACGTTCCAACGGAATTTACTTCTACAACCAGATTATATTCAGTTTATGTCTAAAGTTATCCAGGAATTTTTTGAGTTAAATAATGAATCGGCCTCAGTTCCAGTTGTCTGGGACACATTCAAATCAGTAATACGGGGAGAGACACTAAAATACGCTAATTTTCAACTTAAGAACAAGCGTGATAAATTTAGAAGGGATTGTGATATGGTTCTACATGCAGAGACACGGCTAGCTGAATGCATCAAATCGAATAGCGATATAGATGAATCCCAACTTGATTTATCGATTAAACGCAGCTCCGTTTACGCTCACATAGCTGATCAAGTAGCTCTACAGCATATTCAACATCGGACTGAAAGTTATGAATTGAGTGAACAAACCGGAAAAGTCTTAGCACAAAGATTACGCCAAAAAGCCACTGATAATCAGATTCTTAAAATTCAAGATCTTCACGGGGGCTTTAAAACCTCCAAAGCAGATATACTTGCAGCTTTTAATGAATTTTATCAACTGTTGTATCATCAACCAGATAGTGCTTCTGATCTTTCTTTAAAACACTATCTTGATAAGATTAATACTATAGAAATGTCTGCAGAACATGTGGAGTCTCTCAGTGCTCCAGTCACCTAGGAAGAGATTGAAGTAGCTATTACTGGTCTTGCTGTTGGAAAAGCCATGGGTCCTGATTCCATTCCTCTGGAATTCTATCGAGTATTTAGAGGAATTTTAAAGCCAGAACTAATGAAGATTTTTTGTTCGGCTTTTGCTGGCAATCCACCTGAATCATGGTCTTATACTACAATAGTAATTTTTAAAAAGAAAGGTAAAAACAGCGAAGAATTAGGCTCATATCGACCCATCTCTTTGATTTCCACCGATAGCAAAATTTATTCCAAAATTCTCGCTAATAGACTGAATCCACTGATGCCGACCCTTGTGTCTATTAGACAACATGGCTTTATAGTGAAAAGAGACACTACAGACCATGTTAAAAAAATAATAGCACTATTAGACTGGGCCCAGATCTCTGAATCCCCGGTTGCGGTGGCCCTGTTGGACGCAGAAAAAGCACTCAACAGGGTCTCCTGGGAATTTCTTTGGTCTGTCATGCTCTGGATGGGCTTTCCCATCTCATATATTAATGCAGTGAAAGCCCTTTATATTCAACCTAAAGCTGCCATAAGAATAACCAACTCTCTTTCTAAGGGCTTTGCGATAACAAGGGGGACTAGACAAGGTTGTCCCTGTTCCCCCTTGCTGTTTGCTTTATATCTTGAACCATATCTTCGTAATCTATTCTTGGCGTCCGATATTATACCTGAAAAAATTTATACTAATTTATTTAAAATCTTCGCCTATGCGGATGATGTTGCCGTAACTACCATAGATATCAGTCGTGCATTACCAAAAATAACTCTTGTGGCCGAAGAATTTGGTGTGCTATCTGGTTATAAATTAAATCTAGCCAAAACTCAATTGATTCATTCTAATTTTGGCCGACCTAATGAATTGGTTTTTGATCTGGAAGCCCAATATCTGGGGATAACGATCTCATCCAGGGTTGATGAGATTGTACGCTTAAACATTGAGCCTGTTCTGAATTCCTCTAATAAAACTCTTGAGAGACTAAATAATTTGCATTTCTCTCTTTATGGTCGAGTCAATATTATTAAAATGCTAATTTTACCAAAGTTTCTATATTTATTTCGAACCATACCACTCTTGTTCCCGGCATATTACTTCACAAAAATTGATAGAATGATCTCCAGATTTTTGTGGGGGTATCACCGCTCTCGTCGAGCGTTGAAATGGTGTTTCTTGCCCAGGCTGAAAGGGGGGTGGGGTGTCCCTAATTTTCGGCTGTACTATTGGCTCATTTCTCTAAGATTTATGGGTATACTTCTTTTTTCGGATATAGTTACTGAAGATTCCGCTTATCCCTCAGTCTATGAATTACTGCTAGGTAAGGCGGCTCCTCAATGCTTAGTCAAAATCATCGAACCTAGTTATTATAAAAAAACTAAATGTAAGATTATTTTAGCCTGTGCTACAATTTGGCGACAATTTAGGAATACAATTCTTGGTTTGGGTGAAATTAGTTACTATTCTCCAATATTCAATAATTCTGCCTTACCTGCGGTTTGTCATGACCAAATCATCAGAACATGGTTTTTTTCAGGAATACAGATCTTGGTAGATTTATATGAAGAGGCTCAATTCTCTTCATTCTCAGCTCTCCGAACTAAATATGGTTTACCACAATATCATTTTTTTAAGTATCATCAGATTCGAAGTTTCCTAGAATCGAAAAGTCTTCTTATTAATTCTTGTATGAACTCTAATAAGATATTAGAAATTATTAGGAAAACAAAGAAAACAGGCCCAGCTTATCAAATGATTATTAATCAACTTGATGATGATTTATCCTCTGTAGAGAGCAAATGGCTAAGGAAGCTAGATTTAGTAGATATCGATATAGGAAGATCAATCGATATATCCATGAAGGTACTCTTTAATGGATCCCTTCAAAGTTAACATTTTATGTCTGTCTTCGATCTTTATTACTCTCCCGCTAAGATAGCTAAGTGGAAGGTTGGCGGCGAATCCAGATGTAATCGCTGTAATGAGGTGGATGCGGATTCTATCCATATGTTTTTTACATGTGAAAAACTTCGCCGGTTTATTACTGATATTGAATTTTTTATTAATAATAATCTCGGATTAGTTGTGAAACTCTCTCCTGAACTGGTCATTTTTGGTGTTCAAGCAGATCAGTCTGGGATAAGACCTACTGCTGAAGAAGCTTTGTTGTTTATTTGTATGTCCGTTTTCCGCTTCTGCATCACCTCTCGCTGGATTGATATTGAACCCCCGACTTTTCATCAATGGCAATGCAAGCTACTTTCCATTTTTCATATAGAAATGGCTATGTATAGGCTCAAGGGGATAAAGAAAAAAAGGCAAGGACTAAAAATTTGGGATCCAGTCACTAAATGGATGTAAGAAACTTTCCCTATTTTTTTGTACTTTTGCTGTCTGTATTTTATTTATATTACGCTGGCTTTCTTTTACATTGCTCAATGTATGACTGTTTGTTGATGTAAAACTCTAAATAAATTAAAAAAAAAAAAAAAGCATTATGCACTTCATTCATTTTTTAATTCATTTTTTAGTTCATAATGCACCTTACATATCAATATAAATATTTTTCGTTTTTATGATGAGTTTTAATAATAATTTTTGTATTATGCACATCGTCACTTTAGCTATAAATATTGTATAATAGCAGATGGTGATGATTTTCACTTTTATTATGGGGACATGCACTTTAACTTTTAAGCCATCAACTGGTTTTATGTTAGGACCACTTAAAATGGATTTAAGCTGTAATAAGTGTCCATTTCATGAAGAAAATACATACGGTCCTTTTAACTGTTGACAACATACTTCAAACGTAAATGGAATATAAACGCTGATTTTATAGGTTGTATAAAATTGTTCTTAAATTGGATCCTATAACACATTATATGATTATAATGATTATTAATATCAAAATGGGATTTTACCAAGGATATAGTATGTTGTCTATCTCTATTTGACAAATAGTTAGCACTAGCACTTTTAAAAAGCGTGTTACACTGTCTCAGCCCTGTCATGTGATCAAGGCCGTAAACCGGCCGAAACGCGTATATATAGAGGGCGTCAATTGGCAAAATGAGACCTCAGATCCCAGCATGCATTTGAAAATGAACTTCTACCAAGGGAGGAGCACTGAAAACCCCCAATTACGGAAGCACGCAGGGGAAATGCGGTAGCCATAAATCACCTCCGCTGACACGGCCTCTGAGGAGATGCAAACAGCGGCATCGAAACGCGTCAGGCCATGGACTTCAAAGGGATGTTAAGCTGCCTGCTTGGTTTAAATAGAGTTTGTTACTCACCTGCAGTATTGTGCGGCCTCAAGCTTCTGGGTGTTTTGCTTCCGCAATTTTGGTTACATATATATATATATATTCACTGAAAAAAACATAGGTTTCAGGGGCGTTATAGTTAGCTGAACATTTCCCTCATACAAAAACCTAGAAATTCCCCTATTATAGTTAGTTCAGCTAACTATGACTCGTGCCCCCGCAATGCACTGCTGATTACATCACATATTACATCACTCATGACATGGTCAGTGACATCACTGATGACATCACTGATGACATCTCAAATGACATCACTGATGACATCATCCATGTGATAAATTAGTGCATCTTCTCACACCCTAATCTAACCTTTGATACACCGACTCAAAATTTCAGACGGCCATTTTGAAAACCATAGATACTCCAATACCAATATCTACATACCCACTCATTGACTCTTAGGTCTACATACACCTCCACTCACTCACCTGTACAGTCACTCATACTTACAGTCACTCAGTACAGGACTATCATATGCATTTATACACCTATATAGACACTCACACACCACCAATCATCCATCGAGGTACTGACACACCTAGTCAGTCATGCAAATAATTAATCACAGTCCAATTTACTCACCTATACAGTTATACACACACAAGTTCACTTACTCATAAAAATACTACCACATTCTTACGCTCTTATACAATTACTGATACAAGCACTAGCTCATACATACACTCACTCTCACAATCACACACTCTCACATATAGCCAGTTGTATACTCTTACACACATATATACTACCTTTCACATATGTAGTTACTGTCACATGTACCACTGAGATATACATTCAATCACTAACACAACCATACACACACTCACCCACCCATGCAGTCCATCACAGATGCACTCTTAAAACCATGCACCCATAGAATCACCCACTCACACATCTATGCACAGTCATACACACCCTACCCACACAAACACTCAGGCACCCATGCAGATACTCAGACAACCAATCAATAACCCATATAGACACTAACTTAGCTATTCAAAAAACCATGCAGCCACTTATACACCAACAGATAGACAGATACAGACATTCACACAGTTTAGTCACTAGTCTGCAGTAAGATACGTTTAATGACTCACTTATAGAGTCAGTCACGCACCTACTAAATCATCCATTCACACACTTATACACCCACTCATTCTTCCATAGGCCTTTCCCTATATATATTAAACATATTTAAATTTTACAGAAACACAGACTCACTGGATGATGTCATCAGTGATGTCATTTGAGATGTCATCAGTGATGTCACTGACCATGTCATGAGTGATGTAATATGTGACGTCAGCAGCAGTGCATTGCGGGGGCGCGAATTATAGTTAGATGAACTAACTATAACGGGGGAATTTCTAGGGTTTTGTACGAGGGAAATGTCCAGCTAACTAAAACGCCCCTGAAACCTATGGTTTTTTCAGTGAATTTCTAAGGTTTTTTAAATGCCAATTCCTAACTATAACGTGCATGAAACCTATGGTTTTTTCAGGTAATTTCAAAAGTTTTTTAAATGCTAACTCCTATCTATAACTTATCTCTAAAGCTATGATGTTTAATGATTTTCATTGGATTTATACATTTTTGTATTTCAGTGTTTCAATTCCTTTAATTATGTTTTTTTAAATACTTTTTTATCACCATTTTTTTGACTTATTTTTTCAATTAATTCTTTTAAAATTTAAAAATATTTTTTTTTATTGTTTTTTTTTAAATTGATAATTAATGTTTGTTTTTTTTAATGTTTTTTAAAATATTTTTTAAACTATATTTTCATTTTTTTTTTTCATTTTCAGTTTTTTTTCCTTGCATCCGCGCAACCAACGCGCTAGGAACCGCACACCCAACGCAAGAGAAACCGTGCACCCAACACGTTAGGATGCGCGACTCCTAATTTTACCGTAAAAAAAAAAATAGCCCCTATCACTAATTTTTATTATCCCCGGGGAGCCCATCCCCCGGGGTTTATTAAACAACGTTGGAGACTGTGGGGGGAGCCCCAACGCCCCCAGGGTCCCAGCGTCCTTCGGGAGCTGGCATTCCTTTTCCACATGGGGAGCTGCTGACATGCAGCTCCCCGTGTGGAAAAGCAATATCGTTTGGATTTTGAAAGAGAGAGCAGGTTTCCCTGCTCTCTCTTTCAAAATCCTAATGAAGTTTGCTATGGGAGGGCGGGAGAAGTGAGTCGAAAACTAGTATTGAAAATTTCGTGAGGATCAAGCAACACCAAAGTTATTAGCAAATGAAAAAACACTTTTCTTATGGAAACTAGGTCCTAACTATAACTACCTACAGTATGTAAGATATATATATATATATATATATGGCCCCCTTTGATCAATCTCCATGAAACGAAAGTGCTAGATTTTTGATAGTTTGTGCATGGAAAGTTTTGTGGTGATGTCTCAACCGATGGCTGAGAAAAAATGGGGTCCTAAAATGCTAAATCCCCATGCATTTTCCATAGACTTCTTTAGGTAGGGCTACAGCAAAAACTGGTAAATGGAATTACACCAAATTTGGCAAGAAGCTTGATCTTGGTCCACAGATTGTGCATTTTGTGATTTGGTGTAAATCCATTCAGTAGTTTTTTGAGAAATTAAGGTTAAAAAATAATTGTATATCCAGACTTTTCAGTCTGCAAGACTCTTGAGAGACTCTCGCAGGAGCGCCAATTCAAAAGTGGAGCGGTCTGAAGCAGCTTTATTTCCCTTGGGCCATCTCACTCCCACGGATGTCAGATTCATGCAGGAGCGAGTGCTCTGATTGGCATGAGAAATGTTGCTCGCAGCCATTACAGGACTCGGGGACTTAGCCCTCGTCTTGAACATGTAAAAAATAATAATTATATATATATATAATATATATATCAATAAGGGGGACGGGTAGGGCTTCCATGACCTCCTGGACCCTATGGGGGGACCCAGAGGGCTCCTATGGGGGACCCAGAGGGCTCCTATGGGGGACCCAGAGGGACTCCCGGGTCAAAAACAATATAGAAATCTGCAAAAATTGCTGCAATCCTGTGGGATCTAAAAAAAAACATAAATGGCGGCTGGGGCCACTTTGTTTAATTAATGGGAGGTGGAGTATGCCCTCCTCCTCTAACTGTTACAGGCCCCTGGGGGTCCCACCTCGGGGGCTGAAAGGAATGTATATGGGGAGGGGAGATATGCAGCGCCACTCCTGAGCCACGACAGACCATGGGGGACCCACGACCTGGCCTAAATTAATCTATATGGGAAGGGGTGATGCACGTCCCCATCCCTCCGAGAGCCATGACAGGCCACAGATAGCCCACCTCCGGGACCAACATTTTTCAAACTGGGGAGAGGGGCCTGCCTGGCCCCCCTTCTTGACCCTTTATTGGCCCTGGGGACTCCATACCCTTGGCTGGCTCACTAGCTATGACCCAGGTGGCCCACCCTGGGGAAATAATTGTTTCCCTGCCCGCATCGGCGTGGCTAGGGAAACCTGTGCTTGCTCCCACTTGGCAGGAGTATTTTTGACTCTCCTGCCAACCCGGACCAAAAATAAAGTCTGCTCCCGCCACCTGGGAGCAGACTTTTGATCTGTTTCCTTACCCACAATGATGTGGGCAGGGAAACTAATCAAAATATTGCTCCCACCCAAAGGGTGCTCCTTCCAAGCGTGACCAATGCCGACTCTCGCAGTATGCAGGAGCTGGCTGGGTCACGGGGAGTAAGGCTTAGGGAGGGGGGCCATGCGGTCCTCCTCCACTTTAATGATAAAAAACGGCCTTAGTGATGCATGGTAGAGGCATTGCATGGTAATATCCGTGTTGTTAAGGCTGTTTCCCACCTACTACAGATCTTCACTTTCCTCCCTCTAAACTGGGCAGTCTAACTCTGATACTTGGCCTCAGCCCTGCTTAATGAAATAGAGTTCTATAATGTGCACCGTTATCTCAGAAGATATCTAATTTTACTCCTAAAGAGACAGGTGGTACCACATCATTTTCAAAAGGTTGGTTCCCTCCTCTACCCACCTGTCCATTTCTCTTCACAAGCATCACATAGTCACTGGCCAACAGACAAATTACATAATTATGCCACAGACTAAGCAGCTATTTCTCACGTGCTCTCTGGATTCCAGATTCCTTTATGTAGAGCGAATATCAAGTAAACGTTACTTATCAATTTAAAACAAAGAACTGCCTTCCAGCATAGCTGGCTAAAGGAGTTAGCTGGAGGTTGACTATGCAGAAAACTGGCAGCACCAATCCATTTTCAGACACGTACACAGAAGTGTAGCTAACTAATGAGTGGTCCCTGGACTGGAATCCAACCCCATTGGTTGGCTTGGTTTTAAATCTAGTGACAGTCCAAGAAGCATTAGCGGATCAAAATTACTAGAGCACCGATTGCAATTTATGACCAGAATTTTTCAAACCATTGTGGAATTTTTCCGACTGACCTATCTACTAATAGTTCAGTTTCCAAGATACCAAATCTAAATGGGTCAAATTTGACCTACCTCATTAGTATTCATGAGGTTGGCCACAAAATGCAACTCACTTTGTTTGGTGGCTATCACAGGGATGGTGGCCTCCAAGGGTCAGCAGACACTATGTCTGTCACGACCTTTCAATAAACACATTATTATTTTACAGCAACCCATTTCCTTAAAGTGAACTAAGCTGCTTTTTGAAAAAGTATTTTTTTCAGATGTTTCTTTGGGAGTAGGTAGTGGTCCCCTGTAGCACTGTCTTCTCTCCCTGAAACTTTTTTCAACATTCACAAAAGGGAAGGGGTCCAAAGGGGACCGTTTCGCTATTTTGAATGGTTTACAGTGATGGCTCATCCAGGGACACCTAATCCTTCTATTGTGTTCATAACTGGGAGGAATATACAAAGACCAACTGCCACCTACACCCAGTCAAGTGACCCAGGAGCAGGATGCAGACACCAAATATTTAGGGCAGGAAAATGCCAACTTTTTAAAAGTTTAGGGTAAAGTGCTAGCAAGGGGATTGTTTATGATAATAATTGGACCTAAGGTTACTCGTTGGCAAATAGAATTAATCCCAAGACAGACATTTATTATTAGTCAAATAAACTCATAAGGAAAAAGGAGAGAGAAACTGGTGTATAGAGGGAGAAACAGACAAATCATGTATATTGTTCTCATGCAAATAAACCAAAGTTGTAGGGTACAAGCTAGTGTTCGAACTGGTGGGTTTTGAGGATGTGGGCAGGTTGTTCCAAATGTAAACTGCCACTGCTGCAAACTACTTTTCGCCACTGCGGTTACTTCTGGTTCCAGGTGTTGCAAGATGACTGTTTCTTGTGGAGCAGAAGGAGTGGGAAGGATGATATTTTTTATAGTTTCCTGGACAGATCCTTCCAGGCATTTAAAGATATTGAACTCCATCCCTTTTCATACAGAGAGCCAGTGTAAATTAAAGTCCATATTTATCCCAACCATGTGATTGCAGTGCCAAGAACTGTGAAATGGAGCCTCTGCTGCAGTCCTGTTAATTTCACCCACCTGCATCTTCTTCCAACGGAGGGTACTTTGAAACAACCTAGTGTTTATTTTAAGAGCATAATAGTTGGAATTAGCACAGAATACATTTGCAATGGGGCGTGGCTTGGACGGCAGCGGTAATGGCTACCTAGTTCCATCGCTCGGCAATCGAAGGAGCGATTCCGAGGCCGTCCTGGAGAAATAAGTGCGGAATTTAAAAAGGAAGCCTGATACGAGCACCACAAAATTGCGGCAATGGCTGAGACGTCCGCGAAGATCACGAGCGGGATCTGAACAGAGGCGTAAGCGTTGATATTACCTTGCCGTGAAGATTTTCCTGAGGCATGAAGGTGGGTGACTTTTTGCCAGCGTTACAACCCCTGTAAAGCGAGAGAGAGTCACCATAATCAGAGCCAGCGTGCAATCTGCCTGGCCCTAAAATGGCTCCCCTAACGTCCGTTATTAGCGCTAACTCATCAACGCAGCGCCACTAAAAACAAGAGTTTCCAACTTGGCCAGTACTGCCTACTACCTTCCACTGCCATTCACAGCTATCCCTCATCTCCTGAAGTTAAGGATAGTACTGCGAGTACCGCAAGCTTACACCATTGAAGCCTGGTCCCAAAATGGCAGCAGAATATTTGAGTGTCCAAAAGTAAAGAAGAGTAAAGAAGAGTGTAGTGACACACACCAAAGCTACTCTGTACAACACTGTACAACGCACACCGAAGCTGCTCTGTACAACACCCTGCCTCTTCATTGCCAGTCATTGCTAGTCAAAGATTGGCATTGTTTATGGTCGTACGCCATACGCCAATACCGCCCTAATAGTGAAGGTACACCTAACACACGCAGTATTCCAAATACTCAATACTCTAAATAAGGCAGGAAACAACCTGGGGCCTACATTTCAGTCACTGGAAACCTCTGCACGCCGAAACCCACTGTCTGAGCCACCTGAAGACTCAGCCTCAGCGCCAGCTACAGTGCCATAGTAACAACCGCCAGAGTGCTGCATACTGGCGGAAATTTAAGCAGAACACTCGTAGAGGTCTTTTGACCTGAGGTTGGAGGTGAGGGGGAAAGGTAGAGTGTACCAAAGCCACTGTAGGCCAATATCAGTCATTGCATGCCGAGGTAGTGGGCACCACAGCCAACGCAAAGCCGTGGAAACAGAGCCAGAACTAAGCCTGATCCCGTGAATGCCCGAGGAACGTTCGGTGACGGTCCCAGACTGCAGCCAGCCCCAGCGCATTCGCGGTTAAACCCCTTAAGGCTGAAAATTAGAGCAAAGCCGGAATGCACCTGCGGACGCCAAACACTCGACAAAAACCAACTCCACCAGCACGGCAGGCATTGCCAATTCTTCCAGAACTACCAACTGAGCTAGCGGTGCCAGTTTAGCCAACACAGCCAACACAGCCTGCACCAATACTGCCGGCTTTACTACCACAACTAGCACAACAAAGAGACAAAACTCTGAGTCAACCTCAAAGTCAACAAATATCTGCACTACAGCGGCATCATCTGCCCATGTAGGCCTGTAACACCTCAACCTTAACCTCGCCCACCAAAACTACCGCTACCTTTAGGTGGATACAGGAAACAGACCCTGGTCTGGCATATATTTTTCATCTCGGCGGATAGATACAACAAGTATCTCAGTCAACATGGCTGACAAAGAATCCAGAGCTACATTCAGAAAGTCAAAAGCAGATACAGCTATCTCAGACTCTCCAATCAAAGCAAACCAGACCTAAATAGCACAATGGACATGATATTAAAAAAATTGGCTGAGGTACATGACCTGGCAAAATCTACAAAACAAAACACTGACTCCATGCAGCTGGAACTCACCGCCATCAGGGCAGACATGAACACAATGAACTCAAAAATCAATGACGCAGAACAAAGAATAAGTGATGTAGAAGACGTTGCCACGCAGGCTGGCAAAGTAATTAAAAAATTATGTGCCATCACAAGCGAGCTTAAGAGACACGCTGCGGAATTAGAAAACCGTAATAGGAGAGGCAACATACAGATTTTCGGAATTCCAGAGGGCTCAGAGGAAGATGCAGGATCCTGCGTGGCTTTTATGGAATCTTGGATACCCATGCTCACTGTGATAAAATTTCAGCACGGCCTAGAACTGGACAGAGCTCATAGGATCCCAACGTTCAACTCATCAAACAGGAAAGGAACTCGACCCATGATATGCAAGCCACCACGCTATCAACATACGGAAGCCATCCTCTACTTCGCCAGGAAAAACCACCAAGTTTTATGGGCAGGCCATCGAATAAACTTCACACAAGACTACTCAAAGTAAACGGTAGATACAAGAAAGGGGTTCCTTCAACTGCGAGACACGTTGAGAAAAAAGAACATCCAATTCTCATTTGCAGGCCCATTTAAGTTCAGAATCCTTGAAAATGGCAAACCATACTTCTTTACAAATCCCAAAGATCTAGAGCAACACTTGGACGCTGCTTCAGTACAAGAGATGAAATTGTCCACAGGGGACTCCAACAAACGGAAGACTTGATATCCTTTCGATAGTTGTAGTTGCTCACTCTTTTTCATGCCTTAAAATCGCACAAATGCAACTGGGTAGTTGCTACGGTGATTGCTTACTGTAGCTCGGCTGTTATGCAGACACAATTAGTTGTGATAATGTTTTATGTTCTGTTTCTATGTCCTTCAGGTCACACGTTGAACCAACCTTCAGACACTTTGTATATTGCATTAAGGGATAGAGTCTGGGTTTGTTTGGACTGGCTAATACTCATCTCGCTGATTAAAAAGTTAACATGGTATACATCAAGTATAACTACTACTAGTGGATAATGATAACTTTGGAGACTATAATAATTGCTACCAGCACCATTGCCATAAAACGAGGTTCTACAGTCAGCTCAATTAACACCTCTCCAGATGTAACATGTTTCAAATTCATATCCTCCAAGTTGCCGGTTGAGGGACCTGCCGTCGTAGCTCCTGCATCCGATTTTCTCAGGGTGGGGGGGGGGGAAGGGGAGGGAGGGGGAGGAGGGTCAGAGGGTAAAAATATTTGTGGTTGTTTTCTTTTTTTCATATGTAAGTTTTATTCTTCCCTTGGATTATGTTGATACAACAGGTATGCTCTATCTCCAGTACAGGGTCAATGTGAATCTAAAATACTACAATGCAGTATTTGACAGTAAGGGTACACAACACCTATACAGGCTGACTCATGCCCATAGCGATCACTAGATATACTTATGTCTCAAATTAAGAATATTGCAGAAGACCTTAATATAGTCTCATTGAATGTAAAAGGGCTTAACCACCCAGTTAAACGTAGGAAAATCTTCGACTATTTGGCAAAGACTAAGGGTGACATCATACTCCTTCGGGAAACTAAACTCTCAGAGGAAGACGTTAGCTTTATTAAACAGAACGGAATCTCCCATATCTCTTGTTCACCGGCAGATCATAAGAAAAAAGGAGTCATTACCCTTACAACAAGGAAATCTGATATCACCACTTTTTCACACACAAATGACGATGAAGGGAGGTTATTAGTCACACACATGAAAAGAGGAGATGATTCTATTCATGTTCTCAACATATATGGCCCTAACTCCGATGAGCCCAACTTCTGGGAGAAGATTTCAGATACGATTGAGAGCTTTCCCCAAGAAGATCTCATCATAGTAGGCGGGGATTTCAATTTACCATTAAACCCACTTATAGATCGTCAATCCAAATACCAGCACACACGTTCACACGAGGTTCTCATTAAAATTTGCTCCAAGTTCAATCTTAAAGACTCTAGGCGCCTCCAACACCCGCACACAAGGGATTATACTTTCTACTCAGCCCCGCATAATTCCTACACTAGGATTGACTACATCTTAATCTCAGGCACATATACACATTTTATAGACCAAACGTATATAGCCCCTAAATTAGTATCGGTCCATTCTTGCATTAACACCAAATTAGCAGGTACCCACTCCACTCTTCCTCCAAAAACTTGTCGTTTTAACGATGAGGTACTATCTGACCCAGTTGACAAAGAACAGATCAAATCAGCTATTCAGGACTACATTAAATGCAACGATCTCCCGGATACAGACACTTTCACTCTGTGAGATGCACTGAAGGAGACTATCGGGGGGTCGTCATTGGAATAAAAGGAAGGATTAATAAAAAAACTGAATTTAGAATTAGATACACTGGAAAAAGAAATTAAACTCCTAGAAGATGAGCATGCCAGAGCGTTAGACAATAAAGACACCCTAGATCAACTAGTTAAGAAGAAATATGAATATAACAAAATTGTGGGTAAACGAGCGGGTGTGTGGATCAATAAATTCAAGTCACTCAATCTCTGCGAAGGGAACAGAGTGGGCAAACTATTGGCCTCATATCTCAAACACAAGCAACGACAATTCACCATTTCCTCAATTAAAGATTCCAATAATAGTATCCAAACAAAACAGAAAGAGATACTACATGCCTTCCATTCCTTCTATGAAGATCTATATAAAAGTAAACAAACAATAAACTCAGAAGAATGCACCAGATATTTAAACTCCCTAAACCTACAGAGATTGTCAGAGTCGGAGAATGCAGCGCTAGGGGAACCCATCTCTGAAAAGGAATTAACTAACTCTATCAAATCCCTCAAAAACAATAAAGCCCTGGGCCCAGATGGCTTCTTGGCCTCCTTCTACAAGGCTTTTGGTGAATCCCTTCAACCAACCTTATTAAAAGTATTCAATAACACTGCTCGTGAAGGACGTACTTCAACATCAATGAGAGAAGCCAATATTATTGTCATACCAAAAGAAGGGAAAGACCCTCTTCTACCAAAGAACTACAGGCCAATTTTACTGATCAATGGGGACTGTAAAATATACGCAAAAATCCTAGCCGTGAGACTGAATTTGGTTCTCCCGAAATTAATCAGTAATTCCCAGGTTGGCTTCCTCAAATACCGAATGTTGAATGATAACACTAGGCTTTTGTGTCACATACTTGAGAAAGCAAGGCTGACGTCTTCCCCCTCTATTGCCATCACCCTGGACGCTGAAAAAGCGTTTGATAGGGTGTCATGGTCATTTCTGAGACACTGTATGCTGTCCTTTAACCTAGGTGTTCCTTATATCGACATGGTTAGGGCTATGTACACATATCCTACCACCCTCATAGCGATCAATGGGTCCCTCTCGGATACCTTCCCGCTAGAACAAGGTACCAGGCAGGGTTGCCCTCTTTCCCCCTCCCTATTTCTCTTAGCTTTAGAACCACTTATTCAAGATATAAAGCGCAATAATGAAATAAAAGGAGTAACCTTTGGAGAGACTCAAGTGAAACTTGCCGCATATGCGGATGATATTCTTATAGTCACGGAGGACCCGAGCTCCTCTAGTAAGGCCCTGATGCACACCATAGAAACTTACTCAACCCACTCAGGGTATAAATTAAACCAATACAAATCCGAAGTTAAACCCCTGAACATTCATTGCACCAAGGAAATACTGGGAGACTCAGGCCTTACATGGCAACCAGGATTTATCAAATATCTGGGGATTGAATTCGGTAGCACTATCTTAGAATCACTACAGAGAAATGAGGCTAACACCCTGGGGAAAATCAAAGCTCTCCTCGAGGCATGGACACCAAGATTCATCACATGGTGGGGGAGGATTGAAAGCATCAAAATGATGATTACGCCCCTAGTGAACTATTTAATAACCATGCTTCCCCTCATACTTTCTGAGGATTTCCATCACAAATTAGATATCCTGCTCTCAAAATTTCTATGGCAAGGGAAGAGAACCAGAATAGGTCTAAAGCAGCTCAGATTAGACAAAGACATGGGGGAGGTTAATCTAGCGGACTTCAAACTTTACCAAACAGCATTTTTAGCAAAGCAGGGATCGTATTGGCTCGTTCCGCCGGAGGAGTATACTCCAGTCTGGCTAGAAATTGAAAAATCATTACTTAAAAACCTCGCCTCAGCAAGCCTTCTAACTCAAACTTCACCAACGTCACATGCTCAAAGTCCATATTCAAAAACAGAAAGTCTGCCCTACTGAAAGTGGGTTAATTATTAGATACCAGAATTCGAAGATCTAATCTTGAGTCCCTGTGGGACAATCAAAAAAATATATACAAAGAGAAGACACTACACAACGAAACCTGGATTGACAGAGGTATTCTTTTCCCATGCCAACTGTTCGATTCAGCTTACCCTCTAACCTTTCAAGAAATACAAACTAGATATAATCTGGACCCCCTGGAGTTCTATAACTTCTTAAAAATAAAGGTCGCACTAACGAAAGCTAAACTTTCGCCGCTATCACCCTCCCTGCCGCAATACATGGCGAGGATAAATCACTTGGGACACCAGGTTTCTTGGATCTACAAATTAATCCACCCACAACAATCTGCCCTCAACAAGAAGATCACATCCTTCTGAGAATCTCACTCCTCCTCCACGATCTCTGAGGCTGACTGGTCTAAAACTTGGCGCTCGGTCTCGAAGAATAAAATCTCTCCAACCCTTTCCCAGACAACGTTTTGGCTCCTAAATAAGGCCTACTGGACACCAGCCCGCTTACACTCACACAAGATTCGAGAAGACCCTACCTGCTGGAACTGCAGTGAAGAGACCGGAGACCTAACCCATCTATTACTATTCTGCAAATGTGTGGAACCCTTTTGGGATAGAGTGTTTGACTTCATCTCTAATCTTTTCTCATGCCCCTTAAAAGGGAACTATACACGTTGACATTTGGCTTCCTCAGGACAGACCCTCTAAATGACAAAGACAGATCGCTTCTAGACCTACTCTTGCCAGCAGCGACTAAGATCATACTAAATAACTGGAAAGACACGCATCTTTCAAATGCTGGATGAACTGGGTCATCAACTTAAGGGGTGCTGACAACATTGCCCTCCAGAACTCGACTTGGAAGCCCCCCCTCAGACACATGTGGGATAGCCTTGATCATTATTTCAAATCACACAAACCGCCATGAACCACGTTTCCTGGCCTGTCCAACGAATCACTTAACTGTGATGCCCTCACGCTAGCTCATTGTACCCTAATAGTCCATAAACACTGTCAATGCATACCATAGATCACTTGATATTCAACATCGGAAACATACTCTGTTATAAAGTATTCTTTTTCAATTTTATAGAATGTGTTTACGTACATTATCATTTGCCAGAGATTTTATAAGGTGACTTACACAACCGTACGTCTACTCCAACTTATGACTGTCTTTTTACCCAGACCATAATTCCTGGCTTGCCATACTGTCACCTCTGTTTAATCATCATTGTATTACGTCTTTACTGGTTTTTTTTTTGTTTGTTTGTTACGCTCTTTTGTCCCTGCATATGTACTTATTGTATGTTTTGATTTGTTTAAAACAACCAATAAAAGAATATTGAAACCAGAATACGTTTGCAATCTTGGTAGGGACCATTTTGTACTAACTCTATGATTTGATGTACCCATTTTAAGAAGTATTTTAAAGCATTTTAGTGATTATTTTAGTAAGCATTTCAAGAAGGATATCAATGAAAAACAATTTTTAAGAATGTTACTGAGCTTTACTGGAAGTGGTCCAATGAGTATTTAGTGAATATTGTGGAGAGTTGCTCATCAGAATTTTACTTAGTGTAGAATCTTTTGGTAATATTTCCTTGAGACCACTTGGAAGTATTTTTCAGACAAGTTTTTCTTCTGAAAATGAAAACACGAAAACCAGTGTTTTATATCTGGCCACATTAATGTTTAGCAACAATGTGCATCAAATTTTTCTTCATATAGACGTACGTTTATAGAAATAATCTCACTAACATAACTTCAGCCTAATTTGTTAATCTATTTTTAAGTGGCATTGAAATGAATTCCAGCTGTGTTTTAATTCTTGGTACATCTAATAACATGTAGTACCAGCCTCTACTGCAGGCTTGTGCTGCTGACTCTGGAGACACCTAGTAACAGATTGTTGCCCTGCTAGCTTTTGCTGCTCAGGGACACCTAGTAGCAGCACGTCAGGCTTGTTTTGCCCAATCTTAGGACACCTAATGATTCAGCAGGCTTGAGCTGCTAGCTCACAGGACACCTAGCAATTGCAAAGCCCATCGGTTTGGCTTCAACGTGCTAATGAATGAAAACAGCACTTGTTTGCATGTGTTAGCACATTATTGCCAGGCCTATTGGCTTTACCATTGCTTTTTTAGAAAGTTAGTTGGCTCTGTTGGAAATTGATGTATCAATTAGCTCTGTCTCATTTGGATTCCAGTACATATATACTGTTCTAGCCCGGCTATCCTTAGCATACATGATTTCTGGACCATTTCAGTAGTAAGATACTGTCTTCTATATTAACACAGTCCTCATTTTAACGTGAGCCTAAGAGTGACTCAAGGCTGAGCTCAGGACACTATGCAACATCAAACAACAAGAAAGAGACATCCGGCAAAAATGCCCCCATAGACCTAGGACACACTTTCTCCCTTTGTAACCATACAAATTGATGCTGTTGTGGACTTTTAGGAGGCAGGTTCGACTGTAACTATTGTATTGTATGCAGCAAATCACTCCTAGAGTTGAAAGAGAGCAACATTCTTACATAGTCAGAGTGTTAAGTGGGAAGTGTATGACACCGCGGCACATGAGGATATCTTGAACATTATCCACATGGGTCCAGTTTTCTTCCTCCCATAAACCACTTCTAACCTACTGTGACTGAGAGGCTAGTGCAGGTGTGGTATTCGTACCTCGCTACTGCATCTGCATGGGCCCTACCAATCACCTCTGAACCAGGCCTTAGAAGCAACTGCCCAATATACATTTGGGTTTCTGACAGGACTCCCACTGAAGGGGTCCCTCACCATTCTATTCCTTCACTCGCACATGTTGATGTGAGACAAAGCACAAGACACATCTCACACTTACGGAACATGCAGAAGGGATGACATTCATGGGTGTGGGCTGACAGGTAGGAAGACCGCTGATAAACTACCTAAAGGTTTGTTATGGCACAATCCTGTAAGTGAGGAGGAGTTCAGAAAGCTGAGGTGCTGAAGATAAGTGGAGACCAAGAAGACCCCAAACGTCAGTGAAGATACCGACAGTCTAGATAGAGCAGTGGAGGAACACTAAGACCGCCTCTTTTGGGGTAGAGGTCCTGCTCTATCATTCCACACTGATGGGACATTACATTCTTTACAGAGGTAAAGAGTCCTCACTGCCACAGACCAAAGGACCACATGTTGTAGTAAAGTTTTCCTTATGTTTTATTGTACTTTACAAACTTCTAAATCAGAGAACAGATATTTGCCTTTTTTTTAAGTGACTGCTAATGACTATCCAAGCTGATGTGAGTCACATATAAGGGGTGAGCGCTTGATTCCACAAGCTGTTGATGCCTAAAAAAGTTCTTCAGTGCAAGATTCAGAGGCATTTGATGCAATTTTATTCTGAATTATCTTGATCACTCCGGTATGAAGGTTCACTTTTTAGTGTTAACCTGAGAACTAGATTTTGTTCAATTTTGGCAAGCCTTATTTTTTTTTATGGAATTTTTAAATGGTTTCTTTGTCAGTGCTTAGCAGTACAAAGCTATATAGTTATACAACTGGTAGCTGTGATTTCCAAAAGAACTAGAACCTTTCGATTCTATTTTCTCTGGTGATACTGCATTCCATAATGGGTCATATTTTGGTACACTGACATTGAGTTTTGGAATATAATAATGGGAGGTTTACCATGAGATAATTAGAGCAGTTTATTAAAGAAAGCTTTTTAAGATTATTTTGGGTTACATTGCATAAATCATGTAGACATTTTAATGGTAGTGGTTATGAGAATGTTACCAAATGTTTTAAATTTTACATGTTGTTACTGAGAACATTTAAAAAATGTTACCACAATTTTCCATTGTGCTCACTTAGTTGTCAAGTGATCAGAAACCTCAGCCAAGATGGTACTGGCAGGTACGACTCTCCACTACCTCTCCCTGAACTGTCTATTTTGTGTTTGCAGACCCACCAGAATTTTCAGATGCACAATTGAAGGTAGTGACGGCCGTGGAGCATGGAGCAGTGAAGCTCCCCCTTTTGGTGTCTGCGAATCCCCCGAAGATCAACTATACCTGGAGCTTCAGAGGGGAGAACCTGATCAGAGGTGAGGAGGACACATCTGTGAGTGGGTGCCTAAAACACTTATCAGGTGCAATCTGGACTCGGAGTTAACCATGTCTGAGACGTGATTATCTAAAAAATGTCAAAGGGGCTGAGGAGTTGTCTAAGTAGTGCTCTTATATCCTAATCTGTAGGTTACGACTATGTTTGGAAGTCTTGACTGAGCAAGGAAGCCTCTCCCTCATCTCCTAACTATTTAATTAGGCACTGATGTTGCAGATGGAAATTTCCCAATCTTTGTGTTTAGCAAGGTGCATTGTGATTAATTATTCCATGCAAATATCATGGAGTCTTGTGCATGAAACACAATATCTAAAATCTATCCTCGAAAGTGAACGTCCTAAAAAATGTAATCTTCAGAAGATCCTGAGCAATTTAGCTGTAAGAAAATTGGGTTATTATTTGGGAAGGAGGTGAGCCCTATCCGGGTAATAATTTCCACAATTCTGTCAGGCCAAGCACAGTTTCAAAAATGTACACCTCGGCTTAACCCCTGGTAGCTACGGCACAGGGCAGACAAGTTTAAGGTTGGAAAATGTGCAAAATATTTTAGAAACACTAAAAACAGTCAAAAAAAGGCAAAAACCTTCATGAAAAAGTAAAATACAGACAAGAAATCACTGTTCCATGGTTCACTGTGACCTAGGTGCAATTTCAGGCAGACCACGATGAAGTAATATATCAATACATTAAGCAAATTATCCAGGTCAAAGTTTTTACCATTTAAGGTTTTTTTAATAGAAGTTGAAATCCTCCAGTGTTGCAAGGTTGAAGGTTGTATTTGGAATCCGGGTAGCTGCTGGATGAGGTCCAACTGAAGACATTGATTTTGGTAGGAAAACCTTTGAGCTGAAATATTCAACACCAGGGGCTTACACTCACATATCTAGATACATGCACGCTCAACCAAGGGCAGCAACATTTCCTACTCCAGATTTTGGGCAAGATTGTAGAGTGGTGGTCTGACAACCTCATTTGGGTGGGTGACTTTAGGCTTGTCCCTGATGCTACCAGAGATAGATGTCCCCACAACTGATAGCTACAGAGGGCCCTATCAGGGGAATACAAAGATGGTTGAGGACCTAGACCTAATGGATAGGAGGCAACCTAAACATCCCACAGAGGCAGAATACACCTTATATTCCAACATGCATAGGTACTATTCGCAAATTGACCTAATCTAGGGCCTACATGAGGAAGTGGACATGTACTCCCCTGCATCTCATGGCACTATAGCGATCTCTGACCATGCAATGTTGGCTTAGGAGGGGAAAATGTCCCCGACTCAATGTAAGAAAGCACAGTAGTGATTTGACAAATCCCTACATAGCTCAGAAAACGTTGAAAGATGATATCTCAAAATACTTCCAAGTAAATGATTTGGGTGAGATACCCCAGAATACACAAGGGCATGCATTTAAAGCTGTATTTTGGGACAGAAAGGACAAACCAACATTGCAATAGCACACTCAATAGAGAACCCCTAGAGAAAGACCTGGTAATTCTAGAAGAAAACTAAAAAGCCTTGCATCACTCAAAACCCTAAAAAAAGATAATAACCATCAGGGGCCAGGTTGGATGTTTGCCACAGAGAAATCTGAAAAAGTGCTACTTTGCTTTAAGCAGCGATTTTATGAGCATGCAAATAAATGCAGGCAAACGTTTACAAGTTTAGGCAGTCTCAGAAGGTATCCCATCACTTCATGGCCCATACAACACAATTTTTAGTAACCATGAAGACACATTCAAGCCATTCCATACATTTTATTTAAATCTTTACTTGAAGGAGGTTGAGGCTGTTATAACTGTGGCAAAACTATTGAGACTTGATAAGGTTAGAGATAGTCTGTAACTCCCCATCATGACTGACAAAGTCACTTGAGTCATTCATGAACTGCACCCCAACAAATCAACAGAACCTGATGGTCTGACCAATTGATTTTGTAGACAATTTGAATTGGACTTGGCTCCTTCTTTAGTGATACTTTTCAACTCTATACTACAATCACAAATTGTATTGTCTTCAATGACGGGAGCAAATTCCTCTGTAATCCATAAACCATACAAACTTGATAATAAATGTGTCATATGGGCTGATAGAACTCTTGAATTCGGACGTAAAAATATTCATGAAAGTGTTTGCTAACCGACAAATGCCCCATTTACTATTTCTAATAGATCTCAACCAATCAAGTGTCATCCCAGAGAGACAAGCAGCAGACAGTATCAGGCGTCTACTCAATTTAATTGAGAAAGCCATCATACAAAAGATTCCTCTAGTGATATTGTCGCTCGATGCAGAAAAAGCATTCAACAGGGAATACTTGATGTTCTCTTCCGAGTGCTTTCTGCGATGAGCCCGGGATCCCACGTGCAGATTTGAAATGAAGCAGGTTATAGATAACCGATGGGAAAAGGTCTCATCAATGAAGAGAGGTCCGAAGATATTTCGTTGGCAAGAAGGACACAACAAAGCTGTCTCCTTACTCCATTGTTGTTTGCTCTGGTTGGTGAACCATTAAATGATGTACTGCTAACTCTTAACTGATTGCCAGGTTTCCATTAGTGGTGTCTTGGAGACACTAGGTCAATGTGGCAGAGTATCAGTTTTCAAGGTAAACTTAGTCAAATTGGAAATGTAAAATATACACATCTCACATCACTTCTACACAAACTGCCAGACAATAGTTCATCTCGCTGGGCCACTAAAAAAATTAAATATCTAGGTTATTCATCACACCTAATCTTAGGATGCTGTTTGCAGCTACTTATCCCAGGTTATTCTATGCAATCAATACTGCCCTAGAAATATGGCGTAGCCTTAACAGATCATGGCTGGATAGAATAACTGTGGTTAAGTTGAATCTACTCTCCCAGCTACTTTATATGTTCCAAGTCCTCCCAGTAAATGTCCTGGGGAAGGACCTGCAAACACTTCAGAAAGCTAAACACACCTATATTTGGGCAGGGAAGAGATCACACATTTCTGGGAAAGTACTGTGGGTCTACAGGGCATCAGGGGACGGGGCTTATCAGATATATGAAAACACTATCAAGCAGCACAATTCAGGGTTTTCTTTGAATGGTCCTTATATGAAACACAATGTTATTTGGTACACATGGACGCAGATGTGATGGGCTGAACTCCCTGGTGAATCCCCTGGCTGCATCGGCATGTGCTGCCGCCAATATGTTACTACTCTGAAATATTACAGCCTGCCCTCGAGATATGAGACTCTGTTACTCATCACCGTGACCTTACGCCATTTCCATCACCATTCATACCACTACGGGGCAATTCAAATTGATTTATCCCCATGAATCTTATAACTTGAATTTGAGGCATGGGCTGTGGGAGGGAGGAGGATGTTGTGGGATTTGTTTGAAGGTGAAGAAATCTAATAATTTACACAATTAAAGCCAGAATTTAATCTAAGGAAACAGAACACATGTGATATGTTCAATTGCACCATTGAGCTCTTCATCCTGGGAATAAGGTAGGAGCAACAAGATCACTCATACTGTGGGAAAAGCTTTTCTAGACTTAAGCCTACCCAAAAGGCCTTATTTCAAACAGCTACGAAACACTGGGAGATGTAGGTCCCAATCTGCCTGTTGGCAGTGCATGTTGGGTGTTAAAATAACTGCATCACACTGGCAAAAGCTTTGGTCTCACATTCCCTTCTTATGCAAAACTATCCAGAAAAGAGAATAAATCTGAAGCAGATGACAAGTTGTCACCTCAGCCCCACTGAAATGAATAAAAACAGATGTACAACAATACTGATGGTATTTGCTGGCGGGGTTGTGGGCGGGGGGAGTTTAGGAGGGGTAGGTGGACCTACTCTAAGGTGTGTATATTTTGAACGGAAGTTCTTAGCCACGTAAGTGGAGGTGGTGGGATACCTGATAAAGCCAGATCAATGAACCTTCCTATTGGGCCTTCATTCTACTGGAATTACAAATCTTTTCCTATCTGACTGGAGACTTAGCTACAATAGGTTACTTGCAGCTAAACAACCGTTTGCATATAAATGGAAGTCTACAGCTATCCCGATAATACAGGAATGGGCAGGAAAACTTTGGGCCTTACTGGCTTTAGAAAAATTGACTAGGAAGCTAACCGAAAGGGGCAACATATTTGATTAACTATGGTGCCTTTTAGTGGACTATCTGTCGAATGGAGGAATTCTACAGTCATGCCTTAAGACACTGAGATTGCTGTGCTTGATGATACCGTCATCAACTTGACTAGGTTATACTTTGTAAGATCTTGAAAAGTGCAAGAAGATGAAGCCAGGGAGATGTTAAGATACATGAGCAGACTTTGACATTGCAGTTAACTCACAATCTACCGGCAGTAGGGGGGGCGGGGGTTAAAAGTGAAGTATGGGAGGCTTTGTTGGGGTAAGGGAATAAAAAATGAGTGATGATCTAAGTTTGGAGAATCTTATATTCATGGTATTATTATGTGGTTATACCCTTATTAATCAAAATCAAAGAAATCTTGTTGATAACAATCTACAGAAGTGTTAGTCTCCCAATGTTCCTTTTTAAGTTATTGAAGTTTCTGGGTACTCCAAAACTGTCCTACTTTGGTTAAGCTGGGTCACATCCCTCACCCAAGAGCCACCCTGCCACACCTCATAAAAGTACCATTGATAGTCCAACTGCAGGCAGGCTAATGCTATTTAGACTGCAGGGGCTTCAGACAGAGAAATTATAACTTTATTAAGTTACATTTCCTGTATATTTATCAAAAATCCAAATTCGACATTGGATATTTAAAAAATATTAAAAACAGTTGTTGAACCATCTCTGTAGCTTATTCCAAACCAAATATACAAAAGTAACAAATTAACTATACAGTAGCTTTTTCTTCATAGAACCAGTTACAGCTCTCACGGTGAAAATAGCTTTTGGAGGCTAATAATGATAGGAACATGCAAACATTATAATGTTACATTGTTCACTTTTAAATACCAGAGCCCCCTACGTTGTGGGTTGCAGGCCTACTGAGGGAGGACTTACTTAATATGTAAAAGTAGGATAGTCTTCCTGGTTTATTTTGGCAGATCTACTTGTAGGTTTTAAAACTGCAGGAGTAAGGCTACACATGTAGACCTGAAGCCATGTTTTCCTTGTCTGCCTAGTGAATGGCACATTAGGTGCTGCAGTCAACAAGTGACATCTAATTTTCTATGCCATTGGAGTATTTTCCTACACCATATACTACGGTCTTACTAGAAAGTTATATATGGCAATTGAGGATTAGCCAACTCTACCATGTTTGAGGGGTCGAGCAAATACGCATGGGACCTGATAGCAGTACCACAGTGCGCAAAGTTAAAAAACTCCTTTACTGAGGCTTACTGCAACTCTATACACTTAGGGCCATATGTAGGCAGCCCAATACCGGTCGGTAACGGACGATTTTTGGTAAATATCCCGTTACCGACCGGTATTCAGGCTTTTGGTATGTAGGGGCACATTTCAGGATTTGGTAATTTACCGAATCGTTAAAATTACCGATTCGGTAATTTTACCGATTCGGTAAATACCGAATCCTGAAATGATATGTAGGGGGAGTGTGTGGTTGTTGTGGGGATTTGTTATTTACCACCAACTAAAAGTTGGTGGTAAATGACGAATAGCTGGAAAAAAGCATTTCTTTGCACTTTGAAGTGTGCAATGTGGCAAACATACATGCCCTTAGGGCATGTATGTGTGCCACATGTGCACACATGCAGGAATCAGGGGTGCAACAGGGTGTCACTGTGACACCCTGCCACCCTTGATTGTGCTCCCCCCATTACCGAATCGGTAAATAATGGTAACTGGCTTCCCATTGATTCCTATGGGCCTCCTGGCCCATAGGAATCAACGGGAAGCCAGTTACCATTACCGAATCGGTAAATAACGATTCTAAATTACCGACCTATTCCGAATCGGTAAATATTACCGATGGATTACCTACATAGCATTTACCACTTCATAAATACCGAATCGGTAAAATTCGGTATTTATGAAGTGGTAAATGTTAGGCTACCTACATATTGCCCTTAATGTTTTAAATTCCTTTACTCCAGTTTAGTTTTGTATGTATTTCCATTTTACATTGTTGCATACTTTTTTTGTTACCCATAAATTTACTTTTCAGTAACAGTCATTTTGTGTTTAAAAAAATGTCTATTATAAATCTTCATTGCATTACGCATAATTTAAATGGAATTATTATGTTTACTGTTAGTATTCTAAAAATATTTCATTAACATTAAATTCAGACACCTTTAATTTATGAAACTGAGTTTATCTAAGTTAAAAAAAAAATAAAACTGCCATCATTATTATCAGCAACATCAACAATTTAACATTTTCCCTTATATCCTATTAAAATAAACATAATTTACAAATACATAACTCTCACGTCAAATCATTGTGTAACGTTAAGCATGACTTACAGATTAAAGTGCAGTGTATGAAGGCTCAAAGTTTCCAAGTGCAAGTTTCACTCAAGTGCTCGAATGGGAATAAACGTGAAGTAGTGTGGCTCACTGGTTAGAGGTGGCAGACCCGAAGGCAGAGGACGGCCCGGGACCAGGGTTCAATTCCTGACGCGGCAGGGTCTTGGACCAGGGTCAGCGGACTCGATAATTCTCGCCTCGGTGCCTACACTAATCAGGGATCGCACTCGGCAACTCTGGGCATTAGCTTGCCTCATCTTCACAAATGGCCCCCCCAGACCGCCAGGGATGCCTGGTCTCACCTTGGAGATTCCCGTCAGGGACCATCTCTCAGGGAAAAGCCAGGACGGGTTCCCAGCGGTCGAAGCGCGGAGATACTCCTCCGGGAGTCGATTCTAGCGCTATATAAGCCCACAATACAATACAATACAGCGTATGCAAATGTTCAATCATCTTGAGTTTCCTTATTTTCATATCTCATGGAACTGCATTTTTCAATTGATCTTTATTTCTTTACCATATTTTAAACAGTATCTTAATAAATGTTACAGTTTTATATAAACCTGTATCATTTTAAAACAACATCTCCCTGGTAAGTGTCTTTGCACAACCTGATGTCTAGAGTGTCCCAGATAGGGATTTGTAGTGTCTTCTGCTCCGTGTGATACCAGGGACATATAATTATAAAATTATCTAAATTCTCCCTTAGAGCAAGTGGGCACATACACATTGTTACTATTCATTTCCCTATATAACATATATTGACATTAAAGTTCTATTTACGTATGTATTTTAATTTTTTAGTGTTTATAAATCTATTTACATTTTATTGGTAATTGGGCTGTATTTTCAAAGTCACAATTTTAAAATTGTAAATAGTTAATATTGGCACACTTCACCCCCAAATCAGTCCTTCTGTTGTAACCAATAATTAGGAATCCTAATTTTACTGTTTTCCGAATATCTATGTTTTACTTAATCATTCCTAAATGGATACCTTTACAGCCATATCGACTAAACAAAGTTCAACATTTATTCGCATCAGTTTAAATTCACATTTGACATAAAACTGCAACTATCGTGAAATTCACTAACGTTTTCAGATCTCTATTCAGTTACAGATTCCCAGAAGTACTTCTGGAATTCTTTGTGAATTACATGTCATTCCTCTGTATAACCAGTTAATCATGTGTAAAAGTAGCCTGTGTACATTTGCGCGAGCTTACATGTATTGCAGAAGTGTATTTGCACTTTAACACTTAGGAGATTAATCCGATGTCGGTGGGCCCACCACCAGCAGGCCATCGGTGGCGAGCCCACCAACATCTACATGAGAAGTAGGCGGGGGGGGAGGCGGGGGGGTGGAGAGACCGGCCGCTGCTTTTCCCGTCGGTGCAGCGAACGGACAGTAATCCCTACAAAAGGGGCGGTGCCTGCTCATGCACTGCTGTAGGCATTACAATGCCCCTTTTCTCTGCCTTTTCATGGCAGTCCAACCGCCATGAAATGGCAGACGGAAAGGGACTTTGGGGGCCCCTAGCAAGGCCCCTGTCCCCCCTGGGCCTCCGCTATGGGGCCTGGGCGGATATCCATGCACTGTGTGCCAGGCACCACATGGCGACTGGCACAAAGGGCATGATGTGTAAAATATGCCTTTTCCATTTGCAGCTTGTGCTGTGGCCCTTTTTGAGGCCGTGGTACAAGCTGCAATTGGAAAAGGCATATTTCCGCCTGCGTGCTGGCGGTCGCATCGAAATACCGGGAGTGGAACCACTGACTTCTGGTCGGGTGGTTTCACTTCACTGTGATGTCCGTCAGAAGCTTGTTCGACCGACATCAGAATGAGGCCCTTATTTGTTCTTCACTTCAAACATATTGTACCATATTTTGGAAGAAAATTTGTCTTGCACTCGCAGCAACTTTAAGTTTTCCATCCTAAAATCAATTTATTTCATTCTCTGTTATGTATTATTTACAAAACGCATTATCGTCAAGGCTTCTTTGCAGTGGAAGGACAGTGCGAACACAGTATTTTGAGGGCTGATCACCTATTACAGATTGAACAACTAGGTCTTCAATTTCTTTCGAAGGATTAGACTGTAACATATCTCTCACAGTGAAATGGGTGACTTTTATGCATAATAAAATCAGTTTGCAAATGTTGGTAGGTATGCAGATTGCACAAGTCATGTTATGGGAGAGTAAAGGATACATATATTGTTGATTCAATAGTGAAGAAATACGTGTCCCTAACAGAGTAGATTTAATTTGATTTTTGATTACTCAAATCTTGACCTGGCCCCTTTGTTTTGTAGAGGGAGCACCACGACACCACCTGAGAGATGGAGGAACCCTGGAAATCTGGAACCTGACACGAGCAGATGCTGGTGACTACAAGATTCACTGCAAAAATGAAGAGGGCGAAAACCAGACTGTAATCAAACTGGATGTCCAATGTGAGTCACAAGGGGTTTGTAATGTGTCAGCCCAAGTAACATGATACTGTACAAGGAATCAGTGGCTGGCATTCACTCATCTTTCCCCTAATTCAAATCTAAAAGCTATAGGCTATACAGAATGCCACCCAGATATGGAATCTCAGCGGGAACACACTTCTTCAAAGAGTATAATGTTCTTGCCAGTCATGGACATTTCCTAGAACACTCAATCTTAAGTTAAAAGCAGATTTTCCAAATTCTCCTCTTGAGATGATCGCAAACCTTTTCATACAAAGCTTCAGCGTTATCAGCCATATAATAGCTGCCCTCTTTCTCCCCAGGCGCTTGCTGTGGGAGATGTGTCAGGGAATCTATACCACCACCAGTACCCATGGATAGACTCGCTAAGTACAGGGTGAATATTGCATATGTATTCTACGAATAGCAAGTGTTAACAGAAAAGCTATATTTTTGTGAAAAATATTACATCTTCTGGATTCATTCCAGAAGAGTAGACCCTTCTCCCTAAGTCTGGAGTTGAGGGTTGTTTCCACTCATCATATATGTGTTTCAGATGAATTAATAGATTGTGACATCAGAAAGTTTACCAGCCTAAACTAATGTTAGTAGCATGTGTGGCTGTAGATACACATGCTCTGCATACTCCCATCATCTGGTGTTGGGCTTGGACATTTGCAACATGGTTTTCTTCTAAGATGTCTTTTGAGTCAGAAGGTATATTGATTCATCCCTTAGTTGCCAATGCTCCATTGTTAGATTGTTTTTCCCAGCATTGAGTTCAGACATGTACTGATCGGGCTCCTAATAGTGCAACAGACCCACTCAAATACCCACTCGAAGTACACCGCATACTGAGCTTCTCAGCTATTAGTTGGGATTGACAGTCTCTTGTAGCATTACTGATTATCATGACTGCTGCTTGATTCATGAGAATTGTCATTGACACCACATTGCATCAAGGGCCCTCTTTCATATTTATTCTAGGTGCTTAAGACAGACACCTACATCCTGAAGAGACCTGACAAATAACATTTAGGGTTAAAATGTCGACATTACACCATAAGCATATTCATGATCTTCTCATATTAATATCACTAAATTACTAGATTGCAGGATGGACTGTGTCCGGTAGTTGAATAGTTGCCATGGGTGGATTTTCAGTTTTTTAATGTATTTTTGTATATGTATATGGTTCACTTCTCTTAGCATTGCGTCGTCTGCATTTAAGTCATTTTCCATTGTGCCTGTTCATATATTCATACAAATCAGTGCTTCCCAAACTTTTAAGAACCACAGCCCACTTTTTAAAAGGACTAACTTTTGTTTTGTGACCCACCTAGCTTTAGTGGAAGTGTGGCAGCGCACTGTCAATTATAGATAGCCTTTTTCCATTGGAATGGCAACTAAATTTGCAGACAAACAGTTTTACTTATAAAACAGTATTGTACACAAATGATAATGTGTGGAAATCAGGTTTCAGTGAAAATGTATAATTTGTGAATCACCAAGTCAAGTGTCTTGATTTGTTTTGATCCTATTAAAGTATTTGCTTCCATCACAGTTCACAATAAAAAAAAATAAGCTTTAGGTTTGCTTACCTGACTGCCAAATGTGTACAGCACATATACTGGGATTTACGATTTGTCACAAAAAATGATATCCTACATCTTTTCCCTTCACACTGTCTGTCCTCAATAAGATTGTCACATAATTCTCTTTCCTTTTCTTTCTCTGACTGACTAAGAGGAGTTAGCAGACACCAGTCCCCAATTTAAAACAGCAGCAAAATGTCAGAAGACAAAGCCTGACCTTTGAACTCTGTCTGGTGGCTTAGTGGACTAATGTGTCCACTCTAGGGGCCTGTATTCGACCTCATGGTCACAGGTTCAAATCCCGGCGGGTCCACTCAGCCTTTCATCCATCTGAGGTCGATAAAATGAGTACCATTGAGTTGGGTAACAATAAACATCTGTTATTCAGCGCCTTGAGACCTTAGCTTGGGTAATATGTGCGCTTTACAAATACACATGTTATGTTATGTTTTATGTTATGTCTTTGAAGCGCAGCAAATGTGACAAGATAAATACAGAATTTAAAGACATTTTTATATATTGCTTGGACTTTTATGACCTGACAACTGTCTTTGGGCTGTGACCTACAGTTTGGGACTCACTGATATGAATAATGAATTAATATGTTATTTAGCAGCCCGGGTGTTTGTTTCAAACTATTGTCTGTATAATTGAAAGATTACTCACATCAACTGTTTTCCTTGATTTATGCCTACTACCTGCGTTGCTTGACACATGGTATGATATGAAATGAATCCTACTGGGTCAATGTTGTCCTATCAGCGGCAACAGCAGACCTACCACCTTCAGTCAGTGGGGGTACTCTAGAAAGGCCTACAGAGGCATCAACTGCAGGGGTAAAGGGATAAGGGCAAAGCAGTGACTCCCTTCGCCTCCCCCAATCACACAACACCTGTAGGGGGTAGGCTTCTTTCTCGCTGGAAAGAGATCACCTCTTATCAGGGGGTATCTCTCCTTCAGTGAGCACAGCTACTGCTTCAAGCTTACCTCAATGATGCCAAACATTCTACTCTGCAAATACACTCAGTCACGAACACCAGTACTGTCTTCAAATGGAGGTTCAGGTGCTCATCTCCAAAGGGGCAATAGAGCCAGTAACACTACCATACCAACGCACGAGGGTCTCCATACTTCCTCATCCCCCAGAAAGATGGAACCTTAGGGCCTAATCTAGACCTCAGGTCTCTCAACAAGTACATCTATTCAGAACCTTTCCACATGGTCACTCTGCGGGATGTCATCCTAATGCTGCAGCAAGGCGACTTCAAGACTGCACTCAATCCGAATGTTGCCTACTAACATATACTCATCCAACCTACTTATCACCGCTACCTATAGTTCGTGGTGAGTGGTCAACATTATCAATTCAAAGGGTTGCCATTCGGTGTCACCATAGCCCCCAGTGGTCTTTACTAAATGCCTAGCCGCCCATCTCAAAATGGTGGTGGGCCACTCACATGTTTCCTCACCTCAAAGATTAGCCGAACAAAGGTGCAGACAAGAACACGCCCAAGCCACCATATCCCTCCTCCACAGGTTGGGGTTCACCATAAATGTCGTCAAGTCCCACCTCCAGCCCCTACAGATCCAACCCTTCTTGGGGGGCGTTCTCTATAGTCACAGCAAGACCCACCGCAGCGAACCCAAGGTGCAAGCATTCCAACAGATACTGCATCTTTTTTCAACCAGATCACCAGCTCACAGTCAGAACAGTCATACGCCTCCATGAGAGGATGGTCTCATATGTATGAGGCCATTCTCTCACGGAGGCGTATGACTGTACCCATAGTACCCTATAGCAGGCTGCAAATGTGCCTGCTCCAATGGTGCCTGTCAGCACAATAGGCACAGTTGGAGGGTCACTTGAAGATGTAGTGTTGAACCCATCGTTCTCTGCAGTGGTGTAACAGCACAATCTGTTGCAGGGCCGTACCTTTGCAGACCCTGTTCTGAAGGTGATCAGGGCATGTAGGCACAGCCACAGAGGGGTTTCCACATAAATTACCTTGATCTCCTGACCATCTACCTCAATCTCAAGACCTTCTTTCATTAGATTCAACACAAAGTAATCATCATAAAGACAGACAACAGAACCGCCATGTACTATCTCCAAAAGCAGGGCAGTCCACACTCACCGCAGTTGTCAACGGATACAGCTCATAGCAAAGTATCATTTGGGAGTGGACAATGACTTTGCAGATCTGCTCAGAAGGATGCAGTAACAAGTCGACAAGTTGGAATTCAACCCACAAGTTCTATGCCTGTACTCCTGCCATTAGGGGGGGAGGGTCCCAGAGGTCGACCTCTTTGCCTCCGCCCAAAACGTAAAATTAGAAACCTTCGCCTCTAGGTTCCCACACCCACAGTCCATGGGCAATGCTCTATGGATAAATTGGTCAGGAATCTTTATTTACGCTCTTACTACTCTCCCACTTCTGTATCACGCCTTCTGTATTTGGTCCTGAAGCTTCAGCAAATGTCCCTCACTCTCATCCTGGTGGCTCCTACATGGGCCAGCCAGTCCTGGCTCTTGACCCTCCTCAAGATATCCAATGTTCCCCAAGAGAAGCTCCCCAACAGACTGGTCCTTCTCACTCAGAAGCAAGTCAGAATTAGGCACCCCAACTCCAGGCCGCTTAATCTAGCAATTTGGCTCCTGAGGTCCTAGAGCTTGGTTATTGTAATCTCCTTGAAGGATGCATGCCCACGCTAAAGGAAGCACGCAGGCCCACTACGCAAACCTGTTATGCTGCCAAGTGAAAAAGGTTTGCCAGTTACTGCATTTTCAAGCACCTGGATCCCCTTAAATCTGTAGCTCAGGATATAATCAGTTAACTCATCCACTTACAAAAGTACGGCCTAACTTACACTTTCATACACCTTCACTTAGTCACTTAACCGCTATTATAGCCTACATGCAGAACAGACAACACTTTTCTTTATTCAAAATTCCTGTCATCAAGGCATTAAGAAAGGACTCAAAGGTGCTACCACAACCAGAGTTCCTCCTCCCCCAATCTGGAACGTTAATGTTGTCCTTATCAGACTCTTGGGCCCTCTTTCTGAATTTGGGCTCTCCTTCTGAGCCACCACACTTGTCCCCCTTACAGTTCCTCTGCTAGAAGGTCGCCCTCCCGGTCACTATTCCATAATTCAAATGTGTTAGCAAGCTGAAGCCCCTCACTTTAGCAAAACCAAAGGGGATGACAGACGGAGTGTTGAACATTGCAAGCACTCACCCCCAGTCAACTGATCTGGGTTTAATCCATCATAATTCTTTAGCTCACGCCGCCACCCTAGTTCAGACATGGCCATATGCAAATCAGTCTGACCCTGTGCCTCATGGGAACAGTCCAGCCCGAATTGCCAAGCCATAGCTTCCCTGGACCGGAACCAAGCATCCCGGGACCGGTTGCTGGCTAATCAGCCGTCAACAGCCAGACTAGCTTGAGTCCAGTGGCAAAGTGAGCAAGGGACCCACGTCTGGGCATACACTGCCAACTTAGGGCGAACAAAGCAAAACCAAAGGGGATGATGGACGGAGTGTTGAACATTGCAAGCACTCACCCCCAGTCAACTGATCTGGGTTTAATCCATCATCATTCTTTAGCTCAGTCGGCCACCCTCTTCTTCAAGGTTCATAATGGCAGGGTGGTTCTGAAGACTACCTTAGATTTCTTCAGAAGGTGGTTTCCCCCTTCCACCTCAGCCAGACCATAGAACTCCCTGCCGTTTTCCCCTAGCTAGACTTGGTAGCAGAGGGGACTCTTCACACCCTTGACACAATCAAAACCCCTTCGCAAAACACAGCAACCTTTTATTGCTTTAGCCAAATCTCACAAAGGACATGATTTGTCAAATGTGGACATGATCTGATGGATATCACCAGATGTATTGTCCAATGCATCCACACCTACTACATTAAGGCTAAAAGTACTTGGCCTGCCATGCCTAGGCCACATTCCACAGCCACTGTAGCTTCCTTTGGTAATAGCCCCATAGCTGAGATTTGTTAGGCAGCTATATGGTCCACTCAACACACATTTACCAAACATTGCTGTGTCCTAGCATGCCAACAAGTTAGATTGGGTCGGACACTTCTAATAACTTTGTTTCAATCTTCTGCACCATCCACCGGCTTACCATCGGTTAGGGGAGTACTGCTTTACAGTCTGTGTAGAACATGTTTAACTACAGCCACACAGGCTATGAGCAGAATATGTTACTTACCCTGATAGTCTCTGTTCATAGAGTGTAGTATGGTAGATTCACATGCGCAGAAGCCTTTGGTTTTTCCAGATGTACACTTCATTAATATATTCAAACTCTTCGTATATAACTTCTTGCATGGTCAGAAAATTGTTCTATCAATGGAACTGATGCTCATGCGCATGGCCAACTACAGGAGGAGTCACTCATGACTCAAAATACTTTTTTGAAGTAAAACAAGATGCAAACATCGAAGCCCATCACTAGATAGCAGGATTATGCAGAGCATGTGAATCTACAGCACTACATGCTACGAACATATGCTTACATCATAAGTAGCATATTGCTTATATGCTATGGTCCTACAAATATCTTTGATAAGAATACTGCATAGGACCAATAAATGCTATTGTTCCTAGTTAAATAAGGTGTTCAAACCTTTGGAACTGAGTTTTAGCGAGCATTTTAACACTCAATAATTAAAACAGACTCCTTTAAATGTGCTCTGCCTGCAGATCTTATCTGCATTGTCCTTGCTTGTGAAAGCAACAAATGAGGCCTGAAATATCTCCAGCTCTGTGATCTTACACTTGTGGATGCACCATGAACTTCTGACATGCAGGTTGTTTGGGCATTTTCAGGTGCAGAATTATTATGACATAGAAAGACTGGCATGTTAATGCATTGATTCAGGTAAAGGTTCGAGTCCACTTTAGAGAAGAAGGTGAAAAAAGCTAACCATCTCTTTCCAATATAAGGACCTTTGAATCACTGGCCTGGCTAACAGTTTATGGAATGTAGCACATAACAACGCACCTCTGAAACCCAAAACTTTAATTAAAACCACCAATTCACTGAAAGTGCATCGTAAGCTTTTAAAGAACCAGATTGATTTCCGGGAGCCAGAATTTATGTGGCTGGAGAACATTTTTTTTAAATACTACAGACCTTGAAATATTGGACTTAAAAGCCATTGTTCTCCTCTATACTGTGATAGCAAAAAGACCAAAGTGCCAAGCTGCTCTGAGACTCCAAGTCCCAAAAGTCCATGCAATACAAAACTCACTGCCCACCACCAGATGTGCAGAAAAGCTCCAACTGCACCCTGCTAGTTGGAGAGAGGGAGATAAGGAGAGGCAATGAGCTCCCAGCTCTTCAGGGACTCCAGTTCCCAGAAGTCTACATAACGCAAGATGCTCCACCTAGCATCAGGAACACTGAAAAGCGCCTTAGTTATCCTGCAGTTCTGTACACATGCAGGCAAGCCAGCCCATCTGCAGCGCTGGCAAAGCTCAGGCCAATTGCGGGCCTGTCTGATCCGGAATGAGGCTGGGCTGCACCACCCTTCTGAGAACTTGAATCTTTTGGGAATGTGAGTAAAAACCTTCTGTTGCTTTTTTATTTAGCTGGGTTATTGATCAAAGCTTTCCGAGTAAAAGCAAATGAATGATCTCCCAGGTGGTGTATGGAAAGAGGATAACAACTAACTCAACTGTGATGTCTCCTTAACCAAGGTAACAATGTTATTAAATGAAGTTGAATAGCTATTGGAGATTGGCCCCTTAGACCAGATTGAATTGTAATCACATAAAGTGGAGGACTTGCTGGGATGAAATGTAAGTCACACAGCTTAGCTCAACGCCCTTCTCTTGACTTGACGAAAGCTAATAAATCATTGATTGAGATCTACAGGAGAGACAAAGACTGTGGCCCAATCAGACATGAGTCTGTAGCTAAGTGGAAATCTAGGGCTGCTGTGAGAGGTAGGATTCAGAGCACACTGGACTTTTCTAAAGTCCATCCTACAAATTATACATTGAGCACACAAAGAAAGCTCATAACCATGAACAAACGTACATCAGGAGAATACGACTACAGACAGTTTAACTGATGTCGCTAGCTCGCTCTCTACTGACATTACTCACGAGGACAATGTTGCGAAAGTGGTGCCTAAAACCAATCTTTTGCGGACTTCTGGAACACTGCAAAACATGTTGTTGCAAATGTACGTAAATCATTACCAGCATTTTGAGGGTAACCTCATTGTCCTTGGAATCAGCCATCAAAGACATCAGTTCGTTCCCAGAGAGAAGAATGTGTTACAAGATGGAATGTTACATTCTTTATAAATTGGGTCTATGGTTACTTGTCACAATTCTGACCATAACTCCAAGTTTGATCATGCTAAGCCTGATCCTATACTGGAAGTAATCAAAGCAGGTTCTATTTCTGAACACTCCAAGCCAGTGTGATAAGTACTGTTAGTAAAGATACCCCATTAAATAAGAACATTGGAATTGTGGACAGCCAAGCCATATGAGACGCCCCTGTTTCATTAAACCCAGCTCTCTGCAATGGCAATGTGAGTTCATCTCGGCCAAAAGTAGCAGTTCTGTATTTTTGGTGGGGGAGTTGGCTAACATAATTAAATCATTATTGATTTTTCCATATTGGCTGATAAACATGAGTTAGAGAACCCTTTCCCCCCCAAAAGAGCTGAATTCTGGAATGGCTTTCTAGATCGTAAGGTTTTGGGTTCATATACACACTTAAGACATACTCTTTTTTGTGATTTATAAAGCTACTTTGCTGTCTCCATGCCAGCGACAGGCAGCGTACTTTCCAGCACCTAGATGCATAGCATGTAGAAGCAATATAGCATTTGTCATGATCATCACCTTTATTATTATCAGTAATTGATAGGTTTGTGATACAAAATTGTTTTATCTAGTCCCTTTTAGAATTATCTTGTCATCCTGTACTTTCTTAATTGATATTGTGAAAAAGGATCTGGTAGTGGCGTATTCAGATGTTTCCTGATGTTGATACAGTCCATGGAGAGACTGACATACATAACGTCAAGCTCAGATTGCGTGTCCATTGCACAATCTCCTCATCTCTTTGCACTTGTATACGATGTTTTACTCTTTAAATCATACTCAACATGTTTGTAACGTCCTGGGAACATCTTTCCACACTAATGGTTATTTCCTCTTGTAGATTCTCCGGCAATTAAGAGCATTGGAGATCCAACAGAAGTGGACCTGGGAGGGACTGTGGAGATCTTATGCACTGTAGATGCCAATCCCATCCTGGACAGCATGTTTCAATGGAAGTGGCTGGTACGGAGTACACAGATGTCTGTGGGCATCTCAAGTGCTTTCATCTCTCTATGAAAATGATGAGCTTTGGAAGTTAGGATAAGCACTTTGTATGTTAGGGGTTTCATGAACATCTGCCAACAGATATCATTCACTGTCAAAGGGGACTAACATCGCCTTTGAAAGTCTAGATTCACATTTGGGGATCTAGCATCATGAGTGGTGGCTACTATTGTCATTCAGGCTAAATAATAAAACCCAGCTGCAACTACTGTCCAAGAACCACACTACAAAGAAATTCCATTTGCTTTTTGTGAAAAGAACTAGACAGCCATCCAGTGATTCCTTGGAGACAAGAACTCCCAAGTATGCCTCTTCGGATTTTTAGTGAGCAGGGCAGCTACGGTGCTTGGGGGGCCTAGCAGATGCTACTGCAAGGTAGTCATCTATATCTACCAGATCACTAACTTGCAGTAGGAAACTGGTATTTAGGACAAGGGCCAAGGGCAGATTCTATTATGGGGCAACCCACTAACCATAAGGGTTAGAAAGATAATTTCACTGGCTCTTGCCCATGGCCAAGAATGACGAGGAAAATTCTCTATTTAGGTTCAAGGTGTGGCAAATACAAGCTCCGACAAAGTCATATGATATGGGATGAGCCAGGGATGATTCAGGTTCACCCCAATTTTAGTCCTAGAATGTTGTTTGTCAATCTCTATCTTTTTTTTATAATCCACAGGGCTGTAGGGGAACTTCTAGCTAGAGAGGCTGAGAGGTCTTTAAGATTCTGTGGTAGTTATTTCAGTTTTCATTCAGCTGAGCTTTGCAGTTTGCCAAACTAGTCATGAACCAGCTGCTCTTCACATGTTAGGCATGTGTACCTGGACAGGTCGCAGCAGCAAGACTTCTTCCTGAGTCCTGGCATGGAAGGTACACGGTAGAAGGGATAGGTGTTTCTGGGGTTGTTCACAAAATCCTCTTTGTAAGACCAGATGAAGCATTAACTCTCACTTGAGGGCACTACCAGTGTTTCATGACCCACTACCACAAAGCCAGTCTCAAGTCTAGACAGAGTGCTTCTTCTGAAAGCTTTTACCTTGTTTTGGACTTTTTGGAAATGCAGAGGGAGAGTCCAATATTAACTGGTCATGCTATGGGAATTAGTTTGATGGAAACCGGAAAGTCTGTGTCAAGGTCTCAGGTTAGAAGACATTGCCCAGCACAGCACAATTGAAAAGAGGATCTCAGAGGCTGCAGTTGAGAAGATGCAGGAACTGTAGGTACACTTCCAAAGGTCCACCACACACTAGTAAAGTGTCTGTAGGGATTAAGCAATGGTATCAGGCTTTATTGTGGCACATCCGCAAGGTGGACAGAGACAGCCTGAAAACCATAAATTTTGTAGAGTTCCTCACTGTGTTCTCCATAAAACAGCCATTGATCTCCCAGCAACACAAGACTGATGTAAACTCTCACACACATACACACAATTACACACACACATGCACAAAATCTCACAAGCACAGCACCCTGAACACATACCATTCGGAAAGCAATGTCTTATAAGAAGTCTCAACTTACCATGCCTTAAAACCAATCTTTGTTAGGCGCAGTTCCTTAAGTCTGGAACTCTGCCCTTTTCGATCTCTGACTGCTCTTAAAAATGCCTGAAATAGTTTCTGATAAACTATAACCTTACTCTTTCAGTATTTTCCCTCCTCACTCCTTCTATCAAGATGTGTGCCCCTATTAGAAGCTCTATAATTTACTACTACATCCCATGGAGGTTTGTTATACTTCCTTGTAGTTCTCTATTGCTTTATTTTTATCACATTTATTTTTATGTTCCTGCATAGTCCCAGGCCTGCTTCGTTGTTTGGCTCTGGTTCATGATGCTCACTTTTGTTAACTTTTCAATTGATTGCTATTACTTTTGTTATTCTGTGCACAATACAATGTTCTTGTTCCTGTTGCTCTTCTTCCTAATGACTTTGTCTCACAATTGGTGGTGTGTTATGTTATGTTATGTTCATCGCACTTGTAGAGCGCACGGTTACCCTGGGTTGTCCTGGCGCTAAGCACTGGTTGCTAGGGATGAAAGGATGTGTGCTACTAGGAGAAGAGCCATATCTTCAACCCCTTTCTAAAGGAGAGGAAATCCGGGGTGTTCCTGAGATGGAAAGGAAGCTCGTTCCATGCCCTGGAAGCACAATTGATGAAGCTCCTGCCTCCCCAGTTGACTCTTTTGAATGGGGGGACTTGAACATATTTAGCTCATGTGGAGCGTAACATTCTTCCCGGGACGTACCATTGAAATTTAAGCCTTAGGAAGTCGGTCTTGCTCCATTAATGGCCTTAAAGACGGTGCAGAGGGCCTTAAAGCGTACTCTCTGTTTCACCGCCAGTGAAGTTGCCTCAGCTCCTCTCCTCTGTGTTGCTCTGCCACCAATTTGTGGTCTGGTTCCTATCTGATAAAAACATATACATTTAAATAAATAGTAAATCATGTTAGAACCTGAGGAATGGAGAATGAATTATTATAGACGGACGGCTGGTATGAGGCCTCTTCTCCAGGAAGAAATATAAAAGCATTGTCTGTAGGTGCCCTTATGTTGGCTGGTGATCAGCGAATAGCTCAGTCTCCAAGGTCTTAAGCTACTATGGCAGGCAAAGAAAGTATGAACATACAAGAAACTTTGCAACATGGTGGGAAGGACTTCCTGCCAAGAACAACAACATTAAAGAGTTGCTGTTGCATTATGCATTTGGAAATAGTGTGTTCATCCATTTGACCTGAAAGATAACCACTTCCATAGCCTAAGAAAGATGGACAAGTGTAGTCCGCTATTATGCCTAAAACTGACCCTCAATGGGGTGGATGCATTCAAGTCAAGTGAATGCACCTGAGTGCACTTTCCTCCTGCTCGAGCTTTTACCAATACATTTACCATGACAACAATAAGGCTTCCAGTTGGCTGGAGGGTCCTCTGAAGACCCCAGCTGGTTTCAGGCCTGTCTTTACTTGATCTGACTGCTTTCTCTAGTTCTCTCTAAACTCCTAAACAATTTCAGCTGATGGATGCAAAATGTATTACTGCCGATGACCCCTCTCTTGACATCTTGCTTTTTTCTGCTATGTCATCAGGGTGAAGATGAGAGGGATTTGGCATCATTTGAGAAAATCGTTGATGGAGCCACCGGGAAGTTGGTAATCCGAGAAGCCAATCGAACGGATGCAGGGAGATACGAGTGCGCCGTTGACAATGGGATAGCGCCACCTGTGAAAAGTGATGCCAGGCTCATTGTGCGCTGTAAGCATGATGTCATTAGTACTGACCTTATGTATACTACATAGGAGAGGTGGCTATGCCAGGGTTGCAGTGGGACTTCCTACTCCTGCTGAATTGCTGTCGCAGGCATTGTCTGGTGTAGGAGTCGCAGAAAGGGAAGAACAAAGCACCAATATATTCAAATGGTCTACGTAAGATAATGGAGCTATGATTATAGAGATGCAGAGGAGATCACATATGATTAGAGGAGAAGGGTGGGTCATCTCCGAAAAGGAGAGCAGATCAGCTGTAACTAGAAAAGGAGCGTAGACCATCTGTAACGGAGACAGGAGAGCAGATCGAATGCAACTAGGTGAGGAGAGCAGACCTTCTGCAACTAGGGGAGGAGAAAAGATGACTGGTAACTAAAGAAGAAGAGCATTCCCCTGTAGCTAGGGGAAAAGAGCATATTGCCTTTGAGTAGGAGAGGAAAGAAGAGAACATGACAAAGGGAGACTAGCAGGTCATCTGTGAAAATGGGAAAAGAGCAGGTCGCCTGTAATGATGCGGGGAGCAGCAGATAAACTTTAACCTGGATACTAGAGCAGTTCACCAGTAATTGGGGAGAAGGTTAGATCAGCTGTTGTTAGGTGAGTAGTTCACCTATGACAAAGAGAAGAAAGAGATCACTGATGGCTGTGGGAAAAGTGCAGATCACTTAGTGGTGAGCAGGTCAACCTAAACTAAGTTCGCAGATTATGACAAAGGTTAGTGCAGAGAAAAGTGTGGAAAGCAGAATCACCTGGACAGCTGCCTGCCAAGCAAATATCTAATCTGAAGCCTGACAGACTGCTCAGAGTCACTGATGATTCCCTCTAGGGCAGTCTGTCTAGCAGCTACACAAACTTACTATGTTATATTCAGAGACAGCAGAAAACGTATGAATGCTCATGCTGCATTGACATCATCCTACCTCAGTGTGTAACTTCAATCTCTGCTCTTTCACACAGTTAAGCCTGAGATCCAGAAGGGAGTGCATCTCAGCAAGGTGGCCGCAACTGGGGATGGAACCCAAGCTGCCGCCCTTGTCTGCAAAGCCGAGGGGATCCCCAATGTTCAGTTCAGCTGGGCCAAGAAGGGTGTTACTCTCGACTCCAGCAGCCCAAGGTAACATTAGATCTCAGTGATTACTATATCTAGGTTGGTTAGGAAGTAGACCTGCTCGCTCTGGAAGACTGGAATGTACAGAGGTTAGTCAGCTTGTCTTCCCTGGACAGAACCAGACAGGTTTCGAAATCTGCACTTTTCTTGAGTAGGTTTGGCTGGAGGGTGAACCGTGTTCTACACTCAGCTGACATTCACAGGAGCAGAACACTTACTGCAGTTTCTGTATTGGGTGGGCAAGTATTATGGATGCTCTCCCTAATCTGGATTTGGATTGGCACAAAGATGGGAACGAGAAAGTCTCTGCATTCTTGAGCCATCACACATTCAAGGTGCTATCTCAGAGCGCTTTGGCACCTACTTTAGGACTCTTTAAAGTGATACTTACATCAGCCCAAGCTGTTTTCCTCCCACTGGCTTTAGCACCTTCTTCTTCTCCATTACAACTCACCCCATTAATGCATGACCATAACTAGATTCTAAGATCAGAAAGTTCTTATAAAATCCTGTAATATTACCTTCCTTAGACATATATACCTTCCATGTACTTATGTATCTATATAATAATTATAGCGTATTATATTATAGCATATATACCTTCCATGTGCTTATGTATCTGTATATTAAATACTGTGAAAAAAATAATTTATCTGAGCCTCTCCAATGCACTATCCTATATCTCTCTCTATACCTCTCTCAATAAATCCTCTAAGTCCACTCTCTGACTAATTCCAAACCTCACTCTTCTACTATGATCTCCAAAATAACTTTTTCCTCCACGTATCACCTCAAACCTCAATTTACTATTTCAATCTCCCAAACAATCCTTTCTAAATCCTTCCCATATGCATCCCTCCTTAGACTCATCTGAGACCTCATTTCTTTACCTAATCCACTCCTAGAGACTCTTCCCCCTTCATCTCTTCTTTACTCATCCAAAACACCCTCCTACTCCTATGACCTCCAAATAAACACTTTCTATGCCCTTCCCTCTTCTATCTCTCCATTATCCTTATCAATTCAACTAACAGACTCAAATGTCCACCGCTCAAACTGATTCATATTTCCCTATACAATTCCCCACTAATCCTTTTTGGGTTCTGGAGAAGTTTCCTACTAGCCGAAAAGTGCTTTGACGCCTTGTAAGGGGTAGGAAGTACTATATATATACAATTACAATTAAGGCAATGTACTTAGTCAGACATACCTAATGCTATCTCCACTTTCCATCCTCAAATATTATAGCAGCAGTGGCAGCTGGGGTTTCAGGGTGAGCCTTAGATTCCCTTTCACTGCTGCACATGCATGCTTTTGGGACAATCTGTTTCTTTTCCAAAGTGGGGACTGTGAGAAGCAAATGGCAGGATGGGAAAATGGAAAGCATCTTCTAATACTAAAGAGCCACAAAGGTATATGTGATTTTGATCTTTGTCCTGACATGATACCCTCTCAATATCTTGATTATCAGGTACTCTGAGAAGACGCTTCATGAGGGTTCCATCCACACCAGCACCCTCATCATCGTCAACGTGAGCGCATCACTCGACTACGCCCTCTTCACGTGCACCGCCACCAACCCACTGGGTGTGGACAGCTTTGACATCCAGCTTGTCAGCACAAGTGAGTTAGCTTTCTAAGGATAGGGGCTCAAAAAATGGATAGGAGCTAAGAGGAAGGGTCAAGGACAGATGTTTAGGGGCTCATTAAGAAGTGGAAGGAACTGGCAGATGTCCCATATTCCCTCTGGTGGCTTAACCGCCTCAGACTCTGTTGTTGCAAACACCATCATCGGTGCTGGACCAATGGCAGGCACTGGTGAGCTTTCCGGTTCCTTTTATGTCATGTTTTCCTGCCTGAGGCCGCCATTAAGTCCCGGGCAGGAAAAAAAGATGAATGTCTTCAACATTCTATGAGAAACAGCCATCACATCAGAGACACTGATGTTTTCATTTTCAAGAGCAATCACCAGTTTGGGTTTTTGTGAATACATGTCAGCCATTTCACCAGTTAAGGGCACGGGAGAAAGCAAGGGATGTAGGAGGAAGGTGTAGACAGCAGATGGCTACAGTAGGACGAGGTGCAAAGAGTCTTGAAGGAGGACAGTGTAAAGGGAGAGAAGAAAGCGCATGGAAGGACACACATCCTTGGCAGGAGAAGAGGTAGAAGCCATGGGAGGGGGAAGGGCTGAGGGTAAACAAACAACAGGAGGTAAAGCCTCATAGTGCAAAGAGCAGTTATTTTTCAAGGTCAACCTTCTACCTTGCCACTAAATACACCACTGGTGCTTTGAAGAGGACACTGTCACAAGCAAACCCATTACCAGATGGGTTCCTAAATCAAAAAAGGGAATCTGTGGAAATGTCCATGCACTCAGCTGTGAAGTGCTGCAGTGAAGTAAATAAGCAAAAAAGAAGTGCAGGTACTAGCTGTCTGATAGACAAGGCATTCTGGGAGTTGTGGTAGGTTGCCACTTAAAGTAGAAAGCATTACAAGTGAAACACATTACCCCAACTGCTACATGCAGGTGTTCTTAATGGTCTTTAAGCAGTTGGATTCCCAAAGGGCTATTGAAACCAGTCCAGTTCTGTGGAATCCAAATAGTCTCTGTCTAAGACCCAGGCCCTGTGGTATTTAAGGCAATTTTAGCTAGCCACCTTGGATGTCACCAGTTATTGGGCACCAAAGTGCTCCTAGAAGCATCTAACACAGCACCATTTCCAGGTGCAGGGATGGAAAAATATAAACTATATTTTCACTGACCCTGCTTAAAGCCTTGGTGTGAGATTCAGGTACTCACTGTTTCACTACTCTTTTGGGAAGTGAAGGTACTCACTCTCTCACATTAATGCCAAGCTTGTCGAGACGCGTGGGTGCTCATTGCCTTACTACTCAGCAGAAAACTGCAAGTGCTGACTCTCTCACATCCATGTTTAAAGGTGAGGCTATCATCATATTAGAGCCCTATGTACTGGTACAGGTAGCAACTGTCTGACAAACCCGGAAAGTTGAAAAATGACCTCAGAGGCCTATAGATAAGTTCAGGTTCTTGCAATGTGGGGACCCTGTAAACTGGGACTTTTCAAACTGAGCCCAGAAAGTGAAACGATGTGGTTGAACCACTGGCGACAGAGTGACAATGGATTGTGGAGGAAGTGGTGCATTCAGCTAGGGACTCTCTTGCATCCTCCCATAGCCATACAGACCAGGCCTGTTGCTTAGCTGTCACACGCTGGGGGTGTAATGCAGAGCGACAGGCACCACCACGACCCTGCCACCTCTTCTTAGATGCACTACTTCTGCTCAGTCCTGCCACCTGTTATAGACAAAAAGGAGCAAACAGTGCATATGCACTTGTGTACTATAGCGTGAGCTCTACAGTCTGAAATGCAGTTCCCTAATTTTGCTCAAAACATCAACATGCTTTTCAAATGGAGTATGTGCAGGTGTAGGTCTTGTCTACAGACAGATTTGGCTTAATGTTGTCAATGACCTATTGTACAATAAATAGAGTGGACTTTGGGCAGTGCCTTGCTTATGATTGGATGGCTTTATTGCCTTTCTTGGTTTGATGCTCCTACTTCTGCTTGGTTTTGCCCACTCCTGAAGCAGAGCTTGTTTACTATTGTTTTCATTGGATATGTTGGATATTTCCACTTACACCAGATTTTTTGTTTCTCTTGTGTTTTAGAACTTTGTGGAAGCGCATGGCTTTCCGGGCTTTCTTTCCCATCCATTGTGTTCCTGATTCCCAACAGCGCCATGATTTTCTGTGGCTCCCCAACCCCTCTCCTTCCCACCCCTCATGTTATTTTTTTTAAAGTTATTATTTTTGTATCTTTACCCTGTATTTATACCCTGCTACTGGGCCAGTTGCTTTCATCTGTTTAGCAGCATACCCACTGATTTTATTTCCTAATTTGCCATTCCAAAAGGGTTATCCACCATCTTGGAAAAGTAATTTAGTTATAAATCATAAAAATAAATTCATTATAGCTGTCGTGGCTGAGCCTATATATAAAATGCACCAGGGTCCATCTTGTAATGATTTTTGTTGTACTTTGAAAAAATAAAAGTTTCCATGATGGCCGCACACTTGCACGTTTATGCCGATGCATGAGATGATATCTTGGAATTTATTTCAAAGTATAAATAATAATTTCAAATGGCCACTAGTTCTTGTGCATGAATGCGGACACATCAGTGGTCATCTTGAATGGTTTATTATACTTCTTAAACAAATACCTTCCAAGTTAGATACCCTTGCATGTACTTGCATGCTCACATACAGGCTGCCATGTTTGAATGGCTTTAACCATAAAGTATGCCAAACCAAACAAGCACTGACAACATCAATAACTTAGTACCCACATTTTGTAGGGCTGGCTTTGCCAGTGTTTGTTGTTTCTACCAAACCAACTAAAGACACATTTGTTGGCTGGCATGGGCAGTATCTGCACCTGATTTAGACAATTTCATCACAATGCAGGGAGACCATTCAACTCTGAAGTTATCCTCTTTACGTGCAGTTCCTCACTCTGGAGAAATGCCTGAGAGCCACACTGGCTCCAGGCTGCCTCACAGTTCAGAAGTAAAGTGGAGTGCAGATGGAACTATGCATACCTTACAATGCACCAGAGATTCTCCGCTTACAGTAGATTCTGTTCCTGAATATGGAGAGTGTGCCCTACCCTGCTCAGAATGACTGTCCTTTGACATCCCCTCTTGTGCCTGTCTCCTTTCCGCTCTCATTCAGGTCGCCCAGACTCACCAACTAACCTACAAGTGGTCGGTTTCACACACAATTCGGTGACGTTAGCATGGAACGCTGGCTTTGATGGCGGATTGGAGCAGAAGTTCCGCGTGAGGTGAGTGACAATTTCAAGGCAAAGAGCTAGCTTGGAATGTGAAATGCACTAAACAAATGAATGGTTTCATTTTTTATTTAAAACATTTATAAAGTGCACTGTGACTCAACTGATATCCTGGCGCTGTCAGACTCACGGGGCTAAGAAAAGAAGAGGGGGGAAAATGCTGCAGCTAAAAGAGTTTTTAAATCTAACGAGGGCCAAAAAGTAAAAGGGTTACTTAGGAAAGAGACACGTTTTCAAGGCTTTTCTAAATTGCTGAAGATCTGAGAGGGCTCTAAGGGAGGCAGTGAGCTGATTCCATATTTGGGCTGCTCTGACCATAAAGCCGCGCCTACCTTATCTGATCTTCCTGAATTTAGGAATACATATGACACTGGCTGTGGCAGAGCAAAGACCCCTCCTAGGGGAGTATCTTTTTACTCTGTTTCGTGAAGGCACTGGACCACGGTCCAGGAGAGCTTTAAAAACAAAACAGAGAGCTTTGAAAACTGTTCTCTGTGGCAGCGGAAGCCAATGAAGATCTTTCAAAGCATTGGAAGCTGATGACCTCTTGGGTCTATTTAAGGCCAATTTGGCAGCGGAGACCTGAACTCTAAGCAGTCTGTTTAAATTACAATAGCCCGACCTGCTTAAAATAACACGGCGTATGAGTGTTTTCGCAGTAGGAGGTATCAGCGGAATAATCTACCGGAAACCCCACAGTAGAGAAAAACATTTGTCAGCAACTCTATTCATATGACTTTCAATGGACAGCTAATTGTCAACAGTAACCACCAAGTTACAGACCGATTCAGAAGGTATCAACTCTTCTTCAATCGGTACTGGCCAGAAGTTAGAAGGAATTGCAACCGGGACTTTACTTGCTGAGCAACACAAAAGCTCAGTTTTGTCCCCATTGAATTCGAGGGAATTGAGGTTTTGCCAGTTGATGATGTCACTCATGCAATTATGAAAAGCGATGACAGTCGCCTGCTGGCAGTTGTAAATATATAACAAGACCGGGCTGAGAGCCAATCCTTGCGGAGCTCCAAGGTTCAAAATCTTGAAGTCAGAACAGTAAGGAGGAAGCGCAACTGCGTGATGACTTTCTGATGAGTAAGAGCGCAACCAATTAAATGCGGTGCCACAGACTTTGATTAAGGCAAATCAGTCCATGAGCATATTGTGGTTCACCATATCAAATGCGGCTGAGAAGTTTAATAAGACCAAAAACCACTAACTGGCCACCATCTGCCAACATTCTGCGTCCGTCCATGGCCAGGAGTAAGGTAGATTCAGTACCATGATCCAGCCTGAAGCCGGACTGCTCTTCTTCGAGGAGGTAATGGTCTTCAGCAAATCGATTGATTGAATCCAGGGTACGTGTGTGCCTGACGCTTGTCATGCATCTCATGTTAGACTTACTGCATTTTGGCATATTTCTTGTCTGGCTGAAGAAACCAACATTAACATGTAAATCGGTCTGAACAAATGTGTGTTTAACAATATTATCACCATTCCTGGGAGACTCTAAGGAAGTTTTGCATGCACTGCTGAACTAATCGTGGCCAGTGTCTTTCAGTTCCTGGTGTTTAAACAGCAAGATGTGACTTGATTGGTGGGACTCAACTGCCATTTACAGTGGGTCTTTCCTCCACTCATGTGTCCTTCTCAATGTTCTGTGAAGTGCAGAAGTGAGAGGATTCTGTTCCTACTATAGATTTCTAGCTATGGCCACCGTGCATTGCCTTTGCTTTAATGACAAACTCAGGGCGAGGAAGCAAAAGACACATAATTGATGGACGGAATGCAGAACAAATTAAACTATTCACCCCCAGTCAAGAGATCTGGGTTAAATCCATCATTCTTTTGCTCACCGTGCCACCCCAGTTTGGACCCGGCCATATGCAAATCAGTCTTGACCCTGTGCCTCATGGGAACAGTCTAACCCGAAATGCCAAGCCAGGTCCTCCCTGGACCGGAAACAAGCATCCTAGGACCGGTTTCAGGGTTTCACCCCTCATCAGCCAGGGTAGCTTGAATCCAGTGGCAAAATGAGCCTGGCTGTCCTTGTCTGGGCATATCTGGGGCCCTTAGGGATAGGGAGCAAAAGACACACAATTGATGGACGGAATGCAGAACAAATCAAAACATTCACTCCCAGTCAAGAAATCCAGGTTAAATCCATCATTCTTTTGCTCACCATGCCACCCCAGTTTGAACCTGGCCATATGCAAATCAGTCTTGACCCTGTGCCTCATGGGAACAGTCCAACCCGAACTGCCAAGCCATGTCCTCCCTGGACCGGAAACAAGCATCCTAGGACCGGTTCCTGGGTTTTAACCCTCATCAACCAGGATAGCTTGAATCCAGTGGCACAGTGAGCCCGGGACCCACACCTGGGCATACCCGGCGCACTTGGGGCGAGGAAATAAAAGACACAAAATCGATAGATGGAATGCAAACAAATCAAAACATTCACCCCCAATCAAGAGATCTGAGTTAAATCCATCATTCTTTTGCTCACCATGCCACCCCAGTTTAGACCTGGCCATATGCAAGTCAGTCTTGACCCTGTTCCTCATGGGAACAGTCCAACCCGAACTGCCAAGCCAGCTCCTCCCCGGACCGGAAACAAGCATCCATGACAAACTCAGCAAAAAAGAGAAAACGAGCTAAAACGGGTATTTTTTTCCTTTGTGAAATATAAGTTTAACAATGCTGGTTATACTATTCCTGCATGATTAATAAAGGACATAGGCAGAATTTGCATGCTAAAAATGAATTTAGAGAATTTCACACAAAATCATGTCCAAGTACCAGCTCCGAGCCCTTTTAGAATCTGAAAACATGAAAAAAGTAACCCTGGGCAGAGTTTGCAGAAATTTCTCTACGCGCAACTCTGCGAAGTGCCAAAAAAACTCTGCCGCACTACGCAGAGCTCCGCAAGCGGCGGAGTACAATAGAAAAATGCCGTTCACTGTGATTTTCAGTGCAGGATGCTTGTCTGCACTGTGCAATCATCGCGAACGGCACCATGCACAGCGCAAACGGGCGCTGCTTTCCTTTTCTGCCGCTAGAGTAGATTTTTTACTAGAGCGGCAGCTTTCTCAACGCGAAAGGGCAGTTTCTCAACGTGAGCGGTCGTGAGCATACGTGACCACTCACAGTGAGAAACCTGACCCCCCCCCCCACGTTGAGAAGCTTGATTTTCCACGCTCGCGCTTGCCAACTTTATGTTGACGATCGCGAACAAGGACAAATCTCGCAAGGAAAAAAACTCTGCAAGCTCCGCATAACTTGGAGTGCGAAAAACTCAGCAAACTCCGCGAGCGGAGTGGAGTTCACTGCCCAGGCCTAGACAGAAGGTCCTGTATTCTTCTCAGAGAAAGTTGGCAACCTTATTACTAGCCTCAGGACAATAGCACCGGTCTACAGAATGTTCGGAGAGAAGGACAGAGTGGAGAACAAGCACTGACAAAGGGAACAGTTTTGTTTTCATAAGGAGTAGTGAGCGGAGAATCCATTCTTACTGCCTGGGGCCTTATTATGTATATGGTGTACTTTCCCTGTTTGCGTCCGTCGCACCTTAAAACAGGTACATCAGGCGCAAACAGGGAAAGTGCGCTCTATTACATAGAATGGACTGCCCCAGGTGTTGCTCTTTTATACTTATTCTCTAAAGCATCTTTTCATGTTGAACTGCGCTGTCAGCACTATTAATAAACAATTGTACATATGTATGTTGTTAATACACATGAACATAATTCGCAAACTTTGCAGGACTGTGTTTTCGTTGTTTGGTCTTCTTCTGATACTTCTGATACTTAGTGCAAATTAGATCATCTATTGGATTGATTACCTGTAGTCATTGATTTAATGTAGCTGTAATTATACAAGTAGGTACAAATATATGAATATATATTACATCATATATCATTGATTAACCTCTACGTTTTTTTGCATAAATGATTCACCGGGGACTATTGTTCACATATTTCTCTCTTTTAAATTTCCAGCCACAACCTTGGCACAATAGTAGGTGTTGTTTTTTTAAAACTTTTTTTTTAAAGCAGCAGCCCAAATATGGTCCTTTTTCCTCTGTGTGGTATATCGTTCTGGTAGTGACACAAGCACATCTGATGGAAAAAAAATGTAAAGGGAATATAGCTGGCATAATAAGAGTTCTCTTTCTGACTATGGAGTTGTGGTAACAAAAGGGTGCAAGTATCAGAGTCAAAATCTTGCAGACTCAATCAATCAATCAAAAGTTCTTTATTCGGATGTTAAAAACACCATAAAAGAGCATATACACAATATAATTTTTTTTTTTAAAAACAATTAAATCAGCATCATAAGAACATTTGATGAGAGGAAAAGGAACATGTTTCATAGTAAATACATGGCTTCTTGCGGACTCACCATTGTATTTTGACTACCAGTTGCCTAACTCTGCAGTAAATGTGACTAATTGCTTGCCTGTACGAAGGACATGGGTGTTGCAGAATGTTCTCTAACAATGCCAGTAAAACTGTGATTTTGAAAGTAGGCAACATCATTGAGTGATGGCAGAATAAACTCTGACCGCCACCCATGGGAGAGGCTCTCTCTCAGCAACCACAGTTAGGAGACTTCTGGGAAAGTCCTCTTGTTCTTGCTATGCCATCCTCATGCTCAAGTGGTCTCAGCAAATGGTCTGCTGAGAACTGTTTGTTGTAACATTCACTATCTGGGCTTACCTGAAACCTACTAAGCTGAACTGCTGTGGACACAGAGCTACGCTGTATGTAAACGAGCCACCTGGGAACATTTGTTATGTTATGTTATGTTATGTTAATAGGAGCTTATAGAGCGCATGGTCACCGAAAGGTTTCATGGCGCTAATTGTGTGAGGTGTTGCGGCGGGACGGGCTAAGCGAGGATTTGCGAGTACAGCCAAGTCTTGAGCGCCTTTCTAAAACCCATCAAGTTATCCTGCATCCTAATGTCCAATGTTAAGGAGTTCCAGAGGCACGGAGCTAGGTAAGAAAACCTGCAACCACCTTGGCGTTTAAGTTTGAAGACTGGGGGGGTAAGAAGTTTTAGGTGGGCAGATCGCAGGTTGCGGCATGGGACATGTTTGACAATCAGGTGACTGATGAATTTGGGGCTCCTGCAGTGCAAGGCCTTGAATATCAGACATCCGGTCTTGAAGAATGCACGTTGGGCGATGGGTAGCCAGTGCAATTTGGCTAACAGGGGGCTGGCCGAAAGCCATTTGGGGTGTTTAAATATCAGTCTCACCGCCTGGTTTTGTACTATTTGAAGACGCCTGAGTAGATACACAGGCAGACCGAGGTAGATGGAGTTGGAGAAATCGAGGCGCGACAGTACCAAGGAGATCACTGCCTGAATGAGTGCCGATTGAGTCAATAAGTGGCTGATTTTCCTAATTTTCCTCAGTTGGAAGACGCAGGATGAGACCATTGACCCCACCTGATCTCTGAGAGAGAGGTCAGAGTTAAGTGTGACACCCAGGCTTTTCACTGAGGCAGATGGGGTGGGGGGTGGTCCGAGGTCCGTAGGCCAGAAATGTGGGCCACAATTGATCTCGCTCCTTCCCGGCAATACTAATTCTGTCTTGCCGGTATTGAGTTTAAGGTGGTTAAGGTTCATCCATTGCTGGATGTGGAGCATGGTGGCTTGGAATTCGAGAGCAGAGTCCGGGGAATCCAGTGTGAAAATAAGTTGGAGGTCGTCCGCGTAGTTGAAGGTGGTTACCTTCCTATTTTTTAAGGAGTTTACCAAGGGCTTTAGGTAGAGGTTGGATAGGTGGGGTGAAAGGGACGAGCCCTGAGGAACACCGCAGGAGGTGGCGGATCTGGGTGCCGTAAAAGGTCCGAGGCGGACTGCTTGAGTTCGATCGTCAAGGCAGGAGTCAATCCAGTTGTATGCAGAGCCCTGAAGGCCAGCCTGCTCGACACGGGCCAACAAGATGTTATGGTCGACCGTGTTGAACGCGGCCGACAGATCGAGAAGGACAAGGGCTTGGGGGATTCCCTTGTCTGCGTTTACTCTCAGTGTGTCCAGAACTGCGAGAATGACTAACTCGGTAGAGTGGGCGGGTCGGAATCCAGCTTGGTTGGGTTCTAGGTATTCAGACTGTTCTAAAAAATTGGAGAGGGACTTAGCAACATGGGCCTCGAGAATCTTTGCCAAGTAGGGAAGGAGAGAGATAGGACGGTAGTTTGAGGTATTTGATGGGTAAGCCCCTGGTTTTTTCAGTAGAGGGACCACTAATGCGTTCTTAAAGGTGCTGGGAACCTTACCTTGGAGAAGTGATTCGTTAAGGAAGGGGAGCACGCTGTGAGGAAGGGTGGACAAGGCGTCCTTGAGAATGTGAGGGGGACAGCAGTCGTTAGGGGAGCCGGATTTGACCCGTGCCAGCAATTCTAAGAGAGTCTGAGGGCAGATGGCGGGAAAGTGGTCCATGGTAATGGGGTTGATTGGTGAGGTGATCAAGTCGTCTCTGGCTGACTATGACTATGCATATTAAGCCAGAACCCAACTAAACTGGCTCCTGATCAAGCAGAGACTCTCTTTCTTTGCCTTATGCACAGGGTTTTCAATGAAGCTGAAAAATTACTGCTTTAGGAACTATTTAGTCGATACATCCCCAGGAGAAATCTGCTCCTCGTTCCTTGTTCTAAACAATCTTGTCTAAAAGTCTGTCTTCTTTGTCTGCTAAGCCCAAGTTCTGAACCAATCTTCCTATGTACCTCAAACACATCCACTTCACTCACACCTCACACTTTGGAAAGTCCTGAAAACCTTCTTATTCTGCTAGATATCCCTTTGCCTCACTACCACCTGTTTTAGATGTCTATTATGCTTTACGCTCTGCTGCTACACAGCACCAAAATGCCTAACTTGATGAATGAGCACTCCACAAAAATATATCAAACCGGACCTGCTACTTAGACCTAAAAATCAGAGAATAAGTTCAATTTGAGGTCAAGTCAAGTTCAAGTTAAGAAATCACAGGTCGTAATCTGAGAAGATTGTCAGCTATCATCTCTGGCAAGCATAGATGGACTGGTCTAGATAGAAACTGGAGGATGAATCAGCTGGCAGGCCCCTCTGAAACACTAATAGCCCTGAAGATATTACTCCAAGTGAACAGAAGTGAGCGAGAAAGAGATTAATTCTTTGTGCAGTTTTTCCTCCATAATTTATGTTCCTAGTTAACACTCTTCCTGGGATTAGCATACCAAGGTGCCATTTTGCCTCAGACACTGTCCTGTTTGACCCTTTGTATGCTCTCTCTGCAGGTACTACTGGCAAGAGGCCCCCAGCTTTATGTACGTGGACGTCTTCCCACCTCAGGCACCCACATTCACAATCACTGGTCTCACCCCGGACACACCGTACAATTTCTCTGTCAACTCTATCAATGCCTTTGGAGAGAGTGACTATGCTGATGGTGGCGCCGTACTGACTGTCGCTACAAAAGGTAATGGATGAACGTATGCTCAGCTTTACCACAGCAGGTAATCTGAGTGGAGAATGTGCTGACTGATACTCGTAGAGGGCTCAGGAGGCATGCTGACCATCTGTAAAGTGGTAGTTTGGAGAAGAGCATGTGTACACTGAATGTAATTTAGAAATAGCACATGGTAGGTAATGGGGACCTGCTGAACATCACCACAGAAGGTAATGGTGCAGGGCCTGTTGATGGTGATAGGGTCCACATGCTGACTATCAGGGAGCTGTAAGCTTGCTGGTCATAGATACCCAAAGTAACAGAGGGCTTATGTGCATGTCACCCCTGATGGTGCTCACCCTCTACACAGGTGGTATGGGTCAGGTTGTGTGTTATGTTACTCAGTATCTTCAAAAACTAGCTGGAAATCATTACTGGTAAGTTTCTTTACTGTATAGCTATGCGTCTTCATGTATAAAAGGGCCAGCCAGCAGCTGCCATTTACACACCCAACACTACAATGTCAGTGTGCAAGCAGGGAGGCTTGATGCTAAAATGACCACCTTTACCATTATACAACATATCCCTGTTGGAAAACGAGGCAGCATCTGTGAGGCCTGCACAAATAACATGACTACATTTGTCCTTCACTGGGAACCAAACACCCAATTGTAGCGCCTGACTCTCAGAGGGTAGCGTTGCAGAGCAGTCTGAGGCTTACTCAAGGGAGGTGGTGTGGGCTAGTAATCGCCATTTGCAGGTGCACAAAAATAACACTCAATAATTGATTGTCCAGTCTGTACTTTGCTTTATAAAAGTAAGAGTACATTTATTAAACACACACACTACTCAATACTATGCACCAATTTACAAATATACATAAGCTGTTGGAATTACTTTGTGACATTGCATAACATCTCCACCCCTCCCGCAGGGGGGGTGGGGTCTAGTACCACCACTCCCATGTATGCACATCAACTTGCCCCCAATGCAGTTAGTTGAACATAACCTGGAGCGAGGGCCCTGCGCACTGGCACCATCCCAGTGGCGACCCACCCCATTACCTCAACAAGCATTAAAAAGGGGTAAACCTGCCTTGGTGACACATGACCCTGACTAAGCATCTCCTACTGACCATAAAGTATGCACCTCTATATCTTAAGGGCTAGCAGTCTGGGGTCTTCACCTAAGCGCAGCAGCAAGAATCCATGTTTACGCACACTTTAGAATGACAGTACTCATCGCCTTGGTTGATCATTTGAATGCATTGCAATTACAGCCCCTTAGGGCATCACAGATGAAATCACAGGATTGCTAATATACAGCCAGACACCCTAGCAGGACTGTCTGGCCACATAGCCCCACTTGGCCTATGACATCTCCTTACACATGTGACTTACAGTCCCTTCAAAAGAAGTACTCCTGTCAACTACACTTCTCCTGCAGTGTGCCTCTTCACTTTAAAAGGAATCACAAAAGCATGGGATTACGTAAATACAGCCAGACCCCCTAGCAGGAGGGTCCAGCAACATAACTCCATTTAGCTTAACATCACCTTACACAGGTACTTCACTTTACACATGTGACTTTCAGTCCACCTAAAAAGAAATAACCAATAGTAAATGCATTTCGGTGCAATTACACCACTTCACCTCCAGGGGATGCCCTTCTCCAGACCTCCCCAACTCAGCCCTTCTGCTGAGCCCTTGAGGGGTTATTCTTTCAGATGCCCCGTGAAACTGAGGGTTGGACTGTTCTTCTTTATGCTGGGGGAGACTGCGGTGCTCCTGCCGCCCCCCCTGCACCCCTTTTCACAGATGAGGTTGACCCCCTCCTCTGGAGGCCACCAGGCACAAAAATGGCAGATTTCTTCGTGCTGGGGGGGGGGGGAAAGACTGTGCTCCCCCAGCACCTTTTCACAAGTGAGGGTGGCCCCTCTCCTCTGGGGGCCACAAAGCACCAAAACAGCAGATTTCCAAATTCCTGGCGAGGCATCATGGGGCACTTCATGCTCCTCTTTACCAGCCCCCGCCACTGGGAACACTCTCCTCTTCCCTCAGGGTCTCTGATTCAGCAGGGTGCTGTCTTCCCAGGCTCCCTGCGCCAGCCTCTCGCCAGGCTCTCCTTCTGGGACTCACCAGCCCCCGCCACTGAGAACACTCTCCTCTTCCCTCAGGGTCTCTGATTCAGCAGGGTGCTGTCTTCCCAGGCTCCCTGCGCCAGCCTCTCGCCAGGCTCTCCTTCTGGGACTCACCAGCCCCCGCCACTGGGAACACTCTCCTCTTCCCTCAGGGTCTCTGATTCAGCAGGGTGCTATCTTCCCAGGCTCCCTGCGCCAGCCTCTCGCCAGGCTCTCCTTCTGGGACTCACCAGCCCCCGCCACTGGGAACACTCTCCTCTTCCCTCAGGGTCTCTGATTCAGCAGGGTGCTGTCTTTACTAGCTCCCTGCGCCAGCCTCTCGCCAGGCTCTCCTTCTGGGACTCTGTTCTCCCTGCGCACAGGCCCCTGCTTCTGTGCACCAGTCCTGGGATCTTCATCTGGTGCTGATAGGGTCCTGGGGGCAGTCAGGGGGTCTCTCCTTCCAACTGCCCATTGCACCAGGCTCCAGCACCTTCACCCTCAGCAGACCACACCCCAGAGAGCTTCTCTTCCTGTGCAAGCACTTTTTAAAAGTTGAGTAGGGGGCTGGCATAAAGTCTCTGTTGGTCCTATCAAACAGCGACACATCACGTCCCTGCCCCTGCTCCCTCCTTCTTGTCCAGCCTCTGAGCTTGTTCAAAATGGTGTCGTCCAGGGTTTCTGGCCACATGTCTGAAGCCTCATCCCCCACGCTGCCTTCCCTCCTTGGTGCAGCCTTTGTGCCTGGCACCCAGTGACAGCTGCTAATTGATGAACCTGTATCCCCTCCCATCTTCTCTTCGTGGAGAGGAGGCCCCTAGCTTGTGGAAGAAAGGTTATCAATCCATCCAGCTGAGGTCAGCCCTCAGCCTGGGTCTGGTCCTGGCTGGCTCACAGAAATATGACAGTTCTGGATGACCCAAAAGCAGTACAAATATGACTTTGGACTCTGCAGAATACTTCTTTTCACCTCCAATACAATGGACTTTAGTGCATGTCTGGAAACTGTAGGCCTTGTGGAAGTTAATTTAGCCATGGGCCCCACATTCCCTTAGGGAAATAATGAAGTGAAAACACAGTAAGACACACTGACTTTCCCTGGCATGTTTCCAGTGTATAAAGCCTATTCCACCCAATACTGCATAAGTCCTGCCACACCATTCACTTTGTAGCCGCTCCTGGACTGCACACGCTAGGAATCTCCCCTGAGCTGCCCGTACACATGTGCACACGCATGTACACATGTGTCTGCATGTAATCAGCCCGGTGTCCCTTACTCCAGCTGCTGCGCAGTGGCCTGGTCAAGCCAGGGGAACACCAGTAAAATCCCCATGCAGTCTCTTACATCCTGAGTTCACTGTGGGTGAGTCCCAACTTATGAGGCTCCCCCACAGTAAAAGCTCAACAATTAGGTGCTCAAAAATCAAAAAATCCGGGCGGCCCATAGTGTCAGAACCACCTTCTAACACACGCCGCGCCCAGCTGATTCCTACAGGGAAGAAGTAGCCACTCTACATGGGTACACTTCCCGTAGTCAGCGATAACTAGTTATAAGGGGTTCTGACCAGACCCCCCTTACTGACCAGTTATCCGCTTAGACCACCTACTCCTCCCATCCATGAAATCTCCACCCATGACAGGGATCCCAGACTACCCTAAGAACCCTCCGGGCTCTAGGTTAGATACCTCTAGGTCACTCATGGTCTACATGGACTCAGCCTAACTATGCTCACCTTTGCCCTTGGGCATGCAACACTATGCCTACCACTTCTCTGGACAAGGGTCCAGTGCCTCAGCACCGATGCGGTCTTCTGGGATAGGTCTAAATCCCATCCCCTGGGTCACTAGCTGGTCTCCCTTCCAGAGTTTGTTCCAACCAGTACCCTCTCTCCGTTTGGTCCTTGCACCCCAAAGATGCAATCTCTCTGGACCCTCACCCTCAGCCTGCCGCTGAGGTCATTCTGCTGCCACCACCCTTTCGGGATGACTGTCTTCCCTAAAGAAAGCACAGCCACTTGTACTTCCCCACACAGAAAAGCACCCTTTGGCCACTGGCCTGGCTCCCTGATAGGACCTCAGACCGGCCTCACCACCACACTGGCAGTGCCAGGGAGGAACACTGAGGGTGCCTCATCAGACATCCTACAGCTCATTCCCCCCATCAGTAGCTCCACCCGGAAACTACCCCGGGAACCTAGACCCCTTCCTTGTTCTCCGCTGCGAGAACAGGGCCTATGTACCCTTCCCTCCGAGAGGTGCGCTCTCCTCCCGGAGTACCCTTAGAGAGCCTGTGGGCCCCGAGTTAGCTAGACCCAGGCCCACCTCTCATGGCTCTCCCTGGTCTCCCTGCAGCGCCTTGGGAGACCGCCCAGGGACCTACATGGTCCCTGGATGGCCTGCACCAACCCTTATGAAGAGCAGGGTCCCTTCACTTAAGATAGGCCCCACCTGCCTTCAGGGTAGTACTACCACTCTCAGCCAGGGACCCTAAAGATCCCGGCTAGGCCTGCACCACCCCTTCACGAAACACAGGGTCCGTTCACTTAAGATAGGCCCCACCTGGCTTCAGGGCGGTACTACCTCTCTCAGCCAGGGACCCTAAAGATCCCGGCTAGGCCTGCACCACCCCTTCACGAAACACAGGGTCCCTTCACTTAAGATAGGCCCCACCTGGCTTCAGGGCGGTACTACCTCCATCAGCCAGGGACCCTAAAGATCCCGGCTAGGCCTGCACCACCCCTTTGGGGAAACACAGGGTCCCTTCACTTAAGCTGGGCCCCACCTGTGTCCAGGGTGGTACTACCTTGCAGAAGTCCACCTCCTGCCTCGAGCTAAGGAACACCCCCATGCTCCTGGTCCTGGGGTTCAAGACCCACAGGGTCTACCTGACTGGTCACCAGCCACCCGACCCTGACACCTCAGGGTCCACCACTAACCCTCCACGTTGAACTAGGGAGCACATCGCCCCCACTCAGATCTCCACTGGGTCAGTTACTTAGCCCACCTAGGGTACCTAGGGGCTACCACTACACACCATCACTCAAGAACTACCCTCCTTGGGGGCCACCCACTACCAGGGGCCACCCCTGGGTTGCTCACCTCCCCACCAGTTAACCTGGGGGGACCTGCCGGACACTCAACTCTACCACACCCTCCTCCCACTGTGGGAAAAGGTTCTTGGGGTCCCCCACCATGGGAACCCCTGGGGCGCTACTACCTGGGGTAAAGAAACCTCCTGCCCCACCCTTCCAGTGGTTTTGGCCTGCGCCATTAGCAAGAAACTTCCAGTGGGGGAAGGATATCTGGGACCCCTCCTGTGGAAACTCTCCCTGCCCTTAAAAAGCGCGGGAACCTCCCAGGACCCCTACTTCTCCTGTCCCCCTTGAAGGTCAATCCACTCCTACACCCCCACCTGTGATGTAGGTATCAGTTGCTGTCCCTATCTCTTGAGGAGACACCCTCCTCATGCAGGTGTAGTGTATGTAGTGTTAGGGTTCAAAGGTGTACAATATGGCTCAGAACATTTGTATGCAATCATTTCCTGGAAAGCACCATCCCGCTAGCACATTATAATCAACATAGTGCGGTCATATCAATACAGCTTACATTTAAACCATAATAACTTCACATGACACATATGGGCGCGGGGCTTTCCTTTCCCATACCTTTAGTTCACATAACCAAAACGTTGAACCTTTCTCAGAGCCTTGCGCTCTTCCATTTGCTCATTGCTGCATAGGTAATGTGTGGCAAAACTGGACTTATCAAATGCTATAAATGCACACCAGAATGGGATACTATGTTTCCCGCCGCTAGACACCAATGTTGGAAAACGAGGCAGCATCTGTGAGGCCTGCACAAATAACATGACTACATTTGTCCTTCACTGGGAACCAAACACCCAATTGTAGCGCCTGACTCTCAGAGGGTAGCGTTGCAGAGCAGTCTGAGGCTTACTCAAGGGAGGTGGTGTGGGCTAGTAATCGCCATTTGCAGGTGCACAAAAATAACACTCAATAATTGATTGTCCAGTCTGTACTTTGCTTTATAAAAGTAAGAGTACATTTATTAAACACACACACTACTCAATACTATGCACCAATTTACAAATATACATAAGCTGTTGGAATTACTTTGTGACATTGCATAACATCTCCACCCCTCCCGCAGGGGGGGTGGGGTCTAGTACCACCACTCCCATGTATGCACATCAACTTGCCCCCAATGCAGTTAGTTGAACATAACCTGGAGCGAGGGCCCTGCGCACTGGCACCATCCCAGTGGCGACCCACCCCATTACCTCAACAAGCATTAAAAAGGGGTAAACCTGCCTTGGTGACACATGACCCTGACTAAGCATCTCCTACTGACCATAAAGTAGGCACCTCTATATCTTAAGGGCTAGCAGTCTGGGGTCTTCACCTAAGCGCAGCAGCAAGAATCCATGTTTACGCACACTTTAGAATGACAGTACTCATCGCCTTGGTTGATCATTTGAGTGCATTGCAATTACAGCCCCTTAGGGCATCACAGATGAAATCACAGGATTGCTAATATACAGCCAGACACCCTAGCAGGACTGTCTGGCCACATAGCCCCACTTGGCCTATGACATCTCCTTACACATGTGACTTACAGTCCCTTCAAAAGAAGTACTCCTGTCAACTACACTTCTCCTGCAGTGTGCCTCTTCACTTTAAAAGGAATCACAAAAGCATGGGATTACGTAAATACAGCCAGACCCCCTAGCAGGAGGGTCCAGCAACATAACTCCATTTAGCTTAACATCACCTTACACAGGTACTTCACTTTACACATGTGACTTTCAGTCCACCTAAAAAGAAATAACCAATAGTAAATGCATTTCGGTGCAATTACACCACTTCACCTCCAGGGGATGCCCTTCTCCAGACCTCCCCAACTCAGCCCTTCTGCTGAGCCCTTGAGGGGTTATTCTTTCAGATGCCCCGTGAAACTGAGGGTTGGACTGTTCTTCTTTATGCTGGGGGAGACTGCGGTGCTCCTGCCGCCCCCCCTGCACCCCTTTTCACAGATGAGGTTGACCCCCTCCTCTGGAGGCCACCAGGCACAAAAATGGCAGATTTCTTCGTGCTGGGGGGGGGGGAAAGACTGTGCTCCCCCAGCACCTTTTCACAAGTGAGGGTGGCCCCTCTCCTCTGGGGGCCACAAAGCACCAAAACAGCAGATTTCCAAATTCCTGGCGAGGCATTATGGGGCACTTCATGCTCCTCTTTACCAGCCCCCGCCACTGGGAACACTCTCCTCTTCCCTCAGGGTCTCTGATTCAGCAGGGTGCTGTCTTCCCAGGCTCCCTGCGCCAGCCTCTCGCCAGGCTCTCCTTCTGGGACTCACCAGCCCCCGCCACTGGGAACACTCTCCTCTTCCCTCAGGGTCTCTGATTCAGCAGGGTGCTGTCTTCCCAGGCTCCCTGCGCCAGCCTCTCGCCAGGCTCTCCTTCTGGGACTCACCAGCCCCCGCCACTGGGAACACTCTCCTCTTCCCTCAGGGTCTCTGATTCAGCAGGGTGCTATCTTCCCAGGCTCCCTGCGCCAGCCTCTCGCCAGGCTCTCCTTCTGGGACTCACCAGCCCCCGCCACTGGGAACACTCTCCTCTTCCCTCAGGGTCTCTGATTCAGCAGGGTGCTGTCTTTACTGGCTCCCTGCGCCAGCCTCTCGCCAGGCTCTCCTTCTGGGACTCTGTTCTCCCTGCGCACAGGCCCCTGCTTCTGTGCACCAGTCCTGGGATCTTCATCTGGTGCTGATAGGGTCCTGGGGGCAGTCAGGGGGTCTCTCCTTCCAACTGCCCATTGCACCAGGCTCCAGCACCTTCACCCTCAGCAGACCACACCCCAGAGAGCTTCTCTTCCTGTGCAAGCACTTTTTAAAAGTTGAGTAGGGGGCTGGCATAAAGTCTCTGTTGGTCCTATCAAACAGCGACACATCACGTCCCTGCCCCTGCTCCCTCCTTCTTGTCCAGCCTCTGAGCTTGTTCAAAATGGTGTCGTCCAGGGTTTCTGGCCACATGTCTGAAGCCTCATCCCCCACGCTGCCTTCCCTCCTTGGTGCAGCCTTTGTGCCTGGCACCCAGTGACAGCTGCTAATTGATGAACCTGTATCCCCTCCCATCTTCTCTTCGTGGAGAGGAGGCCCCTAGCTTGTGGAAGAAAGGTTATCAATCCATCCAGCTGAGGTCAGCCCTCAGCCTGGGTCTGGTCCTGGCTGGCTCACAGAAATATGACAGTTCTGGATGACCCAAAAGCAGTACAAATATGACTTTGGACTCTGCAGAATACTTCTTTTCACCTCCAATACAATGGACTTTAGTGCATGTCTGGAAACTGTAGGCCTTGTGGAAGTTAATTTAGCCATGGGCCCCACATTCCCTTAGGGAAATAATGAAGTGAAAACACAGTAAGACACACTGACTTTCCCTGGCATGTTTCCAGTGTATAAAGCCTATTCCACCCAATACTGCATAAGTCCTGCCACACCATTCACTTTGTAGCCGCTCCTGGACTGCACACGCTAGGAATCTCCCCTGAGCTGCCCGTACACATGTGCACACGCATGTACACATGTGTCTGCATGTAATCAGCCCGGTGTCCCTTACTCCAGCTGCTGCGCAGTGGCCTGGTCAAGCCAGGGGAACACCAGTAAAATCCCCATGCAGTCTCTTACATCCTGAGTTCACTGTGGGTGAGTCCCAACTTATGAGGCTCCCCCACAGTAAAAGCTCAACAATTAGGTGCTCAAAAATCAAAAAATCCGGGCGGCCCATAGTGTCAGAACCACCTTCTAACAATCCCCCTTTGATATAATTGACAAAGCATTAATGCATATGCAACATATCCCCCTTCAAAATCATTGATAAAGCATTAACGCATACGCAACATATCCCCCTTCGATATTCTTGACAAAGCATTAATGTATATGCAACATATTCTCCTTCGATATCATTGACAAAGCTTTGACACATATGCAGCATATCCCACCTCAATATCATTGACAAAGCATTAACACATATGAAACACATCCCTCTTCGATATCATTGACAAAGCATTAATGCATATACAACTTATCCCCCTTCGATATTATTGACGATGCATTAATGCATGTGCAACATATCCCCCTTCGATATCATTGACAAAGGATTAACGCATTTGCAACATATCTCCTTTCGATATCATTGACTGAGTATTAATGCATATGCAACATATCCCCTTTCCATATCATTGACCGAGCATTATTGCATATGCAACATCTCCCCCTTCAATATCACTGACAAAGCATTCATTTATTTATTTTATTTATTTACTTGAGTTTTATATAGCGCTGGCTAGACCCGTAGGTATCAGAGTGCTTTACATGAAGAAAGTTACATAGGTTACAAGTTACACATTGTTACAGAATATACATCAGTTACAAGTTACATCAGTTGGTTCATTGCGTGTTGAAGGGTAAGGGGGTGATGTAAAAGGGTAACGGAGAGGCAGATAAAGCGGAGAGATGAAGGAATGTCTGCCCAATGTCCGGCTGGGTAGGTGACGGCCGAGGGGGAAGTCCACAGCCCATCTCCTCAATAGCTATCAGGTAGCTCCACCAGGCATCAGCCAAATAGCTAGGTCTCCATGGAGAAACATTTAAAGATCATAGAAGACAAGATGAATGGAGCGTAGAGGGGTAGGGTGAAGGGGAAGGAGGGAGATATGACAGAGAGACGAAGGAAAGACTGCCCAAAGTCCAGCTGGGCCGGTGACGGCCGAGGGGGAAGTCCACAACCCATCTCCTCTTTAGCTATTGGGTAGCTCCACCGGGTATCAGCCAGAAAGCTAGGTCTCCACCGTCGGAGGAAAGTTCAACAAGGTCTAAGTCCTGAAGGGTAAGCATGATGGGGGATAGGATCAAGGTCAGGTCGAAGTCTAGTTATTGTCCCAGAGTAGTAGCACAACGTGGTAGGGACTACTGTGGCAGCCATCTTGGGGTCAGGCAAGGGAAGTCTGACCTTGGTGTTACATTCGGCCAGTCCCATTATTATCTTTCGTTCGAAGGGGGGTGTTTGTTGAGCAATGGAGCAGCTAGAGGCCAGAGCCAGTGACCGCTTGCCTCCCGAGGAGGAGGATATTGCCGTGATATAGATACAAGGGGAGAAAAGGATGCCATTTTAAGATCAGGCTGGGCGCCTCCTATATCCCTCTCACTCTCTCATAAAAATTAATCAGTCTCAACAAAAATGAAGCCATGATTAATGCATATGCAACCTATCCCACCTTCGATAGTACTGACTAACATTGATAAACATTAAAGCAACTTACAATACAACTTCAACATGCACACTATTCCAAGCATAATATCGTGACCAGAACTTCTCCATACTCTTTTAACCAGAATAGGATTGTCTACATTCTCACAGTTCTAGCAGAACAAGTTTCCCATTCTATTTTCATGGCCTCTTAAAGTCTTAGTACACCCACGATGCATTTTTACTTTCATTCTGCTTCACCTTCCAACAAAACATAATGGGATCCGAACCACCTTCCTCATGTTCCCGACATTTAGAGTCCGACAACTCTACAACATGTAAACCTACTCTCACCACATACAAAGGAGCAGAAAATCTTGAAGTCCCTTCTTAACTCTTTGTCCTCGTTGTACAGGTATCCAATCATTCACCTTAAAACGATCCTGTACTTCTTGAACAGCCTGGCCCTGGAGCTTCCTTGATTTGTTAACATGTTCATCCTCATACGTTCTATTGCCTTGAAATATTGAACTACGCCTTAATTCTGAACGGAAATCCCTTGCTTTCGTCAATTTATATGGCGTTTCACTTTTATCATAATTGGGCATGGTGCGATATCATAAATATCATACCCAAATGTACAATGCCCCACATATGCGCTAAAGCTTCTTTCTCAGTAACAGAGTGTTTGAACCCAGCTGCCCTCAGCCTCCTAGATGCACATGCCAATGGTATACCCCATCCGTCCTTAACTTGTAAAAGGGCAGTGCCAATGCTATAGTAACTTGAATCCATTTCGATTATGGATTGACATTTAGTATCAAAGGTTTTAAAGCTGCCACTATAATAAATAAAATTATATATTTTCAAACTAAACTTGATTTTTAAAAAGTATTTTCAGCTATTAAGTGATTTCTGTTAATTATTTTGTAAGGCTATCAATTCATTATCTGAATGGTTAACTACAAGAGGTTACTTCTCTTAACCATAACACAAAATCACATCATATTAAAGATGTATCTTGGTTTCTGATTGATAATAATAATGCAGTGGCAATTTATTCAAGTGAATGATGCAGTTTGGCTATTCATTCTAGCATTCTCAAACTCTAGCGAGAGTATGTTAAGTAACAAACAACAGATGAACTGAACAAACCATTTGAAACCTGTTCAAACAACTCAAACCTGGTATACTCTCAACTGCTAGTGGATGTGCAAGAAATGTTGTCATTGATCCTGGACAGTAGAGCACATCTGTGCAGGCCTTGTGCTATTCAGTGGTCCAAAGCATCCCTGTTACACTTCATAGTAGCAACAGAAAACAATGTATTATCCTTGTTAGGAATGTGAGGTTTTGTAGAGCCCTTATATATAGTAAATATTGTTCACATTTCATGAGTGGTGTTGGAGAGAGCCAGAAGGAAGTGTGGCTGTTTTCTTCCTGTAAGACTATATCATAATAACAATAGTTTTGAATGTACCCCAGTACCCGCCTTACGTAGGACTGCGGCAGGTGTAGTAAAAACCATAACAATCTTCCTCTTGGATAGTATATTTGCCAAGGCAGCAAATTTATATGTGGAACTGCTTTTTTTGATTTGGGTAAATGTCACAGTAGACAGGACTCTGGGCTGACTGTAAGGCTTCTAGCACCAACATCCTAAACTGGGTGCACTACCTTTCCTAAATATTAGTTGATCGTGGAGCATTCCCAGACCATATGATAGTAACTGGCACTTATGGCTTGGCAAATAGATCATAAGACCTCACCACTATTGAATATTCCACCATTTTATGTATGGGACAGATAAATTTGGTGCACATAATTAAATTAGGTAAAATTATACCTGGAGTTACAGGACACGTTTTGAGTGTTTTCTCATGATTGCACCCACTCATTATCTGGCAGCTCTCCGTCGAGTTTCTTATTTCTTATTTCTATCAGTATTGTTATATGTGTCTGAAATATCTCTGAAAGTGATCTATAAAGCAGGGGCACCGTTTTTTTACCTCCTCCTCACATCGGTCAGTATGAATTGTAAAATGTTAGATGCTGCCGGTGTGATCATAGAATTCCCCTTCTTCAGATGAGCAGCTCTCACTGCTGCATTATAAGTCATAAAGTGATCTGCTGTGATGCCTAATGATTCTCTTCCATGGTCAATTGTACTAATTGTGCGACTGCGATATAGGAATTTGATATTTATAAACCTTACATTGATCCTGGGGTGCTTGCCTCTTGAAAATGCAGCATTTCTGGTGCAAAAATTTCTCAAACATCTATGCCAGGAAAGTCTGGTAACAATCAATTTTAACAAGTGAGTGCTCGTCCTTTGTCTCAAAAGAATGCCACATTTAAAGTGCCCACAGGATTTAGAACGTGAGGACACACTCCGCATTACCATAGCAACGCGAACGGGCATGCCGGGTCAAGTTGTTCTACCTTCTTCCCTACCTGAAACTGGGCTATTGAAGTTGGGTCATTGAAGCTGGGCTGCAAGATAATATAGTCACTAGTTGGGGGATCCCAATCCTCCCTTCCCTATTGGCACTTGTAATTGGTCCAGGACCACTCTTTTCCTGCCTTTACCCTAGATGAAATTAGAAAGCAAGGCGTGCATATCAGAAATGAATATTCCGAGGATGATGAACATTATTGCAGTCATGTTATACAAGGGTCAATGAATTATGGACATTTAAGAAAGTGCAATCTTACAAATGGTGATATTGTCCAACAGAAATAAACGGATTTATGCATGGACGCCATCAACTTGCCTAGTTTGCCCATCATCAGGTTTTCTTTATTGTGGAAGTTCTGCACGCCAGAGTTAAATAAAACATTTTAAATTCCATTGCAATAGAAACCTTTTCAGTTGCAATTGTTCCTCATCCTTCATTGGGTGTAATGGGAAAAGACAAGATTCCTAAGTTGTTATATCACTGGGTTAGGCCCATGTAACGAGGCAGTTTATTTCTTACATTATCCTCGCAAATAATATTTCCAAGCTGTGACCTTTTGCATACATTTGCACGCACGACAATGTTGGATTAGTTTGTCTGAAACTAAATATATTTTCCATATAGCTTCGCACAACATTATCACAATGCTCTGAACATCCTGTACAAGGTCTTGTTCCTTAGTACGTACAAATGTCACCACTATCTTTATCTATGGAGCGACAGGGCTATCTACATATCCACAACATCACTAATCTATGCGTACATCGCAAGGCTGGTTTCTATTATAAGAGATTAGCATCCAGATAAATTAGCAGAGGAGGTACTTCCGCTGACAGGGTCCTTGCCTGCTGAGAAATCACCATGCAGCAACCTGACATCTCGTGAGGGGTGTCCAGTTTGTGACTATTCCATCAGGTAATGCGGCTATTCGTCCCTTGGGGGGATTCTTGGCTCTACACCTACACACACTCTAGTTACACTCGGAGTAGGGTTCGCATAGTAGGCGTACGCTAGATTACTACTTTGTTTATATACCTGCATATATAGAACTATTTAGCACCATGACGGAACTATATCTACTATGTTGTTGGTACTTGTAATCATGTTTATCCACTTCTGTCTACTAATCATTGCAGCACATGTATTTTATGCAAGAATAACGTTGGTTCAATAAATATTATTGAAAACGTCCCACTGTGTATTCTCTGTATATTTCTCAGAGAATAAATTATCACGAGTGACTGAGTGAAAGGTTCTGTACTGGTTCCACGATTCCTGAGGAATCAGGGTTGTCATGTTCAGTGGTTGCCAGAAGCTATTAGCTCCCTTGTAGGTTAGGGGGCTTATGGTGGCACTGTGAGCTAGCTGGTCTATAGGCCAACATATCCTGCGGGGGTGTCCGGAATCAGTCTTGGCACCAAGCCCCTAGTTTATGTTGTCCGAACAATGCGCGGGTCCTACGGATAGTAGGAACTACATGAAAAGTTACCTCTAGGCCTTAAACATTGCTCAATTCCGCTAGGGAATCCAAAATTATAAGGATATCCCTCTTCACACTGTTCAGATAAAGCAAAGCATCAGCTGCGTACAGCAACATTATGTGGTGCCTGTTTGTTCGTGGTAATCCCCATCTGGGCATCTTTTCCAGGTGCCCCTGTCGTTTGAGTACAGTCCACATATGAATAGCCTGGTGCATACCTTGGCAATGGGGGATTCAAATACAGAAGGCTGATCCATGCTAGAACTGCGGTATCTATTTTCATCCTAGTAAGAACTGTCAATACAGAGAAGGAATTTGAAACTCTCCAATGACTGTACTTATTTGAAGAGGCCACCACTGGTGTTGGAACATTCTTAGGGATTGCATCCATGGTATGAAATAGCCACCACAAATACAAAGTTTTGCAGCTGGGACAAGTCCATTGGCCAATAATTTCCCCAATGTTTTGTAATGTAAATTTGACTTCTAGGGTATCATATCCTGGCTTTGTCTGCACCTTTACAATTTCCTTTATGATGCTTTATGGTCGAAGGAAGCCCTTTTCTTTTACAAACTCACACATGGACAGTAGGTGTGCAACTCATGTTGTGGGAAATTAGGTGCAGAATTTGCTTGAGAATCAGTCTGAAACAGATGCCTTATGCAAGTTTATCTGTGGCCATTGAAGTAAAGGGTCTATCTCAGTATCCTATTGTTTCTGTGATGGATTCCAGCTATACTTAGATTCCTAATGCCATACTGTGGGTTGGGGGCACTTAATAGAGTTGACTGTAATAGTCAGTGAACTCTCCATCTAGGCCACCCTGGGTACCGGCGGTTAGGATTTTTAGTTCTTCTGAAGAGACTAACCTGGCGAACATCTCCCTATCCTATCACCATTTTGTGTAATGTTTTCTTGTGTATTATATATAGTCACAACATCTCATTGTGTCAAAAGTGGTTTAAAGTACATTGTAGGTGTTGGGTAGTCTGAGTTTCACCTCATAATATATTTTCTAATTCTGTTAAGGACTGTTTGAGATTGAATGCTTCACTTTATAGGATTATCTTTGCTCTGTCAGAAGTCTTAATGTCTTTCCCAAAGCACTACTCTAAAGACTTCTCATTTGGCCAATGCATCTGGGACTGAGCCCTCTTTCTCCTTGAAATCATTAACTATACCTGCTCTTATAGTACTTTTGCAGCTGCATCCTGTAGATCAGTAGGTTGCAGAGGGTATATCAGTGATTTGTGTGCCCCACTCCAGCATCACTAATAAAGGATCATACTCAGATAGTATACAGTTTAAGTACTCGGAATTGTATGTTAGGATCACCAGCACAGTTGTACCAAGGAACATATAGCTAAATTGATGTGTAGATCGTGGCCAGTGCCTTGAGACGCTTACGGGTGAATAGTCAAGCTCTATAAGAAACCTGCTTGATTGATACTGCAGATCTGAAAGAGTATATACATGCTCCTGTGTGCATGTCCCAAAATATGTCAGAGCCATGTGGGACATTCCAAATAGTTGTCCCACTCCTCCATTTCTGGTGTAGTTTGATGACTTATTCGATCGAGGGATGGGTTTCCTGCAGACATGCTATAGTGTCAATATATTCCCTATCTCAATGTCACTGTATTTGTTGTTCCATTGTTACAATATTCCCTATTCTAGTTTCAATGCATTCCTTGTCCCAGTGTCAGTGTATCAAGTTTCACTATGTTTCCTGTTTCAGTGTATCTATATCTGTGTGTCCTGCATCTCAGTGTGACTGTATTCTATCTGGAGCACCATAATACCACCCTAGTGCGTTCCGTGCTCCAGCGTTATTGTATTCGCTCCCGCTTCAGTTTTTCCCCTGTCTCGTTGCTCCTGTATTCTCTGCCCCTGTAACGTTGTGATCTCTTATTCAGAGACCAAGGCTGTTTCTGGTCTGCACATCCTTTTCTCTGAACCATCACACATGTGTAGTCAAGTTGGTGTGCAGTACAACCTCTACACTTGAAATTGTAGTGGTGGTTTAAGATTTGGCTACCTTGGTAATGGAGTGCAAAAATGGCACAGAGGTTTCTATTCGACAATAGAAATATCTTAAGTAGAAGAAACCCTCAATTTTCGCAAAAATGACCACTCTTCATGTTGTCAACATGATTGAATATTTGTGTAAATCAGGGAGATTCTATTAACAGTAACAGGATTATTCGGTTTACTAATTTGATCCCAAAATGCATATGCTGCATCTTCGAAATGATAAAATATTAAAGAAAATGTGTGTCTCTACTAGTAGAATTTCTTTTATTTTCACATTATTCCTTCCTCTTCTTTGTTAGAACAATTTGGGATCGGCCCAGGGATTGAAGAGCCCACCACTCCAATGGGTCCACCACGAGGTAAGCAAAGACATAGCAAAGGTGGGATGTAGAGGTTGGTACTGGGGATGGAGCGCATAGACATACTTAACATAGGTTCAATCTCTAACAAATGACAAGACAACTGCTGCACAACTATACCAGAAAGCTGATTTTTTGATGAGGGTTGGCCACTATCCACCAATCTCTTGTATGCATGACCTGGTGGCCACCCCCTATCTCTCGTACCTAGGACATGGCTTCATATGTTCCATCAGGACATATCCTTCCTAGCTCCAGTAAACAGGACCTGGTATTAGAGATGTTGTTTGGATACGACCCGACATGCCCAACACTAGTACCTTGACTTGTGGGACAAAAATGATGGTAGGCCATGCCTATGGTAGGATAATGGCAGAGCTCATCTACCCTTGTGTGTCCAGGATGTGTGCACTCCCTCCCACATGTCGTATCCTACAGGTACAGTCACCAATCCTGGTGTACCACAACTTCACCCATCTTCAAAGCCTCAGCTGCAACCTGCCTGTCACTGATACGTACTAGCTTCTCCCTGGAATGATGGTATTCCATATTTCATCTATCTCTGATGCACAAGTGTGGTGTTCAACATAACTGCAGCCCAGGACATGCCCTACTTTGGAATACTTTCAATGAAGATAATGCATCACGCCTAAGTCACATCCCGCCTTTCTCTAGCATCACAGACTTTCTGTCAGAAGTGGTGGAAGGTTCACACTTCTAGAGGTAATGCTAGGCCATGCACCTCCCTCATCTGATATCCCAAACCTGCTATCAGAAAGGATGGTTGGCTGCATCCAAACTAATTTAAAATGCCCTATCTCTGCTGTCCTGAGGAAATGGTTGTTGCATCCCTCCAGTACCCAGGACCTAACTGATCTTAAGCCCAACCCATCTGAGATGCTCTAGTCCACACAGGATCTCTGATAGCATCTTGAGACCCTCACGGGTGAGTAGCTGAGCTATACATGCCCCCGATTGATTATAGCATGACCTCGCTTTCAGAGATGAAAGGAGGCCCTGCTTTATCTGGTGTGGTACCCTGGACTTGACCCGAGATAGTGATAGTCCCTGGACATCCCATCTCTAGGTCGGCAAACTTTGCTTCAGAGATGATCATAAGTCATGTTTCACTCATCTGTAGTAATCTGGACCTGACATCAGAGTTTGGAATGTCATCCCTAACCAAACTGTTGGGCCACAGTCCTAATGTGAGAGATGATGATAGGTCCTCTCCTAACCAGCTCTGGAACTCATGGCAGATGGCTTCAGAGAAGATGGGACCCATCACTGGTACCAGAGATCTGTTGGCATCGATGATGCAAGGTACACCTGGTTGTATGTAGGTGGTTGCAGGTGGGACCTCCGAAAATCATGTTAGAGATCAAAACTTCTTTTGCATCATCAGTCTTTCACCCAGAAAAAGAGAAAGAAGGTAGAAAAGTGGGAAAGAAGGAGGAAGAATGTAGAAAAGGGGGAGAAGGATTAAGAAAATCATGAAAAATAGTGGCAACCTGAGAAAGCAGGGTTGGGGAAAGAAACTTAAAGAGTGAGATAAAGTGTAAGGGAGTGAATTGATGGATGAAAGAGGCATGAGGTGGAATTAAGGTTAATCACCCTTAGCAACCACAACAAACACTTTCGGGCACCAGCACTTATTATTTTACAGATTCATCACTAGATGCACTCTACCCGCTACTTATCTGGGACCTGACCTCAGATATCAGTAGATCACACTGTGCCTATCAGGGCTTGGCTTGAGATTTGAGAGTATGCTTCAGCCTGCGAGTATATACGAACCAGAAACCGTAATTTTGAAATGATTCTAGTTTCCGCCTTTCTAGTTACTTTATTGGAGGGCTGGCTTCATTAATGGTAGTTGTTTTTTCGTCACCCATCTTTGGTTCCCAGAAGCTAAGGACAAAGGTAATAGCAGTCTTCCATGCCCATCTATAGCAGCTGGTATCTAGCTTCAGATCTAATGGTGGGTAAGCCCAGCCCATGTCTGGTAACCAGGATGTGTTTCAGATCTAATGGCAGGCCCTGCCACACACAACTCTGGAACACACAATCTGCCTTTAGATCTTCTTCCATGCTCTTCTTCCATGCTTTTCCCCACAAAAGCCTAATAGTCAGAGGTCTGATAATATGCTCTGCAGACCCATCTCTTGGACCCAGGATCTGCTTTCCGATCTGATGAAGAGCCATGTCCTACCCATCTCTGGTATTCAAGATCTGCTTCATACTCGATGGTCTGGAGCTTCCTATTCATCTGTGACAGAGGATATGGGTCTTCGTAAATGATTGCATGTCATGTTCTGCATATGTCTGAAGCCCACAGTCTAATTCCGTAGACGGTGGCAGGCCATACCCTGTCCATCTCCAGCACATGCAGCCTAGCTTTAAGTTGGCTACAGACCATGCCTCGCTGGTATAATTCATTTGGTGTAGTGGATAAAAGTAGGCCGCTTCCCAGCAATCTTGTGTACCTGGGACTCCATAGGTTTCGACAACTTTTTTTTTTAAAGTAAACTTTTATTTCCATTCCAATACACATAAAATGCATAGTACATCTGAATAGGGTCACGCAACAATCCAGCACCAATGAACGAATGCTCCATTGCGCATCCCTACTCTCAGGACATATCATGATGTACATGTTTATAACAATAGTAACAGTATAAAACCAGACATAATTCTCCTCTCTAATTAGACCATTATCACCCCTAGCAATGCTTGCAAATCAAATTCCAATTACTGCCTGGGAAGGCTCCACGCACCCTCTTGGCCAGCATCTGACAGCCTTTTAGTTAGTAGTCAGAAGCCCTGGATATAGAAGCAGCGCACGCCAGTGTCGCAGTCTAAGTGGACCAGTATACCAAAGTATCCGTTAGGGTACCCCCCTTCAGAGATCAAGGATCTACAGATATGGCAGTGCGGAACACTAGTGGAGGGACTCCTACCACCTGTATCAACTCCACTTCTACTGTCCATCCCCTTTGGACTTCAACCGTCTGGCGGTGGTGCTTCAAAGTCACTAAGCAATAGCCTATGGCTCGGTGTAGTGCAAGAATGAGATCCGGATTGTTTCAAACCCTTGGAGGCGACCCTGAGGTTTAGAGATATGCCTCTCGTATGAAGCTGGCCTGAAAAGTTCTGCAATCCATTCCTCATGTGTAGGAATGACAGGTATCCACCAATGCCTAAAATTTCACATTTTCACCACTATTAAAGCTGTTGCCAACCTCCCACGCCAATGCAGGGACATGTCATCTGTGTCAAATATGTCATGCAGAACAGCCCGTTTGGCTGACTTTTCAAAATGTTTCCACCACACGTCTATGAGATGCATTAGGGCAGTGGTTATTAACCTGTGGTTCGAGGACCCCTGGGGGGTCTGCAAGGCCTAGTTAGGGTGTCCACAACTGTTTTACAAAATTAAATAACATTAAAATTAGTCTAATAAAATTAATAAAGTATATGCGGATAAAGATTCAAAATAGAAAATGTGAAAACTTTATGTATGTTTGATTGTGAATTGCACAAAAGATTTCAATATTTGAGCATTTGTTTGGTGTATACTTGTTTTTGTACTTTTGTGTATTATTTTGAGGTCCAAATCATAGCAATAGCTTAGGTTGCGTATCCCCAGCTACCAATAATGACTCAGTGGGGGACTCCGGATTCCAGTAAGAATTCAGTGGGGTCCATGAAAGTCAAAAGGCTAAGAACCGCTGCATTAAGGTCAAAGTCTGTGCGATGAGTTCCAGTACATGTTCCTGACCCTCAGACAGGAAGTCAGCACTGAGTAAGATAGAAGGAGCCCTAGAAAAAAGGGTGAGGTGTTGAACACGTTGGTGTTTTGGGGAGGGAACCTTGAGATATCTGATGGCGGGAGGTGGCTCAGGGTTTTGAGACTTTCACATCTGCTCTGCTCATGACTGTGTTTCTCCTCCAGAAGCCTTTGCGCTCCCGCTCTACCTCATTGTCACTCTGGCTGCCATGGGGGCGGTCATCCTCATCTCGAATGCCACGTTCATTGGATGCTTGATCCGGAAACGCTGTGCCCGCTCAGGTAATGTATGGGATGGGATACCACACCTCATCACTTTGCTGATAGAAGCTTACACTGGCAGGGTCTGGTAAGGAAAGCTCAAACTGCAAGAGCATCACAGCAGGCACTGATGGCCGGGACATAGAAGTTACTCTTTTGCTGATGATTTGCTTTGGCAGTCTGTTGTCAAGATCACAAGGGTGGGAGTTTATAGATGAATGAGACCTAAAAGCAACTTTACGGACTTGGGGGATCTCTCAATGTGTTGGTGTGGGTACAGTGGTCACACATGAAGCTCTCTAGGGTTTGATAGGTCAGTTGCCTTGATTTACCCTGAACCAGATTTGTTTACACTTTCAGGAGGCGGTTTGTGATATGCAGAAACATGTGTTGCTTTTTAAACCACATCGGACCATTTTATGCTGGTCAAAGGCGACTTTTGGGGGTGGTTGAGAGCAGGGTCGGACTGGCCTTCAAGGCAATCAGGCTGTGCCTGACGGGCTTGTCTTTCAGGTCACTGTGTGGCAGTAGCGTAGCCCCAGGCGGCACTATTTTGGGGGAGGACAAAGGCATTCAGATAAGGCTCGGCTTGCTTTTGTGGACGTTCGGGACGGGCAGAGAAGGAATAGGACTTGGGCAATATCCTCTTTTTTTTAGGTCTCGCATAGGGCAGCGCATGCGCTGGTAGTGGTGAAACTCCACCCATTATGTTTTTATTTGTTTTGTCACTTACCATTGGTTACATCCGACATTGCTCTTCTTATCTCGCTCATTAATTGGCTGGTGGTCCGATACCTCACTTCCATTTTGATTCCGTTTTGCCGGAAGCAGCATTGACCAACTACAGTTTAGTTCCGCTGCTCAGCCTTAACTATTCATTTAGGGACTACTTCCTTGTTACTTTACTGTTTACACAACACCCTACTTTACCTCTCTGATAGCTGCAGCACACTAAATTATTTCTTTATTGAAATTTAACGTTATTATGCAGCGGCATGCCATGCTTGAAGTTTATGGCAGATAGCCGCTTTCTCTGCAACTCGAGTTGCCTCTTTCTGCCCCTCAGGAGAAAGGGCTTCTGCCGCTGCTTGTCAAGCGCCGGGTTCTCCACGGAGGCAAAATGCTGCAAGTTCCCAGTGCCCGTTCCACGGAACCCTCCGCCTATAGCGTAGAGGCTCTGAGAAAGGGGAAGGGGATTGGGACAGAGAAGAGAAGAGACACTCCGACTGATCCTGAACTCCCTCTCCGTCTTTCTATAGAGTCTTCTGTAATCCTCTACTTGTGGTGATGGAGAGTTCCTAATGCACACAAGGAGAAATAACTTAAGACAACACTCTCTCTGATGCTTTTCCCATTGACTACTCTTAGACCTTTTCTTATCCCCTCCTACCAGGTTCTGCAAGAGTCTAGCCTCTCTTCTATGGAATAAGTAACTCCAGTTTCGTAGTTCTTTTCACTGAAGATACCTAATGCACACAAAGAAATAACCTCTGGTTAAGCATCCACATCCCTCCACCTCCCAACTCAAATTAATGCTTGTCAACAGTTCCCACCTATTGATGAATTCTTGTTCTTAGGAAGAAATAGTTAGGTTGAATTAGGTTTAAGTGACTAATACATGGTGCGCTGTCCAGACGAGTTCATTTGCTTTATATTCTTTAAGAAGAAAGCAAAACTCTAGTCAGTTCTAACTTCTTGACTTCGCAAAGAGGAAACGCGCAAAAAGGAACTAGGGAGGAAAGGTAGGAAGGAAAGGATAGGTGAGACGCAATATTGTGTTGAGGATAGGGAAAGTTCCACAGGAAAGCGGATGCTCTGTAGGCTCCTTCTAGATACGTAATTAGTTGAGTCTTACTTGAAGCTGCTGACGAGGGAACACGCTGAAACAGACTTCCCTCATTGCTCGAACCCAGACTGACTCTCCGAGTATTCTGTCATGCCGCGGAGAAGAAGGGTCACAGGATACTCAGCAGAATCTTAAGATGACGAAAGCCCTTCTCAGAAGGCGTGTTGAAACCTCCCTCACTGACTCAGACCAGAGCCGCGAGGTAGCCTTCAACAACCGCATCCAATTTTTATACACGCGTTATATTTATAACGCGGAAGGAAATCCTCCCGGATTGAATTTTACCGCGGAGAATTCAAATACGAACTTCACTCTTCACTGGTCAAATTGAAGTGCGCAGTTCGACGCGCATTCGCGCGGCTCGAAATCTCGAGTCCCGCGAAAGTTAATGTCTCAAAGCATTGTGTGTACTGCTGATGGCAAATGGGGCAGCCATCTTGAAACATGCACCATCTACTTCAAGTTCAACCACAGGTTGAACTTGGATGGTTTCACCAAGACTCTGCGTCTATTTTTGACTCCCCCACTGATGGCATTTATCTGATTCCTGACAGTACCCCCTCTCAATGACCGATTCATCGGTCTTGGTTTCAAAGGGTGTTGCAAGTGAAAACGTTTGATCAGCGAAGGGGCATGGACATTTTCAACTGGCTCCCAACATCTTTCTTCTGGCCCATAACCCTTCCAATCAATCAAATAGAACAGTTTCTTTCGAATTCTTTTTGAGTCCAAAATTTCTTTAACTTCATACTCTGAGTGTCCCTCAATCTTCAAAGGAGGTGGTGGTTTGCCCAGGCGAACGTGGGGGGCTACCTTTTTAAGAAGGGACACATGGAAAACAGAATGGATCCCTAGATTAGAGGGAAGTTTGAGTTTGATTGTCACTGGCCCTGAAACTTTCTCCACAGGGTAGGGACCAACAAAACGTGGTTGAAATTTCCTATTACCCTTCAAATGCAGGTGGCGGGAAGACAACCATACAAAATCTCCCTCTTGGTAGGTTGGAGTCTTTTTTCGATGTTTGTCTGCCTGTCTCTTGTACTTGTCTTTAGCTTTTAACAAATTGAGTTCAGCTGATTTATGGACTGAGGAGAGATTCCCTAAAAGATTCTTAACTGCTGGAACCCCTAAGTTCTCCTGAAAACTAAAGGGATTTGGGTGTAAACCAAAATTCAAGAAGAATGGGGAATACCCAGTGGAAACATTCTTGGCATTATTATGTGCGAATTCTACCATCCAAAGTAAATCAGCCCATTCACCGCCCTGATCCAGAAGGAACAGACGAATATATTGTTCTAGCTCTTGGTTGACTCTTTAGGTCTGCCCATCTGTCTCTGGGTGATAACTGGTTGAATGCCTGATTTCCACCCCCAGTCCCTGCATGAACGCCTTCCAAAAATGGGACACAAACTGAGGACCCCGGTCCAAAATCAACATCTTTGGAATCCCATGAATTTTCACTATGTTCTCACTAAAAAGTCTAGCAAGTTCTTGGGCAGTGGGCACCCCTTTTACTGGGACAAAATGACTCATCTTTGTAAAAGTATCCACTACCACCAATACTGTGTCAAACCCATGACTCAGAGGAAGGTCAACTATCAGATCTAAAGTGACAGTGTGCCAAGGATGGTTGGGGGTGGGCAAAGGTTGCAAAAACCCCTGAGGACTCTGCCTACTGGATTTCCCACGGGCACAGAGTCCACAAGTTTCTACATATTGCTTGATCTGAGAATTCATGTTAGGCCACCAAAAATAACGCTGAATTAAGTCTTGGGTTTTGAGTGTACCTTTATGCCCGGCTAAAGGTTGATCGTGGCAGTCTTTCAAGGCTCGTTTTTGGATCTCTTTAGTGGGTAGGTACAGATCACCATGATGATAGGGCAAAGAATCCCGAATCTCTCTACCACACTCCTGATTCACCCAGTCCTTCATTTCAATCTCAGTCATCTGCTTTCCAATTTCTTTCTTGTAATCCGACATGGTCAGAGACAACACAATCTTGGATACTGGAATGATGGGCTGAGGCTCTACTGGATGTTCTGCGGACTCAGTTTGAATCCGGGACAAGGCGTCAGCTATGCCATTCTTGTTCCCAGGACGATATGTGATCACAAAATCAAAATCTGCAAAGTAAAGGGACCAGCGTAATTGACGAGGTGTCAAAGTCTTGGCGGATCTTAGAAATTGAAGATTCTTGTGGTCTGTAAACACCGTTATGGTATGTCTAGCTCCCAACAGATAGTGTCTCCATTCTTGGAAAGCATCTTTCACAGCTAACAATTCTTTCTCTGCAATGGTATAATTAATTTCAGCTGGATTCAACTTTCTTGACCGAAATGCCACTGGGTGTAATTGCCCAGTAGATTTATGCCGTTGTGACAAAACACCACCGATGGCTTGATCAGAAGCATCCGCTTCCACAAAGAAAGGTTCAAGGTTCGCCTGGATCCGCATGAAGCAATATCGGGGCAGAGGTGAAACTCTTCTTTAGATAGTCAAACGCTTGTTCAGCTTCTTCACCCCAATGAAATTTTGCTCCCTTCTTGAGAAGTCTAGTAATGGGTATGATTTTCTGGGAAAATCCCAAAATGAATCGCCGATAGAAGTTGGCGAAACCCAAGAAACGCTGTACTTCTTTCACATCTTTGGGAGGTGGCCAATCCACTACTGACTGCACTTTCTTTCTGTCCATTGTAATTCCGTCAGGAGAGAGAATGAATCCTAAAAACTCCACAGAACGCACACTGAAAGCACATTTCTCCAGTTTCACATAAAGCTGGTGCTGACAAAGCCTTTCTAGGACGGATTTAACATGTTCAGTATGTTCTTGTGTATCTTTGGAAAAGATTAAGATATCATCCAGGTAGCCCACTGCAATCTTGTCAATTAAATCTCCCATGATATCGTTAATGAAGTACTGAAAGGCCGCCGGGGCATTACACTGGTATTCGAACAGCCCATATTTAGTTCTAAAAGCAGTCTTCCACTCATGGCCTTTCTTCATCCGAATGATGTGGTAGGCTCCATGAAGGTCAAGTTTAGTGAAGATCTGAGCCCCTTTGATTTGATCCAAGAGAACGGATATCAAGGGGAGAGGATAACAATTTTTTACAGTTACCCTATTAATGGCTCGATAGTCGATACACGTTCTCAAAGATCCTTCTTTCTTCGGAATGAAGAATAACGGAGAGGAAACAGGTGACTGAGAGGGCCTGATGAACCCATTAGCTAAATAGAGGTCCAGATAATCTTTTAGATAACTGTTTTCCGTTTCTGTGAGGGCATAAATTCTACTACAGGGCAATACAGCTCCAGGTTCCAAGTCTATAGCACAATCATAAGATCGATGCGGGGGAAGCTTTTCCGCTTCTTGTTCACTGAATACCTCTTTAAACTCTTGATAGTCGGTAGGAATTTCCAAGGTATCAATCACCCCAATGGCTTCTACACTGAATGACAACAAAGTGGCCAAAGAGGATCCTGTATTCTCTGTGACAGAAGGTAAACAATGTTTTAAACAAAATAAAGAATCCATGTCAACTGTCCGATTCTCCCAATCTATAGTGGGGTTATGTATGGTGAGCCAAGGAAGGCCCAAAATTATCTGAAACTGAGAGGCATCAATGAGGTTGAACTGAATTATTTCCCTATGTCCATTGATCTGAATTAATTCCACAGATTCTGTATGATGAGTGATTGGTCCTGAAGAGAGGTTAGTCCCATCTACTGCCCGAACAGACTCTTTTCTTTCTTTTTGTACTGCTTGTATTCCAATCTTAAGCATCCACATCCCTCCACCTCCCAACTCAAATTAATGCTTGTCAACAGTTCCCACCTATTGATGAATTCTTGTTCTTAGGAAGAAATAGTTAGGTTGAATTAGGTTTAAGTGACTAATACATGGTGCGCTGTTCAGACGAGTTCATTTGCTTTATATTCTTTCAGAAGAAAGCGAAACTCTAGTCAGTTCTAACTTCTTGACTTCGCAAAGGGGAAATGCGCAAAAAGGAACTAGGGAGGAAAGGTAGGAAGGAAAGGATAGGTAAGATGCAATATTGTGTTGAGGATAAGGAAAGTTCCACAGGAAAGCGGATACTCTGTAGGCTCCTTCCAGATACGTAATTAGTTGAGTCTTACTTGAAGCTGCTGATGAGGGAACACGCTGAAACAGACTTCATTCAATGCTCGAACCCAGACTGACTCTCCGAGTATTCTGTCATGCCGCGGAGAAGAAGGGTCACATGATACTCAGCAGAATCTTAAGACGAAGAAAGCCCTTTTCAGAAGGCGTGTTGAAACCTCCCTCACTGACTCAGACCAGAGCCGCGAGGTAGCCTTCAACAACCGCGTCCAATTTCTATACAGGCGTTATATTTATAACGCGGAAGGAAATTCTCCTGGATTGAATTTTACCGCGGAGAATTCAAATACGAACTTCACTCTTCACTGGTCAAATTGAAGTGCGCAGTTCGACGCGCATTCGTGCGGCTCGAAATCTCGAGTCCCGCGAGAGTTAATGTCTCCAAGCATTGTGTGTACTGCTGATGGCAAATGGGGCAGCCATCTTGAAACGTGCACCATCTACTTCAAGATCAACCACAGGTTGAACTTGGATGGTTTCACCAAGACTCTGCGTCTATTTTTGACTCCCCCACTGATGGCATTTATCTGATTCCTGACACTGCTGCTTACGCTGCCATTTCAGTCCCCCACCTGCCCTCCTCGTACCAGGGAACACGAGGAAGCCGCTCCCCTACTGACGGGGGAACCATGTCACGGTTGATGTTTATGGCAGACAGCCACTTTCTCTGCATCTCGAGTTGCCACTAAATTAAATTCTTTATTGAAATTAAATGTTATTATGCACCAGTATGCCACGCTTGATGTTTATGGCAGACGGCCTCTTTCTCTGCAACTCGAGTTGCCTCCTTCTTCCTCCCCTCAGGAGAAAGGGCTTCAGCCACTGCTGCTTGCGCTGCCATTTCAGTCCACCACCTGCCCCCCTCATACCAGGGAACATGAGGAAGCCACTCCCCTACTGACAGGAGAACAGACACCGGGCCAAAAGTAGAAGCATTGTTCCACGCAGCAGATATGGTATGCACAGCAAAGTGGAGACAGGGCCCTGTGCACAGCATACCCCCACCCCTTCAATGTATGGAGGTCTTCATTGCAGATTCTGTGACATAACTGGTGCTCATGTAAAGCGCTCCAATACCTTCGCGTCGAGTTTGCGCTATATAAATCTGCAACAACAAAAAAAAGCTGTAAAAAGAAAGTGTCCAACTACTGACAAATTGCTGTCCGCTATCATGTCAATATTGGACTTCAGGCTAAAATTACGGGCCCGTTTGTGCAATTTACGGACAGGTGGAGATTCAAAAACTATCAGGCACATCAGCAATTATTTCACTCTGCTCTGTTCTTTAGTTTTTTCAGTGAATTTTTATGTTCGGGGTGAATCTATACAACTGCATGTACCAGAATGCAATGCATGGCACGAAAATAAGCCTGTTGCCTCCAGGCAAACTTCAAATTTGCTGCACCAATCACACATTGGACTTTTCCTTATTAGCAGTTCATTTGTCCTTGATGCCTTTGTTTTCGCTTTTCCTGCATCAATTTGACCACAAAACGAGAGCTGGTTGTTAAACTGCAAGAGGGGCCGACCTTGACAGTGGGGAACCGGGTTCGAGCCCCGGCGTCGGCTCAAACATTCTCTGATTCTGGGCAAGTCACTTAAGCTAAAAAATATGCCTAATTACCTAAAAAAATCTGTATGCAATTGGTGCTCTTGAAAAGCGCTCCAATACCTTCGGGTCATGTTCGCGCTTTTAAAATTGAAAAGAATAACTAGTGATCTGAATCGCGGGAAGAGCTTAGAGGCGCGTCAGTTTGCAGTGTGTGCTGTATGTGATTAGTACTTGGAGAGGTAGAGCTTAGAGGCGAGTCAGTTTGCAGTGTGTGCTATCCGTGTGATCAGTACTTCGAGAGGTAGAGCTTAGAGGCGAGTCAGTCTTCGGTGTGTGCTATGCCTGTGATTAGTACTTCCTGAGATAGCGCTTAGAGGCGAGTCAGTTTGCAGTGTGTGCTGTATGTGATTAGTACTTGGAGAGGTAGAGCTTAGAGGCGAGTCCGTTTTCACTGTGTGCTATGCGTTTGATTAGTACTTCCTTATATAGCGCTTAGAGGCGAGTCAGTGTGCAGTGTGTGCTACATGTGATCGAGTCAGTTTATAGTGTGTGAACTCTCGCAGGTGCAAGGTAACGTTTGATTGGTGGAAATGGCCAGTTAGTGTCCATGGAGTAACCGTGTCAAATTTACTTAACCACGACCCTTGCTTCTAGACGCAGAGGGGAGACCACGGATCCAGCTTCGGGGACAGACGTTTGTACTTTTACACTGTTTTGTATACTGCGACTGCTGGGCATTCGACTAAACACCATGGTATATGCTGAAAAATCTGAATCGATATGAGGACTGACCCATGTGACAGCCGTGCCTCGGTCATGCTCTTATTCTGAGGCTTAATCATGCAAAACCAAGTGTGAATAGCTCAGCTTTCACAAGTAGCTCTGTGGGTTCAGGCTGGAGATGTGGTTTCTGACGTTCCACTTCTAGAGGCTCCAGAGCCCATTCAGAGCCCTCCAGAACCATCTCCAGTCACCTCCATAAACTTTTTAATACTGCGCACCCCTGTATTCTCTGCATGTGCCTGGAATACAGGCCTCAACATAGGCGCTATTACTTGCTGCTCTTTCCTTCTAACAGCTACAAATCGACCCTTGCTTCCGTTTTGATATGATGTCAAGGCCGTTACTTTTCCCACCCTTTGGCTTATTTTTTGAAATATATTCTAGGCATTAATAATTACTTTGAAACCGACACCTCTCAGTACGTGAGGCTGTATTTAAGATATTTGAAAATTCAGATCACGTTCCACGTCTACTACGATACAAAGGGGCAGAACAAAGCCGATTTACATCAAGTGCACTGGCCTTTTTGCACCAATATGTGCACTGACGAACACAAATATGATGTCATGAACCGGTACTTGGTCTAAATGTTAGTGCAAGATTCTGCTGGTGCGAGGGCAATCTATGTAATCAAAATGACATTACTGACTCGTGAGCCAGCAGACCCAGGGTGCAGATTCTGGCATCTCAATTTGACTGCATTGTTTGATCGTCATCTTATTTCCTTATGCCTCCATTTTTTTAATCTGAAAACATAAAAATTGCTTCAGAATTAACTAAATGTTAGCTTTAGTTTATATACATAAGCTCGACATTTCTTTCGTATTAAATCTACCTAAGCGCTTTATTATCAAATCACAGTATTAATCAACTCATTAAATTATCGTGGTAATCGAACATGTGTCTCCCCTCTGCAGGAAATATAACTTGTAACTTGCAAGTTGCAATCAGATCTCTACAGCAGGCATACAAACGTGCTAAATTGTGAATTTGCAAGATTTTGAACTATTGGCATTATAAATGACAATGCCTTTTATTTATGTATTTAAAAAACCTGCAATAATAAAAGGCATTGTCATTTACAATACCAATAGGTCAAAGTTTTGAAAATGCGAGACCTATTGCATTGCAAATGCTTGTTTGTGCTGGCAGCTGTCCCGCCCTCTCTTCCTATTATTCCCTCTCTTTCTGTCTTGCTCCTCACTTACTGAAAACCGTGACTTGAAGAAACAGTTCACAACCTATCTTTCCTTCTTTCATTTAGTTGCTTCCCTGTGAAATGGATCCAAAAAAGAAAAACACTCTTGCGGGAAATGCCCTTTTTCTGACATTTTTCTATTCCAAAGTGCAGCAGGATGGAGAGAAATAGAAGGTTTTAAATATTAAAAATAAATACATAACTAAATAAAGCAAGACAGAGTGGTTGCAAAGTGGCCAGATTGGTTTTATTCACATCCAAACACATCAGCCTCACTTTACAGAGTTTGCCAGTGAAGCGCTACTTTTGTTTTCTCGTCTTTCTTTGAACAGCATTGTTGTCCCCAGGTGGGGAAGGGTGCCATTCCTGGAGGTACTGCAATACCTGGTTGATGGGTGGATTGGAAAACAAAATGCGTACCATGGCTCTGTTTATGGATGTGGTCTTTTTAAACCATACTGCTTACGTTTAGTAAGGATATAAGCAATGGACATTATAACGGTTCCCTTCAGGGCCCTGTAGTCATGTCCTTAACTTTTCAGGTAAAACCACTCGCTGATTTCTGAATAGTGAGTGAGAGATCGTTAAGGTAACCATGTTTTTTTTTGCTTACATTTCACATGCTTTACTTAATCTTGCATTCCCTATGAGTGTTTGCTTTTACTTTTTTTTTTAGGCAGCATATTACTCTTATCAAGTGCATAATTTGAATTGAGCCACATCCAAGTGTTCATAGCGGGCACAATTAGGTTGTAGCTGAAGGCAGTGAGAGTTTCTCTCAGTGGGGCAGTATGGTGTTCAGTGGGGGAGAGGATGTGGAACTATACCAGAGCTGTCGAATTTAGAACTGGGGAACTGGGTTCAGCCTTCATGACCCGTCCACCAGACCACTCTACTGAGGGAGCATATTCCCATGCTAGACCTTACAAGGCCCCTCTAGACCTTAGAAGGCTTGATGTCTTAGCACAAGCAGGTGTACCCTAGTGGTGTCAATTGTGAGTTAACCTTGAAGGCCTGTCCACCACAATCCATACTGAAGTTCATCTCCAGTCTTGCAGGCAGGCCTACAAAGCAGCACACCCTAGAGCAACAGTGATCCAGTCACTGTGACTCTGTCACTGAGGTCACATGAACCTTGAGCAGGTTAGGGTGGTGCGAACGGTGTGACCGCACTGGGTACCTATTTCAGGTGGGTGCGTAGTGTTTGCAAGTATATTATGGTTTAAAAAAAAACTTGCTGCCTCCTTCCTGGTCTCCAGCAATTTTCAGAAACAATAAAAATGTCATGATAACTTCGGTGATTAATGTTCTTCCTAGAGAGAGGTCCAAGTTTTGACTAGTGGAAGGGTTGACTCCTGGAAAGGTAGCACAGAGGGTTAATGTGCCTGCTGCAAAGAACATGTACCATGCAGATCACAAAGTGCACTGCTTTAATGGGGGGACCATGATGAATGGTCATTTAATGTCAGCTGTAGCTGATGGATCCCTGAACAGTGTCATGTATGTGCATGTTTGCATTGTGCTGAGGGGATTACCAGGTAATTATTCACGCAGCTCTCTGATGGATGTCACATGCGGTTTTTCTGAGTCCCCAGATAGATCATGCAGTCTGTGTGTTCTCTTTTGTACTGCCGGTCACCGGTGTATTCAACTGTGTAACCTTGGACCGTGTCATGTATGTGCATGTAACTTGCATGATCAAGGTAACTATTAGCGGCGATACTACGTGTCTCTCGGTCCTCTTTCAAATGCTTGACGTCCTTTTTCCCCAGCAACCCCCGCCCCCCCAGGGGCGGCAATCTGAGGGAGCCACAAGCTCTAGCTACGCCTCTGCTGTGTGGACCGGTTTTCTGACGGTTTTGGGCTTCTTTTGTGGTGTCCTGGGCAGGATTTTAGTGTTGATTTTCATATTAAAAAAAGAAATTGCCTCGAGCAAGCTCAAATCAATAAAGTCTTCCATACGTTGCAAACACTTCCCTAGCGTGTCTCTGCAAGATCAAAACGGTCCCAATTTGCAAACCTGTGCCACGGTTTTAGCTATCTAATTCACTAATGGGGGTAGCTTTAATTTTGGTGCCCACGCATACGTTCTTTCCCAGTCTGACCCTGGTTGAGAGGGCAGAGATGCTCCCACGGGATACTTCAAGGACCACTTTTTAGTAATTGATCCATGATAAGGCACATTTGGCCAGGACGGCTGGTCAAAAGATTTCAGAGAGGTCGAGCACCCTTCCTTAAGACTATTTTTATATAAATGGTAGTTTAGGCATTTCAGAAGTCATTAGTTTGGCCTGTCACACTTAACAAAGATGGCCATGGTTTAAAAGGTTGTTTGCAGGAGGGGCCAGTTGAGGTCAAAGTCTAACTTGACAACACTTCCTGTTTAGGAGGAAGTCTCCCTAATTTGCAAAGTAAGCACATTGAGAACCATAGCATTGTCTAACGACGCTGCCTTCATTCACCTAAACAGGATTTTTCCACCGGTAAAAACCTCAGTGAGTGTTCCCAGACCAATTGTTGACTTGAGAACCGTGCTGAGCCATGGGTCGCCCAGCATTGGATCTGCAGAACCCCTTATTTTGCCAGCAAGGGGCCGATTTCTGTTGTAGCTCCAAGGCTGGGGGCTCATGGCTGAAGCTTTGCATGTACACATTAGGCCAATGCTCCTAAGTACTCACCTGCAGCACTTCATGATCACACAGCACAGCAGGAAATGGGACCCACAGACAGCTGTTCAAACGCTCTGCAGTCCTGATCCACAGACCTCCTCGGTGTTTAAGTTCTTGAGCCACAGACAGCTGTGCCAATGCTCTGCAGTGCTGATCCACAAACCTCCTCGGTGTTTAAGTTCTTGAGCCACAGACAGCTCAGTCATTGCTCCTTGGTCTTCGTGTCAGTCCTGCAAAAGCACTGGAATACACAGACAGCGCTGTCAGCACCTTGATTCACAAGCGCAACCGCCTTCATGGCCTACATGTACTGGGGTACTCAGACAACTTTGTCAGTGCTCCTCAGCCCATAAAACACACAAAACAACAATACAGTAATAGAAAAGAATGAACATTTAAAAAGATGAAACAGTAATAATCGTCACAAACCAACCTCCTGTCATCTGGTTACCAGCCACAGTGGTCACTCACCATCTCGCTATGTGTGGGAAATTTCAGTGTCTGCAGAGACATTTTTTAATGTTGGTCACCTGTGGCTCTTAATCCGGGAAGCAACCATTTACATTTTAGGGGAGTATATGTTGTACAAAATAATACAAAATGTGCCTTTTCTTCAATTACATCATTTCAAATTGGAGGACAAAAGTGTAGAAGAGAAGGAAATGTGCCTCATTCAGAGATAAAATGATTAAGTTGCAAAATAGTAGTCCTACATTTAAAATAAAGAGTTTTGACTAAAACCGGAGTTGAATCATTGTAGGAAACTGGATTTTTGTTGCAGTAATCCCCCACTTTTCACCTGGTATTTGATGCAACTTTGACTGAAGTGCACTGGGTTCCTGCTAACCAGGTCCCCAGTACCAGTGTTCTGTCCTCAAAATAAGACAACTGGTCATTTGATCCCCAAGTCACCAGGCCTTTAGCACCTCTGTGAGTCCCTACTTATTGATACCTCTGGTACAGAGGGCATAGGTACTAAAGATGGTTTCTAAGTGTGCAGAATATCTTGCGCCACTCTAAGGGAGCCAGCACCAAACTCATGCAGACTGCAGGCTGCGCGACAAGGTGCTCCAAAAAGTGAAAACCCGACATAGCCGACACTTGGGTGCCATGTCCCCTAACACTGCATGTAATATTTTTCACCTCTACAGTAGGCCTTATAGTCCTAAGGCAGGTTGCATTATATTACATGTGAGGACATATCTGCATGAGCAGATATGCCCCTGTGGTGGCCAGTTCAATTACTGACAGTACAAGTGAACAGGGAAGCCATCTTAAGGTACTTACTGGGCACTGTTCAAAAATGAGTTTCCCAGTTACATAATGGTTTCACTGATTCCAGTGATGGATTTATTAATACATGCACCAGAAGGTACCTTAGAGATAGCGCCTGAACCCTACTAGCCTACTGGTGTGATGGCTGACTGGTCCAGTCCAGCCTGCCACCACAGACGAGATTCTGTCGCCCTAGGAGGTGAGAGCCCTGCTCCGAGGACAGAAACAGTGCCTGCTATGGAGAGAGGTGTTATCACCTTCTCCTCAAGGAAGGCCGGTAAATCAGCATATCAAGGCCGGAGGCTTCAAAGGCCTCTACTGCCTTTATTATGTGACGCAAGGCTTCCCAGACAGGGGAGATGCTACCTCCTACCCTCAGCCCTTCTAGCCCCCAGGACAGGTAGGAAAATTAGCTATGCAGGAAGCGTGTTGCACTGCCAGGCTGGACACAATCTAGGGTGACCAGCCTGAAGTAAATGTGAAGTTAGGTATTCCACCATCTTTTGTGTGGTAGAATTTGGAATTTTGGGACAGGGTGATGCCCACTCCCCAAAGAAAGTGGTCATCTACGGGTTGTATTGACCGCGGGGGTAAGTATCCAATTGGCCACTGCCTCTTACTCCCCTTAACACTCCTAAATTGAGTATTTAGGGGACCCCCTGATACCAGGAAATCCGATTTTGACAGACACAAAGAAAGAATGGGCAAAGAAGACTGCTGGCCCGAGAACCAAGCAGCACAACTGACTTGGCGCCAACCCTGCCAGCCTGCCTGCTGGATCCGACCCTCCTGGAGCAACCGATTCATCCTGCCACTGTGCAGTCTCCAAGAAACCCAGAGGGCTGCCAGTGCTTTGCCAATTTCCAAAGAAGCTCCCTTGAAGTAGACGAGCTACTGCCCTGCAGCAACAGGCACCAAAGAAGCAACACCTGGTACACAGACCTGCCGCCTGCGGAGACTACCGATGGAACAGCCACCCAGTAAGAGTTATCCGTGCTCCTACAGGTCAGGTCCGTCCTCCCTCCAAGTGTAGGGGTGCCAGGACCGACCAGAGCTGCACAACACCAATACCTGGGGTACTGGACCCCTTGCAGCAACCAAGGCTTGTTGTGCATGGACCGGACATCAACGCCGAGGGAGACTAACTTGCCCAACGAGGGACTTCAGGGACATTGAGACCCACAACGAGAGTGGCCCAGCTGTCCTGTTTGCCCCTTCCTGCAGAAACCAAAGACAAAGAGTGAGTCACTGTCCGCCGCCTCCCAACACCTCAAAGCACCCGTGGACCCATGCTCCAAGCCCAAGTCAAAGGGAGGTGATGGTATTCACGGGGTCCTGAGACCCAAAAGAGCTATGCCCACTCTTGAGTTTTGCCAGATTAGACCCTAGTCGCAGCCTGCAGCCACTTTCTGCAGGTCCCCTCCAACTGAGAGTGACTCCAGCACCGAACACAGCACAAAAGACACCACTGCACCCGAGCCCCACAGCCTGAGGAGAAGTCGACCAACAGTGTCCCTACGTGCCCAAGCCTCTCAAGGGTCAAGCTCCGTGTGGGTTACCCCAGACCCGTCCATCAGTCCCAGCTTGCAGCCTTTTGCTGACCGGACCGTTCCCCGCTGAAGCAAATGGGACACCCCAAGCCATAACACACCTCTGCACCCAGACTCCCCAGAGCCTCCTGAGGTAACCTGTTGGTGTGGCCTTAGACCTTGCCCCAGATTTACCTTAAGTCCTGGACAACAGTCCTGTAAGTCGCTGTTAAGTGCCCGAATGTAGTACATGTTTTCCCCTCATAGGATATCATTACCACACCCAACAATTGTACTGTGTCAACTTTTCAAAAACTGTAAAAATTCATAACTCAAACAGTACTTAACTGATTCTGATGCTCTTGGTATCTAAATTCATATAAAAGTGTGTGTTATTTTTACAAATTGGTGTCAGATTTCTTTATTGAGTGTCTGTCTCACTTACTGCCTTTGCGTGTGTAATAAATGCTTAGCACTACTCTCTGATATGCTTTACTGCTCGCCCACACTACCACAAAATTGAGCATCGTGTTATCATTTGTGCCTCTGTAAGCCAACTGGGGAATGCTCAGAATCTTTACAAGGTGTACCACTTTTTGGTCCTCTATTTAAAGAGCCAGCTTCCTACAATCACGTAGAAAAGGCTCAAATAAGGGCACTTGTTTGTGTAGTAGAAAAGCCTTGGTCAAGCTGCAATAGTGTGCATTGGGTAAGTGTTATCACACGGATCACTGCTTGTATGATCATTTTGTGACTAAGGCACTATCACACAACATCCTGTTAGGCTGGTCCTCAAGATGTAAAATACCTATTTTCCCCCAATGTATTTTTGACATATTCTAAACAACCCCAGGACTGCGCTATCTGGGAAACCCGGAACATCACTGAGAGAAGCGCTGAGATTGCGTCTCAGACTCTTAGCCCATAGAATATGGGTCTGAGATTAGCATGGGAAACAATATTTGTTATCCCCATATCTAGGTAGGGATGGAGAGATTGAGTTCAGGTGGAAGTCTCATCAGACTCTAAAACAACCCTTTCTCACATGTAGCCACATTTGCCAAAATAGAGATTCCCGAAATTTTCAGCACTGTACAGAGCAGCTCTGACACTGTGCCTTGTACACTTCTAGGGCAGGTGATACAAAGTGTCCCCCATTTTCTGTAGCAAAGCGGTCTGTGGCTACAGTCCTTGGCGCCACAATATTCCTCATTCTTGAGACATGTGGTGTCCACGAGGTACATGTTGACTGATTCATCCCTAAGAAAGGAAACATGATGGCCCCTAGGACTGTCACTGCTTCCGCCAGACTTCGCTTGGTCCAACTATACTATTTGCACGCAGCCTACCTAACCCCAACACGCCTTCATGGGCTGGACTTTGCCCATCTTCCGCATGCACCAGGTGCGCACATGATCCCGCTGACTTCTTCCACATGGTATGGGCTTGTCCCAAGTTGATGCGGTTCTGGGGTGACACTGAAGAAGAATTTACGTAGGTGCTGGGTTGGGAGGTCCCCCACGATCCTCGACACACACTTCTGGGGATTACGGATGGGCTGGACGGGTCCGGGAATGAAAAACTGTTTCTCACTACTGCAATGGCCGTGGCTAAAAGGGACATAGTCGCCTCCTGGATATGTCCGGACCCCCCAAGCGTTAGACTCTGGCGGAGCGGGATTGACTGGTGCGCCGCGCAGGAGAAAACACTGTATGAGGCACGTGGTTGTCCCAAGAAATATTGTAGGGTGTGGGGGAAGTGGTTGGGGAACTGGTTTAGATTTATAGGAAATGTCTACTTATACTATTTTATACCTTGCCAGATTCGTACATCGGGAAAATCTTGCCTTTTGTATATATCTATGTTTTTTATGCATTGCAATATGTGGATGAAATTGTGTGTGATAACCATAAAAATTTGTTCATCAAAAAAAGAAAGGAAACATGTCTACCTGTTCCAAACTTCGATTGTTCAGGGTGGGGTTGATTCTCACACATTCATGTGGTCTATACATTATTCATTTTGTTTTGTGATATTTATTAGTCCCCTTTTGTTGCAGAAGTGAGCAAATTTGTTTAAAAGAGTTTGAAGACCCATAGAAGATTTGGATACCAAAAGAGTATCATACACTAACAATAAAGTGTCACCGCGGCAAGGATCATAATTAATGCGCTGGATACGTTCCTCGACCACCTCATTTATATAAAAATTGGAATGTTAGGGGGACCAAAGTGCATCCTGGATGGACACCATTGTTCACCACGAAAAGCTGCGCATTTTCCACTGTAGTTCCTCATCTAACAGTGGCCAAATTTGTTGTCATGGAGATGAATCAGAATGTTTGGTAAATCCAGGGGACACCCATCTCCCGAAGATAGTTCGGTGGTAGGTTCCTTTGGATATTGTCAAACGCGGAACGAAGGTCCACGAATACAACCTATAAAGGAGCTCTCTTTGGTTTGACAAGTTATTCCACAATTAAATGCAGTTTGAAAACTTGATTAATGGTGCCTATCTTTTTCTAAACCATGCCTGGTTTATAGACAGGATTGAGTTGGTGTTGACCCATCTCTCAAGCCTACACAATATTGCTGAAAAATTGTTTTTAATGAATTTTCTAGAAGGCTAATCAGGCCTAATTGGCAGGATCACATCTAATGTCCTTTTTACAAAACTGATACTATTTCTGCCCAAAGCAAAGTTGGTGGTATTGCTTCTCCTTCTAATATGATATTAAAAAGAAAAAACATATAGCGGGCCCATAAAAAAGGGTTTGATTTGTACAGATCCGCAAATACTTTGACGGGACCAGAGGACTGGTCACTCTTTAGTTTGATAATAGCAGCCAACAATTGTATTCAATGTTTACAGCTCAGCTTCTGCAGGCTCTCCACCACCCAGAGATTTAAACCATTCGGTGAGGGTGCTGTGGACTCTAAGAACAGCCCTGAAAAATGTGCACGCCAACACTCTTCAGTGATGAGAACTTCTTGGTTTGCAGAGTAATGTTTCCTACTTTGGGCAATAGAATGCCAAATAGTTTAGGGCTTTTTAAAAATGGCAGCTTTCAGAGGAACCTTCCATTTTGAAAGCTCCCAGTGTTTATTAGGTCCTTGTACTTTGCTCTGCTATGTATACTAGCGCCTTTGTCATTGTTTTTTAGAGCCTTAAGTAGCAGTCGCGTTGCATATCGACAGTCTCTATCAAATCACAGATGTTTTTTAAATCAAGGGGTTGAAGGATGCATAAGACGTCTAGAGAGCAGTTCAGAATATGTTGTAGAAAATAGACAAATTATTTTTCAGGAAGCCAAAACATTATCTATTGTATCGTTTATTGGGTTGACAATAGATTTAGATTGCACCAGTTCCCACTTTATTCTTCTCCTATTGGACATAATATGTGTATCAGTGCTGTAAGTAGTAGCCACAGGTTTCTCAGTCAACGAGATGAAAGCTTGAGGTGAGAGATGTAGAGCTGACGGGTGATGGTCACTTTTTTTCACACCGCTGAGGGACCTCCTGGAGGGCTCGCATACTTCTGGGGTATTTTAATTTGGACAGGGCACTGCTGGAGGATTACCTCCCATGATGGTGTGGCACTGGTGGGGGCTTACACTGCTTAGTTCATATAGTCCTCTAAGGGCATTGCTGTATCGGGCACCTCTGGATGGGGGTCATACTGTGGGGTTCATACATCACTGTCAATGCAGAGGAGCTAACAGTGCTGGGAATAACCAGCTATATGTTTCTGTTTCTTTCATTAGGCGAAGAAGTGACGAAAGCAGAGAGGTAAGACTTCTGCCGTGTGGAGATATGTGAGGGACAGGGAACAGCAGAGGTAGGACTCATGAGTAATATTTGCCAGCTGTGTTTTGGGGTGCTTGGAGTTCCCATGTGTTTCAATAACAGTCAACTCATCAGGAAGACAGTATATAGGAGCTTTTAAATGTGTGTGAAGAAGCATGCAGCTGAGTGACAAAAGTGAATAACTGAGAAAAGCACCAAGCGTCTAATCTCCATCTCAAGAAGAGGCAAAGTTCCACTTCGTCCTACTAAGACCACTTATTTTGATGGGTATCTGGGACAAGAGGGGATTCCCGCTGCTCTAAGGAGCCCTAAGGAGCTCTTTGAAGGTCAGGTCTGTCACTGATATGCAAATGTTATTTTGGGCATTTAATGTGTGTGCATGGACTCCATGTATTAAGCTGATCTTACTTATTCACAGGCAAACTTGTCTAAGTCTCTGCGCATGGGAGCTCTAGGATGTGCTATAAGAAGGTCTTGTAGAGCAAGAGTAACAATGCCAAGGGTTGCATTGACATGTTTTGGTGGGTAGAATGAGGGAAATGTGGGGCTTTTTGGTACTGAAGTGGGGAGTGGAGTGGCTGCTACATTGGACGAGGTTGGGTGGTGGATGGGTCTGGTGAAGTCAGCCAGCAGCAAGCTTGGGTAAGCTGAGGTTGCTAAATTTGGTAATATAGGGCACTGATTTCAGTTACATTAGCAGGCAGGTGGACTGAGGCAGCATGGATCAAGTGGTTGCCCCGATGGCTGTGCTGGTTGGTGGGTTAGGACAAATGTAGAGTATGGTATGTAACGTAATGGTAAGAGTAACAGAGGTGAGTAAAATTGGCAAACTTTAGTGAATTAGAGAAACAGAACGTTGAGCTGAACTGCGTAGGAATAGATAAGATGTTAGAGGTGCAATGGGTGGCGCAGCCAACGCTTCAGTTAGCCTTTTTTTGGAGAGGAATACTTAAAAAATCCACACCTAAATATTTGAAAGCTGCTCCATTATGTTTAAAGCATGAAGGATTTTCATCATAAAAGCTGGTTGGTAGGTGAGGTATGAGGCAAAATCCTCTGTTGTTTTTTAATAACCTGATGGCAAAGCAGTTTCTTGGATTAGTAAGGGTCGTGATGTGGAGAGAGCGAACGAAGGAGAGGAATCAGCCAGACGTTCAAGCAGAACATCTCAGTCAGTCATTCTAAGAACACCTGTATGGCTTCATGGCAGGCCATGGAACGTGGAAGGCTTTGACTTGTTTACCTTTATTTTATGGAAGTTTTTTATCTGCTAACATATTTTATCCATGCTTAAGAAGTGACCAAAACAGGCTTAGTTATCCATTGGGGTTTCTAGGTAACATGAGGTTTCAGGATGAATTGGGACATCAAAGTTGAATGAGACAAATGTTCAGTTTGTTGCTTTTAAAGGGCAGCATTGATTTGTAGTGACCAACTTAGGGTTTGCTTGGCTGAGTGGCACAGTACTAGTGTTGAAAGAGTTGTAAGAAGTCAGTTAGATGAGTTAGTTATAAAGCCGCCTGATAGTTTTGTTGTGCTCCATTTGCAGTTGTATCATCAGGTAGAGAACTGATATGTTAAGGATAGAAGTGTTTGAGTAAGTCAGTTAGGTGGAGCAGCATCGAAAAACTACACACGCGAGTGGAAGCAGAGTTGTGATGGCAGGGCCATTTAAAATAGAGGCATTATTGGGTGACCCATGTGCAAGTTAGTTTAATGAGTTAGGGAGGGGAAGGACGGATCTAGACAAAATAGGGCAGAGTGAGCTGGTATTGTAGAATCGGTTTATCAGAGATATTGTTTGCATGGCCTAGGTGGTATGGCATAGTTGAGTCGATGTTGGTTGTCTGAGTTGTGGGGCAGAGTTGGGGTGGCACCATTTCATGAGGCAACAGAAAAGTTAGATGTGTTACCATCAGCACAGTCAGGATGAAACCCTGGGTGTGGATCCATGCAGGGTGTAGGACTCTCACTGTAACTAACTTCATGCACAGATCCATTTAAAGAGATCAGGTTGGGGTCATGGAAGTGATGGGAAAGTGGGCGTGGCAGAATGCAGATGAATGGGGATTATGCCCTAACATGGGTGGTTCCATAGTCCTTCACACATTTCATCATGTAAGGCTTAGTCTGGGATGGAGTAGCATCCCTAAGGCATCCTACCCATGCAGATAGTGAACTAATGCTCCACAGTCACAATCTCTGATTATGTTGTGTTCTTTTTTAGTGCTCAAAAAGTCGCCCTGAATGAGTATGGAGAACTCATCAACATTGGGGCAAAGAAAACCCTAATAATAGACAGCGGCTCTGAGATCAGCTCTACTACCTATGACAGCTACAGCTACCAGGAGGTGAGAGGGCAGGGGAGTCCACTATGGGGAGGTATAAGGGAGGGAGAAAAGATGAGAAGAGATAGAGATGCTGCACCCACAACATCAACCCTCCGTGAGGTGAAGGAGGGGCTACTGGAAAAGAGAGAGCCTTAAAGTATGGAAAGATAAGAATGTAGGTCTCCAGCAATGGCAACAGATCCTAGTGATGATTGGTTGAGGGAGAATTAGAGATAAGCAAGGAGGGGTAATTTCAATGAGAGATATAGTGCGATCAAGGGGGTGGGTAGAAGGTGTGGAGAGGAAGTACTTACAGAAGGTAACTAGAAGGGGAAGAAGGAAAAAAGGATTGGTGGAAAGATTGATGGACAGAAAGGAAAGATGAGATAGCAATCCGTTATCTGTGCGATCAACCAACAAATGAGGCGAGGGAGGACGCACTCAGATGCAGGTAAAGCAGAGTGTGAAGTAGGAGGACCTCATCATTACATAAGCACCTCGACAATGAAGCTTGCTGTCACTTGTGGCCATCATGGGAATGGTGGAAGATCTGAATTATTTTTCTTTACAATATGACACTTTGGAGCATGCCACTGTCTGCTTGGGATCACTTTGGTTTGGAATAGGGTTCCATATCTCATTTGCTGGGACAGGTGTCCTGCATAACTTTCATCTGGCAGACTTTCTTTTCTAGAAGCAGAGACCAGAGAAAGAAATTTCTAGGATGAATTATTTTTCATTGTCCTCTCCATCGAAGTGCATGTATTTGCTTACTCTCTTGAGTATGCTGCTCCCGCCTTCACTTATTCCCACCCATCCGTTGCTGTCTGTGTTGGCTTCTCCGAGCTTCCCCAGCTCATCCTTGTTCTCTGTTTTGCACCCCTGCCTCACCTCCTGGCTCGTCCGTCACTTCCCCCACCCACTCTCTTTTTTATCTTTCATATTACCCCTGCTCTTTTGTTGATCCCTGATGTAGGAAGGTGGAATCTGACTATATGGTTGCCCCCACTTTTTTCTTGGTGTTTGAATGGTTTTTGACTAGTCTGGCTGGGACCCTGCCATCCAGGACCCCAGCCTATCTGCTTACTCCCTTAAATGATTGGTGTGCATATTAGATGCACTAGTGATTGGATACTGTGGTACCTTATGAGCCCCTAGTATATGGTACCTTAGGTATCTAGGACATTGGTACTTCACAGGCCTACCAGGGGCTGCAGCATGTATTATGCCACCCCTGGGAAGCATTCTCAATCTGACACCACAGACCTGCTACTGCAGCCTGTGTGAGGTAGTGTTAGCACTCCTCACTGAGGTATAGGTTCCTATATCTCACCATACACACACATATAAACCTATCAGCCACCCCTCTTGCAGGCCCTAACAATCCTGAGGGCAGGTTGCTTGGTTTACTATGTGAGGGGGTGCTTCTGCATGAGCAGGACCCCTCTACAGCTGGCAGAGTCTATTCTCTGCTGCTGTTTGTGGATGCGGTTAAACCATATACTCTTAAGTGCATTATAACCTCGCGGTAAATGCTAACTTTGGAATGACTGCATCAAAACATGTCGTGTTTGGTGTCAAACAACTTGGAATCATACCCCCACACCAGTAACTGGTGTGGGAGTATGATCCCACCCTTCTAGAGGGGATGACACGTACTCACTGTACTAAACGGTAGAAATCTCCTAGAGCCCTGGCATCACAAAATGGATGCCACCAGCACAGACACTGGGCTGCCCTCCTGCTGCTGACCGAAACTCGCAGTGGAGGAAGCCCAACAAAAAGGCATCCTGTCACAGGGAGGTGTCACCACCTCCCAGACAGGATTTAGTGTATTGGAGCTGGGTGGGTGCACTCTTAGAGTGCTTTGAAGTCCTGCACTGGGGGAGCAGTAGGCTCCTCTGTGCATATGCCAGCTCAAACCGGTTCAGGGGCTACCTGCCCCGCTTTGGCGCGAAACTGGACAAAGGGAAGTGGGTGTAACCACCCACTACCCTGACCCTCCTAGAGGAGTGGTCATAGAGCTAGTCCCTCCCCTATCTTCACTATAAGATAGCAAGCATTGCCAATGCAATTCAGATTACCCTGGACGACGCTCTGCAAAGAAGAATCCTGGCCCTTTGACGTTCCACTATCTCTGGAAGACTGAAGAATCTCCCTTGGAGTCAAGGAGTGAGTCCCCTGCTTGGCAGGCACCTATAACTTCAATCAACGGTTGCAAACTTCACCGCTCCCGCCGGAGTCCGAAGTCCCTGCGGTCCCAGAAGCGGATTTCCTGACCTCTTGACGGCCATTTTGAGTCCCCAGCGAAGCTGTGGCATCTGGACCCCACGAGTGACGAGGAACAGCAATACCTGGGAACCGTGCACTGATTTCGTGTGCAAACCCTGAACAACGTTCTACGAACTTGTGCTTTGGACCATTTGTAGTCCAAGTCCCTAGCAGGTCTTGTTCCAAAAATCAGCGGCCTACCCCGTCCCGAGTAACCGTGGGCTCCTGTGAAACTTTTCCTGTGAAGGCGTCTTTGCGGTTACTTGCCCGTTGGCTAGTGACTCCCCCGAAGACTTTCCAACCAACTTCAAGGGCTCTCCTGGTTGCTCTTGGCCTGCCCTCACTTACCCTTGCTGGGTAAGTCCATCAGATCTTGCTGGTCTGCATCACCAACTATCTTCAGTCCACACAAGACTTGCAGTTGCCAAGGCTTGTTGGCTCCAATCCGGTTGCTGACACCCTCATCAGCTGTAGACGTCGTGGGACACTCCGAATCCAGCTGCTGGTCATCGTCGATCCCTCCTGGACCTCGTGAGCGAAGAGACAAATCACCAATGACGACCTGAAGCGTCGCGATATCTGTGGTCATCCATCTTGCTGGCCACCGGTCACTGGCAAGTGACTTTGAACACTGTCCCCTCAATTTTCAGGTCTTCTCCATCTTCAATCCACCTTCGGATTCCAGCGGACACCTCTTCAGTCGTCTCAAGCAGCAAGTCTTCATTGGTCACCATTGAAAACAGCATCGCGACCCGACACCAAAAGACACCTATGCACCCGGCTTCCGTGGGTGAGGTAACTCGTGCACTCCGGTGCCCAAGTGTGTGTTGGCCCTCGAAATACTTACCCTGTAAGTGGCTTGCTTGTTGACTTCTTCGAAGTGCCCTAAAACTTTAAAATACAAACCGCGACTTGCTCCATATTAACATATAGGAAACCCACGGCTGTGTTTAGACACAGCACGCGTCTCCCGTGGGCTTGTTACTTACCTGCTAACACTGCAGTAGTGAAGCCCCAGCGATTCCCAAGGCCCTAGGCTTTGTCATTTTGCAAGTCGACTTTGTTAAACCATTTTCTTAGTATATGGTCTGGTACGCCCCTAGGGCTCCAGCCATATTTGTGCTTAATTTATTGAGAACTGTTGACATTTGAATGTGTATCTGGGTTCTAATCTCATAAAGAGATTAGTAGAGTGTATCTAGAAATAAATACATATATATTTGATATATATACCTGTGTGGTGTCCTTTTCATTTGGTAATTCAAGAGATTATAAGGTAAAACAAGCTGCTTTACATTCCTCAGAGACTTAGCCTGAAGGCTGCTCTCCACAGCTACCACTAGGATAGCTTTCTTTAAAAGGTTGTCTTAAACCTATCTACCATAAGAGTCGAATTGGACTGGTGCAAGGTGGCCACTATAACTAGTGACCAGCATATGCCAGGCCAACTTCTCACATTGGTGGGCAGCGTGTGGGATCCAGCTTGCCACTGTTTTACCAGAAAATCTCTATTTGAATTACTAACTGAAAACCACTAAAGGCACTCAAGGTACATATAAAGTCAAGCTAGTATCAATAAGTTCTACTGAACTTAGAGCTGTTTGTGAAGGGATAAGCACACCCTTGCTACAGCTCAAGCTAGGTTCAGTAGGCCTCAACTAGTGTAGGTAGTACAACACTGCACAACACTAGTATGTCTCACCAAGGTGGAGCCAGTGGGTCTACCCCATCTCAGTACAAAGACATAGCCTACACTGATCTGAAGGCCTTATGCTTTGAAAGACAACTGAGGGTTGGCAGGAGTCCCTCCTCACAACATCTGATAGATCTGTTAGTAGCAGATGATCTGAAACAAGCTCTAGGAGCTAGTGGGTCTGCATCAGGGAGTGGGTCAACCATAGTCTCTGGGTCTGATGATGAAAATCAAGATGACCTGGAGTCTGTGATTGAAGGGCCAGACCCAGAAAGGTCTGAACAGAACAGAGGAATTCTCCTTAAGAGAGCTGACAAAGTGGGAGAAAGGCCTAGGTCCACCTCAAGGGACTCTGGCCATTCATACCACTCTGGAAGAGAATCTGTTCCACAGAGGAACTCAAACTATCCCAGAGAGACCTCCTCTGACAGAAGGTTCACAATGCTCCAGTATGAGGAAGCTAGGCGCGCCCTCAGAACCAGGCAATTGGCCTTAGATAGGGAAGTCTTCGAGCTCCAAAGAGCTTCTAAGAAGGAGAGGTTAGATACCCCTGGTGGCAGCAACAGTGTCCCTAGAGGCAGAGATTACATTCCAGACCATAGGAACCTGTCCAAGGTTGTTCCTCCCTACCAGAGTGGGGATGATATCCACAAATGGATAACTGCTATGGAGAGGGCCTGTAAAGTTCAATAGGTCCCCCAGACACAGTGGGCAGCAAACTTGTGGCTCTCCTTTTCAGATAAAGGTAGAGACAAGCTCCGCACTGTTAGAGAGGAGGATGCTAATGACTATGAATCCCTGAAGAGTGCATTAATAGATGGGTTTGGCATAACCACTGAACAGTACAGGTTGAAGTTCAGAGACACCCAAAAAGCACAGACTCAGGATTGGGTGGACTTTGTAGATTGTGCTACCAAGGCTCTGGAGGGTTGGATAGGTGGCAGTAGAGTCACTGATTTTAAAGGATTGTATAATTTTATTATGAGAGAGCAGATCCTTAATAATTGTCAAAAACAACTCTTACACCAGTACCTGGTGGACTCTGATCTGACCTCTCCCCAAGAATTGGGAAAGAAGGCAGACAAATGGGTCAGAACCAGGGTTAGGCCCAAGAACCAAGGTGGTGACCAGAAGAAAGATTCCACTAAGCCCAAAGAGAAAGGTGGGGATAATAAAAACAGAAAAGTCCTCTGAAGGGCCCCAAAAACCCAGTTCTGGGGGTGGGTCCCAAAATCCTTCCTCTTCCAATAAGAAACCATATTGCCCTGTGTGCAAGCAACCTGGACACTGGAAAACTGACTCCAGCTGTCCAAAGAATGGCAATAAAGAAAATGTTCCTCCCACTGTAGCTCCAACACCTCCTGTTACTACCAGTAGTAATCCCCCAGGTGGTGGGAGTGCACCCAAAAACTTAGTTGGGTTTTCTTGGGGAACTCAGGTGGACTCTGGCCTAACCAGGTCCCCTACACAAGCAACTCTAGTCTGTGATGGTGGCATGGGGTTTGCCAACTTTACCATGAGTCCCAATATCTTGGGCAGGTACAGACAAGAGCCCATGATCAATGGTCAGAAGGCTGTGGCCTACAGGGACACAGGGGCTAGTGTTACCATGGTGACAAAGAGACTAGTGCCCCTAGAACAGCTTTTACCTGAGTTTAGCTACCAGGTGACCAATATTGATGGAATTAGGTCAGACCATCCCATGGCAGTGGTAAATCTCAGCTGGGGAGGGGTCACTGGCCCAAAGAGAGTGGCAGTGTCTCCAACCTTGCCTGTGGATTGTTTACTGGGGAATGATATGGAAATCTCAGCCTGGGCTGAGGTAGACCACAATGCCCATTTAAGAATGTTAGGCATCCCTGAGAGAGTGGATGAGACCCTGAGGGCCTCACCTCCACCCCAGGAGAAATTGAGGGGAGTGAAGCCTGAAACTATGGATCACTCCACACAAACAGAGAGCATAGGGGGTGAGGAACAGTCCTCCCCCCACCAGACTAAAGGTAAGGGTCAGCTTTCTAAGGGTACTGCCCCTGCCCCTTGTGAAGTAACTGCCCCAGAAGTGGTCAGGCCTGTCCTGGCCACAACTCTGATGGCAGGGGATCCTTCCAAGGTGGCATCCAGTCTGGAGCAGGTATCCTGCCCCTCTCTACCCTGCCACAGTCAGCCCTGGGCTGCAGAGGTCAGGGAGGTCAGTGGACCCCTAGTGGGCCCCTGTCCAGAGGAACCCCCTCATCAGCAGATTAGGGACACCCAGCAGAGTAGTTCTAGCCAGATGAATATTCCTCTACACACTGAGGGATCCCCCTTACCCCTAGGTACAGGTACCCCCCAGATGGACTTTGTTGGGCACAGGGAAACCTGGGGCATAGTTGCCCCAAACATTCCAATGCCCTCCACTATTCCAACCAGAGGGACCCAACGCCCAGCTGTAGGCAGCCAGAGGTTGACCCTTAGGGCCAGATATGACTCAGTCATGGACAGAAAGGCTTCCATGGTGACCAGTGTCCTGAGGAGGTTGAGACCACCCCAAATAGTGCCTCACTTCCAGACTCAGACACCCCACCAGCCTACTTCTGTACCAGAAAACAATACAGGTAATTTCCCTAGACTTTGGAGAAACTCTAAAACCCCTTGGGGTAGGATTTATGGCCACTCAGGAAATAAAGGCTTAACTGGGCAAGGTTAGCCTTATCTATTTCGTTTGGGGGGGGGGGGGTTATGTACGAAGGTGGAATCTGACTATATGGTTGCCCCCACTTTTTTCCTGGTGTTTGAATGGTTTTTGACTAGTCTGGCTGGGACCCTGCCATCCAGGACCCCAGCCTATCTTAAATGATTGGTGTGCATATTAGATGCACTAGTGATTGGATACTGTGGTACCTTATGAGCCCCTAGTATATGGTACCTTAGGTTCCTAGGGCATTGGTACTTCACAGGCCTACCAGGGGCTGCAGCATGTATTATGCCACCCCTGGGAATCATTCTCAATATGACACCACAGGCCTGCTACTGCAGCCTGTGTGAGATAGTGTTAGCACTCCTCACTGAGGTATAGGTTCCTATATCTCACCATACACACACATATAAACCTATCAGCCACCCCTCTTGCAGGCCCTAACAATCCTGAGGGCAGGGTGCTTGGTTTACCATGTGAGGGGGTGCTTCTGCATGAGCAGGACACCTCTACAGCTGGCAGAGTCTATTCTCTGCTGCTGTTTGTGGATGCGGTTAAACCATATACTCTTAAGTGCATTATAACCTCGCAGTAAATGCTAACTTTGGAATGACTACATCAAAACATGTCGTGTTTGGTGTCAAACAACTTGGAATCATACCCCCACACCAGTAACTGGTGTGGGAGTATGATCCCACCCTTCTAGAGGGGATGACACATACTCACTGTACTAAATGGTAGAAATCTCCTAGAGCCCTGGCATCACAAAATGGATGCCACCAGCACAGACACTGGGCTGCCCTCCTGCTGCTGACCGAAACTCGCAGTGGAGGAAGCCCAACAAAAGGCATCCTGTCACAGGGAGGTGTCACCACCTCCCAGACAGGATTTAGTGTATTGGAGCTGGGTGGGTGCACTCTTAGAGTGCTTTGAAGTCCTGCACTGGGGGAGCAGTAGGCTCCTCTGTGCATATGCCAGCTCAAACCGGTTCAGGGGCTACCTGCCCCTGCTATGGCGCGAAACTAGACAAAGGGAAGTGGGTGTAACCACCCACTACCCTGACCCTCCTAGAGGAGTGGTCATAGAGCTAGTCCCTCCCCTATCTTCACTATAAGATAGCAAGCATTGCCAATGCAATTCAGATTATCCTGGACGACGCTCTATAAAGAAGAATCCTGGCCCTTCGACGTTCCACTATCTCTGGAAGACTGAAGAATCTCCCTTGGAGTCAAGGAGTGACTCCCCTGCTTGGCAGGCACCTATAACTTCAATCAACAGTTGCAAACTTCACCGCTCCCGCCGGAGTCCGAAGTCCCTGCGGCCCCAGAAGTGGATTTCCTGACCTCTTGACGGCCATTTTGAGTCCCCAGGGAAGCTGTGGCACATGGACCCCACGAGTGACGAGTAACAGCAATATCTGGGAACCGTGCACTGATTTCGTGTGCAAACCCTAAACAACGTTCTACAAACTTGTGCTTTGGACCATTTGTAGTCCAAGTCCCTAGCAGGTCTTGTTCCAAAAATCAGCGGCCTACCCCATCCCGAGTAACCGTGGGCTCCTGTGAAACTTTTCCTGTGAAGGCGTCTTTGCGGTTACTTGCCCGTTGGCTAGTGACTCCCCCGAAGACTTTCCAACCAACTTCAAGGGCTCTCCTGGTTGCTCTGGGCCTGCCCTCACTTACCCTTGCTGGGTAAGTCCATCAGACCTTGCTGGTCTGCATCACCAACTATCTTCAGTCCACACAAGACTTGCAGTTGCCAAGGCTTGTTGGCTCCAATCCGGTTGCTGACACAGTCATCAGCTGTAGACGTTGTGGGACACCCTGAATCCAGCTGCTGGTCATCGTCGATCCCTCCTGGACCTCGTGAGCGAAGAGACAAATCACCATCGACGACCTGAAGCGTCGCGACATCTGTGGTCATCCATCTTGCTGGCCACCGGTCACTGGCAAGTGACTTTGAACACTGTCCCCTCAATTTTCAGGTCTTCTCCATCTTCAATCCACCTTCAGATTCCAGAGGACACCTCTTCAGTCGTCTCAAGCAGCAAGTCTTCATTGGTCACCATTGAAAACAGCATCGCAACCGACACCAAAAGACACCTATGCACCCGGCTTCCGTGGGTGAGGTAACTCGTGCACTCCGGTGCCCAAGTGTGTGTTGGCCCTCGAAATACTTACCCTGTAAGTGGCTTGCTTGTTGACTTCTTCGAAGTGCCCTAAAACTTTAAAATACAAACCGCGACTTGCTCCATATTAACATATAGGAAACCCGCTGCTTTGTTTAGATATAGCACGCTTCTCCCGTGGGCTTGTTACTTACCTGCTGACAATGCAGTAGTGAAGCCCCAGCGATTCCCAAGGCCCTAGGCTTTGTCATTGTGCAAGTCGACTTTGTTAAACCATTTTGTTAGTATATGGTCTGGTACGCCCCTAGGGCTCCAGCCATATTTGTGCTTAATTTATTGAGAACTGTTGACATTTGAATGTGTATCTGGGTTCTAATCTCATAAAGAGATTAGTAGAGTGTATCTAGAAATAAATACATATATATTTGATATATATACCTGTGTGGTGTCCTTTTCATTTGGTAATTCAAGAGATTATAAGGTAAAACAAGCTGCTTTACATTCCTCAGAGACTTAGCCTGAAGGCTGCTCTCCACAGCTACCACTAGGATAGCTTTCTTTAAAAGGTTGTCTTAAACCTATCTACCATAAGAGTCGAATTGGACTGGTGCAAGGTGGCCACTATAACTAGTGACCAGCATATGCCAGGCCAACTTCTCACACCTGAATGTCCCCGTTTGTTGCCCCCATACCACCACCAACCTTTTCTTGCTTTTCTGCTACTTTTCTGTGCCCACAACACTATCAGTCAATCTTCAAATGCATTTGTAATCTTTGAACAAATCCATTTAATGAGGGTCCCCCTGCAAGTACAACATCCACAGAGGCTAATGAACAACAATAAGCATTAGCAAAGCCAATATTTTTTCACTGCCGAAACGTTGTGACTTTGTCAACACTTGTTTTCCTGTTTTTTGGTAGACTTTCTCACCATTTACATTAACAAATTGGCCCTGAGAGTGAGGAGAGGCATGATTAGGCAGTTTGATGGCATTCAAAGTATCTACACAAATTTCCCATAAAATACCTAAGGAATACTGACCTTTGAGCTTGACGAACTGGTAGTATTTGTCATGGTAACGTATCAGAATAGGAGTATATTCACTTAATTTATTCTAATGTCTTTGCCAAGGGGATCCACTAGTTACAAGTTACGGGTATCTCATCTGAGAAGCTATTGTGCCAATAAATGGCTACAACTGTAATGGCTACGACTACATAGGTGAGGTCAGACCTGAATGTCCTGTTCACCGCCTCCTCGCTGGAAGACGTCTGGAAGAAGTTTAAGACATAGCTTTCCGACCGAAGCTCACAGAACCCCAGCGCCTCGAGACCCCCAGGGTGACATGTTGCGCTATACAAGACTCATTGATTGAATCCTTAAGCTGAGAATCTTACCATTTGTGCTGGCCACTTTCTTGAGCTGAGTAAGGCAATTGATGGTGAATGTTTGAGCCTGACCTAGAGAAGAAGTTGGAATCCTGAAAAATAGGCTTCTCTGTCTGAATGATGAAATGGAAACTCCAGCGGTGTCTCCGAATGCAGCTGTGAGGTGTTTCATTTAGCTGCATGTATCAGAATACCGCTGTCCTGCCACTGCTGCTGTGGGCAGCCTGGTTTCCTAGTTTTATGGACAGCCTGGTGTCATGGGGAGAAAAATCTCTGAAATGACAAGCTTTACTGACAAATACTAAATCCAAAAGCCTCATGCTCAAATCATAATCATAGAATTGCAAACTTTATATAAAACTATTTAAGTTTCAGTTGGAGCAGCTTGTAGGCGTGCTGACTTGAGCTCAATGAAGCCTTGTGAACACATTTTGTCAATAATACAATGTACTTGCACTAAGGGTGGGGCAGAGTACCGGTGCATATAAGAGGAGTACTTGCCATGGTATTTTTTCATGTGTACTTGTTTACCTAATTAACCAAAAACAGGATACAAGGGATGACAATTGAGCAGTATGGTAAAACCACAATGAGGAGACTTTGTAACTATTAGGAGAATTGTTTGCCTGTGTAAAGTCCTGTGTGCGATCTCCTTCATGTTTCCCTTCTCTTGAGCTTCACCAGGTCCCATGATCTGACATTTAGCTGGTCCCCTGGTAGCCTGAAGTACACCATTCCTATAGTCCAGTCATGCAAGAATTAATGGACAACAATAGAAACCCGCTTCTTCTTCAGGATAAAAGGAAGAATGTTCCATAGAGTCTGTCGTAAAAGAAAGCAAGCCTGACTAAGTTTTGGGATTTGACAGTCGAAGCTGAGCTCATTGCCAAACCAGATGGCCACATTTTTAGCACAAATTCTGGGAGCAGGGGGGAGATGTGGCCTAATGGTCAGAGCTGGCAACATTTCAACTGGGTCCTGAGGGAACCATTTGGTGCTTTGTAATTCTGCAGAATCGAAAGGCGGTAATATTGAAGATTGTGTGCTTCATGTAATAAAGCATCAGAACCAATTTAGTGTTGCTCCAGCCAGATCAATTCCTCTGAGTCGATCGAGCAAGAGGGAGTAATCAACTGTGTCGAATGTGACTGACAAGTAAGGTAGCGTCAGACCTCCTGGGCACCTCTGGTCTTGAATAGAAGGGTGTTTGTCTAATGTGACAACCAGCATTGACTCATTGCTGTGTTAGGCCCTGAAGCCTGTGTGGGACTAATTGAGCAGGATAAGGCTCTCCAGCAGCGATGATAGCCCGTAGATCAGATGTTGTTCCGTGGTCTTCACTATGACAGTGAAAAAAGTGATGGTTCTTCAGAGTCTTTAGGATCTAGGTCAATTCTTTTTAGGAGCAGAGTGCCAATCCCCTTTTTACAGCGATCAGAGACCTTCCCTTCCTTGTAACAGGAGTTGATATTTCATAGCAGCGTTATGGACCCTGTGGCCAGTAATTGGAGAAAGACGACTGGACAGGAGTCATCTCAAGGAAGTGAAATGATACAAGACTCCTACTTCTCCAATGGATAGTTTGGCAAAGATGCAAATATCTCTGAGGCAGCTCTGTCATCATCCGTGGGGAAGGGTAATGCGCCGGCTCACCGGATTCAGATGGTGGAAGGAAATGATTTGCTCATAAATCAGATGAATCTTCTCATGGACTTGATCCACAGGTCTATCACATCATACCAGAGATGGCCTGATGTCAGAAAGGCCACATGCCTGTGACGTGAACTACATACAACAGAGAATATTTCTTAGGAATAAGAGAAGTGAATTGGTGATTTTTTTCCCGCAAATCAAGAGGCTTTGCTGAAATGCGAAAGCTCCTTATATTGTTCACGTTGGGAACTGAATTGCTTGAGTAGTTCTTCGGAATCCTCTACTAGTGCGCTTAACTGAGCGGTGGATCATCTGTTAGTAGAGTTGCAGGCTGGATTGAATAGCAGGCAGTGACGTAGGCAGAAAGTAATCAACCAGGGCACTGATATTTTTATCAAAGAGGTTGAGCCTCTTACATGCAGTTTTCTTCAGGTCTAACCAAGCCCTCTTATTCAGGAGGTTGGCCAGGGCTGCCAAAGTATCCTTTTTTTGCCATAGTTTGTGCCTGGATTTGGGATTATTTCTCAGAGAGTTTGTGGCTGGCATCCTAGCGGTGGAGTTTTCAAAAGGCTCAGGAGAGTGGTCCGCCTGGTCAACAGGGAAGTAGTTATTTTTGAATAGGCCATGAATGGAACAAATATTTGAAGTGTGGCCTGCTCTATGAGTGCCTACGTTTACGTGCGGGACTAATTTTTAAATTGCCACGATTGTGGTCAGATTCATCATAAGCATGAAAGTTAAAACTGCCACGCAAATTATTACTTGATGGCAGCATGGAAACTTCACTTGCCAAATCTAATAGATTCTCAAACCATTCAAATCTGGAGTTTCGGTGACAGTAGGAGAGCAGTGTTAGAGAAGAACACTGTTAGAGTAGAGACGTTTGGCAGGGATAAAAGGCAGACCACACTGTCAGCACAGAGTGCGTAAAACTCTCAGCTGAAGTGGGTGTAAGGGAGTTTTCCAAGGTGATGGCACCTCCTCCACCCCTCAGCTATACTCTCTTCTGTCGCAGGCTTTTTATAGCCTCCAGGGATGGCTTTCTCCATATCCAGAATAAAGCTGTTATGAAAAAGCAGGTTTAGATTGGTCACCTCCAGCAGATAGCAAATTTGAAATCCATGTATTGGGAGAGATCTCCCATTTAGTAGACCAAGGGACAGGGCCTCCTTATGCAGTCTAAAATCCAGGGAATTAGAGGCATTTGTACTGGGCTCATTCTCCACTGCATCATGAAAAACCCCTGAAGAGGAAACGAAGCTGCCTATGTTTTGTAGCAGTGAGACATGGGCCCAACAAGAGTAGCTTTTAGAGGCATTGAAAGTCTTAAAAGTGCTTTTCACCTTTTTGTTGAAAGTGAAGGAGGGTTTACCTCTGCAGTTATATGATCTTCTGATTATGTTGTGAGGTGCGAACAGCAGAACATCCCTTAGCACAGAGGGGTCCATGGAGGATTGTCTCTATTGCTCCAGTAGCATGGCCTGACAGCGGCCATTCTTAAATATGGCTCCTTCAGGGCTTCTACACATGTTATGCCACTAGACCATCGAGTTCTCCTGAGAGGGTGCATAAAAAAGAAAAGACTGAATGACTCAAGAGAGAAACAGCCCTGACCGGTCAGCAGTTCAAATGTTAAATAAGAGACTCACGAAAGAAGACAAGCGAAGGAGAAAGGAAATACAAGGTGAGAAGTAAGAAAAAAAATTAAATGGGGAAAGTAACATAAAAGAAAGACACTATGAACCCAGAGGACAAAGCAGGACAAAAACAATCTCTCGGACCACAAAAGCAGAATATTAAGCACACCCTGTGGGAGTCATGTATTGATCCCAAAAAGTAAAAATCATCTACCTCGGTCTATGATGGTCATGAATCTATAACGGCTAGTGATGGACCTGTGCAATGTGTGTATATCATGGCTATGAATCTAGGCCATGCACTGAAGAGTGTGTAAGTCATCGTTGAGTATCTATGTCTGCATGTGGTGGTTCTATCTAAGCGTCTATGTATATATACCCATGACATAGACGATTAGCTGGAACCACCACATGCACACATAGATACTCAACGATGACTTAAACACTCTTCAGTACATGGCTTAGATTCATAGCCATGATATACACACATTACACAGGTCCATCACAAGCCATTATAGATTCATCCAGGGAGCGAATTCTATACCTAGAGAGCAATTACTGAAGACTTTCACTAACCATGAACAGGTGAATGCCAATGTCACCCCTGCCACGCCTGTCACAGGTGAGAGCGGTGCTGTTGACACTCGATTAGACATCACGTAAAGCAAGGAAGAGAAAGCAATCAGATCCATTATTAACAGACAATGGCGCATCATTCAGACTGATTCCATCCTAGGCCCCATTGTTCCCAAGCGACCTACCATCACTTACTGCCGGGTGTACTCAATGAGCGATGCCCTATTGAAAAGCAGCCCTGAGGTTATAGTTCTAACTAACTGGCTGTCCAATATCAAGGGTTTTTCCAAATGCCATACTTGTAGGGCGTGTCGCTTTGGGATCAACACCTCCCAAGTTATCGTCACTTTTTGTTCAGAGCCTATTGTCATCAATAGGAAATACTCTTGCAGAACTGAGTTTGCAGTATATGTACTTCAGTGTACATGCGGCTTGAAATATGTGGGCAGCACCAAACTTCAAGTCCATATGAGAATATTGCAACACCTCAGGGCCATTGTCAACAATGATCACACATATCCAGTGGCACTGCATTGCAAAGAGGTCCACAATAATGCCCTTTAACATTTTAAATATTTTTGTGATTGACAGTGTGCCGGTATCGAGGAGAGGAAGTAACTGCGAAAAACTGCTCAGACAGTTAGAGACGCGTTATATAATTGATCTAAATACCAAGACACCTTGAGGTGTGAACATGACCGAGGATCTGTATAACTACTTAAAATAACCTCATCTTGTATTTTCTGGTGTGTTATGCCCATCCCACCATTCAACTTATTGTGCCGGATAAAGGGGCCATTTGAGTTTATTTGATATTTCCATCTTATCTGTTTTTCTGTGTGTTTTTACAGTCACTCTATATATGATTACCTGATTATGGCAATGAGATCGCATTCTGTATATACTATTATGTTTCTCAACTCAATCACACTCCGTCACTAACTTGCATTTAAGCCGTTCCATTTTGTACCCTTTGGGTTCCTTATTGGATGTGATTGCGTTTCATCTGTTGTTTTTTAGACAACAAATGCTGATACTATGGTATCCCTTGGACCTGACTATTGGGTGTCAGTCCAGGAGTTCTTTCACATCTCTCACATAGATGGGGGAATTGTGGGCGCTGACTCTCTCACATTCTGCCCTTGTGATCTATTTCTTATGTGTTCTCTGCATCTGCAGTTCAAGCTTTATAGCTATATTTATATTTAGCCTTTTTACACTTTCATTTACTTTTTTCACTATGTGAGTATTCACCGTGCTTCAGCAGGTCGTCTAGGAGCACTTGCTGTTTTAACTCAGCACTATGCACAATCAGCACCCTCACTCACCCTATGACACTCACAATATATTGGTTTTCTATTTTCAATCGACTCACCAGCATCCATTACTACATGCACATTTAGTGTGTATGCAGTATGTTTCTTATCCAACATCAGTTCAATTGTTTATACAACAACATGCAATGAACAGTACTATTGCTGCTACGTGGTTCATTCTGTTCAGTATATTTGTACATTTTGAGCCAATAGTCAGGTAGCCATGGTATAGAGTGAGACTCTATAGCGCTAATGCCATGAAATTTCATGTATTTCTACCTGTTGTTAAAATTTTTCATTATTTAAATGATCTGAATAATTGAGACATCCCATGTTAAACACATTGTGCAGTTATTGATTATTTAGACACTCAGTACATATAATCTGTGTATAGCATTTATTCTAGTATGAGCAGCATGTTATCTCTATTTACCTCCATGTTGTTACTGCTTCTATGTCCATTTACCTGGTCAGGTGTGAGCTTTCCATGCTCTCCATGATGCACTATTCTTTCTATGTGAGTCACTGCCTATGGTATGTCTAACTTCACCCACCTGTGTAAAAACAACCGCTTTGTCAATTTTGTTTTTCAAAAACTTCCCATTATAAAATGAACACCAGTATCATGTAGCGTGTTATGTGAGCAAGGCCACAGGTCAGCGACCGAAACGCGTCATATGGACCATGCTTTCTGAATAAATCTTCGTCACGCAATTTGGAGTCTGTGCCCGAGCCGTTATTGTATGAGTAATGAACCGGGAATTCCTTGGAGATATAGATATACATATATATTAGAAATGTTCAAATGTTACATGTCTGTGTTTGTGTCACCAATATGAATTCAGTGTGTTTATCAGTGGAGCTTTTCTCACTGTGTTTTCTTTGGCATTTCTAGGACAGCTCATCTGATGCTGGGCTTCATTACTACCCAGCGAGGGACTACAAGCCTTCGCTGTTTCCCCACTATGAGATCGCTGAGGGGGGAACCGATGACTCACCAAGCATCGCAGGTAAGAAGGTCCACGTGAAGCAATTGAACTATTGGCACTACTTCTCCACAGCAGGGTCCCCAGACTTCCTCCCCCTCCAAACACAGAGATTGCAAGGTCCACCAGCAGTGCTTAAAGGCCACTGAATAGCATCTTTGCTAACATTCACTTGCGAAACACTTGCAGGGCTCGAATCCTCTATGAAAGCTACGGATAAGATTCCTCATTAAGCCCCTGTACTAGTGATCCCAGACTGCATTTTGTTTATTTGAGATGGCACTCAAATAGGAATGTCTTGATTCTGAATTACGCCATCTGATGCTAGTTTGGAGAAGAAGTGCAGTCTCATTAGGTCAATCAACTGAAAAGATATCTTTCCACGTAAAATTGAGAAACGTAAATTGAAGATTAGGTTTGTTCATGAAAAGTAAACCTTATGCATTAGAGAATGGCTAAATAATACAGTGCTTATTACAAAGGGGACGTATTCAACGTGTATACCACCTTCATTGAGTCAGAAGGGAGCTACCTCACAGCCTTGACTTCAGCAGTGTATCTAATCTCAGGAAAACACTCAATTCTGCTCATCCTACCTATAAAATAGTCTTTTAATTGGATTTGGAGGTATAAGAATCCCAACATCTTCTCAGCATGGATTCAGAGGGTTTCAATAAACAGATTCGGCTCAATTTTTGATTTGGCGGCTGGCCCATCTTCCGCCAGGGTGACGGAGTATATTACTTGCGGAAGTCCCAACAGCCAAATGTTTTAAATGTCTGTTGGGCCGGCAGACATTTCAAGCCTTGACATGAACTGATGTCAAGGCGGCTTCTGCCAGTGTATTGTAACTTTGCGGTACAGCTCCATCAAACATGGCGGAGGCATACAGCAAAGTAACATTTTTTTATTTTCAAAAACAAAACTCGACAGCGGAGTGATCTCCCATGAGGAGGGGAGCACATTGCAGTTTTCACTGCCCCTTACTGTCAGGGTTTTCCTGGTGGTGGTGACAGTGACCAGTATGTCCGTCCATTTAAACTTGGTGGGTGGACATACAGAGCAACATTCAATGGCCCTTACTACGTCGGGCCATCGGATGGGATTACCACATCAGAGAAGGAGTAGTCTCCACCGCCATTACACCCAAGATATTCCTGCAGTTAAATCGGGCAGGCGGACATTTATGTTGGTGGAAAGGGTACTTTGTTGCCTCTGCATAGTCATCTGAGTACAAATGATTATTTTCGCAGATAAATTCAAATTTGTTTAAGAAATGCAAGACTTTTACTGGCCACAGAAATTTAACATATGGATTACGCAAGACAAGATGTCATTTTTGTTGAACGAAAAAGTAATTTGTAGACATACAATATACCTGGGGTTTGCTTAGAGAAGTTTAAGAAACACAGCATCTTCTCTGGGCAGTGGTGAAGTTGCTTTATAATATAAAGACTGTCATTCTGACAAATAGCTGAGGTGCACAGCTGCAATCACCATTTTATGTTTCAGACAGCAGGTTCCGAGCTCCGTGGTTGGATTCATCTGACCTGCACGAGTATGAGGAAGTGAGAGATCGCAGCATATACGAAGAAGTGGGTGGATTTTATCCACAGCCCCGCTCGGCTACCTACGCTGCCCGCGGAGAACAGCCCATCGAGGACTTCATGGTAAGAATAGGCAGGAAATAATTGGTCTTCAACTAGAACTGTCCTTCTGTCCATTACTTATATCTTGTAGCTAGTACAGTACCAGTCTACTACCTCAGTAACAGGTATGAACGGAGCTCCACATACGCCATACAAGCCAAAGATGTGAGGTCCTATTATTAGCATTGTTAATTTGTTGGATTTTAAAGAAATATGGAGATATCAACATTCTAATTTTAGTGATTTGTAATTTTATTCCTACTATTACTGTAGCTACTTTATATTCATTTGATGTTAAGTTTCCTATTGTGGTTGTTGATAGTTGCAGTAATTCATTTAGCAACGGTTTGTCTCTCTCTCCTGGTCACCTGATGTCACCAGATTCATCTATATGGTGAGGACATACATGATAAACATTCTGGCAGCTGAAGAGCTGGTTGTTGGTGAGAATAATGTATGCAGGTTCCCAGTGTAGGATAGAAGTTCTCACATCTGAGATGAACATATGAGCTTTCGACTTGTCTATGGTTGAAGCAAGAAGGTCCCCTCTTTTCAAAGTTATGAACTTTCCTGAAGCAGTATTTCTTTACATTCCAAACAGTTAGTATATAAGCAGACACCTGTTTTTTTTATTCTTTTCTAAAGTTGATGCACATTAAACTAATATAAATGGATATCTTTAGGAAACGGAGCCAAGCGGTGAGTCGAATGACCACTTTCTTTTGAGCTGTGTAAGCCACCGATACCTGAGCCTTTCCAGCAGTCCCCATAGTCTGTTTCCTTGTCATGCGTTCCTTGATTGTGGCAGAACAGATGGCAGGGCAGCAGCAGTAGCTGCCAAAGTAATGGAGAGATTTACTCTGCCCATAATGAGCAGCTGATGGTGTGTTCCCTGGAAGCAGGATTGAAAACAAGATGGCTTCGGTGTAGGGCACCCCTCGTGTGTACTGTGGACAGACAGACCACCTAAATATGGGGCTGAGCAGATGGAAAACCATGGCCCTTTCTAGCTTCTCGGGCATTGGACACATGGAGGCAAGGGATTGAAGAGGTGAGGAGGTGCTCCAAGGAGAGCAGCAAAAAGGGGTAACCCTGTCGGAGTCTAGTCACCATATGACAGCGGTGAAGATCTCAAGTGTCAAGTCATGTCTGACAGAGGCCACATATAGAAAAAGAAGGAATTCTTCCAGCCTGACCTAAGGAGAAATAAAGAATAAGTTGCAGGAAGTGAGAGTAATGTAACAGTGGAGATTTGGCTGAGGGTTAAAAAGGAACAGTGGCAACCCTGCATGTCATTATGAAAACAATAGAGAATGGTGAAATGCCCTCTGCTTCAATTTGACCACATCTAGACTGGCTGAAAGGCAAAGTGACTAAGGTAGAGTTCTCATGAAAAAGGTGAGATGTATAGTGTTTTTGATGGAGGTGAGGCTGGTTCTGTTTCAGCAAAACATAAAGGTGCAAGAGGCACATCAGGGGAGAAAGTGACTGGTTTCTTGCTATCAATTGATTGTATGGTTGAAACACTTGAAAAGCCGGAAGTGTATGGCTTGGACTACCCCTCAGTACATCTCAGTAGCGCAAGTCCCAGGATGCCTCTTCGGAGGCAGCCGTGTGCTTTATGAAGTTTACTCTAATGTATTGTATGGCTGATTTAGGTTCCTGAGATACAAAGCATTTCCTCTAACAATGACACTGACATGATGAGTATTGGATATGTAAACTGTGTTGAACAAGACTACTAGATTGGACTAGCACCTATCAATCAATCAATCAATCACTGCATTTGTAAAGCGCGCTACATATCCGAGAGGGTCTCAAGGTGCTGGGGAGGGAAGGGGGGGGGGGGTGCTACTGGTGGAAGAGCCAGGTCTTGAGGAGTCTTCTGAAGGCAAGCAGGTCCTGGGTCTGTCGTAGGATGGTGGGGAGAGTGTTTCAGGTCTTGGCGGCGGCTAAAATTTCTCTTGAGTTTGGATGGCCACTTGGGGAAAAAAGAGACTCTGGGCCTTATCACGAGTTTGGCATTCTTCATCTGAGACCACCACCGCGGTGAGCCCAGGTGCCAGGCCTGTGGTGCACCCGTCCACTGATATCACAAGTTTAATCCAGGGTGGGTGGGCTGTCGAACAGCACCGGGTATGTTAGATTCATAGGAGAGCCTGCTGCAAGTACGTTCACTGCGTGGCATGCACCAAGTGCACTCCTAAATGCACCCCCTTGAGCAGATTCACTCTGAAGCCCTGTTAGGGCACCCTTCCCTGCATTTCTGCCACCCTTTTGAAATGGGTGGTGGAAGTGCAAGTTGTAATATGCTCGGCTGTATTGCATCGGCACCAGTGACATATTCAGGCTCTTTCCGCACAGACACCGCCGTGGGATCCTAGATCCTGGCGGAGGCAGCAGTCTTGTGGCAGTTCCATAGCCACCATCGAAATACGGCGGTCGGGCCATCAGGGATATGGTGGTCGGATCGCCACTGAGAGAACAGTGGTCCCAAGGACTGCCATACTCGTAATAACCCCCTATATCAGTTGGTGTGACCTTTTACATCGAGAGGGATAGTTTTCTCTGTGCATCTCTTTTCTTCCACCACCTGCATACCCCCTCTTCTCCTTTCTCCTTTACTAGTCACCTTCACAAGCCTCATGCAATAATCTTTACAATGGGACGCCTAATTAGATGGAAAATTATAATGCTTATTTGTGGTGTTCTATCACTGCTTGGTCTAGTGGAGCATGTAGGGGTTCCAAGATTATGGTTTTGTTTAATAGAATCTGTGTGGGGTATCCATTGTAATGCTACCTGCTAAGCTACATTTGAATAAAACAATGGAAAGCTAAAAATGCATACTTTCGAGCTAAGGAAATACAACGAAAGTTAGTTGAGATCTAAGAATTTGCCAAGCCAGGCTTAGGTTGAGCGACTTTTAATAAGTGTTCAATGTCTCCCAAATATGCTAAAGGAACACTACAACAAGAAAGAAAAAAGCAATGTCATTAAAAACTGCAATCTATTACGGAATCCCCTTCTTTTGTTCAGACTATGCAATGAATATATTTATGGTCTCTTCAAGTACAGATACAAAGAAGAAACAGAATCATGGTGGACTATAGACTGGGCCGTGTGGGATGATTTTACTTTCATAGAAGACGTGATAAAATTTAATAGAGGTCTTTCAAATGTGTCTGCCTCATGAACTCCTTTCATTCTCTACTGCAAGAAGACATCTGTGCATATTCAATACATAAGCAAAACATTATTTTTGGAGGAGAATTTGGACTTGAAAAATGAAAAATAACCTTTTCATTCATGTATACAGAATACTAATTGTTACCATGGGTATTCTGTACTTCTTTTTTCCATTTTAAATATTTCTTTATCGAGTATACAAACAAGCCATACAGTGTATAAAGCGAAGAGTCGCAGGTATGCAGGTCATACAGAGCAATTCAAGCAAGTCAAACACAGAGTCTGAGGAGAGACAAAATCCTAACAAGTTCCAAGAAGTCTGTCTAACTTCGTACAGTCACATCTGGGGCCAATTCCCTACCGCACTGCACATTGTCCCTAATTGGCTCAATCCATCAGCCTCCCTATTCGTTCCTTTATGTACTTCTTTTGCGGTTCTAACCATACTGGACAATACAGTAAACCCAGGACCAAGTACTAAAACAAGATATTCTTTATCGTTCAGTTCCAGCTTGACAATGTGTGCCTAACAGACCTGGTTGAGAGTGGGATTTAGTACTTTGTTTCAGGAACTAGTCCCCTGAGGTTCCTAAATCCTCTCTTGTGAACGAACACATTATTCGCTGTAGAAGCGGGTTAGCAGTAAAAGTTCTTTGGACATTAAGCAAGAGAAGTTAATCTCTGGGCTTAATATTGAGTCCTTACCAGTATCTTGTTCCCTGGCCTGTAAAGTCTATCACTTTGTCTTTCTTTTTCTTCCCCCTTCATAAGAATATGGCAGCCACTGACCTTATAATTGATGTAATTGCTCTATTCAATTCTTGAAGAAAGCATCCTGGTAGTTAGCGACTTGTTTTCTTGGCTGGAGTCCGCAACTTTAGTCCGCACCCAAGTCTGTTTTAAGCTATGGATACATGCAATTTTAATATGTTAATCACAAAGCAGTCACAAAACAGAAGTTATTCAATGAAATTGTGTAACCAAAACAGTCATTATGAGCATGGGACAACATGATGGAAGAAATGTAACAATGTAAGCAGCAGTATTGTGTGGTTCTGCATGCTGGGGATCCGCTAACGTTCCTAAAGTGTGACACCTATACGTATTGCTTGGAAGACATGTGGGTGACCATTCCAATTCATCTCTTTGTTATTGTTCTCTTTTGATAGGGAATTTATCATAGAAGAGGGCCACATTTGGACGAACACGAGAGCCCAATGAGAAGCTACAATGAAGGGACAGACTTCCATTCCTCAGGAAGGGATTACGAGCGTGTCCCCTATGAGATGAGAGGCCAACTGGTGTGAACATGCAGAGCCAAAGATATAAGACATGGAAACATGAAGCGCTCTGCCTTTTTTGGAGAAGAGGTGTTGATGTTGAAGGATTGTGAACATGGTGTGAAGGAGATAAAGAAGCTTGGAAAAAGACAGGCAAAATTATATATGGTGCCTAAAGAGGACTAATTGTGAATTTACATCTGAGAAATAAAAACACAATTTTTCTAATTTTATCATTGAGTCCTGAGCAGTCTGCCTTTTAATCTTCTTCATGGTTGTTCCTGATGCTTAATTTGGCTTTTATTCTGAATGCCAGTTTTACTCCCTGCATCAATGTTATACCTATGGCAGTACTCCCAATTTTCCTTATTGTATCCCAGCTCTCCTCCTCATTCTGTGCTACATATACTTTGTTCTGTTTCACATGATCTGAGTTCCCGTCTTTCTACTATTGTTCTCCTTTAGTTGTTTTTCATTTTGGGCTTGCTCTTTCTTTCTCCCTGTTGTTCCTATACTTGGTTTACCATTCTGCATCTTGCATTACTCCTTTGTTCAGAAAGCCTTCCTTTGTTATAATTTCTTGTTTCTTGTCCAGTTCCTGACCCTAACCATCCTTCTTTCACTCAATATTAATGCTCTTTTCTAATTCTTGCTTAAATATTTCTCTCTAACTCCAGTTTTTAGGTGTCGCCTAGCATTGCAGCGTGAATGCGCTGCCATCGCTTTGCGAGGAATGCAGTATATACTGTAGTGTGGAAGCTTCGTGGAAGCTCCGCCCACTCTCTGCCCATTGGCTTTTGTCTTAAATGCTGCCTTCCGATTGGTTTGAGGCTTGTTAGTCCCTCCTCATTCATCAGTTGTATCCTATCACGGCTATTGGCCCCTTTACTCCTGACACTATTTTCTTTTATGTCTCGCCTAGCGTTGCAGCACGAATGCGCTGCCATCGCTTTGTGAGACATGCAGTATACACTGTAGGGTGGAAGCTCCGCTCACTCTCTGCTCATTGGCCTTTGTCTTAAATGCTGCCTTCTGATTGGTTTGAGGCTTGTTAGTCCCTCCTCATCCATCATTTGTATCCTTCCACAGCTATTGGCCCCTTTACTCCTAACACTATTTTCTTCCCTGTCTCCCCACCCCACCGCCCCCTCCCTCAGTCTGTGACTTCTCACCCTCCCCCACTCCCCCACTCCTGTTTGTGTTTTCTTGCCTGCCGCCACTTCCGTTTTCATCTTTATTATTGCCACCTTGAAATATTCGAGTTCAAGATGCGTGCTGCACAAAAACTTCTCATGTTTAATTAACTAGATTTTAATTTTACTCTAACTAAAATAAGACTCTAGGCAACATTCGGGGTATGCATGGCAACTGATGCCTCTTAGTTCACAAATGGCATTGTTGTCCGGCATGAGGAGCGGCAGTGTTTTAACTCATGCTTAAAACTAGCCCTTTTAATAACTTCCTCTCAATTCAGTGCTATAATCTTGTGTACTGAGGTGACGCGTTAGAGAAAGTCACTTTTTTGAATTCTGAAGAGACATTGTCGCACATTTATATCATGTTTACTGTATGATTAACATGCCTATCATTTTCACGGCTCGCCCACTGGCTCATATACGCTTGGCGCGTCTCCACCTGGCTCTACCTGTTAATTAATATATTGGCTCGCGCACCTCTAACAAAGAGAGATGAATGTATACATGACAGTGAGCCCAGTAGATGGTAGCGAAATAGACTAGTGCAGACAAACAGACAAAGTCAGTCTCCATTGCCTCACGTCAGAATCATCACTTTAAATAACCTGGAAATCTGTTGGCAACTTCCGCATGCCCCAGCCTCATCCCCCTCGCCTATTCTTAGCAGAAGCGGCAGATTCTGAGCTGTGCCCTACTGGTGCAGAGGAGCACGGCAGAGTTTGTAGAAGCGCTGGGATCCCTAGCCTCTCCGGGCGGGCACCTAAGCCTTACTCAGGATAAATGAATACATTTTGTTCTGTGCTTTAGTCGCCCCTCCGTGAGCACTGTCTGGTAGATGAAGCACTGTGTTAATAAACACGTTCAAAGAGGTGGTTGTGTACAAACAATCAACAGCCCAATACCGTACGTTTTCAACATGTAGTTAAATACCTGCTCATCGAGTACCTCATTGGCTGATCATTCCATAGCACTAACAAAATTACATTTGGACACATTTGCTCAACTGTAAAACACTCCCTTCTATGGGTCATTTAACAACTCGGGGCTTTGGGGTTAGGTAACCTACTTTGGATGCTGTGTAAAAGAGTAAATACAAAAATGAATGCAATGAAACTAAGCAACCAGTACTGTCTAAAACACTGTGAAAACTGACATGCATTCTGGCATTTTGTTTAGTTAATGTCGATTTGCTCATAGATGCGAGTAAAGTACTCTTAATATCTTAATGAAATCTGCACACTTTTAACTAATAGCACCGGGCGACCTTTGACAACTAGACAATAAATAAATTTTCATGTACCCCCAAAACCCCCCTGTCCCCTGCGCAAACTTCATTGCATCCCAGTGTTTGGGGGATAACCAAGATGCAGGAGAGTGAGTCAAATAGTCAAGAAAATGAAAGAGAAGCAGGGATTCTGATTCACATGTTCCAATCCCGATCGCGTTGGTTAGTCTGTAAGCACTACTTTAATAATGACTTTCGCATTAGTAAAGCACCACGGTGTGCATGTGTGATGACACTTTACCCAGGAGGTACTTGCCAAGCAATTATTGACACAATCCACACTTTGCGTCTTTTTCAATATATTTATTACGAAGTGCAGGACCTTTCCAAGGGATTTTGCACACTACATACATTCACTCCAAAAATAAAACGTGTAGGTAAATAACATTGCCATTTACAATGTCAATAGCTCTAACTAACAAAGACCTATTTGCATTGCAAATGCTTGTTCCTTCTTGCTTCCTTTTGCCACTGATTTATTTGCTCTTGTTGTTAGTTCTTCTTGCATGTTCCATTCTCTATCGCCCATTCTTGTTCAATTATTCCCCGTTCTCCCCATCCCAGATTAAGAAAATGTGTGTATATTTTTGGTTTGGCGTTTAACAGATGTGTGAAGAGAACAGAAAATTCGGTTTCTCCACCCTGCTCAGATGTACAAGAAGAATAAAAGACCACACACAGCACCAGCTATTCCACAATACTTTTCCAACTTTATGAAAAGATTGACCAGAAATCAGACTACGTCCTCAATACGTCCTCAGTCTCCTAGTGATGGTGTCCAAGGAATCAGTCAAAAGTTCACACAAGTGGAAAGTCACTACTAAGCCAAGCCTGCATTGAAAAAGGTAGCATCACATATCCTTCCCAGAGGAGAATGTGCATCATTTAGAAATGGCAGCAGTGGAGGAGCGAAGCGGTCAATGCAGGTGAGTTCAATTAGACGCAAAGATGAACGAGCCTCTTGCACTCTCCTGTGGGTCCATAAAAGATGGATTACAGAGCAAAGAGAGGCTTTAATATTGGTGCTCTTTATTCCACTTGTTTGATGAATTGATGAGGTAAACTTGCTGTTCAGGTTTATCATTCATGCGGGACCCCCCTTGACCCCAGATCTTTCTAACTCTGTGAGGTGCAGTGGTGGTGAGATAGGTGCTAGGAGTTGAGCAGCTGCTTGGACTCTTAACAGTCTTTTTGTAAAACAAAAAACTAAAATTGTATTTTATATTTTGTTTATTGAATTTTAGCAACAATTGGGCACACACACAATACCACATTTATCCACATTTCTTTTGAGAATGAATAGAGATATACATTTTATCATTTCAGCACAGTACAAATTAATCTGATGTACATAGGTACAGCACATAACCAGATTTTTCATATTATTATCTGTTTCTGTTACTTTCTTAATATCATATCACATGGTCAGATTGCAAGTATTGTACAAATGGGCCCCAGAATTCTCTTGGGCGTGAGGCTGCTGGTAATTCTTCTGCATACGTTACTAATTGTTATTTGCAGTATATCATGTCAGATATCCACTGTTTAATGTTTGTGCGCTCTTACTTCCCCCAATTAATAGCCACACGCCTCTTGGCTAATAGTAAGGCTACGGCTAGAAGCTTGCAACTGGGTGGTGATTTTATTTTACTAACACAGAGTAAGTAGGTTTGTGGGGTGTTGGGGATGGGTGTAGTAAAGTATAGCTTCTAGGGTGTTTGTAACTGACTCACACTATTTTCTCACTGGGGGGCATGCTCAGACCACATGCAGAAAGTCCACCTGCGGTGCGCTACAGCACACACATCTATCCTCTATCCGCAGCCCGTATTTGTAGAGTTGTGTCGGGGTTTAGTATGTTTGTTGTAAAACATTTAAATGTATAATGTGCAGGTTGCAGTTAGGTGTAAGTAACTGTGTTAGTGTGCAGCATTGACTCCAGTCTTCTGTAGTCAGGAGAACACCTACTTGCATTACCGAAGGACAAGACAGGGCCTGCTCCTGAAAACAGCATTTTTTAAAATTGTAAACTGTGTTTTATCGCGTTGCGCCACTCACCTGAAAGCAGCATTTGTAAAAATTGCAAATTGTGTTTTATCGCGCTGCTCCGTGCACCTGAACCTCACTGTGCTGCCCCGGTCTGCCGCGGCTTGCCGTTTGAGCAGAGGGCACGTACACCACTTTCTCCCACTCACTGAGCCTCGGAGCCACAGAGGTCAGCGCTTCACTTACCCCCACGCTGCTGCAGTCCCACCCACTTCCTGGCACATTTATGGAAGTACGCCGAGCGGACGTGCGCAGCGGCGCGACGAAGGCGCGCCAAAGGCAAGCCCGTCTGCGCCTGTCAGTGCCTGGCCGATGCCAGACACCCTGCCCGTTTTTCCATCCACCACCCTCCCAACCCCTCCATGGCTATAATACAATACTCCAGCCAAGAGCTCCGTGCAATCAATAGACCACACTCTCTGGCGGCTGACATTACCCCTATCAGAATGACTAAGAGCTCTACTAGTCTCAAGCACGCCGCACAAAATAATGTATCCCCCCCAACTCCAGGTCCATGTCTGAGAAACCCACTCATAATAATTGGACATGCTTATACTGTAACGCCCGCTACCTCCCAAAACATGCTCTCGAAATGTGGTCCCTACTAGACTCAGAAAAACCAGACCTATTTTTTATTACAGAGACATGGCTTCACAAGGCCTCCCAACCCGATATCTCCTTAGCCCTCCCTCCTGACTATCAGCTGACCAGACTGGAAAGGAAAGGAAAGAAAGTAGGGGGCATAGGCATAGCTTTCAGGGCCAACTCTGATATACACATCATCGACTCCATCTAAACGGTTTGGGGAGAAATCTGCATTTTTAAAATAAACGGTATCAGGAAGGGAACATGGAGAGGGGCATTACTTTATCGACCCCCTGGCAACAAAAGTCTCTTTACCAGCCATCAAACAGAGGTAATTGCACTGCACGTCCTCGCCACAGACAACTTCCTCCTTCTGGGGGATTTTAACTACCACGCAGAGCTACCATTTGATCCCCACTCAGACAATCTTGTCTCAAGCCTGAACACTCTCGGCCTTGACGAACTGATAACAGGTCCCACCCATACAGCAGGGCATACCTTAGATCTCCTATTTACTAACTCTCCCCAACTAAAGGTCGACCAACCAGTCCCAGTTTTATGATCTGACCATCATATCCTTAAGTTTCAAATACAGGGTATAGCGGCCCAACTAAATCCCTCGATAGAATCGTGTCCTAACAGGCCCTGGAACAAAATAAACTTAGACTCCTTCTCCACTCATTTTGCCCTTTTTCCTCCATCTGAACTAGAGCTCCCCAATAAGGCGGCTAAATCGCTCGAGCAAGCTATTACATCCACCCTCGTCAAAATCGCCCCAGTAAAAAAAAAACAAATGCCCTCACAAACTTTCCCCCTGGTTCACACCAGACCTGAAAAGCGACAAACTAGCAGCCAGAAAGGCAGAACGTAAATAGAGACATATACAAAGTGCCTCCGACAAGCAGGACTATAAAATAACACACAGGCGCTATATGGACCACATAGCTGCAGCCAAAAAAAACTACTTAGGGGACAGAATTAACCGAGCATCCAACTCACAAAAAGAGCTCTATAAGATCCTGAAAGAATTTACCAATCCCCCCTCTTGTCAACCAACTCAGACCTCCTCACAAGAGTGGGTTGACTCTCTCTCAGTCTTTTTCGTGAATAAAATTAAAATCATCCATAGCTCTTTCCCACAGCCTACAGGAACACTCCCTTCAGAAAGGAATCAGGGTATTTCTCCCCCTCATCTCAACCTCCTCAGAGAATTTCACCCAATAACCGAGGAAGAAGTCCTATCAACCCTCTTGAGGATTAAATCTGGCTCCACTGATCCAGCTTCCGCCCACATTATATCCAAAATCGGGCTAGCCCTTATACCTAGACTGACCAAGCTATTCAATAACTCGTTGTCCCTGTCCACTGTACCATCCATTTGGAAAGAGGCCATAGTGAAACCCATCTTAAAAAAGCCCAACTCTTATCCCAAAGAGCACAATAATTACCTACCTATCTCCCTCTCTTTGGGAAAGTCCTGGAAGCACTAGTAAACAATCAACTGTCTGAACACCTTGAGAATAACAACCTGCTGGACCCCTCTCAGTCCGAGTTCCGGGCCTTCCTCATCACCGAAACGACACTACTGGAGATAGTTGATAACATCAAACTCGCCCTTGACGCCAGACAATCCGCCATCTTGGTACTATTGGACCTGTCTGCAGCTTTCGACACCATCTATCATAGCATCCTCTTAGGCCGCCTGTGGGAGCTTGGTGTCTAGGGCACAGCGCTAAACAGGCTCAGGAGCTACCTCACTGACCGTACATCCAAAGTCCAAATAGGAGATTTCACCTCCAGCAGCCAGCCCATAGATAAGGGTGTCCCCCAGGGTTCCATACTGAGCCCCACTCTCTTTAACCTGTACCTATCCCCCCTAGCTAAAATACTCAAAGCATACAGCTTTGATACTGTGTCGTATGCTGACGACACCTAATTATTAATCACCCTCGGAGCAGATTCCACCTCTACAAAACTCAAATTTAAACAATGTATGACAGATATCAAGGACTGGATGACGAGCAACCACCTCCAACTTAATGCCGGAAAAACTGAGATCTTACTCTTCGGGAAGGCTCAACAACTGTGGACTGACGACTGGTGGCCAACCACCTTAGGACCTTGCCCTTCACCTAAAAAGGCAGCACGCAATCTTGCCGTGATAATAGACACCAAACTTTCAATGTCTGACCACATCAATCAGGTGGTGCACACATGCTATGGGCTAATGCGTAGCCTGAGAAAAATCTTTAAATGGATACCACTCTCCTCACGTATGCCTTTAGTGCAGGGATTAATTATCAGCCGCCTGGACTACTGCAATGCCCTGTTGGCATCCGTAAATGAAACACACCTGACTAGACTTCAGGTCCTTCAGAATACTGTGTCCAGACTAATCCTTAAACTTCCCCCCCGCTCGCCCTCTGCCCCCAGTCTGAAGACCCTCCACTGGCTCCCCATCAAAAAGCGGATCACTTTTAAAATATGCTGTCTGGTACACAATACCCTAAACAGAAAGGGACCCCACTATCTTGGGCAGAAATTAATCACATATAAATCAACAAGAACCCTCCGCTCAGCCAGCAAACATCTCCTAACCATACCAAAGACCCGCACCGTCAGGTGTGGCGGCAGATCATTCTCCAACATCGCCCCTACGATCTGGAACGCGCTGCCTATACGCCTCAGAACGGAAATCGACCATAAGAAATTCCATAGGTCCCTCAAAACCCTATTATTCTAAACTCCCCATGCCCACAGCTCGTATCGGTGCTATGAGACCTAAGGGTGATATATGCGCTTAACAAATGTCAAATAACAATAACAACATCTAGTATGCTATTCCATTTCTCTAGTGCGTGTTCAGTTTGTCTATATTCCTCACGTTGAGCTGCATTACAGAGCTTGGTTACCAGGCGTTGTTGTGTGGGCGCTATAAGTAGCGTCTGTAGTGCGTTATGAGTAGGCGGTCCTTGGGAAATGTAGGGTAAATGTCTTTAATCACTGCACTTAGCCTGAGGTATGCAAATAGCATTAGAGGTGTGTAGGTTCTCTCCGACAGCAACTCCGTTGAGGTTTTAAATTGAATGTTGTGGAACATGTCTCCCATTGTGTGCAGGCCCATCTCATGCAGCAATTTCTGCATTTTCTGCTTTTGCGTTACCATGATTTTGGAGTGGTGTGTGTAAGTGGGATGGCGTATACTGGAATTTTGTTAGCCCTGTGCACTAAAGTGTGCCACTCTGCTGTAGTGCTATGTACGGGGTTTATCCCTGCTCTGGAGGCGCCCTGTCGTGTTCCTGATATGAGAGCAATTAATGGGGTTGGGTAGGCAGTGTCCATTTCTACAGCTACATGTGGTAGATAATTGTGTGGTTGCGCACAGGTAATAAAGGTGTAAATCTGGGTCTCCGAAGCCACCCTGGGAGTAAGGGCGTGTAAATTCTCTCCAGCTGACTCTGGGCTGTCACTCTGCCCAGGGCTTTAAGTGGGATAAAAATACTAGGGGGTCTCTCGAGGGGGCGTGGCCAATATAATGAAGGGCGTGGCTTAAATATACATAAGCTAAAAATGTGTGCTTAGGATAGTGTGCCGCCCTACTGGTATTTTGCTGTTTCTGTTATTGCATCCAGATATATGATACAAAAAGTAACATCATACCTACAACAAGTCAGGACTATTGGCTTTGTCAATGGTTGTTCGTTATATAAGATAAATAAGCAGCAACTGTGGCTTGTTTATAATATTGAAAAAGCTTCCACATAAAGCCCTGGTGACACCACGACAATATTGTTGCTCCTGAGTTCCGAAAGGAGAAGAGAAAACCAGAGAGAAAATGACTCTTTAAAGGATTTCCCTTCCCCTATAACACTCGAAAAAACGGACCGCCTGTGCCAGGGCACAAAACAGAGCCCGATAGAGACCCGTTTTGAGGCCTCCTTAAAAAAACTGCCGGTGCTCAGACCCGGTGAGACCCGGCCCACTTAAAGCCCTGACTCTGCCCATGTCAGAGTGTTTAGGCATGATCGTAGTCTGGTGAAAAATTGTTGTGTGAGAGCGATAGGGATATTCCCAAATAGGTATAAGAATCTCGGTAGCACTACCATTTTTTGAAGCTCTATTCTATCTGCCAGTGACAGTGCAAGGCGAATCCACCTGGCCACCTGGTTATCTAGCTTAATGATTGAATTCCCGTAATTCTCACAGACTACATGTTCTGGGTCATGGTGTATCCAGCTGCTCAGGTATTTAACCGGGTCTGTTCGTCACTGTAGAGGAAAGTTCAGTGGGTTTTGCTTTGTGCAGGGAGTTAATAGGATTATCGTGGATTTGGACCAGTTAATGCACAGTCCAGCATATCTTTCAGAGCTTACATATTCTCAAATTAGGGAGTTTAAATTATCTTCTGGGCGTCGAGTATATAAGACCATGTCATGTACGTACAGTGAGATGCCAATTGGTCGTGAGCTAAATTGCAGTGCTGTGCGGGCGTGTTTCTGGCAAATTTTACAGGCCAGTGGTTCAAGCGCTAATGTGAATAGCAATGGTGACAGTGGGCACCCTTGCCTAGTTGGCTGGAGGGTTGGCTGCTTTGCCATGAATGCAGAGTCTGGTGCATGACTCTGTATAGAGCAACTCAATGCAGCAAAGGAATGTTTGTGGGAGGCCTAGCCTATAGCATACAGTGAACATGAATGACCACTCCACCAAATCAAAAGCTTTGGCCGCGTCTAAAAGTGCAACAGCTGCCGGTAATTGTGGATTTAATTGATGAAAAAGCATGAATATAGTGCATAAATTGTATGTTGTCGATCGTGTTGGAATGAAGCCCGATTGATCTGGTAATAGTAGGTTCTGCATTACAGGTTGTAGTTTAAGAGCTATTATTTTGGCCTATATTTTGGCAACTGTATTTATGAGTCACATAGGCCTATATGATTCGCAATAATCTGGGTTTTTCTCTGCCTTAAGTATTGTTATCAAGAGGGCCTCACGTAGGGAGGGAGGAAGTTTACCGTTTTTATAGACCTCTGTGTACATTGCAAGTAGATGAGGGGGCAGTAAGTCAGTAAATTCTTTATAAAATTCACTTGGGAGGCCATCTGTTCCTAGGGCCTTTGTATTTGGCAAGGTTTTTATCGCCTCTTTGATTTCGTCCTCCATTATGTGCTGCATAAAGTACTCTCTGTGAGCATCTGAGAGCCAAGCCAGGGAAATATCGTCTAGATATGTACTGATCTCCTCTTCCGAGGTGGCCAGCTGTGTAGAGTATAGATGTGTATAGTACTCCACAAATCTCTCTGTTATGGATGGTGTGTCAAAGTGTATCTTTCCCTGTGCATCCATGATCTGCACTATTTGTGTGGAAGAGTGAGAAGTTTGTATTTTGGCTGATAGGGAGCGGACAGGGCGGCCCCCTACTCAGTAGTTCCTGGCAGTATGCCTATGTGAAAGGTATTTTATCTCGCTATCTGCGTACTCCTGGTAATCCTACATTTTGCCTCTAATATCAGGGAGTCTTGTATTTGTCATGTTTCGGGCATATTCTTTCTCTAGTATTTGGATTTCATTCTCTAAATTACTTAATTGTTGGTGTATGTCCTGCAATATACCAGCGTGTTTGCCAATGCAGTGCCCTCAGATCGTTTCCTTAAATGCCTCCCAGAGTATTTGGGCACTATCTACTGACGCAGAGTTGTGGTCGAAAAAGTCCACTATGGTGTGTCACAAATTTGTCTTATAGACTTGATCCATCATAGCGGACACTGGGAAGCACCATGTAAATTGAAGGGGGTTTGTGTAGGGAGCGACAGCACTAAGCGGAGAGGAGTGTGATCAGATGGTGTCTTAGGCATATGTTTTACCGTATCAGTCCATACACCAACCCCCCGAGTTGCGATCCAGTAGTCTATTCTTGACCAGGAGTTGTGCGCAGGGGAGGAACATGTTCCTTCTAGTCTCTTTGGATTCCTCAGTCTCCATAGGTCAACCATTCCTCTCTCTTTCATACCATCCCTAAATGTTTTAGAGGCTTGTTTTCCATATTTGTCATTACCTGTTGATCTGTCTAGGGCCGTGTCTAAGCATGTGTTAAAGTCTCTGCCCCATAATATCTATGTCGGCTCCAGCTCATGTAGAAAACCTGGATCGTCCCTGTTTTGTCCCGTATACATTCACTAATGTTAGTATCATCCCCACAAAATTTCCTTGAACTATGTTGTAGCGGCCTTAGGTATCTGTAATTGTATGTAGCAGTGTAAACGGGGTGCCTCGTTTTACCAGTATTAGTACCCCCCCCCCCCCCCCCCCCCGGCGTCTGTAGAGTAGGAGGATGCTATGCATTTTAATGCCCAGTGGGCCCCCACTCTCATCTAAGTGTCGTTCGTAAGGTGCGTTTCCTGGATAAAGGCAACCTCAATTTCATGACGATCAAGATAAGCCAAATGCAAAAAGAACAATTGATGGACAGAATGCAGAACAATGTCATACATTCACCCCAGAACAGAGATCTGGGACTAAATCCATTATTGTTTTGCTAACCATGCCATTCCAGTTTGGACCCAGCCATATGCAAATCCGCATTGACCCTGCGCCCAATGGGAGCAGTCCAGCCCGAACTGCCACGCCAGGTCCTCCCTGGACTGGAAACAAGCATCCTAGGACCGGTTTCGGGCTTTCAGCCCTCATCAGCCAGGATAGCTTGACTCCAGTGGCATGGAGAGCACGGGACCCACGTCTGGGCATACCCGTCGCACTCGGGGTGACAAATGCAAAAAGAACAATTGATGGACAGAATGCAGAACAATGTCATACATTCACCCCAGTACAGAGATCTGGGCCTAAATCCATCGTTTTTTTGCTCACCATGCCATTCCAGCTTGGACCCAGCCATATGCCAATCAGACTTGACCCTGCGCCCATGCCACTGGAATCAAGCTATCCTGGCTGAAGAGGGGTGAAACACCAAAACCGGTCCTAGGATGCTTGTTTCCAGTCCAGGGAGGACCTGGCTTGGCCGTTCGGGCTGGACTGTTCCCATGAGGCACATGGTCAAGACTGATTTGCATATGGCTGGGTTCAAACTGGAATGGCATAGTGAGCAAAAAAACGATGGATTTAGGCCCAGATCTCTGTACTGGGGTGAATGTACGACATTGTTCTGAACTCTGTCCATCAGCTTTTGTTTTTGCATTTGTCACCCCGAGTGGGACTGGTATGCCGAGACGTGGGTCTCGTGCTCTCCATGCCACTGGAATCGAGCTATCCTGGCTGAATAGGAGTGAAACCCCAAAACCGGTCCTAGGATGCTTGTTTCCAGTCCAGGGAGGACCTGGCTTGGCAGTTCGGGCTGGACTGTTCCCATGAGGCACAGGGTCAAGACTGATTTGCATATGGCTGGGTTCAAACTGGAATGGCATGGTGAGCAAAAAAACGATGGATTTAGGCCCAGATCTCTGTACTGGGGTGAATGTATGACATTGTTCTGCATTCTGTCCATCATCTGTTGTTTTTGCATTGATCAAGATATGCTAACACATGCCTGGCTTTACGTGGGTTATTTAAACCTCTGATGTTCCATGTGAGGAGTGTAAGCGACCTAGTTTTCGGTGTCTTCTAGTAGCTCTTCTCAGAGCATGTGTTGCTGTTTGACTCGTGTCTACTGGTGTTACAGCAGTCGTGTATCGTGTGTGTGCACCATTAATTAACAGTAAAATCTCCCTCCCAAAACCGCCCCCCACCCACTTCAGCACCCCAATTGTGCAGGAGACATCCCTTATTTGTAATCCCCAAACCCTTCCACCCTTCTTGCCCTCCCCCACTTTCACCCTGTCTAAGCTGGTGTGATTTACACATGAGGATGGGAGCAGCCAGCCCAAGGCCCTGCGTGTGGAATCTGCTGGGTGGCTACTTTTTAGTTTTACAATACGTCAGTAAACTATCATTTAAATGTTCAGGCTTATCTAATACACTTGTAGGGTTCTGGATCCCCAAAGCTCTACGTCTAGTAACCGCAATAAAATATTTAATACAAGTATAACATGCATATATACGGGTTGTGGTAGCATCTCCTATTTAGAGTCAAATATCCCCACTTATCTTGTATAGCTTCAAATCAATGTAGATATGAAATGCATCTAGGGATGTTACTCATCGTCTTCTACTCCTGTAGCTTGATCCGGGTCGCCTGTTTCCCCTCTGAGTGATCGTCGTCGAGTAATCGTTTTGTCACGCGGTTGAAAATACTGCTGCAGAGCCTTTGGGTCCCCAAATATTTTTGCTTGGCTATTTACTGATATCCTGAGGCGGTGCCGGGTATAACATGGCATACGTGATGTTTAGTTCTTGGAGTCTCTTTTTCGCAAGTAAGAATTTCTTCCGTGCTTCTTTGACCTGCGCTGGGAAATCCGGATATATGGAGATCTCTGTACCCCATATCTAAGAGACTGCAGTTCTCTGGAGCGGCGCAGTGCTGCATCCCTGCCCCTATAGTTTAGGAGCTTTGCTATAATAGGACAGGGTCGGGTGCCCGATGGAGGGCGGGGTTGGCGCCAGTGTCCTATGTGCTCTTTCGCATATAAAGATTTCTGAGAAGGATTCTCTCCCCAATATGTCTGCAAGGAGTTTTTCTATGAATCTTTCCATGTTGCCTGTGTTTGTGGACTCTGTGACTCCTGTAATTCTGAGGTTGTTGCGCTGGGAGCGCGCTTCCAGGACTTCCGCTTTAGCCTGAAGAAGGGACAGAGTTTTTTTTCCATTTTGCTATGGCGCTCCACTGTTGTGTGTTGAGTGTCTTCTACCTCAGATACTCAGTGTTTTACAGTGTCTCGTATCTCTGAATGTTTATCCAGTCGCTAAGACATACGATCTACTCGGTAGGTAAGAGAGTCCAGTTTGCCATCAATGGTATTGCAGGTAGTTTGCATCGCTGTGAGGATTTGGTGCAAGTCTCCCACCGCCTCTGCGTCCTGGGGGGTGCTTGTGATCATGGCTTCCTGATCTTCGCTCTGCATTCCAGACGACTTGTGTTGATCAAATTGTAGTTTTGATTGTAGTTTATCTGTTTTCCCCATGGCTAATTATTGGTCAGTGAGGGGTGATCTCAGCAGCGACTGGCAGCGCCGGCAAGAAGCTTAATTCGGTATAGCAGTGTTGTGCTAATGTTTTGCTCCATAGTTAGGGTTTATTTCATGAATGCAGAGCGTCCTGAGGCCCTCACTGTTAATTATAGCTTGGCTGCATGGTTTTAGGGTTAGGATAATAAAGCAGTAGTTTTTACAGTGATAATATCTCCTGGTTTTGCTGAGGTGTGTGCTGCCTTTCTATCCAAGTTTGGGTTATTGCACATCAAACTCCCAGTGGCCTGCCAGTTATGCTACTCAGATTTTGTGTCTGGTCTGTGCAGTGTGTTCCCAATAAGAGGCCTTTGTGGGAAGGCCCTGTGTCTGCTTAATGTTCTAATTGCACAGTTTCTCCAGGCCTCCACACGCAATGCAGCGGTTCTGTGTGGCGTGTTTGTCACTCTGGACCAGGTGGGGCCTCGTCAATCTCGAGTCTTCCGCACTGATTGCCGTGCGTTCGCATTGCGGTCTTTGTGGTTGGACAGCCTTCCCCCGTCTCGCACAGTGGCTGTGTTAACAGGGGAGTCCACTGACGGCCCCCGGGGGAAGTAAAGGTCACAGACCAGTCTTACCCCGGGGCTATTCGCGCAAGGCCAGAAGGACAAGGTGGGGGAGGGATTTAGAGGATTGGGGAAGGGCGGGAGTTTAAGAATGTATATAAGGTGTCAGGAGAGGAGGATCCGGACCCTTCCTGACACCTTAGCACCACCGGGGGGTTTAGAGTTAAAAGTTTGTGCAGGTTAGTGGGGCCGGTGGGCGGGTTCATGAGGCGCGTAATGGGGCCAGGGGTCGCGGGATACACCATGGGCTTCCCGCGACACTTTAGTTCTCCCTGGGAGGGGGGGGGGGAGGGCGGAGAGGCGGGTGCACCCAACTGGGCTGGTCACTAAGGCCGTTCATGTCCATGGGAAAAGGGGGTTGGGGTACCAGTCTGGAGGGCACCCGGGAGCTTAGCCGGCATTGCTGCATAGATTCCGGGGGTTCGGGGGGGGGGCACTTGCGAGTCGTTTGGAGACGCAGGGGGTCGAGTGCCGTCAGTCGGCCAGTGTCTGGGAAACGGCCTGGCGTGCAGTAGTTTCTACAGATGGCCTGTTTTGGGGAGGGGCTCAGCGTCCTGTGAGGGAGCTAAGCAGGTTCTCTGCCCACAACCGGCGGTATGACGGCACCTGCCAGTAAATGAGGAGAGGGAGAGGGAATGCTGCAGCCCACTCCGGGCCTGGTTTGGGGGCTGGAGACACGTTTCCTCAGCGGGTGGCGAGTGGCGACCAGCGAAGGCCGCAAATTATTTGGTTGGGGCAGCAGGAACCCCCCGCCCAGCCGACACACTTGTGGGACATGGGTAATTTTGCACGGAGCCGATGCAGGAACTGGAGGCTGGCCAGGGCCCTGCCAGCATGCAGCCGGCCACGCGAGCACAGAGAGCCGCGATAGCTTGGGGGTGGGGGTTTGCCATCTGGGTTAGAGAGCTGCTGAGCCTGCCTACAAGGGGGGGGTGGGATCAGGAGGATGGCGGGTGGTGGCAGGTAATTACTGCGCCTGCACAGAGCTGACCACGGGATACAGTGCTTAGGGGGGTGCCTGCGGGTTCCAACGCAATATTGAGCCCCTGCGGGAGGACGAGCAGCGGGTTCCACCGCAATGAGGTGCCACAGGCTTAGGCCAGGCGCCCTGGCCCCTGGGTCTTTTCGGTGACTGGGGGGGGCTCAGTTGGGTGGGCTGTGCTGGGAGGGTGAGGCTGGGCCAGGTTAGGAATTTTTTCTGCCCAGGGTGGAGGGGGGCCCCTTTGGGATGTCGGCTAGGGTTTGCGGCGGGCCACAGGCGCTCGGGTGGGTGGGAGAGGGTCTGGGGGGGTTTGTTTGCTGTTATGGGGTCACCAGGGTAGGGGTGAGGGACTGCCAGCACAGCATGAGGCCCGGTGGTGCTGGGGACCCTCCAGGTTGGAGCGGCCTGGGGGGGGGGGGAACCAGGACCGGGCGATTGATACTGGCAGTAACAAGGCATCGCCAGCGGGGCACACGACGGCCCTGGGGTGCTGGCCAGAAGCTGTAGAGGGGTCCACGGCGGCCTGCTTCTCCAACGAGGGATCACACAGCGCGTGCTACAATGTGATTATACAATCTGTGAAGAATGATTTGTATGGTGAAAGGATAAAGACTGGGGAGTGTGACTTGGTACGATGGGATGGGAGTGTTGGATGATAGAGGACGTGCGAGGACGGATGCGGCTGAGTCGGGTTTTCACGGGGGAGTGTGAAATGGTGACGGGATGGGAGTGTTGGTTGATGAGGGAAGTGCGAGGTCAGTTGCGGCTGTGTGGGGCTTTTTTCGGGGGTGGGGGGAAGTTGAGGTAATCAGACTGTTTTAATTTTGCAGGAGGCGAGTATGGCCTCAGACGGAACTGTGGACGGGGAGCGGAAGGGCGAAGACGCGCCAGGCAGGATGTGGAGGTCCAGGACGGACTCTCAGGTAACGGAATTAGGCTGGGGTGTGGGTCAAAGGGAGCACGGGTAAGAGGGGACTTCAGCTGGTCAGCTGGGGTGTGTGGGGGTTGTAAGGGATGTGGCACAGAGGCAGGTGCAGCGGTGGCATCCTGCTAGAGTAATGGGAGCATGGCGATTTAGTGGGGATGGGTCCAGATGGACAATGTGGAACCACACACAAAGAGGGGTCGACCAATGGATCACATATTGTGGTCGGCCAGGCTGGACGGTTGTGTCGAATGGGCCAGGGGTGCCAGTTAATGAAAGAGGACATCGGTCTCCACTGGGCCCACATCTTACGGCATGGGGGGACTCGGGGGCAGGGCAGTTGCCCTGTGGATATGCCATGGTTGGCAGCTGAACAGCAGGAGGGATGGGGGTTTCCCGTGACTGAGCAAGGGGGGGGAGGAGGACTAAGGTTCGCCCTGACTTGCCTGAACCAGAAGGGGCATCTATTCGTTGGTTAGCCTCTCCGCACAGCGAGGGTATAATAGAGTCATTATCGGATTCCCGTGGGATCACTTAACCAGGGGTGGGGGACTTGAGAGGCACCCATTCATAGGAGGTCAAATGGGGGCCACCCTGGGGGATCAAAGGAAGATCGTGACAAAGGGGATGGATTCGGGGGGTGGTCCGGGATAGGGGGTCCTTACACAGTTCCTAGAGGCACAGGGCTTCTGGCACCCATCTTTTTTCAGATAGGAAGCCGGTGCTGCAGCACGGGAAGGAGGGGCTCTCAGACGTGGGTTGGGGGGTGACGGCGGGTTCACGAGGGTCAAGAGAGGAAGGCGCTTTGCAACAGGTGGTCTATGACGAGGGATGGCAGATTATGGGGGTTCAAGGTCAGCGGCAGGGTTGGTGGTCCGGTTGGTCTGCCACCGTAAGGGTGAACTTGGTCCAGTCCATCGGAAAAGGGGGCAGGGACTTGCCTAGGGGCTGGGCAGGTAGGGGGGCTCTTGACGGACGTGTTTTTGCACACTTGTTGGGCAAGCGTTGTGCTGTAGGGTGGGGGAGTGGTACGTCAGCCTCGACCGGGATGGGGGTGGAATGGGTGTGGGGACCTTGTCAGACACTGGGTAACATAATCCGAGGTGGGGAGTTGGGGACGGAATAGGCAAATGCTGGGGTGATGGATACAAGGTGGAGGGGGCCTGGCCTGGGCCGCGTGAAATGGTGGGGGCCCAAGGCAGGTTCCGCGTTTCTTTGACTGTGGTAACTTCAAAGGAGTTACTCAAAGGGTATGGGGGGAGGTCACGGGGAGACAGAGTGCTGCCGACAAGGCATGGTGGCTGGGGCGGGCCGGCAGTACCAGAGTGGTTTCTTTATTTAGTTTTATTCATGAAGTTTTATGTAGCACTAGTGAGTCCCAGGGGCATCGGAGAACGTTTCATACACTCAGGAAAGGAAACAATTGCCTTCCATCACAGGACATGAGGATGCATAAAGATATATGCACAGATTTCAGACCTATGTATGCCATGAAGAGGAGTAATATGCAAGGGGTTGACAGTCAGATTACCATCATCCTTGAGGGCCAAAGTGAGAGGGGAGTCCATTGGGTTGTTGACACCTAGGTTGGTTGACTTGGTCGGTAATGTATTGGTTGAGGAGCAGGAGTTCAGGTCCTTGTTGAAGCAAGTGAAGGAGGGGTTGCATCTGAGAACAATGGGGAGTGTGTTTCGCATCCTGGGGAACATTACCAGAGGAGGATCGGCATTGGGTCGTTTTTCATTTTCAGTTTCGGGGGGAGGAGAAGGGAGTTGGTGCTCTCAGATTTCTGGCTTCTCCCTGTTTGTACCAGTTTGTCGTTAGGTAGTTGGGGGAACTGGACCGGGGAAGACCAGGTTTTGGGGTGGGACAGTGAGACAGAGTGCAATGGTGGCCTGGAATGTGGCATGGGGGATGTTGGTTTGTCAGAGGCAACGTGGGTGTAAGCAACAGGAACCTGTAAAACAGGCAATGGGCAAGGAAGGTTCGAGGATGTAGGGAGGGGGGCTGCACATGGTGGGAGATTCGAAAGAACAAAGATAGTGGTATTTTTCAGGAGGTCAAGTTGGACTGGGGTGTTTTGGGGCGGGAACCTTGGAGACAGGACAATATGGTTGGGATGAAGAGGGCAGACCAGGGTCGGCGCAGTTGAAGCGTTTGTGACGACGGGGTTTGTGCCTGGGACGTGGACGATGTGGGGGTGGTTGAGTTGTTCTTTTGGACACAGCGGACGGGTGTAGTGTAGCGTGGGTCATAGACAGCGGGGTCGCAAGGAGAGGACTAAGGGAAAGGGGACGTAATTCTTGCAGGACTAATCATTCTTTTTCTACTACAGGAAATGGGAGTAGATCGGGCTCCAGGGCGGACCTGGATGGGTGGCCATTCTCCTGGGCCTTGGACAGCAAAGGAGGCGAACTAGCAGGTGTACAGACGTCACCAGTCGGGGAACACAGTCATTGGGATATAAGATGATGGGGGAAACAGTGGAATGAAAATGAGGGGGTGTTGCTGCCAGAACGGCTGACACAAGTAATAAAAAATTGCCCCGATATGAGGATACATGTGGGAGAGGAAAGTATTCAGGGATATGTCAGGTCTGGCTTTCCACAACGATGCATGGAAGGGGTTATGGTTTGATGAAATGGAACTTGGGGCAATTTGGTTACGTGAATGAATTGTGCTTTGCAGAGGAGGGACTCGGGGGAGCTTTCGAATTTGCTTGCCAGGTAATGGCCCGCTGGTGATGAGACTGTTTTGAGGAGAAACAGGTGGTCTTGTTTAGAAAAGGGGGCACCTTTCACAGGCGAGGATTGGCATGGAAATGTTACTTGTTCACAAGGGACGCATGTTTAGGCGGTGGATGGTCGTTCACCGAGATAGGGGCACCTTTCACGTATGAGTTTGGCCTGGAAACGTTACTTGTTTACACAGGACGCAGGTTCAGGTGGTGGATGGTCATCCACCGAGATGGGGGCACCCTTTCACGGACGAGGATTTGCCCGGAAACAGTACTTGTTTACACAGGACGCAAGTTTTTCGCGGCTAGGGACTGTCCCGGCAATAGTAATCTCAAACGGGACGCAAGTTTAGGTGGTGTATGGTCGTCCACAGAGTGCCGCAGGGTCGGCTGATGGGAGGCGAAAGGTGCCCAAGAACTGGGGGGGCGGGGCAAGGTACCGCCCTACGGGGGTTTCCCTGGTGGGCGGTACTATGGAGGGGTGGTGAGTCACATACAGGCGGATCCACCCCTCACAGGGGAGAACGGTACACGGGTGACTGATAGCGGGGCGCGGGAGGCAATTAAGGAAATTCAACAGAGGATGCCTGGAGGTCAAGTGAAGGTGAGAATGGGGAGCGGAAGGAGGTCACGAGTGAATGGGGAAGAGTCAAACAGGTGAGATGGTTTTGAGAAGGATGAATGGAGAATGAGTCGGTATGGGATGGGAAAAGTATATTTATTGCGTTTATGTACTGTTTAATAAAGTCTAAATGGTTGCAACCTTGTCCTAATAAAATGGCCTTTTACGCTTCAAGTAACAGCGTGGAGTGGAGTTATTGCGCGATGTCAGCTATCCCGCCTGGCCTCTGGGGGATTCCATGCTAGGGTTCTCACCTCCGGTCATGCATGGGAGATCCGCTTCCTGCATGCCGTCTGCTCTCAGGTACTTTTGCTGCTTCACCTTTGGTCAGATCAAGATCAGGCAGCCTCACCGCGGCCTCAGTTCCTCAGTGGCCCGCAGTCTTAGGCACGCTTGTCCTGCACTTCAGGGTATCTGTCACCAGCAGTCACTCCCGGGTGCTCAGCGTGACTTGTGCTGCTCCGGGCGTCTCCTCTTACTTCAGTCTGGAGATCGCCAGCACTACGCAGCACCGCGGAACCTCCACCATATCCGCCAGAGCCTCATGCCGCCATGTGATGTTGCATCTCCGACTGTCGATTCCTCGATCTTCGACTGAAACTACAGTCCCATAGTGTGCCGCAGGACTCAGAAGGGCAAAAGGTATCTAATAGGTCCGTTTTGGCGATGTTCTGACAAAGGATAGTGTAGGATTAATGCGGCGGCCGAAGGAGCGCTCTCAGTGAGCAGCCATCTTCAGTCTTGGCAAGCTCCGCCCCCTACTCCTAAGAGTTTTGCAAGACATTTGGCTGGGGTAACCATCATTCTGTTAGCATTTAAGATGTACCGTAATACCCTGGATGTACTATTCTAAGAGCTGGCTCTGGTAGTCACAACTGCAAACCCCAAATACCTAGATGCAAAAGTGCACCTCCTGTTCAATAATGGCCCAAAACGTGAGAAATTGCAATTGGAATTCTACTTCAGAGTCTTTATACATTCACGAAGTAGAATTAACATCATTTGCAAAGTCTGAATTGGCACCAGTCATTGGGAATGCAGGGATCTAGACCAGAAAATAACTAATAGGAAGCTTTAGTGAGCTCTGGAAGGCAGGATACTGCAGGTCAAACTGATAGAGGCTTAAAACACATTAGCTGCTATAATTCCAAGTTCAGAGGAGTATATTATTTTCTTCACTGCCACTTAATTAGTGTTCCTTTGGCAGTAGCAGTAACCAAAATGCTAAGATCCTGAACATCATGGCACTACCAGCATCTCAAAATCCATGTTTTTTATTTCTGCTCTTCACACATTAAGCTCTGGAGCCGCGGGGAGCATAAGTCAATACGGGTGGCGGTGTGGGCTGTAGAATTCAGACTTTGGCACAGGATGTCCCACCTGACCTGATCTGCTTCTTCATGTTCAAAACAGACACCGCGAGTTTCAGGAAAAGGCAGAGACCAAGCCTTATGAACTGCCCTTTAATGAATGGTGGTCTGTCCACAGAACACCATCCAGCGATCCCAAAAGAAGATTAAGTAGAGTTTTTTCCTGTAATGTCACTTTCTGCCTAAACATTGGATAAAGAGGCATTTCCAGGTTTGCGCCATACGTATCACACTTAGGGCATCAACTGAAACAAGTGTGTCGCCCTAAGTGGGATGGGTATGCCGTGGGTCCCGTGCACACTGTGTCACTATATCAAGCTATTCCCGGCTGATGAGCCAGTGACAATACAAAACCCGTCCTGGATTGCTTGTGTTCTATTTCAGGGAGGACCTGGCCTGACAGTCCTTGCTGGACTGTTCCCATTGGATTAAGGTCAAGACTGATTTGCATATGACTGGGTCTCAAACTGAGGTGGTATGGTGTGCAAAATAACGATGAACACGGATGCGGTCCAAATGGTTACCAAAGGCTGCACCCATCACTTTTTTGTATAATTTAGTGTGTTGTTCTAAGTGAGAGGGGTATAGACAGATGTGGGTCCTGTGCACACTATGGGCCTCATGTAGGTAGCTAAATACCGGTCGGTAACGGCCGAAATTCGGTAAATATCCCGTTACCGACCGGTATTTAGCTATTTGAGATGTAGGAGGCATATTTCAGGATTCGGTAAATTACCGAATCGGTAAAATACCAATTCGGTATATACCGAATCCTGAATGTAGGGAGCACTGTAAAGAGTGAAAATTAGTATTAAGAATTCGTTATTTACCACCAAATACAGGTTGGTGATCAATAACGAATACCTTGCAAAAAGTAATATTTTGCAGATTTAAGAGTGCCATGTGGCAGACATACATGCCCTTAGAGCATGTATGTGCGCCACATGTGCACACATGCAAGATTCAGGGGTGCAACAGGGTGTCAATGTGACACCCTGCCACCCTTGAATATACTCCACCCATTACCGAATCGGTATTTACCGAATCGGTAATGAGGCATACTTCCCATTGATTCCTATGGGCCTCCAGGCCCATAGGAATCAATGGGAAGGTAGGCCTCATTACCGAATCGGTAAATACCGATTCATAATTACCGAATTATTCCTATTTGGTAAAATTTACCGAATTATTACCTACATCACATTTACCGATTCATAAATACCGAATCGGTAAAACTCGGTATTTATGAATCGGTAAATGTGAGGCTACCTATATATGGCCCTATGTCACTGGAACTAAGATACACCTGGCTGATGAGCCCATAACAAGGATGAAAACAAACTTTGGCTACTTGTGTTTTAGTTCAGGAAGTCACTGGCCTGTGATTTCGGGCAGGACTGTTCCTACTGGAGTAGGGTCAAGGCTGATTTGCATATGGCTGTATCCAAACATGGTGTAAAAAATAATGATGACTGTGATGAAGCCTTGAGCGATTAGCAGTGGCTGAGATTAATTCAAGCATTCCATCTACCACTTTTTTTTGTATACTTTAGTGTGTAGCCCTATGTGAGACAGGTATGCAAAGACATGGGTCCTGTATACACTGTATCACTGGAACCAAGCTATACCTGACTGATGAGCCCGTAACAAGGACCAAACTGGTCCTGTGTTGCTTGTTGAGGGAGGACCTGGATTTGCAGTTCAGGCTGGACTGTTCCTTTTGGAGCAAGGTGAAGACAGTTTTGCATATGGTTGATGCCAAACTGAGGTGGCATGGTGTGCAAAATAACGATGGCCTCGGATACGACCTGAGTTATTACCAGTGGCTGAGATTAATTCAAGTTGTCTATCCATCACTTTTTGTGTACTTTAACCTTCTAAAATAGGCATTTCCAAAATAATTTAAAATCTGACTTTACCCTTAAAGAGGATTTTATATTATGATTAAAATGAATGGAAGAAAAATGTATCCAGCTGTTTCTAAACTGAATTTAGCAGGTATTAAATGTAATAAGGTAAACTCGTTTTAGTCAAAGGGAAGCCAGCCTTTCCACGTGAAAAAACAGACTTTAGAGGTTTTTCCTTGCAAGGACATGTAAAACATTGAATATACATGTCCTACCTTTTAAATGCCAGGCACGCTGCTCTGTGAGCCTTTCGGGCCTACCTCAGGAGTGACTTAGAAGTATTAAAAATGAAGGTTTGGGCCTGGCAAAAGATTTATTTTGCTTAGTCAAATGGCAGTTTTAAAACTGTACAGCAGGTGGCAAGGGTAGGCATGAGACATGTTTTAGAGAGCTACTTTAGTGAGTGGCACAATGTGTGCTGTGGGTCATCTACTAGCATTTAATTTACAGCTCCTTTGTAAGTTAGTAAGATACTTTAGGAACATCTAACTAAATTAAATGTGCCCATCAATTTTACCATATTTATAGGAAAGAGCACACAAACTTTGCCATCATTTAGCAGATGTAAACTGCACAGAGTCCACTGGCGAACAAAAAAAGAGTTCAGCAGCATAAGGTAAATATTTAGGGCAACCCTGCAGAAAGGGTGCATTTCCTATAGCTCCCCTACAAGCAGGCTTCTGGTAAAAGTTCAAACTCAATTTCATTTACTATGATATCTTTTGCGTTGACTTCCTGGAGTACAGTCTAGCATGCATCACACATAAAATAATGTGTTTTTTCAGAACCCAAAACTAGCTAGCACAGAAATTGACTAGCAGGGTCAAGACTGATTTGCAAAAGACTGGGTGTAAAGTGGGGTGGCATGGTGAGAAAAAGAACAACAGATTTATCCCAGATCTCTTGACTGGGGGTGAATGTTTTATTTGTGCCACATTCAGTCCATCATTTGTATATCTTTTTCTTTCTCATCCTAAGTGCGCCAGATACGCCCAGACAAGGGTCCTGGGTTCACTGTGCCACTGGATTCAAGCTAGTCTGATACCCCGAAACAGGTCCCAGGATGCTTGTTTCTGGTCCTGGGAAAGCCTGGCTAGGCAGTTCAGGCCGGACTGTTCCCATGAGGACCAGTGTCAAGGCTGATTTGCATATGGCTGTGTCTAAACTGGGGTGGCATAGTGAGCAAAAGAACAATGGATTTAACCCAAATCTCTTGACTAGGGGTGAATGATTGATTTATTCCACATTCCGTCCATCATTTTTGTGTCTTTTGCTGTAGACCAACGGGTAGCATTTAATTAACAGGTCCTTGGGAAGGTAGTACAACATACTAGGAACTTCTAACTAAATTCAATATGCCCATCATATGTATACCAATTTTACCATATCTCTAGGGAAGAGCACACACACTGTTTAGCCAGCGTAAAGTGCAGAGAGTCCACTGGCCAATAAAAAAGAAGTTCAACAGCATAAGACAAATATTTGGGGCAACCCAGCAGAAAGGATACATTTCTTATAGCTCCCCTGAAAGCAGGCCTCTGGGGAAAGTTCCAACACATTTCTCCTGCTACGATCTCTTTGAATTGACTCCCTTGAGTACAATCTTGCTTGCATCACACATAAAATAATGTGGTTTTTTTAGAACCCATAACTAGCTAGTGCAGAATTGACTATTTTTAGGTCTCGATAGGGTAGCGCATGCACTGCCTCTACGAGGCATGAAGTAATCTGGATATGTGTAGAATCTCCGCCTACTGCTGCTGTTTGTTAGTAATTGTTCCTGAGCTTGTCTGTTTTCTTGTCTTCGTTTTTGACAGGTTAATGCGCTTTGTAGATCAGCCTTTATTTTTTTAGGAACGCCCATGAAGCACCGCCTAACTACAGTAAACACTCAGTAAGTGGCCTGAAGTGTTTCTGTTGGAACTCTTTTGTTTCTTTCGTGGCTATTGCTTTTTGCTAGGTAGTGTTTTATTGGGGGGGGGATATACTTGCGTTCGTTTTATTATTTTTCTTTATCGGTATTTAAGGAGTTTCTTTGCTCTGTATTTGCAGTATTTGATGTTTTAGTTGCAAAGCACACTAGGATCCCGATCTATCCAGGTCATTCGACGCTGCATCACAACCCCCCTCCATGCCGATTCCAAAAAGGAGGGCGTGAGGCACAGGATGTAGTGCGCGTGGCCCTCCCTTCGAAATGTCACTCTAGTTGCGCCTCTGCACCTTGCCCATGTACAGGTTAGATGGCGTCACAAGTAAAGAGAGTCAAACACGTCACCAAAAGGCAAGTGCCGCTCTCTCAATGTTCCTAGTTGAACATATACCTGCCTGCGCATGCTGAATTGTTCTTGTGACAGCTCGCATAGCAAAATTGTTGTATTTATCGCAAATATTTTGACACTTTCCTGGGTTGCACGTATTGAAACGGTGCTTATAAAGGATTGTTTAAAAGCGTCTTTAAATAACTTATTACAATTTTGAGATTTACACACTTATTTTCTAGCATTTCCGTATGTTACCGGTTCTAAATTGGTCTTGTTGCAGTACGTGCTGCAAAATTGTTAGTATTTCATTGCAAATTTGTATCTTTAGTGTTGCCGGGAGTCTTATTAAATTGTTCCTTGTAATATTAGCAGAGATCCTATTAACAGGTTCGGCATGGTTCACACTTCAGATTTATGCGTATACATAACTGGTGCAGCAGGTGCAGTGACACCATACCATAGGCTATTAACTATTTATTTTGTATTGGACGCCCATATGCACAAAAACAAAGACTAAATATCTTAAGTAAAGCTAATTTTTTTATGTACCTGGGCATAGCGCTTTGTTTTTAGTTTCTTTCTTGTAATTTATTTTACGGCTTTTGACGGAGTTTCTTGGGTTCGTACTCTTTGTAAAATATAGGCAAACATGAACTATTTTTATTTCTTGACGACAACAAAGTAATTGCATTTTGTATGCATTTGAAAGAATGCGATTGCGAAGGGGGGAGTTGTGTTTTTAGCCCTTACTTCAGCAGTGACTTCCATTTTTGTTTTCAGAGCTTAGCATCCTGCTGTTAGTTGTTTTGCATCTCCCAGATGCTGTCAGGCACCAGATTACAATTTTTACTACACGGTTTAAAGCACTTAATTAGCCTGGTCTGGTTTCGTTTCCAACTGGTGAAAACATGTCACACTATAGCAGACTTTCGGTCTGTGTTTTTCATTTGAAATAAATGGGAATGCATTGCAATAGCTTTGTCCAGTTACAAAATAAACGTACGCAAGTTGTTTTGTTTAAATTGCTTAAAGCATATTGCCTAAAACATATTCTTTTTTTGTAAACACGAAACTGCTTATATTTTTCTACACGTTTAAAAGCGCAGCTGCAATTTCTTTTTTTAGAAGTAGTTATTTCGTCAAGAAAAATAAAGTGCCTGGGTTCACATTATTTGGCAGTTTAACGCAATGTTTTCAGCTTCCTGGATTATATTCCTTTTGTTGGTTTATGTTACAGAGAGCACATAAAGTATACATAATGTGGCTTCAATTAAAATTAAAATAATGTTATAATATCTTCTGAAACTACAGCTAAATAATGTCTGTGTTACATTTGCTTTTATAGTGCTTAATTTGTAGCTATAGTGGTGCAGGGGCTTTTATAAAAAGTTAGTCTTTACAGTGTATTTTGGGCGGTTAATTTATTGAACAGTGCGCATACAAACTGTGCACATGTGTTGGTAAAGTTGTTTTGGAGCTCAAACTGCCAATGCTGATGTTGCAGTGCCCATGGGCCAGCGCTCTTTGTATTGTGATTGCTTTGTTTTATTTTCCGGCATTTTACAAAGTTTGCCGGCTCTGGACTCTTTGCTCAATTTATAAACTGTTTAAAGTTCACGGAAACAGTGTAATTGGTTGCGCGCACCCTGTACGGATTAGGGAAGGGTACACTGGTGCACATTTTAAAAGCAGTGAACCTAAACCTTGCTTCCATCTATAGCCACGAGTGTTTCTGTAACGCTGGTTTTAGTACAGTGCTTGTTTGTTTCTATTTCTTATGACATGGTGAAAGGCTTTAAAATGTGTACTAGAATGTTAACAAATATCTAATTAAGAGCATGGGCATGGTTTAGAGTTCACATTTATGCGTTTGGATTAGTGGTGCAGCAGGTGCAGTGACACCAAGACACAAAGGACGGAGGGGCCTGACAAACAGTGGTTATATGCATTTTAAGCACCAGCACAACAGCTAGAGATGAAATAAATTACTGCACTCCTTGAAACGTCTTATTAACAGATCATTTCCGAGGGCTTAATTTGTGACACATCTAATGCTAGTGCACTTATTAATTTTCCGGTTTAAATGGCATACTTTATTTAGGGGTAGCTTGCTTAACATTTAGCGCAGAAACTGTAGGAATGGGCAAAAGCCATGCTTTAAAGGCTAAAACAGAGCTATTTATTGAATTATCTACTATTTATTACTATCTCTTACAGCTGCATTTACTGGACTGAAATTGTATTTTTAGTGTTGCCGGGGCTTTTATTAAATTGTTCTTTGTAATGTTAGCAGAGATCCTATTAACAGCATGGGCATGGTTCACACTTCAGATTTAGGCGTATACATCAGTGGTGCAGCAAGTGCAGTGACACCACGTCGCACAGGACAGTGGGATTCTTAATCACTGGTTATCTGCATTTTAAGATTCTGAACTACGGATAAAGAATGATTAAATGGATACCGGTTGCTACCTGTTTTTTTGCATACCAGTGTTTTATGCACGTTTGTTGTGGCCCGACTGTTATCACCATTATCATGCCTAGTTACACACCCTCAGTGTCCGCAGCTGTTCACTGTTTTTCCTTTTTTTTAAAAAACAATAATTAATGCTTCAAAGTTGCCGAGACTCCTATTAAATGTGCACTGGAATATTAGCAGAGATCCTATTAAGAACATGGGCATGCTTCAGTGTTCACATTTATGCGTATGCGTTATTGGTACAGCAGGTGTAGTGACACCAAGACACATAAGACAAAGGTGCAGGACAAACAGTGTTCATATGCATTTTAAGCACCAGCACAACGGATACAGATGAGCTTAATTGCTGCACTCCCTGAAACGTCTCATTAACAGATCCTTTCCTAGGGCTTAATTTGTAACACGCAGTGAACAGAAACAATGCTTACATTTATAGCCACGATTTTTTCTTTAATGCTGTTTTAGCACAGTGCTTTTTTTTTATATGTTATAATTGGTTAGAAGGCTTGGGAATGTGCACTTGAATGTTAGCAGAGATCCTATTAAGAACATGGCCATGCTTCAGTGTTCAGATTTATCCGTATGCATTATTGGTGCAGCAGGTGCAGTGACACCAAGGCACATAAGACAGAGGGGCCGTACAAACAGTGTTCATATGCATTTTAAGCACCAGCACAATGTATACAGATGAGCTTAATTGCTGCACTCCCTGGAACGTCTCATTAACAGATCCTTTCCTAGGGCTTAATTTGTAACACGCAGTGAACAGAAATATTTGCTTACATTTATAGCCACAATTTTTTCTTTAATGCTTTGTTATAGCACAGTGCTTTTTTTTGTATATGTTATAATTGGTTAGAAGGCTTGGAAATGTGCACTAGAATGTTAGCAGATATCCTATTAAGAACATGGGCATGCTTCAGTGTTCAGATTTATGCGAATGCATTATTGGTGCAGCAGGTGCAGTGACACCAAGACACATAAGACAGAGAGGCCGTACAAACAGTGGTCATATGCATTTTAAGCACCAGCACAACGGATACAGATGAGCTAAATTGCTGCACTCCCTGAAACGTCTCATTAACAAATCCTTTCCTAGGGCTTAATTTGTGACACATTTAATGCTAGATCGCTTATTAATTTGCCCGGATTAAAAAACATCCTTTATTTAGGGGTAGCTTGTATAATATGTAGCCCAGAAACTGTATGAATGTGTAGGAGTAGTGCTTTAAAAGCTAAAACATATATTAATAATATAGTATCCACCTTTAATATTAACACTACACTATAATGTATATATAAATATATATATATATAATATAATAGTGTTAAAATTTAAGGTGAACGCTAAATAAATGCCATAAAAAAATGTGTGTTATACGTATATAGACATATACATATGTGTATATATTATCTACTGGCGGTCGCCAGTAGATAGTTATAGTTAGGACCGTGTTTCCATAGGAAATCTGAAAATTCTATTTTGAATAACTTTGGTGCCGGTTGACGAATCCTCGCGAAATTTTCAAAACTAATGGGGCGCTCCGCTCAGCTCCTACCCTGAAAGTCTCGGGGTGATTCGTCAAGTGGGGGCTGAGAAAAAAGGGGGGTCCCAAAACGCGTTTTCCCCATGCATTTTCCCATAGGACCTTTAGTCGAAGGTACAGCCCGAACGGCTGAACAGAATTACTTGAAATTTGGCAAAGAGGTAGTCCTCAGGTCAGGCATGTGCCTTTTGCATATATGGTGTCAATCTGTTCAGTAGTTCCTGAGAAAATTGCATTTAAATGTACATAAATATCTACAAGCGCGCACCGTGCGCGCACCCTAACGTGGGCGAGCGCAATTCTGATTGGTGGTTACATGTCAGTCAACATTCGAATCGGTCGAAATCAGGAAGTTTTGGCCGCCATTTTGTGTGTTTGGTGTGTGACAGTGAAAAAGAAAGGTGGAGAACGTGAAAAGGGGGCAGGGTAGAGAGTTCCTGACCCCCTAGCCTTTGTCAGGCGCGCACGGTGAAAAACCTTTAAAAAAAAAAACTTTTTAAACGAGCCATTCCATATTACAGGATACAGTCAATCTATAACTATATACATAGGTAGTTTATTGTAAAATAAATTTATAAAAAATATAATAATACATATATAACTTAGCATTTAAAAAACCTTACAAATTCACTTAAACAACCATAGGCTTCACACACATTATAGTTAGGAATTAGCATTTCAAAAACCTTGCAAATTCACTTAAAAAACCATAGGTTTCACACATGTTATAGTTAGCTGGACATTTCACTCGTAAAAAACCAATGAAATTCCCACGTTGTAGTTAGTTCAGATAACTATAACTCGCGCGACCGCCACTCTATCACAAGGATGATGTCATCAGTGATGTCATGAGTGATGCCACTGACCATGTCATGAGTGATGTAATATGTGACGTCATGAGCAGTGGATTGCGGGCGCGCGAGTTATAGTTAGCTGAACTAACTATAACGGGGGAATTTCATTGTTTTTTTACGAGTGAAATGTCCAGCTAACTATAACATGTGTGAAACCTATGGTTTTTTAAGTGAATATATATATATATACACACACATATATATATTTTAAAATATATATAGACATGTATTTTTAATATACAATATATATCTATATATTACTATGTTTTCTAAATAAACATAAAAAAAATTATAAGTTGAATATTATTATGTTTATAATTTTACAGTTTATATATTAAAGTAAAAAAAATATTGAAATAAATATATATATAAATACATTTTTATATATATACACATATACATATATAAATATATATTTATATATTTTCGCTCCCAGGTTCCTCCCAGATTGAAAAAAGGAATCTCGAGCACTCACGAGAGAGTAGTTTGGCAGCTTCGTTTATTACGGCAAAAACAACAGACGCGTTTCGGACCTTTTTTTGTATATAACATTTAATGAAAAGCAAACATTTGACCCTTCCAAGATGGCGCTTATGATTTATCGGCCGCCATCCCCTCCGACTACCTTTATGTTTACAAAGCGATCGCATGTTTATAAACGAGAACTTTGTGATGAACTGGGTAACAACACTGATGAAGGACTAGCTCCGAAACGCGTTTGTTGTTTTTGCCGTAATAAACGAAGCTGCCAAACTACTTTCTCGTGAGTGCTCGAGATTCCTTTTTTCAATCTGGGAGGAACCTGGGAGCGACAATAGAGACTGCGGGGCACCGCCGCATTGGAAGCACCCGCCTTCAGCGTGCCGCGCTTCTTCTGGTGCAGAGGAGCGACATATATTTATATATATATAGATATATATGTGTAAAAATTACAATGCCAATAACTCTAAATTTTGCAAATGCGAGACCTATTGCATTGGAAATGCTTGTTTTAATAGTAAGAACAACCACCTCCTCCTCAATAAGGCAACATTTGTAAACCACGTCTTCTCAGTAATCGCACCAACGGTGAAGAACTCCATTCACCAGACCTAAGACAATTCCATCCTATGATTGTTTTAAGAAAGAGATGGAAAACCTATTTGATTTCCATTTTAAATTGTGAAAGCTCACTCTCTTTTGCTGTCTTTTCCTGAAACAGGTATCACATCTGACAATGTTCTAACCCTACTCTATGCTTTTCACATTGAATATTGAGCAATGTAGCTGTTATAATCAGAATGTGGGAGGAATGGTATCGGGTGGCCCGAACATAGAGGGCCTAAAAACTACATTCCAGAGACTGGAGAAAATGACAAATAAGAGATGTCTAGATTGTTGAACGGCACCACATTGCCAAAATATATAGAGAATGAGAAAATACCTAGAGGAGTCAGAATATTAACATTTCCATCTTTTGAGGATCTCGACCATGAGTCACTGAAGGAATGGGAGGACAACTGCTGTGACGCATCATTTACCATGATGCGCATATTGATTAAACATGTGGAGAAGAAGGGTTCCAAATTACAGTCAGAGATCGAGGAACTAGAGAAGGAGACTGCATCCTCAGAACTAAAAGAAATAGTAAAGAAAAACTATGATATTCTAGACAAGATACTAGAGGATTATCAAATTTATTTACGGGACCAAAAAGTTAAAACAATCAAGAGGGATGATACTGAATATAGAGACAGGAGGATCTATACATGTGCACACAAGCACAAAATTCCACAGCATTAAGACTATTGCTTTCAGATACTAAGGCATCTATTGTCATAGCCTTGGCAAAATTTATAGGATGGGCATGGTCTATTAGATCTCTGGCAATTTCGGCATCATAGTATTATATACTTGTTTTATGAATGTACATCTTGACCACTGTTGTTATTATGTTGCAATTGAATTTGAAAACATTTCCTAAAGTGATAAGAATGTAAAAGTTAGGCCTGGGTCTAATAGCATTGAATTTTCTTGAAAATGGTCAGTACCTGCCTAGGATTATTATATGGTCTTAGAACCGTTTGATGATTAAAGATACAATTGTTTTTAATTTTTTTAACATGATCCTATTATTTTAATTGGAAATTTCTTATGATTAATACTTATGGGTCATGTATTTGTTTTTGTATTTGTGCTTTGATGACTTAATTGTCAAATAAAGCTAATTTGACTGACTGATAATGTTAAAGTACCAGGGGAGGGAAAGATAACCCGGGAGGAGATATCTGAATTAGCCTCTGCAAGTAGCATCAGTTCCCTCTCGTCAGTAGCAAGTTCTGTTCCCACTGAAGAGACACCAGGCACGCCAGACATAGACAATCGGTCCACTTTTTTAGTGGAAATGGAGAGACTAAGACTGGGGGTCAAAACTATGAGAAAGGATCAAAAACAAGAATGGGGGGGGGGGGAGATGGCAAGAACACAAACACAAACAGAAACAAGACAGTAAGGAACGAGACTGTAGCCATATTGACCAGATCCAAAAAGAACTAGAACAGTTTATACGAGAGGAACACGCTGAGGGTCCCACACAGGAGCTAATGATTGTTAATCTTTCTGACAGAATTCTTTCTGAAACTGATTTATCTGAATTGAGTAGAGGTTTGGGGTTTTGCCCAACCCAATGTTGACATTTTTGCTGATTTATACAAATTTGTACGCTTATTAAAGCTGAAAGATCACTTCACTCGTAATCAGCCTTTGTCTGTTAAGGATACTGGGGAATGTACACCACCCACTCATACAGTTTCGACATACATGTGTTACAACTGATGTTATCACTACAGGGTGACACACCAACTGATGTCAATATATTGAGGGCGGAACTGAACATTTCTGAAAATGTGGAAATTAATAGCGGTTTGAAAATATGTTCCAAATACACCCGAGTAGGAACACACCCAAATATTGACCCTTTCAAAGAGAAGGTTACCAAGGGCTTTTATAAACTCCTAGAACATCTCATCTTCTCTAATAAAATCAACTATAATCTCACTGTGGCTGAAAACAATACACTAAAGGAACTTAGATCTGACCCCTCCATTGTGATCAGAGAGGCGGATAAGGAGGACAACGCTGTGGTGATGGATAGGGTGATGTACATGTAGGAAATTGCTCGCCAACTAGCAGATACATCCTGCTATACAAAAATATCAGGGATTCCGACCAAAGCACTCAGTAGCCATATTAATATGAGATTGGTTGAATGGCGAGAGAGTGGCCTGATAAGTGATGATGAATGTAATTACCTCACGGTTAGAGAACGTTCATTCCCCTGCATATATGTACTCCCTAGAATACATAAGGGGGGTCCCTTTCCACCTGGATGACCAGTTATCTCTGGGGTTAACTCTCCCAAAGAGAAATTGTCCGAATACATGGACACATTTGTACAACACTTGGTCCTCAATCTGCCAGCCTACATCAAAGACAGCAAAGACATCCTCAAAAAGTTTGAGGGATTGGTGTAGTCAGAAAACATCCTCTTTGTCACTATGGATGTGGCCCGTCTGTATACATGCATCAAGAAGGAGTTTGGGGTTATAGTATTGGAATTTTTCCTGGGACAGAGAACTGCCGATCACTATATGCACAACGAAGTACTATTGGAAATGATAGATATTATACTGTGAAAATACTTTTTTTGCATGACAATGAATGGTACCATCAAGTGCAGGGCACCGCAATGGGTTCCAGGTTTGCTCCCGCTTATGCCGGACTCTTTATGGATTGGTACGAGCGGGAGCATGCCTGGGGACGCCCGGCTGCAAATTGGACAGAACAAATCATTTTTTGAGGCAGGTACATCAACGATATTTTCATGCTCTGGGAGACACCTGCCCCCAAACTTTTGGAATACCATAAATTCTTGAATGACAATCCCTTCAATGTACGTCTTACCATCAACTACAGTAAGGAACATATTGAGTTTTTGGACATAGACTTTTTTGTCCAAAATAATTGCATACAGAGTACAATTCATCGCAAGAGTACCGCCTGTAACAGTTCCTTACACGTCCGCAGTGCACACCCCAAACATGTGATTAATAACATCCCGTATGGAAAAATGGTCCGCATCAGGAGAAATTGTAGTTCTTATGAGACCTTTGCCAGGAACATTCAGTAAACTAAACATCGTTTCCTGGCAAGGGGATACCTCCCAGGAACTCTTGAGAAGGCAGAGAGGAGAGTCGTAGACATACCTAGAGAAATGGACCTGACAGTTAAAGCCCCCAGGAATAATAAATTGGCTGCGGGCTCCTTTAACACATAGTACAACAATCGGAGCGATACGGTGTACAACGTGCTGAGGAAACATTGGCACTTTCTCATGGACATACCTAGTTTGAGAGAGTTCATAGCCCCGAGAGCAAAAGTGACATACAGAAGGGGTAAAAACCTGAGAAATTGGTTATGCCCTAGTTACATCACCTCATCTAGGACAGAAACTTGGTTGTCTCATGCTACCAAGGGTTTTTTACCTGCAAAGACTGCAATGTATGCAGACTAGGAAAGGATAAAACCAAGACTATCAGCTTCAACACCAGCAAAGTATTTGATATTAATCATCTGATTAATTGCTAGACAAAATATGTCACCTATCGTGGGCTGGCCATGCAACAAGATCTATGTGGGCAGTACCATTAGGCCATTGAAAAAGAGAATCAAAGAGCATGCACGTGCGATTCGTAATGGAGATCTTAAATAACCCCTCACTTTTCACATGCAAGAAAATCATGCAAATAGTAGCGGTGGCTGGTTTATGGGAATTGACCATATATCAGTTAATCCCAGAGGGGGGATAGGGAGTTGCCGTTAAGACGGAATGAGGCAGGCTGGATTTGTAAACTATGCAGTGTAGAATATGGACATAATAGTGATGAAGAACTACACAATGTTTTGTAAGAATTTGGTCACTGCTCCATTCTTTGTTTGTTCCCTCCCTGCGAACATGCTGGATGACATGACCAGAGGTCACACTCATTGCCATGCATGATAAATTATGTGAATTTTAATGTTTTGCATAGGCTGATGTATAGCTAATATGTGCCCATAATATTTGCAACACCTCATATATTGCAGTCTTTACTACCCTCCTGTTGACATTGTTGGAAAAAATGCATAGATGGTGAGAAAACTTACAATCTCTACTAGATGGTGTCTGTTAAAACTGGTCTATATGCAAAGCACATAATGATCATTGATTACTATATCGTGTTTTTTCATTATGGGTGTTTTACTCCCGTTTTTTTCTGCTTTTTCTGTTCTCTCTTGTTTATCTTATAATTAAATATATTTCTATTTTTTCCTCTTTCCTTTCTTGTGCACTCATATCGGTCTGCTCCTATTGAGGGGTTCATTATGCCAAAAATAGGTTATTCAGGGTTCTTCTTGGTTGCCCTTACATATGTTATATTATTCCAAGATGGTGCCCATAGTGTTGGCACTGTTCGACTCTCAACTCGCTGTAGTTTTTTTAAAAATACATGTGGGGTAATGCCTTACTTTTCAACATGGTGGCCATTGCAGCATGCTATGTCTGGAGTGAGTCGCTGGGATCGGGGATCCTCCGCCATCCCTTATCAAGACGTGTGCTCATAAGTTTTTTTGAACATTTCAGTGGATGGGTTCTGACATACTCTTCAAAATAAATATACTTACTCATTCACTTGCCACTCTTACCCGATCGCCTAAATAAGGCTTACTGTGCCCATCTCTCATGGTTATAAATTCTGTGACTTACAGCACATTCCCGGTGCTCTCTAGCTTCCCTCACAGGGGAATACATGCCTAATTTTGTGTTATTGACTCCATTCTAAGATGGCTGCCCGTCTACATTGTTACGGCACTCATGTGTGCCTGCAGCACTGTGACACACCCCCACAGCTGTCCCGCATTTGTAATATTAAAAAATGGTGATGTTATGCGGTGTCAGTCTCTCCCGACTACACCGAGAAAGGAGGCGAGATTTAGTTGCGGCTCCCAACACTTACCATGGTAGGTTCCTCCATGTGAGGGTTGCGCCGATCGTATACGACATGGGGTGGGGAAAGGCTCACCCGGATTAAGTACTATTATTTAGCAAGAAATGGATCTTTCTTCCCTCTCGGCCATAACTGCGGGTGACTTAAATTAGGGGGGAGAACTTTATGGCTCTCTCCCTTTTTCTCTCTCCCGGAGTCTACCTTTTGTGGTCCCAGGGTCCTCGGGTCACGAGTGTAGACATATGCTATTTTAATGTTTATTTTTTTTAAATCGAGATGTTGTCCATTACCATGGGCACACTATGGAGTAATATTCCTGCTTCCTTGATGTGACAAGTACACTCCAACATGAGCATGCACCATTAAGGCAGATGTACGCCCCGACACATTTAACATACTAACAAGTTTCTTTGGAAGACTAACACAAGCTCCACTATGATACTCTCCTTTTCTACTTATAGGTGTGAAACGTTTGATTACCTCTGATTTGGCCCGCCCCATATGTGTGTGACCGTACGAACTTTGCTTTTCCTTGGACATCTTTGGAGTCTGGTTTTTACTATTAATACATAGTACTGTTTTCATCCAGACCAAGTGAGTATTGGATATTGGTTTGGTTTTGCCCTTGTGCTATATATTTATTTGAAATTTTCTTCGTGGTTATTGAGACATGTTATTTTTTCCCCTTTGTCCAGATAGACTTGTTACGGAGTCTTCTATTTTCCTTATGTTGGTCGTTTTTATCTACCATGGACATCCTCATGTGATAGGTTAGGATTGCCTTGCATACAGTGGGTACTAGTATTAATTGCCCTCAAGTGCCCGTTAGAACCACCTTTGTTCTTTGGTTCTTTTCTCCTTTATTTACATGCTTTTTACTCGGGATAGCCTATTTTTCATTCATGCTCAAATAGATACTTTCAATATTGGGACTTTCTATACATTGTGCTTATTCCTGGCTCTTAGCAAATGATCAGTGTCAATTTTCTTTTTCTTTTTTCCAGCTGTGTTTTTATTTGTTCTCTTGGTGCTTGGCCTTCTTATACCACATGAAGTATTTACGCTCTGAAATCTCTCTCTTTCTCCTTAATCTGCATTTCTGGAATCTTGACTCTACTCAGGGACACCTTAAAACCTTTCCGGACTTTTTATCAAATACATTTTTTTAGTGGGGAGTAGGACAGCTTCTTACACTATATGATAAAAGGTTTTTGATTCAGCCAATATTTTTTGTAAATACATTGTTGTACAGAGATTTGTCTTGGTCTGTCATTTTAGATGTTGTTATTGTGTATGTTGTATACTTATTGAACAAGTCCTTGTGCAGTACTTTTAAAAAATTGCACAAGTACACAGCCAGTCCTGTAAAGATGTAATTGTTTTTGTTCACAATGTACAGGTTGTGGCTTTTTAAGTGTTTTAATGTTGCTAAGTTTTTGTATATTGATTTTTGTGTATATATTTGTTATTCTACAGCCCTGAAGAAGTCCATCTCTTTGGACGAAATGCGTTGACTGTTCTACTCGACTTGATATGTTTAAACTAACTATGAATAAATAAAGGAAGATTTGAAGAAGAATCTTGGACACAGATTTCATAACTTTTGTATTATGGTTCATGTTAATGTTCAATAAGTGGTGCACAGTTTGCTTCTGTTTTGCTATACATTGTTAAGTCCAGTAGTGGACTGCACCATGACAGTGACAGTGGGTGTGTACACCGTGTGCACACGTTATTTGGGCATTTCCCATTGTTCATTTCATATAGGGGCTAGCAGGTTAGGTGCTAGTTTCTTACAGGGTTCCACTGTCATTGATTACATAGTCTGTTATAATCTTATGTTAGACACCTCTTTGTTTAATTCTATATATTATGCTTTAAATTACTTTCTTTTACTACTTTTACAAAACTGGTCCTATAAAAAGTGCTCTGCTATCAAATGGGTCCCCACTGTACATAACTGCTAATTATTAAATAAATGAACACATATAACATGTGTCTTATTATGTCTGGTACTTAAGGCCACGTTAGTAGTAGCGTAGTTTGTTTCATCACAGTGAGATGCTCTTGGTATAGAACCCGAGTCCTGAAACCCTAATTCAATGCCTTGTGGAGAGGGTGCTATTTGGCAGCGCAAGTTGGAAGGGGTTTCTTAAGTGATGATCCACATTCTGCTTTTCATTTCTGATGTGTAACTTAAAAATAATGCAAACAGGGCCATGCTAATAGTAAAAGCATGGTTTCTCATCCTCTCGCTTACTTTCTGCAGCATTACCAAAGCACTGCAAGATATTTAAAAGAACACATGCTCGACGAAAGTTATGCAAAACACAACTTGAATCTGTCAACATCTGTAAATATCTACTGCAGCTTATGATACATTTTGTAACCTAAAACACTTGCACCAATTTACAACTCAGAACTCAGGGAATGGCATATGCAAGCCTTGCACAGGTTCCTGCAGAACAGTGACTCCACCCCATTATGTTATGTTATGGTTTGTTTTCAATGTGTCTTGAATATGTGTTTGTGAGGTGTTTGAAATAAGTATGTTTGTGTATCGAGAGCCAGTAGAGGTCACTGAGGTATGATGTGATGTAATTTCTGTGTGGGAGGTTGAGTGTGAGTCTGGCTGCCAATTCTGGATGGTTTGTTGTCTTCTAGTGAGTATCTTGGTCGACCAAAACATATTCTAACTTGCTGGTGACTAGGGCATGAGTGACAGTTTTTCTAGTGTTTCTTGGGAGCCTATTAAAGATTTTGCTTAGCGTCTTCAGGGTCTGTAAGCAGGATGCAGTAATGGTGTTGACTTGTGCGGTCAAGTCCAATTGTCTGTCGATGATTACTCCAAGGTCCCTAGTGTGGGTGTGGGCCCAAGTTCGGCTGGCCACCAGTTGGAGTTCCACGGTGAGGTGTTCTTGCCGAACATCCCTACTTCTGTGTTGTCGATGTTGAGCGTGAGAAAGCTAGCTTTTATCCAGTTAGCAACTTTGGTCAGGTAGGTGGTTAACTTGTTTCTTGTATTGAAGGTCTTGTCCGAGATGAGAGTATGAGGAGAGGTTGTTGATATCTTGTGTGTGGATGACATTGGCCAGAGGGATCATGAATGCATTGAAGATGGTGGGGCTAAGTGATGAACCGTGATCCACTCCGCGGGTGAGTTTGCGGACTTCCGAGGAGTAAGGTGCCAGGCTGAGAGCTTGTGTTCTATCTGTTGAGAAAGAACGGATCTAATGATGATGTACAGGTCCTTGGATGCCACTCTCATACACGGGCCGGATGAGGATGGATTGTGAGACCATGGCAAATTCTGCCGATAGGTCTAGGAAAATGAGGGCTGTCATGTCTCCTCTGTCAAGTATCAAGTAGATGTTGTCTGTGGCAGCACTGAGTGCTGTTTCTGCACTGTAGCTAGGCCTTAACCCGCACTGCGTGGTGTCAAAGAGCTGGTGGTTGCTGAGGTGGTTGGTGAGGCATTGGTTGATTAGTTTCTCTAGAATCTTTGCCGGGTATGGTAGGACGGAGACGGGCCTGTAGTTGAAAAGTGTGGCTGGGTCTGCGGATGTTTTCTTGAGCAGCGGCAGGATGTTTCCCGGTGTCCAGGAATGTGACTGAGCCGATGTGGGTTAAGGATAGGTATTAGTGCTTCGCTGATCACTAGGAGTCATATGGTGTAGGCATGGTGGGGCAAGGTTCAGATGGGACCCCCAAGAGGATGATGTTCTTCAGTTTTGATGAGAAGCTGAGTTGCAAAGTTGCAAAGTTGATGGGGTACGATTGAGGGCCAAAGTTGCCTACATGGAGGTGATTTTGTCACAGAAGAATTCCGAAATTGTTGCACATGTCTTGTGAGGGGGATATGTTGCTAGAGGCGGCAGGAGGCACAGTGAAATGTTTGAGGATGGCCAGGAACCACCCACCTCTGCAGTTGTTGTTTCAGGCTGTGTGGAACTGAAATAAGGAAGCTGGAGTTGCTTGAAGCAGAGTCCCAGTACTGAAGAAAACCCCTCTGTATCTGCAGGCCAAAGCGGATGGTTGCACTTTCTTGTATCTCACTCCCAAAGCCTTGAATAACATCCCTCCTGCACATCAGAGTCGCTTTCTAAGTCCTTGAGTTCCGCACAAAAATGACATGGCTCATTCCAAGACCATATACTTGACCAGCCCAGTCACCTCTTTATCTAGCATCTGGATTGTACGGATGTATGACGTTACAACGCATGCTATTACAACGCATACCTTTACAACGCATTTTTTACAACGCAAGTACTACTACAACGCATTACTTTACAACGAATACTCTTACAACGCAAAACCTATTAAAATACTGAAAAGTGCTGTTACAACGAAATCTATTACAACGCATACCATTACAACGCGATTTTTTTTTTTTTAAATTAATAGTACAATAAAATCTGGCACGGGATGCAGGGAAATTAGGGGTTTTAGGGTGGGGAAGTGTATTAAAACGTGGAGAAAAACTGAGCGTAAATCTACCGAAACGCATTACCAAATTAATACTCGAGTATTAAAATTAATACTCGAGTATTAAAATTAATACTCAAAATCACCCAAAAAATTACGTTTTCACACATTTCTAAGTTTTTTTAAAATAACGAAAATTTAAATGACAGTACATACACATTTTTTTCATGATTATATCGAAAAGCAAGTAAACAAAGTAAAACATAAGACACATACACATAAGCGCCATTTTAACCATCTCACTTGTAAAACTTGTCCTACCACAGTTTCTATGTAAACAATACCAAAAGACATGTTCCAAAATGGATGCCAAAACGGAGCAAATGAATGAAAACAATATCTTTAAAAAAGCATTTTTAAATTATCATTTTCCACAGAAAAACAAAGCATTTAAAAAAACACAACGAACGCAGTTTTTAAAAAAATTATTAGTGACACCGAGTAAAACTTATAAATACAAGGAAGACACCATTTTGCACTCAGTTGATTATCAACTAGCAGAGAGACCAGACGTGAAAAGCTGACCCTCTGTCACCTCCACTGCGACCTCCCCAGAGAGAGCACGGAAATCATTCGTAAAAGCATTACAAAAGAGCAAGTACTAGTAAGTCATTATTATATTTATAAACGTTGGTTTTGTAGAAAATATATTTTCTTTACCCACAATAAATTTTTAAAAAAACATAATAATAACTGATTAAATTTACTGTTTCTAATTTCTTATCAATAAAAATACACACCAACTTAAAACAATTATTTTATTTTCCATAAACAGAACCTCGGAAAATATTGAGATTAAACAATTGGTGTAACCAATTGAGCATCACCACCACGTTAACGACTGACATACATAAAATTTATTTTTAAAAATTACCTACAATCATGTATGGCAAATGTGTTGTTTTTTAAAAATCTAAATCTCACCACAAAATGAACGAAAAAATACCATGATGCAGGAGTAACAATAACTAATAAGACATCAGTTGGGTACTACATCTGCAAAAGCGATTTATATTTCTAGGGCATCTATTTCTATTCAAAGTCCTAGAATGTTCAGCTTTTTAGTAATGTAGTAATAGTTTCGGATTATCATTTTTTTTTTTTTTTTAAATGTTTTTAATGTGTAATCTATTTTCTTTCACCAACTCTTTCTCATACTCCTTTGTCATATATCCAATTGTGTAAATATTGTATTTTTTTTCCAAGCAACGTTGGCTAAGGAACATTTTTTTTTTTTTTTTTTTTTTCTACCAGAGTACATCTGTACCCAAAAAAACTTTTACAAGCTGCATCCATTACCTTAAAGGCACGAAAACAAACAACAGCTGAAAAAGGTATGTTACATTTTCTGTTTTTTTTATACTATACATTTTTAATCCTTCCCTTTGCAATTATTACTCCTCTAACGTACCTATTTTGAAAAATAAAGGATAGTTTAGAGAAACAATATACTATTTCTACTCCAGGAAGGTGCAACATTAGGGTGATTTTTTAAATAGTGTTGGGGTACATATCTCTATTTCAACTACAGGAAGGTGCATTGGTTAGTACAGTGTCATGTAGTATTAGTTATATTGTTTGTCATTATTATTTCAAATATACTCAGATTTTACATTTCAAACCAACGTTAATTTGTTTATTATCCTCTTTTTTTTCCAAAGACAACAATTTAGATTCGTTAAAGAAAAATTCTTTCCACCACACACGTTAAATCTTGAGCCAACAGACCAAATCATCTTCAGAAGCCTCAACCAGAAAATCAAGTTCTACAATACAAGGTATTGACTTTAAGCATGGTTTCTTAACCTTCAATATATTAGACTAGCTATCTCATTGCTTTTGTTTTAAAAAAAAACCCAAGCTAATTATGGTTACATTTGCAGAATTCAGATTGTAATTTCATGACTAAATGATGGTGTAGCATTAGGGAAAGTGTTATGTACTACAACTTATATCAAATATACAAATTATTAATAAATCTTTGTAAAATCGCATATCTCAACATCGTTTACTTTTCTCATTTTTTTATTTTTTCCCTTTTCCAGACATTTATTTTTCCAATCGAAATCAAATCACCTCATAAGTGTCTAGTCCAGCCTACACGCCATTCCCACTTTAGAAGAGTCAGGAAGAAAAGCTACTTCGAAAGGAAAATGTATTTCTATCCAACATTCTAAGGTGCAGCAGTTGTAAAAATGTACCATGCTGTAGGAGTAACAATTACTATTCAAACTCCAGCAAGGTGCAGCAGTAGGGAAAGTGTTGGATGGTGTAGGGGTGCAATTTACTATTCTAACTCCAGGAAGGTGTAGCAGTAGGGAAAGTGTTGGATGGTGTAGGGGTAACAATTTACTATTCTAACTCCAGGAAGGTGCAGCAGTAGGGAAAGTGTTGGATGGTGTAGGGGTCCAATTTACTAATCTAACTCCAGGAAGGTGCAGCAGTAGGGAAAGTGTTGGATGGTGTAGGGGTAACAATTTACTATTCTAACTCCAGGAAGGTGCAGCAGTAGGGAAAGTGTTGGATGGTGTAGGGGTCCAATTTACTAATCTAACTCCAGGAAGGTGCAGCAGTAGGGAAAGTGTTGGATGGTGTAGGGGTAACAATTTACTATTCTAACTCCAGGAAGGTGCAGCAGTAGGGAAAGTGTTGGATGCTGTAGGGGTGCAATTTACTATTCTAACTCCAGGAAGGTGTAGCAGTAGGGAAAGTGTTGGATGGTGTAGGGGTAACAATTTACTATTCTAACTCCAGGAAGGTGTAGCAGTAGGGAAAGTGTTGGATGGTGTAGGGGTAACAATTTACTATTCTAACTCCAGGAAGGTGCAGCAGTAGGGAAAGTGTTGGATGGTGTAGGGGTGCAATTTACTATTCTAACTCCAGGAAGGTGCAGCAGTAGGGAAAGTGTTGGATGGTGTAGGGGTAACAATTTACTATTCTAACTCCAGGAAGGTGCAGCAGTAGGGAAAGTGTTGGATGGTGTAGGGGTGCAATTTACTATTCTAACTCCAGGAAGGTGCAGCAGTAGGGAAAGTGTTGGATAGTGTAGGGGTAACAATTTACTATTCTAACTCCAGGAAGGTGCAGCAGTAGGGAAAGTGTTGGATAGTGTAGGGGTGCAATTTACTATTCTAACTCCAGGAAGGTGTAGCAGTAGGGAAAGTGTTGGATGGTGTAGGGGTAACAATTTACTATTCTAACTCCAGGAAGGTGCAGCAGTAGGGAAAGTGTTGGATGCTGTAGGGGTGCAATTTACTATTCTAACTCCAGGAAGGTGTAGCAGTAGGGAAAGTGTTGGATGGTGTAGGGGTAACAATTTACTATTCTAACTCCAGGAAGGTGCAGCAGTAGGGAAAGTGTTGGATGGTGTAGGGGTGCAATTTACTATTCTAACTCCAGGAAGGTGCAGCAGTAGGGAAAGTGTTGGATGGTGTAGGGGTAACAATTTACTATTGTAACTCCAGGAAGGTGCAGCAGTAGGGAAAGTGTTGGATGCTGTAGGGGTGCAATTTACTATTCTAACTCCTGGAAGGTGCAGCAGTAGGGAAAGTGTTGGATGGTGTAGGGGTAACAATTTACTATTCTTACTCCAGGAAGGTGCAGCAGTAGGGAAAGAAATGGATGGTTTAAGTGTTATGTTTTAGGTAATTCCTAAATGTATTCAGGCTAATTTTTTTGTCTTTTCTCCTCTTTTCAGATAATGTCTAGCCTGGGAGCTGCCAACTTTATTAAATCCAGGAAGGGCAAAAATTTACTAAACCATGGTGGATACATATATAGTAAGGAAAGAATAAGTTTAACTAGAAATCATTGGAGGTGTGTGCAATACTACACTACCCATTGCAGTGGCAGAGCGGTTACTGTTGATAATTTGGTTGTGAAAACCACAGAACATAACCACTCTGCCTCTGCAATGGATGTAGAAATCAGAGAAACAATAAACGAGATGAAAGCTATTGCAAGCACCTCCAATGATTCTACAGGATCAATTTTAAGAGAGGTTGCACAGCATGTCCCCAGTCATGTTGCTAGTAACATGCCTATAATACCTAATTTGAGAAGAATTATTCAGAGACAAAAGCAGGCAAGTAACATTCAATTATCTACACCACATACTTTCTCTGACATTAGAATTCCTCATGATCTTTCTATTTCTTTTTCTGATGAACCTTTCCTTCTGCATGACAACGAAAACCCTCAGAAACGTATTCTAATTTTTAGTACCCCACGTAACCTTGCTAAGTTAGAAAGTAGTGAAATTTGGATGATGGATGGGACGTTTAAAAGTACACCCCATCCTTTCACTCAAATTTACACTATTCATGCAAAAATTAACAATAGTGTAATTCCCTTAGTTTATAGTTTGCTACCTGATAAGACTTCTGCAACATACACTGAACTTTTATCAGTGATTAAAAGTAAAACATCTTCAAGTCCTCGAAAAATTATTATTGATTTTGAATTGAGCATGATCAATGTGATCACTAAAACGTACACGGATACCCAAATTCAGGGATGTTTTTTCCATTTTTCGCAGGCATTTTGGCGTAAATTACAAAAAACATCCCTAGTTGCAGAATATTCTCGGGATAGCAAACTACAATTTGAACTAAAAAAATTAACTGCACTTTGTTTTGTTCCTCCCGATAGTGTGGACGAGTACTACACTGCAATTATAGAATCTGTTTATTATACGAGTAACGAAGAAAAATTGGCACCCATTCTAAATTATTTTGAGGACACATGGATTGGACACCTAAGCAGATCGGGTCGCAGGAGGAAGCCACGATTCCATGTGGAGTGGTGGAACTGCTACACGAGTTGTTTAGAGGGAGAAGCTAAAACAAACAATGCCATTGAGGGATGGCATAACTCCTTCAATCATACAATTGGTAAACCACATCCTAACTTCTACTCATTTTTGGAAACTTTGAAGAAGGAGCAAAGTTTCCAAGAAATGAGAATAGCACAAACACTCGCAGGTAGTCTAAACCCACGAGTTACAGTCAAAACAAGGGAAATGTCTGAGAGACTATTGGCAATTCTACAACAATTTTCGTTGTGTGTGGCTATAGACTACCTTGAAAATCTTTCTAACATTCTTTCTTTTTAAAATAATGTAATTTTTTACTTTCCTGCTTTGCTTTAAATTTTAGTAATTTTCGAATTACAATTGGCATACCAAGGTATTTTCTAAAAATTTTTTCAAACAAACAAGTCGGGTTCTTTTTTTTTTTAAAAATCAAATCTTCATTTTCACCAAAAACTACCAATGTATACAAATTTACTGTCCCATAGTATTTGAACTATTGTTCGATATCGGAACTGCATTTATTAAATTACCGAAAAAATCCAAATTAATTACCGTCAAAACAAATCACCAAAACTCAAACATATGTAATTTCTACAATTGAAACAATATTCCGAATTGCACTTTGCAGAGTATTCATCATTTTTATAACAATCGTTAATTTTCCAAATTTAAAAGTACGCAACTTTTCTGTAATTAGAAATGAAGATCGACATTACTTTTTAAACTTACTAAATAAACAAATCAACTTTCTGAACAGTAACTTTTAATTTTTTAAGAGTTACATACTTTTTTTCACTAAATAAACAACTTTAAGCGACCCGACATAGGCATACATTAATGACATTAATGTGGACATGTTTAAACACAATTAAGTAATCAATTAGTTTTCCCGCAACCTCCCCTTATTCTTTCCTCACTATATATGTATCCCTTTTAAAGGTTTATTCTACAATTACAAATGAAAATATTTCCTACCTGGCCGCAGATCAGCTTCCTGCTGCTTCCTCCTCCGATGCTCTGCAAAATGGCGTATTACGTCGACGCTCACGTCATTACGTCATCGCGTGCATGTAAATTCATAGCGGACTACTTTATTTTACAAATCTGTAAATAAATGTTTATAAATGTAAATAAAATATTTATAATTTGTTTTAAAAATGTTACTTACATTGAAAAATTTATTAAAAATATGGTTTATTTTTACATGATTTTTCTGTAAATAAAAAATGTAAAAACAATAATTGTTTACTGTTATTATTTTTAAAATAGTTTTTTTAACTTCAAAATTGTAACTAATAAAAGTTAATTTACTAAAAATGTTCCTTACCTCTACTCTATTTTCTTTTCCCTTCAAAACTTTCTCTTTCTTCACTTTCCGATCCTTCTTTTCTTGTTCCGCGGGTTGCTTATTCTGAGGCTGCCAAAATAAATAAAGGACAAAGACGCTCATACACTTCAATGGAAAAGCGTGGGAAATTTGTTAACAAAGTAAGTAATTAATTTTTTTTTTTTAAATGTAAACTATATTTTTTTTTAAAATGCAATTTTTATTACTCTTTTAAACTTTCAATTATTATTATATTTTTTTTTCAAATAAATAAAAATAAATATTAAGAAACTCATTATATTTTGAGAAATACTCTAGTATTAATTTAAGTATCCAACAAAACATTTCTAGTAGACTAAATACTCAAGTATTATGCATCAAGTATTAATATTTAAATGTTAATGTATTAAAATAACTAACCACCAAAAAATTTCTAGTAGACAAAATACTCAAGTAGTAAGTAACAAGTATTAATATTTAAATACTCAAGTATTAATTTAACTATCCAACAAAACATTTCTAGTATCAAGTATTAATATTAATATTAAAATACTCAAGTATTAATTTACCTATCCAACAAAACATTCCTTCTAGACAAAATACTCAAGTACTCTAGTACTAATATTAAACTACTCAAGTTAAAACATTTCTAGTAGACAAAATACTCAAGTATTAAGTATCAAGTATTATTATTTAAATACTCAAGTATTAATTTAACTAAACAAAAAAACATTTCTACTAGACAAAATACTCAAGTATTAATATTTTGATAAAGTACTCACTTTTTTAATAATTCCATTTTTTATAACTAAAATAATTATACAACATATATTTATTTTAATTAAAATACCAACATAAAAAAATGCGTTGTAATAGTATATGCGTTGTAAAAGTACTTACCATATAACATCTTGCGTTGTAAATGCATGCGTTGTAAATGCATGCGTTGTAAAGGCATTTTCCATTAATGCGTTGTAAAGGTATATGCGTTGTAAAAGTACTTACCATATAATAGCATGCGTTGTAAAAGCATGCGTTGTAAAAGTTTTTGCGTTGTAAAAAATGCGTTGTAATAGCATAGCGTTGTAAAAGTTGCGTTGTAAAGGTGGTTCCCCGGATTGTACTACTGAATATCGACACCAACAATATCGTGTCATACTAATATCGAGAACAGAATACTGAGGGACTAAATATCAAAAGGAAAGTGCAATTATGGAAGTATAGATTTACTATACCTAACTTCACATCTACGTACCTTTAAGATATACGTACTGCATAGGTAAATGTAACTGAAGATAGGTATTGAAAGTTAAAGCCTTACCTTTATATATTTTCTTTATAAATATTCTGTCATCAATATTTTGAACCTTTAATATTGCTGATATGATATTCAGGGGGGACACCAGCACCTGGATACCCCCTCAGGAGTGATGTGTGCTCTGCACGTAACAAGCAATAGGTCTCGCCTTTAGACCCTTATAAGTGTTTAGCCATGCAGCACATTATCCTGGGTGCTGTGCCGTCAAGGATTGAAGAACTATACAATTACTACACACTGGGTCATGCAGTGTGATTCAGAAATTCATGCTTGCCGCAACCAGGACAAAATAAAAAAATAGAACATGTTACGCAAGATGCGAGGGAGGATATGAATCTAAAAGTGATTAATTTGTCGAATAGAACATTGAATGATCATGAAATTTCTGTGTTACAAAGGGGTTTATCTTTTTGCCCCAATTCAAAATTTTATTTTACAGATATTGAAATTGATTTGTAATGCAAATGTCAGTTTAAATTGCAAATCACATTAGGCTGGAGGCAAGATGGCCGCTGACAGTTTGTAGGGAGTAGTCGCACTCTCCCCCCTCTCAGAAGAAAATCGAAGAGATGCTGCTGCTGCTATGAATATGCTGGATATGGAGGTTTTTTTTGTGCTTATCTCCAGAAGCGGCTCACAGAATGCCTACGAAATTAGCTGAAAGATGACTACGCTTATGAAATTTCAGCTATACGGCTGTGAGAGAAGATATTTGAAATCTCTACAGGCAATTATCTTAACTGCTCTGACGGCTAGGAAACGTTGGGACGGTCCGCTGCAACTTATGCAAATTATGGCACCGAAAACACAGAAACCCTCAAAGGAGCAGAAGGGGAAGACTGAAAGGGGAAAAACTGCGCCCCGGGATCTTGATGTGCTAAATGTAAGAGCAAAAGTCCCAACAAAGGTTCAAACTAGGAGAGCACTGGAGAGAGCAACGGAGAAAGGTATTGAAGTACGATGTAATAATGAAGATATCGAGGCGAGAGAGAGGAAGAACGGAGACAAGGAAAAGAGTAAAGAAACTGGGCTGCCTGCAAGAAATGACAGTCAAGTACGACAAGGAGACGACCGTTCAGGGAGGGAGGCATCTCTGCGCCAGCCTACCTTGATGGAATCTTTCGCTTCCTCCTCTGCTACATCGCCATCGACACTGATGCTGGGGTTACAGAAGCCGCCCTCAGTTGCTCCGGTTATGGCCGGAGATGCTCGCACGCAGGCAGTAATGTCGATCGGAGCTCGGAGCGCCTGGTGGCGCGGAAAGTGCAGGATAGCACGCAGAGCACCGCGGTACACATCTTGGATGAGGAGCTAAGCTATTCGGAAAAACGCGGATCTCCCACGGCTTCGAGAGCTGTACCTCAGGCAGTAGACCCAGACTTACAGGAGCGCCAGGACGGGCAGCAGTTGCCAACAAGCTGCAAGGTAGGAGGAATTACGGGAGAGCATGAGGGAGGGCACATACACGCACTGGACAATGAACACGCTACGAGAAGTGACATTATGGAGAATAGTAGTAAGTTAATTACAAATGTGGTGTGTGACAGGCTCAGGCTCCCAAAACCTCAACTCAAGGGGAAAGGCAATACATTGGCAGAGATGATTATAGTAAGAGATCCCCAAGCTGTGGGAAATCTGGAATTAAACCGCAATATTACAGTACCAGCCTCAAAAAGAGGTACTGCGGTAGAAATAGACATTAATACCCTTATTCCTGGCTCTCCGGGGGATGACGTCTTTTTGTCAGTGAATGATGAGGAGGACGACGAGGATGATGAGGGAGAAGATGATGAAGATAATTCAATCTCGGACCCTAGGTCCGATATAGCTCTTCGCTCTCTATCCCCAGAAAGTTTTACAGAAGACTCGGAACTTGGATCTGACACTTCAGAGTTAGATGACAATACAGAAAATAGGATTGCCTCGCAAAGACATCTAAAGAGTGTGAAGAAAAGAGCGCATAATAACAACCGCAAAGCCTTCCACAAGCACAAGCAGAGGTCGCAAAGAAATTGGATTGGGATTATTCTGCTACCTCTCAGATATATCATGAGGGGGAAGGAAATAATACCCAATGCCTGCCACAGTCATATCTGCCTCAGCAACAAGATCAAGCTGAAGCTCCAACCCAGCCGCAGAATCCTAGTCTTGAACTCTTATTTTCTACACTGAAACAGATGCAGGGCGAGGCGAGGATTGAAAGCCGAAGGGCTAGACAGACTAATAAAAAGATACAGGGATCACTTCGAAAGGTGAATAAACTCTATGCAGACATGGTAGGCAGAGTTGTGGAGGTAGAGGAAAGAACAGGAAAACTGGAAGAAGAGGTTGCCAAATGGAAAGATACTAGGCTTGAACAGGAAAAAACCACAACGGATGTATTATGGAAACTTGAAGCGTTTGAAAACAGACAAAGGCGGAACAACATCAGACTGCTGGGTGTGGGGGAAGGGAGAGAAGGACAAGATATTCGATCATTTGTCATTGATTTGTTCAGAGAAGGACTCCCTGAGATAAATAACTGGGATTGGGAAAAAGAAATCCAACGTGTTCATCGTTTCCCCATATTTCAGAAACAGGGAAATACAACAACTAAACCTAGAGCGATTCTGATATATGTGGGGAATTTTTTATTAAGGGAGGAAATTATGAGTAAAGCAAAACCTGTGGCTAAGCGTTCTTATCGAGATATAACTTTCTTTGTTCAGCCTGATTTTTGCCACACCACGGTGGAAAGGAGGTGGCGGATGAGACAGCTGATTGCACCGTTTCAGAATATTGGGTGTGAAGCTTATTTGATGTTCCCATCTCGATTGAAAATAGGGCGCAGTGGCCAGTTTAAGGTGTTCCATTCTGAAATACAAGCCCAGGAATATCTTAACGAAATTAAATCCTTTAAGGGACAAGATGGTCAGGCAACTAGCAGGACTAAATAAAAATAAATTAAATATAACTAAAGAGATGAGATTAAGCTTAGATTAATACTTTATACGCTAATAACCCACTGATTGGTAAGGCTAGATTAAACCAGCAGCAAAAAAATCATTGATAAATCTATGGGAATATGAAACGGGGGAGGAAAAGGAGTGAGTGGGGGAGAGGCTGCAAACTGCGAGCCGGCGGACACGCATAGGTCAGGATTGACCTATTTGCCAGTAAGGGGGGGTGGGACTTTAGGGTGGGCTCTTTGGGGAGGGGTTGGGGGGGTTTGGGCACAGGGCAGGACATATTGAGAGAATGTATGAGCACAGTAGGTAGGAAAGAAGGTATGCTAGAGATAGATGGCATGAAAACATGTACAAATAAAAGAAGAATGAAGATAAGTATCAAAGTTGAGGAAGGATCAAAGGAAAATAGTAGGACTTATTGGCTGAGACAAATAGTAGAAACAAGTTAATGGGTACTCGATTTGTTACCTGGAATGTATGCGGATTAAATGATTATCGGAAGAGGCGGGCAATTGCACAAGAATTAAAAAGGATGAATGTGGATTTTGTCCTACTACAAGAAACACATATAATGGGGACACAAGGCTATCTCTTGGGACAGTTAGGTTTTCAGGTATTAGCATACTCTAAACAAGGGGTAAAAAATAGAGGTGTGGCTATCTTATCCAGAAAAAAGAATATAATTACAAGGAAAAAATTAGAAGACCAGTGGGGCAGGTGGGCACTGATTGAGTGTCTACTCAGTGGTAAATGGATTACGCTGGGGACGATCTATGGCTCAACTGATGATGATCCAGAGATATTCGAATACCTGGATCTGGAACTAGCCACATGGGCGCCATGTGTTATCTTAGCCGGGGATTTCAATATTAATGGGTCAAATGGTTTGGACCCTGGGCTATATAGGGGCAGGAAAAAGAGAGTATGTCAGGCGTTATCTAGTCTTGTTCAAAATAATGTTCTAACAGATGTATGGGGGAGCTTAAGATCGGATGATATGGGGTTTACATATTACTCAGCCCCGCATAAGACCTGCGCAAGACTGGACTACTATTTTGTAACTAATTCACTGATTCCTAGCTTAGAAATCGAAAGATCCCCTAGAGTATTCTCTGACCACAACCCGCTGATTTTAAACTGGGTTACAACAACTGCTATTCGGAAGGAGAGGATATGGACATTCGAAAGAGGGTTATTAAGTGATGAGCAGTATATCCAGCATATGAAACGATGGATAAAGTCCTTCTTTGAGATCAACAGGGGGACGGCTGCTACAGGAATGGTCTGGGATGCCTTTAAGGCTGGAGCCCGGGGAGAGACTCTAAGTTACAGTACGTATAAAAGAAAACAAGAGTGCCTGAGAAATTTAGAAGTAACCAGAGCACTCTTGGATGCTGAGAAGGAGTTGGAGCAATGTATTCTGTTGGGGGTTCCGTCTGAGCAAGCCCTCATTAAGGTTGCCAGGGCAAAGTTGCAAGCAGAAGAGAGTGAGGCAGGCAGAGCTGCTAAGTTATACCTGCCAAATAAAGAGAGATGCCGTGAGTTTAGTGAAAGAGTGGGACGTACACTTGCTATTCGAACTAGGCAGAAGGTGGCTACAGGGGAAGTTAGAGAAATCAGAGATAATATGGAAATGTTACATATAGATACAGAGGAGATTCGTGAAGTATTTAGGGAGTTTTATGCGAATCTATATGATGAGCAAACTGATAAAGAGGAGCAGGCAATGGCTACATATTTACAGGAGATACCATCAACAATATTAAGCGAGGATGATGCCGAGATGCTAGAGATAACCATAGACAAATCAGAAATTACAATTGCTATTCAGAACTTACCCTCTGGTAAAGCAGCAGGTCCGGATCAAATTCCGATTGAATTCTATAAGGTATTTTGGAATGAGATAATTAGTGATTTTCTGGTCACATTACAGCAGGCGCAGGCAGGAATGTCTATACTGGCGTCATGGGGAGGAGCGGATATTGTTATAATTTTAAAGAAAGGAAAGCCACCTACTGAACCAGGCTCGTATAGGCCGATAACCTTAATGAACGCAGAAACAAAGATATATTCAAAGGTTTTAGCTACGAGATTTGCTAATATAATACATACCCTTGTTAGCAATAATCAACACGGATTGATACCCGTCATACGCGGAAGGTTATAACATTATTTGATCTTGGAGTAGTTACAGGAGAACCGATCGCGGTAATGCTTTTAGACGCAGAGAAGGCCTTTGATCGGGTCTCCTGGCACTATCTGTGGTATACCTTAAGGAGAGCAGGGCTTAGGGAAGGATATGTCAGGGCGCTGCAGGCTTTATATATAGCCCCGGTAGCCTCGATTAGAGTAAATGCTGGTTCTACTGCCCCAGTGAAAATAAAACGGGGAACACGACAGGGATGTCCCTGTTCACCGCTATTGTTTGCGATGTACATGGATCCGTTAATACGTATGTTGGAGATGAACGAAAGAATAGCCCCACTAAATACACGTTTGGGACAGTGTAAGATACTAGCTTATGCCGATGACGTTGCGGTCATAACAACAAACCCAACAGAGGCAATAGAACAGATTGAGATCGAGGCTATTCAATTTGGACAGATATCGGGGTACGCACTCAATAGCTCTAAAACTCAAATAATTAAGAATCAGTATGTGCACTGTCTGGATCATAGAGTGGTGGACTCAGGTGTTTACTTGGGTGTAACTATCACTTCTGCCCTAGAGACCCTGGTGGAAAAAAATATAGCTCCAATAATTTTTAATGTAAGGAAAGATCTAGATAGGTTACATAACTTACATCTTTCCATTATGGGGCGTACAAATATTATTAAAATGATGGTCCTCCCGAAATTTTTATATATATTTAGGGCAATTCCCCTAATGTTCGAGGATAAGTGGTTTAAAATCCTAGAGAATCTGATAAATAGATTTATTTGGGCCAAGGGCAAGACGAGGAGGGCATTGATATTCATGGCGCTCCCATGACACAGGGGCGGATGGGCGCTACCCGACCTAAAACTTTACTATTGGGCAGCTGCCCTGCAGTATATGGCAGGTCTAAATGGGGGGGGGGCAGAATTTGAAGGACAAGGGGCTTTCGGTACAATTCCTATATATGGGTTAGTATTAGGAGCAGAAGCAGAAAATATTCTTTTGAAGCAGATGGATTCGAGTTATTTTAAAAGGACCAGATTTAAGACAGTCATGGCAGCATCTCGTATCTGGAAGACATTCACAAAGAAATTTGGCCTTGGGCGGTATAATTGGTATATAAGAATGGGACAGAACCCTTTCCTACCTCAGGATATCTTTTCTGATTCTGTGTTTAAAGAATGGGGAAGGAAGGGAATAAATAAGATTGGTGATATTATGGATGGGCAGGGGATAATGCAGTTCTCGGAGATACAATGTAAATATGGATTGGACTCAAGACAATTTTTTAAATATTTACAGGTCAGAAGCTTTATGGCAACAAAGAAGGGAGGGCAGGTAGGATTTAAGAAAAATTCAATTCAGGAGATTATTCAGGGAGGAACCGATTGCACAATTAAAAGACTTTACTCGGAATTGATAGAACCTAAACAGGATGACTTAGAAAAGGGAGCGGAAAAATGGGCTCATAAGTAGGCCTGGGCGGCAAATTCCGTTCCGCTCGCGGAATTTGCGGAATTTGTGTAATTTCGCGTTCCGCGGAGAACGCGAAATTGCTCAAAAGTCTGCTTTCCGAGATTTCGCGAAATTTTTGCTTGTTCGCGTCCTCAAAATGCATGTTCGCAAGATATTTCTACTCGAGCACGCAAACAGCAATTGCGAACAGGAAAAAAGCATCGCGAACAAGCAATTCCGCGTGTTCGCGGAATTTCTGCGTGTTCGCGGAGATTTTTTACCGTTTCGCGGAGATTTGCGTAACGCAATTACGCAAATTCCGCCCACCCCTACTCATAAGTTGGATGTGGGAAAGACCCTCTTTTTCTTTCATTAGAATTGGGGCAGACTATATTATGCTCCGCCGCTCTCCAGGCACAACATTATAAAAAACTGTACAGACTATATTATACCCCTGCTAGAATAGCGCAATGGGGAGGGACAACAGGCATTAATTGCCCAAAATGCAGAAGTTTAGAGGCTGATATAGTTCACTTCTTTGCTACATGTCCGCATTTGCAAACAATACAGAAAGATATCGAGGCCTTCTTCACCAGATCACTAGGATTCTAGATTAGTTTAACACCGGTGATTATATTGCTAGGAGTTAACAATTGCGACAGGCAATTCGAACATGATTGTTTTATTTTTATAGCCATGGCAGTACTGAGATTGTGTATAGCTGCGGAATGGCTTGCACCCCTGCCCCCGACCTTTCACCGGTGGTTAGCTAGATTAATAGAGATCTATAATCTGGAGATGGCAATTTATGCAAGGAAGGGGAAAAAGGGAAGACGATTAGGCAGGCAAATTTGGGAGCCCATAATGAAATGGAAAGAATGTCATGCGAGCTAATGTACTATGTTAATGTGTTTATAACTAATTGATATTATGTTCTGTATATAATACATGATGATGTATGAACTGTCTAAGGTCTAAGAAAACGGCACCAATGAATAGTGTATGTAAATCGTTGTTGTTTATGTAATGTAATGTGTCCTGCCTTGTGCAAATTATATGGTGTAAAATCCTTAAATAAACTAAAAAAAAAAAAAAAAAAAATTGATTTGTTAAAGCTTGATAGGAAATTAAAATTAAAAAGATTTTTTTCAACTTACGATAGATCTAAGTCTGTTAATTTGGAAACTGTACAGTCTGCAAACTCTCTTGCTCACATTAGAGATGTGAAAATGCTTCTATCTATAACAGAAGGTGATATCTATAATGAACAAGACATCATCTCTTTATTAAACATACCTGTGGATTATTCTTGCTCTAGTGGTTTGCGACCGGCGTCTAAATTTACACCCAAAGATACACAATTTGCAGCAATAGCTGCTTTTGTTAATAATGTTATCTCAGACTTACACAAATTGGAAGATCAATGGCTATCGTGTAAGAATAAAAGTAGATATGTTAATAACTTAAGTAAGGATGAATGGATGGCCATTAACAGTTTAAAAAATGATATCAATATAGTAATTCGAGAGGCCGACAAGGGCGGCAACATTGTCATAATGAATAGGCAAGAATATCGTAATGAAATTAAATGACAACTGAATGACACAGAAACTTATCTTAAGCTTACTACTATCCCACTGAAAGAAGTAAGCAGCCTAATTGATGAAAGGTTGTACTCATGGAAAGAGCAGGGGTTGCTTGAAGAGAAAGAGTTTAGATATCTGCAAGTTGCTAATCCTGTTGCGCCCTTTATTTATATCTTACCACAGATACATAAATCTATACAAGAGTACTAGCACACTCAAAATTAGATTCATGCGGTGCATTTGAACTTTTTAACGAGGAGATTCACCTTAAATTACTAAGCCCTGATGACGTCTTTTTAAGACGAAACGCGTTGGCTGAATTAAGTATCGCAACAAAGAATGATCTGATATATACAACAAAGCTGCAAGTCTTTAATTTGAAAAATCGAATGACCTTTTTTAAGAAAAAACTTGATTCGAATTACAATAAAGAAGAATGGATCTACATTATGAACTATCTGCCTAATGACTTCTTTCGTTTTGAAGATTTGATTCTAATGTAGACATTATTGTATTTAAATTGTGTTGCTCCTTCTTGTTGTAATTAAGTATTTGTTAGTGTGGGTGTTTAGCGGTAAACCACGAGAAACAAGACTTTTCTCCTTTTTACTTAATCTTTTTTTAACATTTGAATACGCCTAGTGTGCTAGTGCCAGGAGCCCAACCGCTTGACTTCTGTTGTTAGTATTTGAGGGTGGAGTCGCACAGCCAGAGAGACTTTTTGGTAATTCAATATAAACTGGTTTATTAGTAAGTGTTGAAGATGGAGGATAATCGCGAGAAATTGGCGGCTGAGTTTTTTGCTCAAACAAAAAAATGTACTTCTGATGCTCAAAAGGACTCATCTAATGAGAGTTTAATAGCAAAATTCCTCAAATTAGAAAGACTTAAAAAACTTGAATTATCTAAATGGGGGGATGGCATCACCCTTAAAAACTATATGGATCAGAAAAGTGTACCCAGGGGTTTAAGGATCTTAATTTTTCCAACCTATGATGACCTGGACAATGACTTACTTAAAGAATGGGAGGATAATCTGCATTCTTCATCATTTTGCATGATGGGTATATTAATCAAGAATGCAGGAAGGAAGGTGGAGAAACTGAAGGGCCAGATAGCGGAACTGGAAAAAGAAATCAAAGATATGAATCTAGTTGAATTGACCAAAAAAACACTATGCTATACTAAAAGATGTGATTAATAAACATCAGATACAAATCAAGGAGAAAAAGTTGAGCAAAATAAGAAGAGACGAAAGAGATTACAACCAGGGAAGAGTGTTTACTTTTAGTACAGGCTTTGATGAAGTGTTAAAACCCAAAGTTAACGGGGGTGTAGAGAAAATAGATGAATTAAGTTCAGTCAATTATAGCAGCTCAAGCATTTCATCCATTGAGGATAGGGGTGGTCCCAGCACACTGGGATCTAAAACAGTCAATACTTCTTCTTTTTCCAAGGAAATACAGCGAATCAAACAAGGGAAACAAAAATTGGCCAATTGGGTAAATCAATCAGGAGGGGCAAGCGGAGGAACCTACAATATAAGAATTGGCACCCGCAGCCAGGAACATTTTTTAAAAAAAGAACATGTTTCGCTAGATGCGAGGGAGGATATGAATCTAAAAGTGATTAATTTGTCGAATAGAACATTGAATGCTCATAAAATTTCTGTGTTACAAAGGGGTTTATCTTTTTGCCCCAGTTCAAAATGAAATTTTACAGATATTGAAATTGATTTGTTTAAGTTTGCTAGAAAATAAAAATTAAAAAGTTTTTTTTCAACTTACGATAGATCTAAGTCTGTTAATTTGGAAAGTATACAGTCTGCAAACTCTCTTGCTCAAATTAGAGAAGTGAAAATGCTTTTATCTATAACAGAAGGTGATATCTATAATGAACAAGACATCATCTCTTTATTAAACATACCTGTGGATTATTCTTGCTCTAGTGGTTTGCACCTGGCGTCTGAATTTACACCCCAAAGTACACAATTTGCAGAAGTAGATGCTTTTGTTAATAATGTTATCTCAGACTTACACAAATTGGAAGATCAATTGCTATCTGGTAAGAATAAAAGTAAAAAATGGACCACTTGTGGACCATTAACAGTTTAAACAAGCATTTGCAATGCAATCGGTCTCGCCTTTGGGACCTTATATGTATTTAGCCATGCAGCACATTAGCCTGGGTGCTGAAACATCTACTGTTCTTTAACATGGAGGGAAAGTAAGCACCAAACTGCACAACACGCCAGGTATGGGAACACATGGAGAGAAATATTGCCTTTCAGTGGGAAATGGTATAGTTCAAAGCTCTATTTTTAATATAAAATCAGGGCCTTCGGTGGTCTTATCACTGAAAAGCAAAAAGAACAATTGAAGGACAGGATGCAGAACAATGTCATACATTCAGCCCAGTACAGAGATCTGGGCTTTAATCCATCGTTTTTTTGATCCTCATGCCATTCCGATTGAACCCAGCCATATGCAACTCAGTCTTGACCCTACGCCCAATGGGAACAGTCCAGCCCAAACTGCCAGGCCATGTTCTCCCTGGACTATAAATAAGCATCCTAGGACCGGTTTCGGGGTTTCAACCCTCATCAGCCAGGATATCTTGACTCCAGTGGCATGGAGAGTACGGGATCCACGTGGAACAGGGTCAAGACTGATTTGCATATGGCTGGGTCCAAACTGGGGTGGTGAGCAAAAGAATGATGGATTAAACCCAGATGCTTGTGACTGGGGGTGAATGTTTGCATTGTCCAGCATTCCGTCCATCAATTGTTTCTTTTACATATCATTGAAAATACAAGATTTGAAAAAAATATTATTGTCTGCGGGTGCTCGTGGAAGACAATTTCTATAGACTGGAATCTAGAGGATGCTAAAGTGATTCTGGTATTTTACTGACCTCTGTTGGTCGTTTTCTATCAAGAAAGTTAAATAAAGGCAGTTGCCAGAAATTTTTTAAAAAGAAAGTCCCGCAGCAGAAAGCAATTCTGGTATTTTACTGACCTCTACTGATCGTTTTCTATCAAGACAGTTAAACAGAGGCAGTTGAACAGAAAAAGAAGACCCTAAGCGGAGCAGACAAGTCCTAGGGCTGTTCTCCAGAGCCCACAAAGTACATACACATATAAGTATATACTAAAGTATATACAAGAGGTCTTGAATGCTCGACCTAAAAATGACAAAATAATAAAGTAATTCTATTACAAAATGTAATTGTAATTGAATTTATATAACGCTTACTAAGCCAGATGAGGTGTCGTACCACATTATTCTACATTATTTGTCCTTTTTTGCCGCATAATTTGGCCCTGTCCTGCCGCATAATTCCACGGACCCTGCCATGTTCAGTATCAGTACCAGGTTAACACCTGCACATAAATATAATTCCGACAGCAGAGAAACTTGCGAACTGAAAGCATCATTGCATTATTTGAAAGCCCAGTCTTTAAACACTCGATCAGAACCCGGTGGGTGTGAGACATTTGTACAACTTTTCTCTGATTTGCATTGAGCCCCATTAGTGAACAACAACTTACCATTTACTTGCTCTAGTGAATGAAAAATATCCCTCCGAACGGACTTGGAGTCTAAATCATGTTTCTGAAAAAAATATATAAGGGTACAGCCGCTCAGAGACAGAACTTTGCCTTCACAAGCAACTGAGCATCTAATGCTCGCTCCTCCACAAACGTGCCTAATATTTGTATTTCTACACATTTAGAGAGGGATTGAATTCACGCAGCAGACACTGATATTTTAGATAAATGTACCAACACGTGCTTCGCTTTCCCATGAGAAAAACGAAAAGGGACTTTTTCAACAGTGGAAATCTCAAATGCTCATCTAGCTTCAGTGAGAAACCTCGCGTTGCAGTTCCATGCATGGCAGCGAGGCTGTGCACGTCAGAGACCAGAGAACTTTAATCACATTACTATAACATGGGCATGCCTTTTGACTAGGGGTTCATTAATATGGCAGCTTGCAAATGGAATATTAAATCATTATAAAATAGCAACACAACCTCACAACCACCTCTAGAATCATGCAGAGGTTGAATCTCGGCTTCCAATGTTACCCCTCCCCGGGTTTTCTGATTTTGGATGTGTCTTTCAAAATAAACATTACAGATCGGATATTGGCTTCGACTGTTTGTGAGAACAAATCATAGTCACAGTTGTTTGGGACACTGAGTGTGATATTCGAAAATAAATCTGGAGCCAAACCAATTCCCTAAATCATGCCCTAAGTCAAACAATGCCACCTCCTACAGAAAGACTTCATCAATTGTCCAAGTTACAATTGGAAAGTTAGGGTTGAAAGGAAAACTTTGTGTTTTCTTTATGGGAGCGATCTATAGCCAATGGTCATTAATGACAACGTGAGCACCCACGGCACTGGCCAGCAGTGATCAGCTACTCTGGGATCCAGAGAAAAGGCTGTAATGAGCCACCCATCAAAAGCGACAGTGGCATCTGGTCACGTCATGCACCTTGTGGCTCAGGTCTCATTGAGAAAGGAGTAGCAGTGCCGTGTTTATCGCCGTGTCTGCCTTCAACAAGTTCGGCTCAAATTCAGAAATGATTGCTGGTGTGCTAAGGGAATGGTGCACCGTGCCTGCAACAAATACAGAGAGATGGACTTGAGGAGAATGGCCACTTGTTTTTATGCGCCTGCACTATTATACAGTGCATAATTTAAAGTTGGAATTCCTCGGAGTTAATGCGTGAACTGAAGGCAGCACAAGTCGGAAACAGTATGCAGTGATTGCCGCCCGGTCGCGGCTGGCATGACGGGGGAGAGGGGTACGCGCAGGGAGAGGTGGGGGGGGGGGGGCGTTTAATTACATTTTAAAAAACTTACTAGGATGAGGCATCTCCCCCGCCGGTCCCGCGTCGCATCACGTCTCCGAGTCCTCGCAGGAACATTCTTCTCATACGTGAGTTTGAGCTATTGTTATTGTAAATAACAATGCCTTTTATTTTTGTTTTGGATTTTAAAACATGAATAAAAGACATTGCCGTTTACAATGCCAATAGCTTAAACTCGCGTAAATCCGAGACCTATTGCATTGTAAACGCTTGCTTAGGCATGCTGAAGTGGATGCCTGCTTGTGCCCCGGGGGGACCGCAAAGTGCATTCTGATAGAGAAGCACTCTAGTAGGTCCCTGCTTTTGCCCCAGGGGCACTATAGTGCACGCAATGGACACAAAGATAAACCCCTTTAAGGGGGCTTGTTTTGAAGCGACGAGCGGTGGCGTAACATATAAAGCTGTCGACGTTGGAGTTGGAGAGCAGAGTTCGATCCTCGGCTTGGGCTGTATAATGATAAATCATTAAAAGAAGGTCCGAGGCGGCGTGGGCTGTATTAATCCTAAATAATTAAACAGAGATCTCAGATAAAACAAGCTTTGTGGGGAGAGACAAATAAAACAAGCATTGGCAGAGACACATAAAAGACACATAAAACAAGCATTGGCAGAGACAAATAAAACAAGCATTGGCATAGTCACATAAAACAAGCATTGGCAGAAAAAATAAAACAAGCATTGGCATAGACAAATAAAACAAGCATTGGCAGAGACACATAAAAGACTCATAAAACAAGCATTGGCAGAGACAAATAAAACAAGCATTGGCATAGACACATAAAACAAGCATTGGCAGAGACAAATAAAACAAGCATTGGCAGAGACAAAACAAGCATAGACACATAAAACAAGCATTGGCAGAGACAAATAAAACAAGCATTGGCAATGCAATAGTATGGGGGTGTGAGAAGGCATTGGAAGAAAGTAGTCTGTGCAGTAAAGGGGCCAATAGCCGTGGAAGGACACAAATGAAGAAATTTCCATAAATTTCAATCATAAGGAGGGACTAACAAGCCTACAACCAATCGGAAGGCACCATCTAGGATACCAGCCAATGAAAATGATGGGTGGAGAGTGGGTGGAGCTTATATACACTATAGTGTATACTGCATGTCTCAACGAGACAGCGCAAGCGCTGCCTAGGCGAGACCTAAAAATGACATCAAGATAGTTGTGAACTTCCTGGAGGTACCCAACGGCACATACGGAACTTATTTCGGTTCCGTCAAGTCATTTGCTTGTTCTGGCTCTGTTCGCCATATGTGCCGTTGGGTACCTCCAGGAAGTTCACAACACGCATTTATAAGGTACAGATACCACGGATCTGACTTCTCACTCAACTAGTGGATAACTTCCACTATATAAGGAGCCACAACGCGTCTCCTTTATTAAATTCGGTCCTGACGAAAGCCTTTAGACTTCCACAGAAGGCTGAAACATGTTGACCCTCGACATTTGAAAGTATGGTAGACCAGTAACTCGGTCGTCATCCGCACTCCAACTTTTAATTTCTCTTATCAATATTCTTCAAATAAAGATTCATCAGAAAAAACGATTTTGAGAATTTTAACCCCACTATACCTGAGCACTATCACACCCTCTTTTTACTTCAATTTTTATGCCTGGACGCTACTGTAAAACCAGTTGGTCTTCCTCCTGGCGGAGGTCAGCACACATACAAACAAAAGACCCTATGATGATGCTGTACTAGTACACTCAAGCGGTGACTCAGTACATACCGCCATTTCCACCTGTGTACAGTTATAAGGGTTTTTTATGACGGAACCAAGACCAAAAAGACCCTGGCTACACAGGACAAGTGGTCCATTCTTCATTGATTTTTTGCATTAATAATTGGAAGCCGAATGGATCACAGCTTCTTCTTCCCCCCCCCCATTGATTATATTGTAAGAATAAAAGTAGACATGTTAATAACTTAAGTAAGGATGAATGGATGACCATTAACAGTTTAAAAAATGACATCAAGATAGTAATTCGAGAGGCCGACAAGGACGGCAACATTGTCATAATGAATAGGCAAGAATATTGTAATGAGATTAAACGACAACTGAATGACACAGAAACTAAGTTTACTACTAACCCACTGAAAGAAGCTAGCAGCCTAATTAATGAAAGGTTGTACTCATGGAAAGAGCAGGGGTTGCTTGATAAGAAAGAGTTTAGATATCTGCAAGTTCCTAATTCTGTTGCGCCCTTTATTTATATCTTACCAAAGATACATACATTTATACAAGAGTACTAGCACACTCAAAATTAGATTCATGTGGTGCATTTGAACTTTTTAACGAGGAGATTCACCTTAAATTACTAAGCCCTGATGAAGTCTTTTTAAGACGAAACGCGTTGGCTGAATTAAGTATCACAACAAAGAATGATCTGATATATACAACAAAGCTGCAAGTCTTTAATTTGAAAAATCGAATGACCATTTCTAAGAAAAAACTTGATTCGAATTACAATAAAGAAGAATGGATCTACATTATGAACTATCTGCCTAATGACTTCTTTCGTTTTGAAGATTTGATTCTAATGTAGACATTATTGTATTTAAATTGTGTTGCTCCTTCTTGTTGTAATTAAGTATTTGTTAGTGTGGGTGTTTAGCGGTAAACAACGAGAAACGAGACTTTTCTCCTTTTTACTTAATCTTTTTTTAACATTTGAATACGCCTAGTGTGCTAGTGCCGGCTCCCCTACTGCTTGAGTTATGTTGTTAGTATTTGAGGGCGGAGTCGCACAGGCAGAGAGACTTTTTGGTAATACAATATAAACTGGTTTATTAGTAGGTGTTGAAGATGGAGGATGATCGCGAGAAATTGGCGGCTGAGTTTTTTGCTCAAACTAAAAAACGTACTTCTGATGCTCAAAAGGACTCATCTAATGAGAGTTTAAGAGCAAAATTCCTCAAATTAGAAAAACTTAAAAAACTTGAATTATCTAAATGGTGGGATGGCATCGCCCTTAAAAACTGTATGGATCAGAAAAGAGTACCCAGGGGTTTAAGTTTAAGGATCTTAATTTTTTCCAACCTATGATGACCTGGACAATGTCTTAAAGAATGGGAGGATAATCTGCATTCTTCATCATTCATCATGATGGGTATATTAATCAAGAATGCAGAAAGGAAGGTGGAGAAACTGAAGGGCCACATAGTGGAACTGGTAAAAGAAATCAAAGATATGAATCTAGTTGAATTGACCGAAAAAACTATACTATACTAAAAGATGTGATCAAAAAACATCAGATACAAATCAAGGAGAAAAAGTTGAGCAAAATAAGAAGAGATGAAAGAGATCACAACCAGGGATGGGTGTTTACTTTTAGTAGAGGCTTTGATGAAGTGTTAAAACCCAAAGTTACTGGGGGAATAGAGAAAATAGATGAATTAAGTTCAGTCAATTATAGCAGCTCAAGCATTTCGTCCATTGAGGATGGGGGTGGTCCCAGCACACTGGGATCTAAAACAGTCAATACTACTTCTTTTTCTGAGGAAATACAGTGAATCAAACGAGGGAAACAAAAATTGGCCAATCGGGTAAATCAATCAGGAGGGGCAAGCGGAGGAATCGACAATATCAGAATTGGCACCCGCAGCCAGGACAAAATAAAAAAAAAGAACATGTTTCGCTAGATGCGAGGGAGGATATGAATCTAAAAGTGATTAATTTGTCGAATAGAACATTGAATGCTCATGAAATTTCTGTGTTACAAAGGGGTTTATCTTTTTGCCCCAGTTCAAAATGTAATTTTACAGATATTGAAATTGATTTGTTTAAGTTTTCTAGAAAATTTAAATTAAAAAGTTTTTTTTCAACTTACGATAGATCTAAGTCTGTTAATTTGGAAAGTATACAGTCTGCAAACTCTCTTGCTCAAATTAGAGAAGTGAAAATGCTTTTATCTATAACAGAAAGTGATATCTATAATGAACAAGACATCATCTCTTTATTAAACATACCTGTGGATTATTCTTGCTCTAGTGGTTTGCAACTGGCGTCTGAATTTACACCCCAAGGTACACAATTTGCAGAAGTAGATGCTTTTGTTAATAATGTTATCTCAGACTTACACAAATTGGAAGATCAATTGCTATCTGGTAAGAATAAAAGTAAAAAATGGACCACTTGTGGACCATTAACAGTTTAAAAAATGACATCAAGATAGTTGTGAACTTCCTGGAGGTACCCAACGGCACATACAGAACTTATTTTGGTTCCGTCAAGTCATTTGCTTGTTCTGGCTCTGTTCGCCATATGTGCCGTTGGGTACCTCCAGGAAGTTCACAACACGCATTTATAAGGTACAGATACCACGGATCTGACTTCTCACTCAACTAGTGGATAACTTCCACTATATAAGGAGCCACAACGCGTCTCCTTTATTAAATTCGGTCCTGACGAAAGCCTTTAGACTTCCACAGAAGGCTGAAACATGTTGACCCAGGACATTTGAAAGTATGGTAGACCAGTAACTCGGTCGTCATCCGCACTCACACTTTTAATTTCTCTTATCAATATTCTTCAAATAAAGATTCATCAGAAAAAACGATTTTGAGAATTTTAACCCCACTATACCTGAGCACTATCACACCCTCTTTTTACTTCAATTTTTATGCCTGGACGCTACTGTAAAACCAGTTGGTCTTCCTCCTGGTGGAGGTCAGCACACATACAAACAAAAGACCCTATGATGATGCTGTACTAGTACACTCAAGCGGTGACTCAGTACATACCGCCATTTCCACCTGTGTACAGTTTTGAGGGTTTTTTATGACGGAACCAAGACCAAAAAGACCCTGGCTACACAGGACAAGTGGTCCATTCTTCATTGATTTTTTGCATTAATAATTGGAAGCCGAATGGATCACAGCTTCTTCTCCCCCCCCCCATTGATTATATTGTAAGAATAAAAGTAGACATGTTAATAACTTAAGTAAGGATGAATGGATGACCATTAACAGTTTAATAAATGGAGAATGCTCTCCTTCCTAGGTATTGGCTTTCTCATACTATTCAGTTGCTGCTTATGTCTACAATGTGGGCCAGCGATTTGTGGTCTGTGTGCCACCTCGTGTATCCCACATCCAAGTTTTCATTCGAGATCCCGGAAGAAGAAAGAAGAACAAATGATGTTATATGAACAGATCGATGGATTGATGAAGATTGATATCTCCTAAGGGCCAGTAGGGGACAAGGAGGGAATGTGGAAATATGGATTTTTATGGTCGGTTATGTCCCCTATCTTGGACCCCAACGGTTTCATGTATAAGTTACAAGTACATGTATGTTCCCTCCAGTTCCAGTTATGAAGACGCAAACACATGTGCGTCCACCGTCAACATGTCCTCTTTCAGATCCGCCATGAATGGGTCAGATATTCCTTTCCTAAGTATGAAAGGCCACCGACTTTATGTGGTTCACTTTCCACATTTCTACAGATTCAGGCGAGTAGGCCCGAATTCTGTCTTCAAGCCTTTTCCTGCCTTCTGCCTCTGAAAGCTCCAGTCTGAGCCTGCATCTGTGACCATGAACTTTGTCTTACTCCCTGCGCGGCTAACGGTGCCTGATCCAGCCCGTAGCCTGCCAGAAAACTGTATTTCACCTTCAAGATTATCTCCTCCGCCCCTCATCCGATGCATTCCTGTCTAGTAGTTTAGGTAAACATTCCTCCAGCTACCGCGCAAAGGGCCAGGCCTCGCTGCCCTCATGCAAGTAATTCATAGCCCTGTTACCATGGAATATTCCTACCCCCTCGCATCTAGTGTAGACACTTAGACGCTTGTACACGCACTAACAGTCAGTATAGTCAGTATAGAATAAGATTCTATCCTAAGAGACCTCTCTTTTTGGATAACACAGTTCTTTAAACATAGGATATTAGATATGATTTGGGATTAGGTTGACATAACCCCAGACTTCTGTCTCCACATGTAGAGCTAAATGTCAAGTCCCTCTCTCCCCCTAGTTGCACGTCAAATCACACGTCATGCTGCTGCGCGCACATCTCTGCCAAGTATTTTTGCTGACATTGCGAAATTCTTTCATGGAACCACCCATTTGTGACATCATACCTAATGACGTTCTTTAGTTACGCCTAGTTACACCCATTTTAGTTACGCATGTATATCTTTATCTCTGTTATCAACTGTTACGCCTCCTGCATCTGTTTCACTGTAATGCCTCTTCTATAAAAATGATTACCTGTCAATAATGTATGTTCCTTCCTTCCTGAACTTTCGTGGTGATGGAATAGAAGGCCCATAATTCGAATTATGTTCCTTTGTATAGGAATAAAGCCGTTCCGAATCTCTAATACCACGGATTCTGCCTCTTATTTTACTGAGCTATTCTTATTAATTTTCCGCATCAAATTAAGTACCGGTAATTAAATTATTTACCACATATATGGCGCCCGAATAGGGACACTTTCTCATCTCACGCGCCGGAGGTGCGTTGCAGGCCCGGTCTCCTGCCACAGCTGGACGGACAACAACGCGTACCCACAGGATTTCCTGTATCTCCCTCCTGCCGAGCGGGGGTAACTGAGGCTGCGATCAACACCCAGACGAGGCGGTGAGAAGTGCGAAGTATCCCGACCAGAGCCTAGCCGAGAGAGCAAGATCCGAGGTATACAGAGGCCCACCAAGTTCCGAAGTTCCGAAGTATCGAGTCGAGTCCAGTCCGGTCCAAGTCCAGTTCAGTTCAGTTCCGAGGCCTTCCGTTCCGAGCTACCCGGTGAGTACCATTGCCGGGGAGGCGTTCTGACGTGCACATAGGTTGTGCCGGTCAAGACGGGTTTGGGTACACAAATCCGGTCTGCACTGTTTCAGCAGTGTATCTGTACTGTTTAGCAGTATATCTAGTATGTCTAGTATATAATTCAGAATTACCTAGTTAGTGCCGAGTATTATGCTTAGTGACTAGTTCCCTAAATGGCCATCATTGTTGTTCATTAAATGTTAAATGTTTTAAATACGTTCAGCATATTGTGGTGTGAATGACTGTTCATTATTGTGTTTTGTTGTATTAAACGTGTTCAAAATTAGGTCTCAGATCAGTTCTCAATATGCCGCTCTTTTCGAAATTAAGACAGATCAAAACTAGAAAAGGGGTACTCGAAGAAGCTGTTCCCATTCCTCCTAGGGACACTCCAGGGTACTTCATGTATCATAAACATGGCCTAGACGCCATATTATTTCTTGATTTATGGGTAGACTACACTAAGGAATTACCAGAAAGTCAGAGGTGGCCCGCAGCTGGGACCTGGGACGCAGATTGCATCATGAAAGTAGAGGAAGAATTATGGAAAAAGAAAGCTAGACAATCACAGAAAGATGCCATTGAATTATGGCGTAAAGAATCATATAGACGTACAGAAAAAGCACTCAGACAGGAAGAGAAAAGTAAGGAGAATTCAAATAAAGTCCGGGAAAATCTATTAATTGAAGAAGGTACCCGAGCAAAATCAGAACAAGTAGACAGACAAAGAAATGCCCTTATGAATGGTATGTATCCTCTTCTGGCCGAAGGGTTACCTAAGGCTACTCCGGAGATACCAAAAGACTTGCCACCTCCATTGTTTCCGATAAAAGCACATCCCAGAGGGCATCCCAGAACCGCAGAAGATGTTTTCCTTTCCTCTTATTTAGACGACGCAGCTCCCGAGTATGCTAATACTGCACCACATAGACCGCCTGCCGAGGGGGTTCAACGCCAAGACCCTCCGTCTGTACCTCCGCAACAACAAACTCCGACACAAGTTCCGGCAAGCACATCTGTTTCTACAGCTGTACCCACACCTATGGTTGCTATATCACGTTCAACGAATCCTTTCACATCCAGCACCCCAGGCGGTGCTAGAGGAGGTACAACAAACATTTTTTCCACGCCACCCAGAGTAAATAAACTTTCCTTTCAAGAATTAGCCCACCAACGTACGCCCAAACTAGTAACTCCCGACATGCTTAAGGAACTTCTAGTAGATTGTAGATATGACCCTGTGCCCGGCAAAGAGGACGAAATGCTGCTGGCATCATTACGTATCCGACGAGCCGCAATATATTTAGGGAGGCTACCAGGAATGACTACACATTTAGAAAATATATATCACTTTGTCCAGTCAGGGCGAGATTCTGAAAGTATTAATAGAGCCATGGAGTACCAGAAAGTGGAGATACAGGGGGAACTGTTACGTTTCCTCATAAATTGTGTGATCAGAAATCAAGACCGACCAGCGGTAAATCCGGAAGAAATGCGAATTCTTACCACATGGAGTCGGAATATATCAGAGGGGAGACATGATAGACTATTAAGCATAGTAGCTATGTGCCGAAAGATCCGCAAAGAAGTAGAACGAATACACGAAGAAAGATTGGCGGTAGACCAACTTGAACAAAACGAGGAGGAGGAAGAATTAGAACTGCCCACAGGACAGTTAGAAACCATGGCCTATGTAGGTAGAGGAAGATCTTGTAATAATACTAGATGCTTTACTGATCCGATACGTCCGATACGTCCAGATAATAACAGAAATTTCCAAAACCCTATAATAAATATAAGGTCCCCTGAACATTCGTTCCAAGCCGCTGACAAATTACTCCGAGAACGAAGGGGTTATCATATACTCGATTCTATGGACGAACAAGAATTAGCCAGGTCAGCCGTTCACTGGGTTGACAGTCCCGGAAAATATAGTGATGATACACTAGCGCACACGTTTTTGAACCTCACCCCAGATGAACAGCGTTTAGCTGGTATCTACATGATTCAACAACTCCTTATATTATATAAAAGCCAACACTCCGATCCTAGTCCCTTACCTGATATATTGACTGAATTACTCACGAATAAATGGAGAGGTTCAGGTACTGAGTTAATTAGAGAAATACTAGAATCCAGAAAGCAGTACATTCTTTTTGTATGCCCCGAACATGTCTCACTGCCCATCAAGGAAAGAACGACGTATTATATGGATAGACAGAATCCCTTACGCGAAGTGCATCCGATAAAAGGTGATGACAATCAGTTTAAACGTGTGTTTGTATACACACCCATATCTAAAATAGAACTATTAGAAATGAAGAAAGTGGTACCCAGTCATGACAAAGACCCAGCGGGTTTCCACCGTGAAATTAAAGACATGTTGCTCATGGGAGAGTATACCTATCCCGACATTATGAAAATATTAAAGGTATTAATGCCTGCGGGCATTTACGAAAAACTCAAAGAAAAGGATTGGGAGGTGGGAGACCAAAAGATAGATTGGACAGCATTAGAAAACGAAGAAACAGCTCGAGGTCCAGGTTTAGGGCTTGGGGAAAAGACCAAAATACTACCAGGTTTATTAGTACAGGTACTGCCACGTTTATTAACTACGAAAAAGGAAGACTGGGGTGCAATATCAGCCTGTAAACAAAAGCAAGATGAAGACACTAGCGATTTTTATGCCCGATACGAAAAATGTTTTGGTATAAATAGTGGAATAAAAGCAAGTAGCGAATCGTATCCACATCTGTTTGTGACAAAATTAGTTGAAAATGCCTTGCCCCAAGTTAAGAATAGAGTATTGAAATTCGAGAGTACCTGGCAAGGTAACACTCCGTCACAAATGTTACAAATGCTACAGTACCATCACAATAGAATTAGAGAGGAACAAGAACATGAACAAAGACGCATGAAAGACACGAAAATGAAAATGCTAGTTTCCCAGACAGTTCCAGCTGACGGTCATAAAAAGGGTATGACACAGTCCAGTGTTTCAGCAGGTTCTGTAAAAGGGACATGCAACTATTGTAAACAGCCAGGTCATTATGTACACGATTGTCCAGTTTTAAAACATAATATCGCCATAGGTAATACAAAAGAAAGACCACGGCCACTTAGACAGGATCAGAACCAACAAGGAGCCCCGCAGCATGCACAGTCCATGCAAGCTCCGCAACAGTCTATGCCAGCTCCATCACCGCAGCCTATTGCTGCCACACCAACAACGACACGACAGATGTACCAGACCGCACAGTATGACTATCCTGATTATCAACGATACTCATGAAACAGCCTAGAGAGGGAAGTTGGCTTACCCCTTATCGAGGTCCCTGTAGATCAAGAAGGACCTTATGTACACAGTGAACTATTAGGCCAAGATAGAAAATTTTTACTTGATACAGGGGCAAGCCGAACAACCATAAAACGTAGTGAAGTTCCAGGGGCACCCCTCTCAGGCTCACAGAATATTTCCCTTGGTTTTTCAGGAAAACCTATCATTAACGAAGTGTCACAGCCTCTTCCACTTACGATTGGTCCCTTGACACGAACTACAGATTTATTGCTTACAAAATCATGTCCAGAAAACCTGTTAGGTATAAAAACATTGAAAGCTCTAGGAGCTATAATATGTTGTTCTCCGGAAGGAGTAAGATTGTTTTTACGTGATTTCAAAGGGCACTATGTGTCCCGAGACATGGATCACCGACTACAGACTTTGCCCACACATTTATGGGCACAAGGCCCTACAGATGTTGGTTGCATGAACATTACACCATATCGAGTCACACTAAAGACAGGAGTGGTACTACCACGAATGCGACAATACAAGTTACCCCCAGATGCTGTAGTGGCTTTACTGCAAATCATTGACGAGCTTATTACCCAAGGAGTGGTTGTGGAAACCGACTCCAATGTATGTAATTCCCCGATAATTCCGATTCTTAAACGAACTGATCCAAAAGCCCCGCCAGTATATCGATTGGTTATTGATCTGCGCGAATTAAATAAATGTATGGTACCACAATACCCCGTAGTCCCAGACATTTCTTCATTACTGACAGCCATTGAAGCAACATTCTTTTCTGTAATTGATCTCAAGAATGCCTTTTTCAGCGTCCCAATAGATCCGGAAAGCCAATACTTGTTCGGATTTAGTTTAAATGGACGAAGCTTTAAATTCACACACGCACCTCAAGGATTCACAGAAAGCCCCAGCATCTATAGCCAAGCACTGAAACGAGAACTTGACAGTATCCACATGCCAGTCAACACTGCCCTGCTTCAATATGTCGATGATCTGCTGATCACCGCTAGAAGCGAACCTGAATGTGAAAAAGCCTCACTGACGGTTTTACAATTTTTGGCCGAAAAGGGGCACAAGGTGTCCCCTTCTAAGCTGCAATTCTGTGTCCAGCGAGTTGTTTACCTTGGGCACTCGCTGTCCAAGGAGGGAAGGCAGCTTACGTCAGATCGCATCCAGTTAATTGCTAACATGCCAATACCCAAGACACAAAAGGAGGTACGGGCTTTTATAGGCCTCACTTCATATTGTAGGCAGTGGATCCCTCAGTATGCATTTCTAGCAAAACCACTCATTCAGTTGACAACACAGGAGGCGGCCACATCGACTGTCCTCCCTTGGACTCAGGAACATACACAAGCTTTTGAAAACCTAAAGAAAGCTTTATGTCAAGCACCTGTTTTAGCAACACCATGTTACAATAAACATTTTACGCTCTTTGTTACAGAACGCGAAGGTACTGCCTTGTCAGTACTCACACAGGAACAAGCAGGATCACACAAACCATGTGCTTATTTTTCTAGTACATTAGATCCCGTAGCTCAGGCTCTGCCTGCATGCCTGAAATCAGTGGCAGCGACAGCTTTAGCAATCAGACAAAGCGATGCCATAGTGTTAGGACATCCATTGACAGTACAAGTACCACACGCAGTAGAGGTTCTTGTGAACCGAACGCAAACACAACACTTGACTATAGCAAGACTTACCGGTTACGAATTGACATTGTTTCAGCCACACATAGAAATCAGACGTTGTAGTACATTGAATCCTGCCACACTTTTGCCAGTAAACGGAACAGACCCACTAGCACATGATTGTATCGAAGTTATTACTATCACGACGAAACCCAGACAAGACTTGGCAGATATCCCATTGTCAGATCCAGACCTGACGTTGTATGTAGATGGTTCATGTATGAGAACAAGTACAGGAGAGCTAGTGGCCGCGTATGCAGTCACAACAGACACTGAAGTCATTGAAACATATTGCATAAATACCTTGTCAGCTCAAGCAGCAGAGCTCATCGCTCTGACACAAGCCTGTATTCAAGCCACAAATAAGAAAGTCAACATATACACTGATTCACGTTATGCATTCGGAGTTGTACATGACTTCGGCGTGCTGTGGCGAGAGAGAGGTTATTTAACTTCTCACGGTGCCCACATTCAGCACGGACCCCTCATTCATGCCTTATTAGATGCAATACATCTACCCACTGCAATATCAATTATGAAATGTAAAGCTCACACGAAAGTTACTGATATCATTTCCCAAGGCAATGATCTAGCTGATAGAACAGCTAAACAGACTGCTCAAACTCACACATCTGACATGACAAAGACAATAGTTCTGACACCAACACATTGCATGACGGTTAAGGATCCCGCTCTTGACGTAATTGACATACAGACACATGCTACACCAGACGAAATAAAGAAATGGACTGAATTAGGAGGGATCCAAACGAATCAAGGATGGATGACGAAGGAAAAATCTGTATGGTTTCTTCCCGACTCAATGGTCCAAGTCATCATTAATACAATACATAGTCCAGCGCACCTAGGAGAAAAGGCTATGCTAGACAGCATTCAACACATTTGGTTCAACAAACATATACGAGCAGCAGCTAAACAAAAAGTTCGTACCTGTATGATCTGTTGTCAGTTTAACCCAGGTAAAAGCATTCCCGTAGAACAGGGTGGATTTCAGCCTCCTGATCACCCTTTTGAAGTCCTCCAGATGGATTATATCCAGATGGAACGATGTCGAGGATTCAAATATGTTCTCGTAGTTGTCTGTGCTCTTTCCCGTTGGACAGAAGCATACCCGGTTTCAGATTACACTGCCCCGACTACTGCCAAACAGTTAGTTCGAGAATTCTTCCCACGGTACGGTTTACCACGTGTTGTCTACTCAGATAACGGCCAGCCGTTCTCATCCGAACTAATGAAACACGTTTCACTTTTGTTAGGCTATCAATGGAGATTTCACTGTGTCCGACACCCCGAGGCAGCAGGTCTCGTGGAACGACATAATCAAACTCTGAAAATTAGATTGTCCAAAATATGTAGAGAGAAAGGTGATGATTGGGTAGTAGCCTTACCAGTTGCGCTCTTTTACATGAGAATGGTAGCACATTCTCGAACAGGGCTATCCCCGTATGAAGTGATCTTCGGTAGACCACCAAATATGTGGGGGACGCCTATACCACGCAAAATAACTGATGTTGACTGTAATATGCTGACAGATTACCTGGCTTCCTTGATGTCTGCACTACAATCTTGTCGTTCACAGGTAGCTGCAGCCTTTCCCGACAACACCGAGGTGAAACCCCATGACGTAGTTCCCGGGGACCTGGTGTTAGTGCGTAATTTTGACCGGAAGACTCAGCTGGATCCTAGGTGGAAATCGCCTCAACTTGTACTACTCACCACGAGGACAGCCGTGAAGATCGAAGGTCGCAAAGGATGGTTACATTCAAGTCATATCAAGAAATTTCATGGACTACCGTCTGATGTAAACGTTACACCTCGCGTGTCTTCACCGATTGACTCAAAGCTTCCTTTGGTTGAACAAAGCGATAAGGAACTATACAAACTAAAATTACGGTCTAATAAGTCAGACAATTTGATTGTTTAAGTCCTCTCCAAGGTGAATCGGTCGAATTTGTCTCTGACATGTATCCCCTAGACCTGACTAGAGAAAGAAACCGAAAGATGCAGTTGAAAAGGCATGCGTACTGTAAATCACTGCGTAGTCATTGCACAGTGACGTTATTAATTTTGTTTTTCTTAAGTCTTTTAATAATCACTGCAAGTATATTGTTGCACATATATTATCCTATTTCTAAACATGTTTACAATGTTACTGCTGAACATTCTTTTAGTGAATTACCCCCGCATGAGTTGTCCTATAGATTTGCGCTGCGCAATAACACTTTCATTAGTATGCTACATCATTCCCATCAAACCAGCAATGCCACAAATTGTTGGATATGTGGCCGACTCCCTCCCTATCAGAACTATAAGGGAGTTTTGCCCCTCTTTCCCTATCCGTTCACACACAATGGCTCCTGTGGAGCATGGTTTAGTTTGATCAATTCCCTAGATTCGGATTCCGCAGTTTATCAAGACAACTGGGTATGGGGAAACCTGAACTTAGTTTTGCTTAAAGTCTGCTACCCTAACAAGGAGGGACTTCCCAAAAGAACAGGAACTGATCTAGAAAATGAAGTATACGGATTAGGTAATTTTACACTTAACCTCATGATCCTGAACGTTGAATCTGAAGCTACACCAATCTTGTCCGCCATGTCCGTATTCCCAGTAAAAGGGGAACTATGTATAAGAAAGAATGGCTCCATACACATGGGCCATAGTAAATGCACCACTGTGATAAAATTCAGTGATCAAGGCAAGTCTACATTTAGAGCTTCTCGTCATTCCTACTTTATATGTGGCCAGACCGCATATATACGCCTACCTCTAGATTGGGATGGTACCTGTTACATAGCATTCCTCCTGCCACCTGTTTTCCTAGCTCCTCCTGATTATCATAGAAATACTCATTTAGTACACAATAGACAGCAGAGAGATCTCCCAATCGTCGATTACACTGAAACAGCATGGGAAAAATACACAGATTTCAATAAAGGTTTCTTCCCCTATATAGGTACAGTCACTAATAGTAAGTTGATACGTAGATTAACCAGAACCCTTGAAGCAGTAGTGAACGAAACTATTTCCGCCTTAGGCAATTTAACAGAAGAGCAGTCTGCTATGCGGATTGTTGTGCTTCAAAATCGTCTTGTCCTTGACGTCATCCTGGCCGATAGGGGCGGAGCTTGTAGGGTCATCGGATCAAGTTGTTGCATTTTCATACCAGAAAATTCACCGTCAGTATATAAAGCCATAACCCGCCTTCATAAGATTGTAAGCCAGATACACCAGAGTCCAGGCACCTGGACTTGGTCCGGTTGGTTCTGGGGTGTGTTGTCAGCCTGGGGATGGAGAATGCTCTCCTTCCTAGGTATTGGCTTTCTCATACTATTCAGTTGCTGCTTATGTCTACAATGTGGGCCAGCGATTTGTGGTCTGTGTGCCACCTCGTGTATCCCACATCCAAGTTTTCATTCGAGATCCCGGAAGAAGAAAGAAGAACAAATGATGTTATATGAACAGATCGATGGATTGATGAAGATTGAAATCTCCTAAGGGCCAGTAGGGGACAAGGAGGGAATGTGGAAATATGGATTTTTATGGTCGGTTATGTCCCCTATCTTGGACCCCAACGGTTTCATGTATAAGTTACAAGTACATGTATGTTCCCTCCAGTTCCAGTTATGAAGACGCAAACACATGTGCGTCCACCGTCAACATGTCCTCTTTCAGATCCGCCATGAATGGGTCAGATATTCCTTTCCTAAGTATGAAAGGCCACCGACTTTATGTGGTTCACTTTCCACATTTCTACAGATTCAGGCGAGTAGGCCCGAATTCTGTCTTCAAGCCTTTTCCTGCCTTCTGCCTCTGAAAGCTCCAGTCTGAGCCTGCATCTGTGACCATGAACTTTGTCTTACTCCCTGCGCGGCTAACGGTGCCTGATCCAGCCCGTAGCCTGCCAGAAAACTGTATTTCACCTTCAAGATTATCTCCTCCGCCCCTCATCCGATGCATTCCTGTCTAGTAGTTTAGGTAAACATTCCTCCAGCTACCGCGCAAAGGGCCAGGCCTCGCTGCCCTCATGCAAGTAATTCATAGCCCTGTTACCATGGAATATTCCTACCCCCTCGCATCTAGTGTAGACACTTAGACGCTTGTACACGCACTAACAGTCAGTATAGTCAGTATAGAATAAGATTCTATCCTAAGAGACCTCTCTTTTTGGATAACACAGTTCTTTAAACATAGGATATTAGATATGATTTGGGATTAGGTTGACATAACCCCAGACTTCTGTCTCCACATGTAGAGCTAAATGTCAAGTCCCTCTCTCCCCCTAGTTGCACGTCAAATCACACGTCATGCTGCTGCGCGCACATCTCTGCCAAGTATTTTTGCTGACATTGCGAAATTCTTTCATGGAACCACCCATTTGTGACATCATACCTAATGACGTTCTTTAGTTACGCCTAGTTACACCCATTTTAGTTACGCATGTATATCTTTATCTCTGTTATCAACTGTTACGCCTCCTGCATCTGTTTCACTGTAATGCCTCTTCTATAAAAATGATTACCTGTCAATAATGTATGTTCCTTCCTTCCTGAACTTTCGTGGTGATGGAATAGAAGGCCCATAATTCGAATTATGTTCCTTTGTATAGGAATAAAGCCGTTCCGAATCTCTAATACCACGGATTCTGCCTCTTATTTTACTGAGCTATTCTTATTAATTTTCCGCATCAAATTAAGTACCGGTAATTAAATTATTTACCACAGCTTGATAAGAAAGAGTTTAGATATCTGCAAGTTCCTAATTCTGTTGCGCCCTTTATTTATATCTTACCAAAGATACATACATTTATACAAGAGTACTAGCACACTCAAAATTAGATTCATGTGGTGCATTTGAACTTTTTAACGAGGAGATTCACCTTAAATTACTAAGCCCTGATGAAGTCTTTTTAAGACGAAACGCGTTGGCTGAATTAAGTATCACAACAAAGAATGATCTGATATATACAACAAAGCTGCAAGTCTTTAATTTGAAAAATCGAATGACCATTTCTAAGAAAAAACTTGATTCGAATTACAATAAAGAAGAATGGATCTACATTATGAACTATCTGCCTAATGACTTCTTTCGTTTTGAAGATTTGATTCTAATGTAGACATTATTGTATTTAAATTGTGTTGCTCCTTCTTGTTGTAATTAAGTATTTGTTAGTGTGGGTGTTTAGCGGTAAACAACGAGAAACGAGACTTTTCTCCTTTTTACTTAATCTTTTTTTAACATTTGAATACGCCTAGTGTGCTAGTGCCGGCTCCCCTACTGCTTGAGTTATGTTGTTAGTATTTGAGGGCGGAGTCGCACAGGCAGAGAGACTTTTTGGTAATACAATATAAACTGGTTTATTAGTAGGTGTTGAAGATGGAGGATGATCGCGAGAAATTGGCGGCTGAGTTTTTTGCTCAAACTAAAAAACGTACTTCTGATGCTCAAAAGGACTCATCTAATGAGAGTTTAAGAGCAAAATTCCTCAAATTAGAAAAACTTAAAAAACTTGAATTATCTAAATGGTGGGATGGCATCGCCCTTAAAAACTGTATGGATCAGAAAAGAGTACCCAGGGGTTTAAGTTTAAGGATCTTAATTTTTTCCAACCTATGATGACCTGGACAATGTCTTAAAGAATGGGAGGATAATCTGCATTCTTCATCATTCATCATGATGGGTATATTAATCAAGAATGCAGAAAGGAAGGTGGAGAAACTGAAGGGCCACATAGTGGAACTGGTAAAAGAAATCAAAGATATGAATCTAGTTGAATTGACCGAAAAAACTATACTATACTAAAAGATGTGATCAAAAAACATCAGATACAAATCAAGGAGAAAAAGTTGAGCAAAATAAGAAGAGATGAAAGAGATCACAACCAGGGATGGGTGTTTACTTTTAGTAGAGGCTTTGATGAAGTGTTAAAACCCAAAGTTACTGGGGGAATAGAGAAAATAGATGAATTAAGTTCAGTCAATTATAGCAGCTCAAGCATTTCGTCCATTGAGGATGGGGGTGGTCCCAGCACACTGGGATCTAAAACAGTCAATACTACTTCTTTTTCTGAGGAAATACAGTGAATCAAACGAGGGAAACAAAAATTGGCCAATCGGGTAAATCAATCAGGAGGGGCAAGCGGAGGAATCGACAATATCAGAATTGGCACCCGCAGCCAGGACAAAATAAAAAAAAAGAACATGTTTCGCTAGATGCGAGGGAGGATATGAATCTAAAAGTGATTAATTTGTCGAATAGAACATTGAATGCTCATGAAATTTCTGTGTTACAAAGGGGTTTATCTTTTTGCCCCAGTTCAAAATGTAATTTTACAGATATTGAAATTGATTTGTTTAAGTTTTCTAGAAAATTTAAATTAAAAAGTTTTTTTTCAACTTACGATAGATCTAAGTCTGTTAATTTGGAAAGTATACAGTCTGCAAACTCTCTTGCTCAAATTAGAGAAGTGAAAATGCTTTTATCTATTCAGAAAGTGATATCTATAATGAACAAGACATCATCTCTTTATTAAACATACCTGTGGATTATTCTTGCTCTAGTGGTTTGCAACTGGCGTCTGAATTTACACCCCAAGGTACACAATTTGCAGAAGTAGATGCTTTTGTTAATAATGTTATCTCAGACTTACACAAATTGGAAGATCAATTGCTATCTGGTAAGAATAAAAGTAAAAAATGGACCACTTGTGGACCATTAACAGTTTAAAAAATGACATCAAGATAGTTGTGAACTTCCTGGAGGTACCCAACGGCACATAAAGAACTTATTTTGGTTCCGTCAAGTCATTTGCTTGTTCTGGCTCTGTTCGCCATATGTGCCATTGGGTACCTCCAGGAAGTTCACAACACGCATTTATAAGGTACAGATACCACGGATCTGACTTCTCACTCAACTAGTGGATAACTTCCACTATATAAGGAGCCACAACGCGTCTCCTTTATTAAATTCGGTCCTGACGAAAGCCTTTAGACTTCCACAGAAGGCTGAAACATGTTGACCCTCGACATTTGAAAGTACGGTAGACCAGTAACTCGGTCTTCATCCGCACTCCAACTTTTAATTTCTCCTATCAATATTCTTCGAATAAAGATTCATCAGAAAAAACGATTTTGAGAATTTTAACCCTACTATACCTGAGCACTATCATACCCTCTTTTTACTTACATTTTTATGCCTGGACGCTACTGTAAAACTAGTTGGTCTTCCTCCTGGCGGAGGTCAGCACACATACAAACAAAAGACCCTATGATGATGCTGTACTAGTACACTCAAGCGGTGACTCAGTACATACCGCCATTTCCACCTGAGTACAGTTATGAGGGTTTTTTATGACGGAACCAAGACCAAAAAGACCCTGGCTACACAGGACAAGTGGTCCATTCTTCATTGATTTTTTGCATTAATAATTGGAAGCCGAATGGATCACAGCTTCTTCTCCCCCCCCCCCATTGATTATATTGTAAGAATAAAAGTAGACATGTTAATAACTTAAGTAAGGATGAATGGATGACCATTAACAGTTTAATAAATGACATCAAGATAGTAATTCAAGAGGCCGACAAGGACGGCAACATTGTCATAATGAATAGGCAAGAAGATTGTAATTAGATTAAACGACAACTGAATGACACAGAAACTTATCTTAAGCTTACTACTAACCCACTGAAAGAAGCTAGCAGCCTAATTAATGAAAGGTTGTACTCATGGGAAGAGCAGGGGTTGCTTGATGAGAAAGAGTTTAGATATCTGCAAGTTCCTAATTCTTGCGCCCTTTATTTATATCTTACCAAAGATACATACATTTATACAAGAGTACTAGCACACTCAAAATTAGATTCATGCGGTGCATTTGAACTTTTTAACGAGGAGATTCACCTTAAATTACTAAGCCCTGATGACGTCTTTTTAAGACGAAATGCGTTGGCTGAATTAAGTATCGCAACAAAGAATGATCTGATATATACAACAAAGCTGCAAGTCTTTAATTTGAAAAATCGAATGACCTTTTTTAAGAAAAAACTTGATTCGAATTACAATAAAGAAGATTGGATCTACATTATGAACTACCTGCCTAATGACTTCTTTTGTTTTGAAGATTTGATTCTAATGTAGACATTATTGTATTTAAATTGTGTTGCTCCTTCTTCTTGTGATTAAGTATTTGTTAGTGTGGGTGTTTAGCTGTAAACCACGAGAAGCGCGCACTTTTCTCCTTATTTCTTAATCTTTTTTTAACATGTGAATACGCCTAGTGTGCTAGTGCCGGGAGCCCTACCGCTTGAGTTCTGTTGTTAGTATTTGAGGGCGGAGTCGCACAGGCAGAGAGACTTTTTGGTAATGCAATATAAACTGGTTTATTAGTAGGTGCTGAAGATGGAGGATGATCGCGAGAAATTGGCGGCTGAGTTTTTTGCTCAAACTAAAAAAGGTACTTCTGATGCTCAAAAGGACTCATCTAATGCAAGTTTAAGAGCAAAATTCCTCAAATTAGAAAGACTTAAAAAACTTGAATTATCTAAATGGTGGGATGGCATCGCCCTTAAAAACTATATGGATCAGAAAAGAGTACCCAGGGATTAAGGATCTTAATTTTTCCAACCTTTTATGACCTGGACGATGACTTACTTAAAGAATGGGAGGATAATCTGCATTCTTCATCATTTTGCATGATGGGTATATTAATCAAGAATACAGGCAGGAAGGTGGAGAAACTGAAGGGCCAGATAGCGGAAGTGGAAAAAGAAATCAAAGATATGAATCTAGTTGAATTGACCAAAAAAACACTATGCTATACTAAGAGATGTGATTAATAAACATCAGATACAAATCAAGGAGAAAAAGTTGAGCAAAATAAGAAGAGACGAAAGAGATTACAACCAAGGAAGAGTGTTTACTTTTAGTACAGGCTTTGATGAAGTGTTAAAACCCAAAGTTACCGGGGGTGTAGAGAAAATAGATGAATTAAGTTCAGTCAATTATAGCAGCTCAAGCATTTCATCCATTGAGGATAGGGGTGGTCCCAGCACACTGGGATATAAAACAGTCAATACTTCTTCTTGTTCCAAGGAAATACAGCGAATCAAACGAGGGAAACAAAAATTGGCCAATAGGGTAAATCAATCAGGATGGGCAAGCGGAGGAACCTACAATATAAGAATTGGCAACCGCAGCCAGGACAAAATTAAAAAACAAGAACATGTTTCGCTAGATGCGAGGGAGGATATGAATCTAAAAGTGATTCATTTGTCGAATAGAACATTGAATGCTCATGAAATTTCTGTGTTACAAAGGGGTTTATCTTTTTGCCCCAGTTCAAAATATAATTTTACAGATATTGAAATTGATTTGTTTAAGTTTGCTAGAAAATAAAAATTAAAAGAGTTTTTTTCAACTTACGATAGATCTAAGTCTGTTAATTTGGAAAGTATACAGTCTGCAAACTCTCTTGCTCAAATTAGAGAAGTGAAAATGCTTTTATCTATAACAGAAGGTGATATCTATAATGAACAAGACATCATCTCTTTATTAAACACACCTGTGGATTATTCTTGCTCTAGTGGTTTGCAACCGGCGTCTAAATTTACACCCCAAGGTACACAATTTGCAGCAAAAGATGCTTTTGTTAATAATGTTATCTCAGTACAAAAAAATTTACTTCTGATGCTCAAAAGGACTCATCTAATGAGAGTTTAATAGCGGAACTGAAAAAAGAAATCAAAGATATGAATCTAGTTGAATTGACCAAAAAAACACTATGCTATACTAAAAGATGTGATTAATAAACATCAGATACAAATCAAGGAGAAAAAGTTGAGCAAAATAAGAAGAGACGAAAGAGATTACAACCAAGGAAGAGTGTTTACTTTTAGTACAGGCTTTGATGAAGTGTTAAAACCCAAAGTTACCGGGGGTGTAGAGAAAATAGATGAATTAAATTCAGTAAATTATAGCAGCTCAAGCATTTCATCCATTGAGGATAGGGGTGGTCCCAGCAAACTGGGATCTAAAACAGTCAATACTTCTTCTTTTTCCGAGGAAATACAGCGAATCAAACGAGGGAAACAAAAATTGGCCAATCGGGTAAATCAATTAGGAGGGGCAAGCGGAGGAACCGACAATATAAGAATTGGCACCCGCAGCCAGGACAAAATAAAAAAAAAAACATGTTTCGCTAGATGTGAGGGAGGATATGAATCTAAAAGTGATTAATTTGTCGAATAGAACATTGAATGCTCATGACATTTCTGTGTTACCAAGGGGTTTATCTTTTTGCCCCAGTTCAAAATGTAATTTTACAGATATTGAAATTGATTTGTTTAAGTTTGCTAGAAAATAAAAATTAAAAAGTTTTTTTTTAACTTACGATAGATCTAAGTCTGTTAATTTGGAAAGTATACAGTCTGCAAACTCTCTTGCTCAAATTAGAGAAGTGAAAATGCTTTTATCTATAACAGAAAGTGATATCTATAATGAACAAGACATCATCTCTTTATTAAACATACCTGTGGATTATTCTTGCTCTAGTGATTTGCAACCGGCTTCTAAATTTACACCCCAAGGTACACAATTTGCAGCAATAGATGCTTTTGTTAATAATGTTATCTCAGACTTACACAAATTGGAAGATCAATTGCTATCTGGTAATAATAAAAGTAAAAAATGGACCACTTGTGGACCATTAACAGTTTAAAAAATGACATCAAGATAGTTGTGAACTTCCTGGAGGTACCCAACGGCACATACGGAACTTATTTCGGTTCCGTCAAGTCATTTGCTTGTTCTGGCTCTGTTCGCCATATGTGCCGTTGGGTACCTCCAGGAAGTTCACAACACGCATTTATAAGGTACAGATACCACGGATCTGACTTCTCACTCAACTAGTGGATAACTTCCACTATATAAGGAGCCACAATGCGTCTCTTTTATTAAATTCGGTCCTGACGAAAGCCTTTAGACTTCCACAGAAGGCTGAAACATGTTGACCCTCGACATTTGAAAGTATGGTAGACCAGTAACTCGGTCGTCATCCCCACTCCAACTTTTAATTTCTCTTATCAATATTCTTCAAATAAAGATTGATCAGAAAAAACGATTTTGAGAATTTTAACACCACTATGCCTGAGCACTATCACACCCTCTTTTTACATCAATTTTTATGCCTGGACGCTACTGTAAAACCAGTTGGTCTTCCTCCTGGCGGAGGTCAGCACACATACAAACAAAAGACCCTATGATGATGCTGTACTACTACACTCAAGCGGTGACTCAGTACATACCACCATTTCCACCTGTGTACAGTTATGAGGGTTTTTTATGACGGAACCAAGACCAAAAAGACCCTGGCTACACAGGACAAGTGGTCCATTCTTTAATTGATTTTTTGCATTAATAATTGGAAGCCGAATGGATCACAGCTTCTTCTTCCCCCCCATTGATTATATTGTAAGAATAAAAGTAGACATGTTAATGACTTAAGTAAGGATGAATGGATGACCATTAACAGTTTAAAAAATGACATCAAGATAGTAATTCGAGAGGCCGACAAGGGCGGCAACATTGTCATAATGAATAGGCAAGAATATTGTAATGAGATTAAACGACAACTGAATGACACAGAAACTTATCTTAAGCTTACTACTAACCCACTGAAAGAAGCTAGCAGCATAATTAATGAAAGGTTGTACTCATGGAAAGAGCAGGGGTTGCTTGATGAGAAAGAGTTTAGATATCTGCAAGTTCCTAATTCTGTTGCGCCCTTTATTTATATCTTACCAAAGATACATACATTTATACAAGAGTACTAGCACACTCAAAATTAGATTCATGTGGTGCATTTGAACTTTTTAACGAGGAGATTCACCTTAAATTACTGAGCCCTGATGACGTCTTTTTATGACGAAACGCGTTGGCTGAATTAAGTATCGCAACATAGAATGATCTGATATATACAACAAAGCTGCAAGTCTTTAATATGAAAAATTGAATGACCATTTCTAAGAAAAAACTTGATTCGAATTACAATAAAGAAGAATGGATCTACATTATGAACTATCTGCCTAATGACTTCTTTCGTTTTGAAGATTCGATTCTAATATAGACATTATTGTATTTAAATTGAGTTGCTCCTTCTTCTTGTAATTAAGTATTTGTAAGTGTGGGTGTTTAGCGGTAAACCACGAGAAGTGAGCACTTTTTTCCTTATTACTTAATCTTTTTTTAACATTTGAATACGCCTAGTGCGCTAGTGCCAGGAGCCCAACCGCTTGACTTCTGTTGTTAGTATTTGAGGGTGGAGTCGCACAGCCAGAGAGACTTTTTGGTAATTCAATATAAACTGGTTTATTAGTAAGTGTTGAAGATGGAGGATAATCGCGAGAAATTGGCGGCTGAGTTTTTTGCTCAAACAAAAAAATGTACTTCTGATGCTCAAAAGGACTCATCTAATGAGAGTTTAATAGCAAAATTCCTCAAATTAGAAAGACTTAAAAAGTTGAATTATCTAAATGGGGGGATGGCATCACCCTTAAAAACTATATGGATCAGAAAAGTGTACCCAGGGGTTTAAGGATCTTAATTTTTCCAACCTATGATGACCTGGACAATGACTTACTTAAAGAATGGGAGGATAATCTGCATTCTTCATCATTTTGCATGATGGGTATATTAATCAAGAATGCAGGAAGGAAGGTGGAGAAACTGAAGGGCCAGATAGCGGAACTGGAAAAAGAAATCAAAGATATGAATCTAGTTGAATTGACCAAAAAAACACTATGCTATACTAAAAGATGTGATTAATAAACATCAGATACAAATCAAGGAGAAAAAGTTGAGCAAAATAAGAAGAGACGAAAGAGATTACAACCAGGGAAGAGTGTTTACTTTTAGTACAGGCTTTGATGAAGTGTTAAAACCCAAAGTTAACGGGGGTGTAGAGAAAATAGATGAATTAATTTCAGTCAATTATAGCAGCTCAAGCATTTCATCCATTAAGGATAGGGGTGGTCCCAGCACATTGGGATCTAAAACAGTCAATACTTCTTCTTTTTCCAAGGAAATACAGCGAATCAAACAAGGGAAACAAAAATTGGCCAATTGGGTAAATCAATCAGGAGGGGCAAGCGGAGGAACCGACAATATAAGAATTGGCACCCGCAGCCAGGAAAATAATTTAAAAAAAGAACATGTTTCGCTAGATGCGAGGGAGGATATGAATCTAAAAGTGATTAATTTGTCGAATAGAACATTGAATGCTCATGAAATTTCTGTGTTACAAAGGGGTTTATCTTTTTGCCCCAGTTCAAAATGTAATTTTACAGATATTGAAATTGATTTGTTTAAGTTTGCTAGAAAATAAAAATTAAAAAGTTTTTTTTCAACTTACGATAGATCTAAGTCTGTTAATTTGGAAAGTATACAGTCTGCAAACTCTCTTGCTCAAATTAGAGAAGTGAAAATGCTTTTATCTATAACAGAAAGTGATATCTATAATGAACAAGACATCATCTCTTTATTAAACATACCTGTGGATTATTCTTGCTCTAGTGGTTTGCAACCGGCATCTAAATTTACACCCCAAGGTACACAATTTGCAGCAATAGATGCTTTTGTTAATAATGTTATCTCAGACTTACACAAATTGGAAGATCAATTGCTATCTGGTAAGAATAACACTAGACAAGTTAATAACTTAAGTAAGGATGAATGGATGGCCATTAACAGTTTAAAAAATGAGATCAATATAGTAATTCGAGAGGCCGACAAGGGCGGCATCATTGTCATAATGAATAGGCAAGAATATTGTAATGAAATTAAATGACAACTGAATGACACAGAAACCTATTTTAAGCTTACTACTAACCCACTGAGAGAAGCTAGCAGCCTAATTAATGAAAGGTTGTACTCATGGAAAGATCAGGGGTTGCTTGATGAGAAAGAGTTTAGATATCTGCAAATTGCTAATCCTGTTGCGCCCTTTATTTATATCTTACCACAGATACATAAATCTATACAAGAGTACTAGCACACTCAAAATTAGATTAATGCGGTGCATTTGAACTTTTTAACGAGGAGATTCACCTTAAATTACTAAGCCCTGATGACGTCTTTTTAAGATGAAACGCGTTGGCTGAATTAAGTATCGCAACAAAGAAAGATCTGATATATACAACAAAGCTGCAAGTCTTTAATTTGAAAAATCGAATGAGCATTTATAAGAAAAAACTTGATTCGAATTACAAAATTGATTTGTTTAAGTTTGCTAGAAAATTAAAATTAAAAAGTTTTTTTTCAATTTACGATGGATCTAAGTCTGTTAATTTGGAAATTATACAGTCTGCAAACTCTCTTGCTCACATTAGAGATGTGAAAATGCTTTTATTTAAAACAGAAGGTGATATCTATAATGAACAAGACATCATCTCTTTATTAAACATACCTGTGGATTATTCTTGCTCTAGTGGTTTGCAACCGGCGTCTAAATTTACACCCCAAGGTACACAATTTGCAGCAATAGATGCTTTTGTTAATAATGTTATCTCAGACTTACACAAATTGGAAGATCAATGGCTATCGGGTAAGAATAAAAGTAGACATGTTAATAACTTAAGTAAGGATGAATGGATGGCCATTAACTTTAATTTGAAAAATCGAATGACCATTTCTAAGAAAAAACTTGATTCGAATTACAATAAAGAAGAATGGATCTACATTATGAACTATCTGCCTAATGACTTCTTTCGTTTTGAAGATTTGATTCTAATATAGACATTATTGTATTTAAATTGAGTTGCTCCTTCTTGTAGTTAAGTATTTGTTAGTGTGGGTGTTTAGCGGTAAACCACGAGAAGTGAGCACTTTTTTCCTTATTACTTAATCTTTTTTTAACATTTGAATACGCCTAGTGCACTAGTGCCAGGAGCCCAACCGCTTGACTTCTGTTGTTAGTATTTGAGGGTGGGGTCGCACAGGCAGAGAGACTTTTTGGTAATTCAATATAAACTGGTTCATTAGTAAGTGTTGAAGATGGAGGATAATCGCAAGAAAATGGCGGCTGAGTTTTTTGCTCAAACAAAAAAATGTACTTCTGATGCTCAAAAGGACTCATCTAATTAGAGTTTAATAGCGGAACTGGAAAAAGAAATCAAAGATATGGATCTAGTTGAATTTACCAAAAAAACACTATGCTATACTAAAAGATGTGATTAATAAACATCAGATACAAATCAAGGAGAAAAAGTTGAGCAAAATAAGAAGAGACGAAAGAGATTACAACCAGGGAAGATTGCTTACTTTTAGTACAGGCTTTGATGAAGTGTTAAAACCCAAAGTTACCGGGGGTGTAGAGAAAATAGATGAAATAAGTTCAGTAAATTATAGCAGCTCAAGCATTTCATCCATTGAGGATAGGGGTGGTCCCAGCACACTGGGATGTAAAACAGTCAATACTTCTTCTTTTTCTGAGGAAATACAGGGAATCAAACGAGGGAAACAAAAATTGGCAAATCGGGTAAATCAATCAGGAGGGGCAAGCGGAGGAACCGACAATATAAGAATTGGCACCTGCAGCCAGGACAAAATAAAAAAAAAGAACATGTTTCGCTAGATGCGAGGGAGGATATGAATCTAAAAGTGATTAATTTGTCGAATAGAACATTGAATGCTCATGAAATTTCTGTGTTACAAAGGGTTTATCTTTTTGCCCCAGTTCAAAATGTAATTTTACAGATATTGAAATTGATTTGTTTAAGTTTGCTAGAAAATAAAAATTAAAAATTTTTTTTTCAACTTACGATAGATCTAAGTCTGTTAATTTGGAAAGTATACAGTCTGTAAACTCTCTTGCTCAAATTAGAGAAGTGAAAATGCTTTTATCTTTAACAGAAAGTGATATCTATAATGAACAAGACATCATCTCTTTATTAAACATGCCTGTGGATTATTCTTGCTCTAGTGGTTTGCAACTGGCGTCTAAATTTACACCCCAAGGTACACAATTTGCAGAAGTAGATGCTTTTGTTAATAATGTTATCTCAGACTTACACAAATTGGAAGATCAATTGCTATCTGGTAAGAATAAAAGTAAAAAATGGACCACTTGTCCTGTGTAGCCAGGGTCTGTTTGGTCTTGGTTCCGTCATAAAAACACCCTCATAACTGTACACAGGTGGAAATGGCGGTATGTACTGAGTCACCACTTGAGTGTACTAGTACAGCATCATCATAGGGTCTTTTGTTTGTATGTGTGCTGACCTCCGCCAGGAGGAAGACCAACTGGTTTTACAGTAGCGTCCAGGCATAAAAATTGAAGTAAAAAGAGGGTGTGATAGTGCTCAGGTATAGTGGGGTTAAAATTCTCAAAATCGTTTTTTCTGATGAATCTTTATTTGAAGAATATTGATAAGAGAAACTAAAAGTTGGAGTGCGGATGAAGACCGAGTTACTGGTCTACCGTACTTTCAAATGTCGAGGGTCAACATGTTGCAGCCTTCTGTGGAAGTCTAAAGGCTTTCGTCAGGACCGAATTTAATAAAGGAGACGCGTTGTGGCTCCTTATATAGTGGAAGTTATCCACTAGTTGAGTGAGAAGTCAGATCCGTGGTATCTGTACCTTATAAATGCGTGTTGTGAACTTCCTGGAGGTACCCAACGGCACATATGGCGAACAGAGCCAGAACAAGCAAATGACTTGACGGAACCGAAATAAGTTCCGTATGTGCCGTTGGGTACCTCCAGGAAGTTCACAACACGTATTTATAAGGTACAGATACCACGGATCTGACTTCTCACTCAACTAGTGGATAACTTCCACTATATAAGGAGCTACAACGCGTCTCCTTTATTAAATTCGGTCCTGACAAAAGCCTTTAGACTTCCACAGAAGGCTGAAACATGTTGACCCTCGACATTTGAAAGTACGGTAGACCAGTAACTCGGTCTTCATCCGCACTCCAACTTTTAATTTCTCTTATCAATATTCTTCGAATAAAGATTCATCAGAAAAAACGATTTTGAGAATTTCAACCCTACTATACCTGAGCACTATCATACCCTCTTTTTACTTAAATTTTTATGCCTGGACGCTACTGTAAAACCAGTTGGTCTTCCTCCTGGCGGAGGTCAGCACACATACAAACAAAAGACCCTATGATGATGCTGTACTAGTACACTCAAGCGGTGACTCAGTACATACCGCCATTTCCACCTGTGTACAGTTATGAGGGTTTTTTATGACGGAACCAAGACCAAAAAGACCCTGGCTACACAGGACAAGTGGTCCATTCTTCATTGATTTTTTGCATTAATAATTGGAAGCCGAATGGATCACAGCTTCTTCTCCCCCCCCCCCATTGATTATATTGTAAAAATAAAAGTAGACATGTTAATAACTTAAGTAAGGATGAATGGATGACCATTAACAGTTTAAAAAATGACATCAAGATAGTAATTCGAGAGGCCGACAAGGGCGGCAACATTGTCATAATGAATAGGCAAGAATATTGTAATGAGATTAAACGACAACTGAATGATACAAAAACTTATCTTAAGCTTACTACTAACCCACTGAAAGAAGCTAGCAGCCTAATAATGAAAGGTTGTACTCATGGAAAGAGCAGGGGTTGCTTGATGAGAAAGAGTTTAGATATCTGCAAGTTCCTAATTCTGTTGTGCCCTTTATTTATATATTACCAAAGATACATACATTTATACAAGAGTACTAGCACACTCAAAATTAGATTCATTTGGTGCATTTGAACTTTTTAACGAGGAGATTCACCTTAAATTACTAAGCCCTGATGACGTCTTTTTAAGACGAAACGCGTTGGCTGAATTAAGTATCGCAACAAAGAATGATCTGATATATACAACAAAGCTGCAAGTCTTTAATTTGAAAAATCGAATGACCTTTTTTAAGAAAAAACTTGATTCGAATTACAATAAAGAAGAATGGATCTACATTATGAACTACCTGCCTAATGACTTCTTTCGTTTTGAAGATTTTATTCTAATGTAGACATTATTGTATTTAAATTGTGTTGCTCCTTCTTCTTGTGATTAAGTATTTGTTAGTGTGGGTGTTTAGCTGTAAACCACGAGAAGCGCGCACTTTTCTCCTTATTTCTTAATCTTTTTTTAACATTTGAATACGCCTAGTGTGCTAGTGCCGGGAGCCCTACCGCTTGAGTTCTGTTGTTAGTATTTGAGGGCGGAGTCGCACAGGCAGAGAGACTTTTTGGTAATGCAATATAAACTGGTTTATTAGTAGGTGTTGAAGATGGAGGATGATCGCGAGAAATTGGCGGCTGAGTTTTTTGCTCAAACTAAAAAACGTACTTCTGATGCTCAAAAGGACTCATCTAATGCGAGTTTAAGAGCAAAATTCCTCAAATTAGAAAGACTTAAAAAACTTGAATTATCTAAATGGTGGGATGGCATCGCCCTTAAAAACTATATGGATCAGAAAAGAGTACCCAGGGGTTTAAGGATCTTAATTTTGGCCAATCGGGTAAATCAATCAGGAGGGGCAAGCGGAGGCACCGACAATATAAGAATTGGCACCCGCAGCCAGGACAAAATAAAAAAATACAACATGTTTCGCTAGATGCGAGGGAGGATATGAATCTAAAAGTGATTAATTTGTCGAATGGAACATTGAATGATCATGAAATTTCTATGTTACTAAGGGATTTATCTTTTTGTCCCAGTTCAAAATGTAATTTTACAGATATTGAAATTGATTTGTTTACGTTTGCTAGAAAATAAAAATTAAAACGTTTTTTTTCAACTTACGATAGATCTAAGTCTGTTAATTTGGAAAGTATACAGTCTGCAACCTCTCTTGCTCACATTAGAGATGTGCAAATGCTTTTATCTATAACAGAAGGAGATACCTATAATGAACAAGACATCATCTCTTTATTAAACATACCTGTGGATTATTCTTGCTCTAGTGGTTCGCAACCGGCGTCTAAATTTACACCCCATGGTACACAATTTGCAGCAATAGATGCTTTTGTTAATAATGTTATCTCAGACTTAAACAAATTGGAAGATCAATTGCTATCTGGTAAGAATAAAAGTAGACATTTTAATAACGTAAGTAAGGATGAATGGATGACCATTAACAGCTTAAAAATGACATCAATATAGTAATTTGAGAGGCCGACAAGGGCGGCAACATTGTCATAATGAATAAGAAGAATATTGTAATGAGATTAAATGACAACTGACTGACACAGAAACTTATCTTAAGCTTACTACTAACCCACTGAAAGAAGCTAGCAGCCTAATTAATGAAAGGATGTACTCATGGAAAGAGCAGGGGTTGCTTGATGAGAAAGAGTTTAGATATCAGCAAGTTGCTAATCCTGTTGCGCCCTTTATTTATATCTTACCAAGATACATAAATCTATACAAGAGTACTAGCACACTCAAAATTATATTCATGCGGTGCATTTGAACTTTTTAACGAGGAGATTCACCTTAAATTACTAAGCCCTGATGACGTCTTTTTAAGACGAAACGCGTTGGCTGAATTAAGTATCGCAACAAAGAATGATCTGATATATACAACAAAGCTGCAAGTCTTTAATTTGAAAAATCGAATGACCTTTTTTAAGAAAAAACTTGATTCGAATTACAATAAAGAAGAATGGATCTACATTATGAACTACCTGCCTAATGACTTCTTTTGTTTTGAAGATTTGATTCTAATGTAGACATTATTGTATTCAAATTGTGTTGCTCCTTCTTCTTGTGATTAAGTATTTGTTAGTGTGGGTGTTTAGCTGTAAACCACGAGAAGCGCGCACTTTTCTCCTTATTTCTTAATCTTTTTTTAACATTTGAATACGCCTAGTGTGCTAGTGCCGGGAGCCCTACCGCTTGAGTTCTGTTGTTAGTATTTGAGGGCGGAGTCGCACAGGCAGAGAGACTTTTTGGTAATGCAATATAAACTGGTTTATTAGTAGGTGTTGAAGATGGAGGATGATCGCGAGAAATTGGCGGCTGAGTTTTTTGCTCAAACTAAAAAACGTACTTCTGATGCTCAAAAGGACTCATCTAATGCGAGTTTAAGAGCAAAATTCCTCAAATTAGAAAGACTTAAAAAACTTGAATTATCTAAATGGTGGGATGGCATCGCCCTTAAAAACTATATGGATCAGAAAAGAGTACCCAGGGGTTTAAGGATCTTAATTTTTCCAACCTTTTATGACCTGGACGATGACTTACTTAAAGAATGGGAGGATAATCTGCATTCTTCATCATTTTGCATGATGGGTATATTAATCAAGAATGCAGGAAGGAAGGTGGAGAAACTGAAGGGCCAGATAGCGGAACTGGAAAAAGAAATCAAAGATATGAATCTAGTTGAATTGACCAAAAAAACACTATGCTATACTAAAAGATGTGATTAATAAACATCAGATACAAATCAAGGAGAAAAAGTTGAGCAAAATAAGAAGAGACGAAAGAGATTACAACCAGGGAAGAGTGTTTACTTTTAGTACAGGCTTTGATGAAGTGTTAAAACCCAAAGTTACCGGGGGTGTAGAGAAAATAGATGAATTAAGTTCAGTCAATTATAGCAGCTCAAGCATTTCATCCATTGAGGATAGGGGTGGTACCAGCACACTGGGATATAAAACAGTCAATACTTCTTCTTTTTCCAAGGAAATACAGCGAATCAAACGAGGGAAACAAAAATTGGCCAATAGGGTAAATCAATCAGGATGGGCAAGCGGAGGAACCGACAATATAAGAATTGGCAACCGCAGCCAGGACAAAATTAAAAAACAAGAACATGTTTCGCTAGATGCGAGGGAGGATATGAATCTAAAAGTGATTCATTTGTCGAATAGAACATTGAATGCTCATGAAATTTCTGTGTTACAAAGGGGTTTATCTTTTTGCCCCAGTTCAAAATATAATTTTACAGATATTGAAATTGATTTGTTTAAGTTTGCTAGAAAATAAAAATTAAAAAAGTTTTTTCAACTTACGATAGATCTAAGTCTGTTAATTTGGAAAGTATACAGTCTGCAAACTCTCTTGCTCAAATTAGAGAAGTGAAAATGCTTTTATCTATAACAGAAAGTGATATCTATAATGAACAAGACATCATCTCTTTATTAAACATACCTGTGGATTATTCTTGCTCTAGTGGTTTGCAACTGGCGTCTGAATTTACACCCCAAGGTACACAATTTGCAGAAGTAGATGCTTTTGTTAATAATGTTATCTCAGACTTACAGAAATTGGAAGATCAATTGCTATCTGGTAAGAATAAAAGTAAAAAATGGACCACTTGTGGACCATTAACAGTTTAAAAAATGACATCAAGATAGTTGTGAACTTCCTGGAGGTACCCAACGGCACATACGGAACTTATTTCGGTACCGTCAAGTCATTTGCTTGTTCTGGCTCTGTTCGCCATATGTGCCGTTGGGTACCTCCAGGAAGTTCACAACACGCATTTATAAGGTACAGATACCACGGATCTGACTTCTCACTCAACTAGTGGATAACTTCCACTATATAAGGAGCCACAACGCGTCTCCTTTATTAAATTCGGTCCTGACGAAAGCCTTTAGACTTCCACAGAAGGCTGAAACATGTTGACCCTCGACATTTGAAAGTATGGTAGACCAGTAACTCGGTCGTCATCCGCACTCCAACTTTTAATTTCTCTTATCAATATTCTTCAAATAAAGATTCATCCAGAAAAAACGATTTTGAGAATTTTAACCCCACTATACCTGAGCACTATCACACCCTCTTTTTACTTCAATTTTTATGCCTGGACGCTACTGTAAAACCAGTTGGTCTTCCTCCTGGCGGAGGTCAGCACACATACAAACAAAAGACCCTATGATGATGCTGTACTAGTACACTCAAGCGGTGACTCAGTACATACCGCCATTTCCACCTGTGTACAGTTATGAGGGTTTTTTATGACGGAACCAAGACCAAAAAGACCCTGGCTACACAGGACAAGTGGTCCATTCTTCATTGATTTTTTGCATTAATAATTGGAAGCCGAATGGATCACAGCTTCTTCTCCCCCCCCCCCATTGATTATATTGTAAAAATAAAAGTAGACATGTTAATAACTTAAGTAAGGATGAATGGATGACCATTAACAGTTTAAAAAATGACATCAAGATAGTAATTCGAGAGGCCGACAAGGGCGGCAACATTGTCATAATGAATAGGCAAGAATATTGTAATGAGATTAAACGACAACTGAATGATACAAAAACTTATCTTAAGCTTACTACTAACCCACTGAAAGAAGCTAGCAGCCTAATAATGAAAGGTTGTACTCATGGAAAGAGCAGGGGTTGCTTGATGAGAAAGAGTTTAGATATCTGCAAGTTCCTAATTCTGTTGTGCCCTTTATTTATATATTACCAAAGATACATACATTTATACAAGAGTACTAGCACACTCAAAATTAGATTCATTTGGTGCATTTGAACTTTTTAACGAGGAGATTCACCTTAAATTACTAAGCCCTGATGACGTCTTTTTAAGACGAAACGCGTTGGCTGAATTAAGTATCGCAACAAAGAATGATCTGATATATACAACAAAGCTGCAAGTCTTTAATTTGAAAAATCGAATGACCTTTTTTAAGAAAAAACTTGATTCGAATTACAATAAAGAAGAATGGATCTACATTATGAACTACCTGCCTAATGACTTCTTTCGTTTTGAAGATTTTATTCTAATGTAGACATTATTGTATTTAAATTGTGTTGCTCCTTCTTCTTGTGATTAAGTATTTGTTAGTGTGGGTGTTTAGCTGTAAACCACGAGAAGCGCGCACTTTTCTCCTTATTTCTTAATCTTTTTTTAACATTTGAATACGCCTAGTGTGCTAGTGCCGGGAGCCCTACCGCTTGAGTTCTGTTGTTAGTATTTGAGGGCGGAGTCGCACAGGCAGAGAGACTTTTTGGTAATGCAATATAAACTGGTTTATTAGTAGGTGTTGAAGATGGAGGATGATCGCGAGAAATTGGCGGCTGAGTTTTTTGCTCAAACTAAAAAACGTACTTCTGATGCTCAAAAGGACTCATCTAATGCGAGTTTAAGAGCAAAATTCCTCAAATTAGAAAGACTTAAAAAACTTGAATTATCTAAATGGTGGGATGGCATCGCCCTTAAAAACTATATGGATCAGAAAAGAGTACCCAGGGGTTTAAGGATCTTAATTTTGGCCAATCGGGTAAATCAATCAGGAGGGGCAAGCGGAGGCACCGACAATATAAGAATTGGCACCCGCAGCCAGGACAAAATAAAAAAATACAACATGTTTCGCTAGATGCGAGGGAGGATATGAATCTAAAAGTGATTAATTTGTCGAATGGAACATTGAATGATCATGAAATTTCTATGTTACTAAGGGATTTATCTTTTTGTCCCAGTTCAAAATGTAATTTTACAGATATTGAAATTGATTTGTTTACGTTTGCTAGAAAATAAAAATTAAAACGTTTTTTTTCAACTTACGATAGATCTAAGTCTGTTAATTTGGAAAGTATACAGTCTGCAACCTCTCTTGCTCACATTAGAGATGTGCAAATGCTTTTATCTATAACAGAAGGAGATACCTATAATGAACAAGACATCATCTCTTTATTAAACATACCTGTGGATTATTCTTGCTCTAGTGGTTCGCAACCGGCGTCTAAATTTACACCCCATGGTACACAATTTGCAGCAATAGATGCTTTTGTTAATAATGTTATCTCAGACTTAAACAAATTGGAAGATCAATTGCTATCTGGTAAGAATAAAAGTAGACATTTTAATAACGTAAGTAAGGATGAATGGATGACCATTAACAGCTTAAAAATGACATCAATATAGTAATTTGAGAGGCCGACAAGGGCGGCAACATTGTCATAATGAATAAGAAGAATATTGTAATGAGATTAAATGACAACTGACTGACACAGAAACTTATCTTAAGCTTACTACTAACCCACTGAAAGAAGCTAGCAGCCTAATTAATGAAAGGATGTACTCATGGAAAGAGCAGGGGTTGCTTGATGAGAAAGAGTTTAGATATCAGCAAGTTGCTAATCCTGTTGCGCCCTTTATTTATATCTTACCAAGATACATAAATCTATACAAGAGTACTAGCACACTCAAAATTATATTCATGCGGTGCATTTGAACTTTTTAACGAGGAGATTCACCTTAAATTACTAAGCCCTGATGACGTCTTTTTAAGACGAAACGCGTTGGCTGAATTAAGTATCGCAACAAAGAATGATCTGATATATACAACAAAGCTGCAAGTCTTTAATTTGAAAAATCGAATGACCTTTTTTAAGAAAAAACTTGATTCGAATTACAATAAAGAAGAATGGATCTACATTATGAACTACCTGCCTAATGACTTCTTTTGTTTTGAAGATTTGATTCTAATGTAGACATTATTGTATTCAAATTGTGTTGCTCCTTCTTCTTGTGATTAAGTATTTGTTAGTGTGGGTGTTTAGCTGTAAACCACGAGAAGCGCGCACTTTTCTCCTTATTTCTTAATCTTTTTTTAACATTTGAATACGCCTAGTGTGCTAGTGCCGGGAGCCCTACCGCTTGAGTTCTGTTGTTAGTATTTGAGGGCGGAGTCGCACAGGCAGAGAGACTTTTTGGTAATGCAATATAAACTGGTTTATTAGTAGGTGTTGAAGATGGAGGATGATCGCGAGAAATTGGCGGCTGAGTTTTTTGCTCAAACTAAAAAACGTACTTCTGATGCTCAAAAGGACTCATCTAATGCGAGTTTAAGAGCAAAATTCCTCAAATTAGAAAGACTTAAAAAACTTGAATTATCTAAATGGTGGGATGGCATCGCCCTTAAAAACTATATGGATCAGAAAAGAGTACCCAGGGGTTTAAGGATCTTAATTTTTCCAACCTTTTATGACCTGGACGATGACTTACTTAAAGAATGGGAGGATAATCTGCATTCTTCATCATTTTGCATGATGGGTATATTAATCAAGAATGCAGGAAGGAAGGTGGAGAAACTGAAGGGCCAGATAGCGGAACTGGAAAAAGAAATCAAAGATATGAATCTAGTTGAATTGACCAAAAAAACACTATGCTATACTAAAAGATGTGATTAATAAACATCAGATACAAATCAAGGAGAAAAAGTTGAGCAAAATAAGAAGAGACGAAAGAGATTACAACCAGGGAAGAGTGTTTACTTTTAGTACAGGCTTTGATGAAGTGTTAAAACCCAAAGTTACCGGGGGTGTAGAGAAAATAGATGAATTAAGTTCAGTCAATTATAGCAGCTCAAGCATTTCATCCATTGAGGATAGGGGTGGTACCAGCACACTGGGATATAAAACAGTCAATACTTCTTCTTTTTCCAAGGAAATACAGCGAATCAAACGAGGGAAACAAAAATTGGCCAATAGGGTAAATCAATCAGGATGGGCAAGCGGAGGAACCGACAATATAAGAATTGGCAACCGCAGCCAGGACAAAATTAAAAAACAAGAACATGTTTCGCTAGATGCGAGGGAGGATATGAATCTAAAAGTGATTCATTTGTCGAATAGAACATTGAATGCTCATGAAATTTCTGTGTTACAAAGGGGTTTATCTTTTTGCCCCAGTTCAAAATATAATTTTACAGATATTGAAATTGATTTGTTTAAGTTTGCTAGAAAATAAAAATTAAAAAAGTTTTTTCAACTTACGATAGATCTAAGTCTGTTAATTTGGAAAGTATACAGTCTGCAAACTCTCTTGCTCAAATTAGAGAAGTGAAAATGCTTTTATCTATAACAGAAAGTGATATCTATAATGAACAAGACATCATCTCTTTATTAAACATACCTGTGGATTATTCTTGCTCTAGTGGTTTGCAACTGGCGTCTGAATTTACACCCCAAGGTACACAATTTGCAGAAGTAGATGCTTTTGTTAATAATGTTATCTCAGACTTACAGAAATTGGAAGATCAATTGCTATCTGGTAAGAATAAAAGTAAAAAATGGACCACTTGTGGACCATTAACAGTTTAAAAAATGACATCAAGATAGTTGTGAACTTCCTGGAGGTACCCAACGGCACATACGGAACTTATTTCGGTACCGTCAAGTCATTTGCTTGTTCTGGCTCTGTTCGCCATATGTGCCGTTGGGTACCTCCAGGAAGTTCACAACACGCATTTATAAGGTACAGATACCACGGATCTGACTTCTCACTCAACTAGTGGATAACTTCCACTATATAAGGAGCCACAACGCGTCTCCTTTATTAAATTCGGTCCTGACGAAAGCCTTTAGACTTCCACAGAAGGCTGAAACATGTTGACCCTCGACATTTGAAAGTATGGTAGACCAGTAACTCGGTCGTCATCCGCACTCCAACTTTTAATTTCTCTTATCAATATTCTTCAAATAAAGATTCATCCAGAAAAAACGATTTTGAGAATTTTAACCCCACTATACCTGAGCACTATCACACCCTCTTTTTACTTCAATTTTTATGCCTGGACGCTACTGTAAAACCAGTTGGTCTTCCTCCTGGCGGAGGTCAGCACACATACAAACAAAAGACCCTATGATGATGCTGTACTAGTACACTCAAGCGGTGACTCAGTACATACCGCCATTTCCACCTGTGTACAGTTATGAGGGTTTTTTATGACGGAACCAAGACCAAAAAGACCCTGGCTACACAGGACAAGTGGTCCATTCTTCATTGATTTTTTGCATTAATAATTGGAAGCCGAATGGATCACAGCTTCTTCTCCCCCCCCCCCCCATTGATTATATTGTAAGAATAAAAGTAGACATGTTAATAACTTAAGTAAGGATGAATGGATGACCATTAACAGTTTAATAAATGACATCAAGATAGTAATTCGAGAGGCCGACAAGGACGGCAACATTGTCATAATGAATAGGCAAGAATATTGTAATTAGATTAAACGACAACTGAATGACACAGAAACTTATCTTAAGCTTACTACTAACCCACTGAAAGAAGCTAGCAGCCTAATTACTGAAAGGTTGTACTCATGGAAAGAGCTGGGGTTGCTTGATGAGAAAGAGTTTAGATATCTGCAAGTTCCTAATTCTGTTGCACCCTTTATTTATATCTTACCAAAGATACATACATTTATACAAGAGTACTAGCACACTCAAAATTAGATTCATGCGGTGCATTTGAACTTTTTAATGAGGAGATTCACCTTAAATTACTAAGCCCTGATGACGTCTTTTTAAGACGAAACGCGTTGGCTGAATTAAGTATCGCAACAAAGAATGATCTGATATATACAACAAAGCTGCAAGTCTTTAATTTGAAAAATCGAATGACCTTTTTTAAGAAAAAACTTGATTCGAATTACAATAAAGAAGAATGGATCTACATTATGAACTACCTGCCTAATGACTTCTTTTGTTTTGAAGATTTGATTCTAATGTAGACATTATTGTATTCAAATTGTGTTGCTCCTTCTTCTTGTGATTAGGTATTTGTTAGTGTGGGTGTTTAGCTGTAAACCACGAGAAGCGCGCACTTTTCTCCTTATTTCTTAATCTTTTTTTAACATTTGAATACGCCTAGTGTGCTAGTGCCGGGAGCCCTACCGCTTGAGTTCTGTTGTTAGTATTTGAGGGCGGAGTCGCACAGGCAGAGAGACTTTTTGGTAATGCAATATAAACTGGTTTATTAGTAGGTGTTGAAGATGGAGGATGATCGCGAGAAATTGGCGGCTGAGTTTTTTGCTCAAACTAAAAAACGTACTTCTGATGCTCAAAAGGACTCATCTAATGCGAGTTTAAGAGCAAAATTCCTCAAATTAGAAAGACTTAAAAAACTTGAATTATCTAAATGGTGGGATGGCATCGCCCTTAAAAACTATATGGATCAGAAAAGAGTACCCAGGGGTTTAAGGATCTTAATTTTTCCAACCTTTTATGACCTGGACGATGACTTACTTAAAGAATGGGAGGATAATCTGCATTCTTCATCATTTTGCATGATGGGTATATTAATCAAGAATGCAGGAAGGAAGGTGGAGAAACTGAAGGGCCAGATAGCGGAACTGGAAAAAGAAATCAAAGATATGAATCTAGTTGAATTGACCAAAAAAACACTATGCTATACTAAAAGATGTGATTAATAAACATCAGATACAAATCAAGGAGAAAAAGTTGAGCAAAATAAGAAGAGACGAAAGAGATTACAACCAGGGAAGAGTGTTTACTTTTAGTACAGGCTTTGATGAAGTGTTAAAACCCAAAGTTACCGGGGGTGTAGAGAAAATAGATGAATTAACTTCAGTCAATTATAGCAGCTCAAGCATTTCATCCATTGAGGATAGGGGTGGTCCCAGCACACTGGGATATAAAACAGTCAATACTTCTTCTTTTTCCAAGGAAATACAGCGAATCAAACGAGGGAAACAAAAATTGGCCAATAGGGTAAATCAATCAGGATGGGCAAGCGGAGGAACCGACAATATAAGAATTGGCAACCGCAGCCAGGACAAAATTAAAAAACAAGAACATGTTTCGCTAGATGCGAGGGAGGATATGAATCTAAAAGTGATTAATTTGTCGAATAGAACATTGAATGCTCATGAAATTTCTGTGTTACAAAGGGGTTTATCTTTTTGCCCCAGTTCAAAATATAATTTTACAGATATTGAAATTGATTTGTTTAAGTTTGCTAGAAAATAAAAATTAAAAAAGTTTTTTTCAACTTACGATAGATCTAAGTCTGTTAATTTGGAAAGTATACAGTCTGCAAACTCTCTTGCTCAAATTAGAGAAGTGAAAATGCTTTTATCTATAACAGAAGGTGATATCTATAATGAACAAGACATCATCTCTTTATTAAACATACCTGTGGATTATTCTTGCTCTAGTGGTTTGCAACCGGCGTCTAAATTTACACCCCAAGGTACACAATTTGCAGCAAAAGATGCTTTTGTTAATAATGTTATCTCAGTACAAAAAAATGTACTTCTGATGCTCAAAAGGACTCATCTAATGAGAGTTTAATAGCGGAACTGAAAAAAGAAATCAAAGATATGAATCTAGTTGAATTGACCAAAAAAACACTATGCTATACTAAAAGATGTGATTAATAAACATCAGATACAAATCAAGGAGAAAAAGTTGAGCAAAATAAGAAGAGACGAAAGAGATTACAACCAGGGAAGAGTGTTTACTTTTAGTACAGGCTTTGATGAAGTGTTAAAACCCAAAGTTACCGGGGGTGTAGAGAAAATAGATGAATTAAATTCAGTAAATTATAGCAGCTCAAGCATTTCATCCATTGAGGATAGGGGTGGTCCCAGCAAACTGGGATCTAAAACAGTCAATACTTCTTCTTTTTCCGAGGAAATACAGCGAATCAAACTAGGGAAACAAAAATTGGCCAATCGGGTAAATCAATTAGGAGGGGCAAGCGGAGGAACCGACAATATAAGAATTGGCACCCGCAGCCAGGACAAAATAAAAAAAAAAACATGTTTCGCTAGATGTGAGGGAGGATATGAATCTAAAAGTGATTAATTTGTCGAATAGAACATTGAATGCTCATGAAATGTCTGTGTTACCAAGGGGTTTATCTTATTGCCCCAGTTCAAAATGTAATTTTACAGATATTGAAATTGATTTGTTTAAGTTTGCTAGAAAATAAAAATTAAAAAGTTTTTTTTTAACTTACGATAGATCTAAGTCTGTTAATTTGGAAAGTATACAGTCTGCAAACTCTCTTGCTCAAATTAGAGAAGTGAAAATGCTTTTATCTATAACAGAAAGTGATATCTATAATGAACAAGACATCATCTCTTTATTAAACATACCTGTGGATTATTCTTGCTCTAGTGATTTGCAACCGGCTTCTAAATTTACACCCCAAGGTACACAATTTGCAGCAATAGATGCTTTTGTTAATAATGTTATCTCACACTTACACAAATTGGAAGATCAATTGCTATCTGGTAAGAATAAAAGTAAAAAATGGACCACTTGTGGACCATTAACAGTTTAAACAAGCAGTTGCAATGCAATAGGTCTCGCATTTACGCGAGTTTAAGCTATTGGCATTGTAAATGACAATGCCTTTTATTTGTTTTAGAAACGAAAACGAAAACAAAAATAAAAGGCATTGTTATTTGCAATGTCAATAGCGGATACTCGCGTAATGCGAGACCTATTGCATTGCAAATGCTTGTTTTTCCCATTGCAGGTACCGGGGTGTATCGTTACGCATTGTATTATTTCTCCTTTGCCCAGCACAGGATTAAATCGTTACACAGTGCACTATTGTTTGTCTATTGCAACGTGTGTGATTCTATCATTGTAACCAGCCTAGCATGTTGAAAGCGGTGGTTGAGATTTGAACCTACCAGTCAGCCAGAAGAAATATTACCCTTTATTCTATTTTGGCTTATGTATCATGTGGTCTGATCGTATATATTTTTGTATAAAGTTTATACTTGTTTTTATCAAACTTGTGTGGAGTTCATTTGTGGTGTCACCAGAGGGCTGCTGTGGGCGTGGTTGCACATACAGAACACTATTGCCTTGGAGATAGGCCTGGCTGCTCGTGCCGAGCTACTGAGGGGGTGAGCAGGGCTATCTCAAACGGTGTCCTTACTTGGCCTAACGTTGAGTGGGGAGCCCCGGATCGCGCACTTAGTGACAGTAGTGCGGGACTGGGACTACGGCTTCCAACACACAGTGAATGGTGCATCTTCATAGGATGAAGAAAAGTGGAATCGCAACCTGTGGTAAGTTAATGTGGTAGAATGTGGGCTCTGTAATGGTCCTACATTTTTATCTCTTACATCATTGTATTTTTACCTGGTTTTCTCCCTTGGCTAAGATTGTTGATGTTTGTATTACATTCCATATTCTAAACGGTGTGTTGGGCAGTTGTAATCCTGCTGCAGAGGTGTTTGGATGCTCCAATAAATGAACACAACTTTTATCATAAATTTGTGTGCGCAGCTTCTTTTGATCCATGACACCACCTCGACATAGGGATGGGCATTATAAGGAAAGGTGCCAAACCAATTGCTCCCATGCTCAATTTACAGGGTAGGCAAGCCTGCTTTCCCAACGGCAGCATGTTCACGGTTTTATGAGTGAGCACCTCGGAAGATGATGGCAGACCAATTACCCAATTTAGGGTTACAAATTCACCAAAATTTCAATGATACATCCTCTTTGACAGGCCTCTGTGTAAACTATCGTATTTCCTGTCAAGGAACTGCGCGGAAGTGTCTCTGTGCGGGTCTGTGGCTGACCACCCTCTCCACATAAGTAAGGGTGGGCGTAGTTCGCGAAGTAGCACTTCGCGAAGCTACGCAAAGTGAAGTTCGCACTACGCGAGCTACGCGTAGCACTTCGCGAACTGCGAAGTAACATGTTCGCACTGTGCAAGATGTTGTTTTCAATGATTGCACAGTGCGGACAAGCAACCGGCACTGTGCAATCATTGAAAATGGCATCTTGCACAGTGCGAGCTGTAGTTTTCTGCTGCTCGAGTAGATTTTTACTCGAGCTGCAGCTTTCTCAACGCGAACTGGTAGTTTCTCATCGCGAGCGGTCGCGAACATACGCGACCCCTCGCAATGAGAAACCTGACCTTCTCGCGTTGGGAATCTCGCCGGGAGGTTTATTTTCCATGCTCGCGATCGCGAACAAGGAAAAAGTCTCGCCAGGATGTCATTTTGCTTGCTCGCGGTCGCCAACTTGACGTTGAGGACCGCGAGCAAGCAAAAAATGACCGCAGCACTACGCAACACTACGCTACGCGTGTTCGCACTGTGCTACGTGCAGTTCGCGTAGCGCGAAGTAGCGCGAACTTCGCAAACTACGCGAGCGTAGCGTAGTGCTTCGCCCAGGCCTACACATAAGGCAGACTGCTAATGTGGGTCTGTGAAATACATATTAGTTCTGGAAACCTAAGATGGTGGTGGAGTGGCACAGCAACAGGAAGTGGACGGAGTGAAGAGGGTGCAGAGCAGTGATGGCTCCTCCGCTATGGCAGAGGAGTGTAGCCCCACTTCTTTTAAGCAGTGCATAGTTGAAACATAAAATGATAATAACTTTGCATCATTATCATTTTATGCTTTGTGCTGCTTTGCAGGCGGGTGAGTGGGCGGGGCTGCCCTGCTCTCGGAGCAGGGTGGGGTTGGAGTGGTTTGCCTACTCCTAAGTATGCAATGACTGTTTGGTCGGCTCTCTCGGGCCGCCAAACAAGTCATGCGCACTTTCCCCGTTCTCCACGCATGCTGCATTACAGACTGTGTGGAGAACATGCCTACCCTTCGAGCCCCTGGCTGAGCTCCATGTCACAAGCGCTCAAACCACTCACAATTCTGCATTGCAGTGTTGTGATTGGCTTAGGGAAAGCAGCCTGGCTGCCTGAGTCCTGTTCCTGGAGTCGGAGGGAGTAGAGCAGGAGCAGAGATGCAGGACACGGGACCCGGTGGCAAGGAACGTTTATTTTTTTTATTCACCCCCATGTTACACCCCCACTGCACCCCCCCCGTGACCTCTACTGCGACACCCACCCCGTGACACCCCACAACCCCCCTCACCGGCCGCCACTGGTGCAGAGGGGAGGAGTCATGGGAAAGAGTTGGAAGTGGTCAGGGCTAGGAGGCAGGAGAGAAACCTGAGTTTGGAGACAGGGTGTAACATGATGGGAAGGGAAGTGCTGACACAGATGTTTCATTGGCAGCGGCTCCCACCATAAAGTAGGGTGAGACGTTGGTGGTGTTTCTTCCACCACACCATCATTTTGTTGGTGTATCCGTCAAACTCTAAATCAGCTCCCAAGTGTAGCTTTATCATGAATTGATGGAAAAAACATGATAATTTGTTGAACCAAATATGTTCATCCTTGAGGATTAAAAGTATAACTTGGGCTTTTAATGGTTTCATTACTTGGCAGGGCAGCCACTTGTCACCTCCACAATTTCATGTTCAAGTGAGGGGTCGTTTTATCCTTTCGTGTTTTGACTTTTTCTTTCATTTCAGTTAAGTTTTATGCAAAATGAGGCTTAGGAGATGAAAGCAAATTTGCTGCTCCTTCTGACACTTGAAAGCTCACAGCATGTGCTCATGGCAAACGAAGAAATAAACTAGCGATGAAAACAGAGCACTGGAATGCGTGTTTGTTCGAGTGTGATTGCCAGTGGTATGACCCTCGCAGGCTTTGAAGTAGATACTGGGTACTTTGTCATGAATTGCAGATAACTAGCAGACTCGGTAACGTCGTCCATGTTACTGTGGAGAGAAACTGTTTGCACTGGGAGTGCGCGCGCAGTAAAGCTCCTTGTTTTCCCATGAAACTCACAGCGGCAACATTTCAGCAAAAGGGCAGTTAATGTTACATCAAATGCCCTTTGATCTTCATGACCCCACACGAGTAGCATCACACAACTTTTTTTCGGAGGTGAATATTGTACAATGCTCCTTGAAACGTCGATGACATTACATGTTAATAGCAGCGAGTGATTGATCCGGAGCTGTCAAACACGGTGACTAAAACAGATCAATGTTAGAGCACTTACAACATGCTTGGACTAGGTCACACAATTATTTTCTTTTTTAAACACGAGGAGATGGGAGTGATCTGACCAGAATCACAGGATGTTGAGCCTAAGCCCAGATTCAAAACCGGTAGCCAGAAGTACGACCGTTTTTTTGTGGCTACAAACAAGAAATCGGCCGGTTTGCAACCGCAACAAGCTTTCGCCACGCGGCCGCGGCCACGAAAGTGAAAGTGATCGCGATTGCGATCGCGTGCTGTCGAGGAAAGACACATGGTGCTGCGCGCGTGCACGTTCACGTGCACTGAAGCTTTAGGCCACGGCAGCACTTTGAAAATCCCAACTATAAAATGTCTCTCCGAGCCAGCGCAAGCGCTGGGGCTCAGCGAGACCTAAAAATGACAACAAGATAGTTGTGAACTTCCTGGAGGTACCCAACGGCACATACGGAACTTATTTCGGTTCCGTCAAGTCATTTGCTTGTTCTGGCTCTGTTCGCCATATGTGCCGTTGGGTACCTCCAGGAAGTTCACAACACGCATTTATAAGGTACAGATACCACGGATCTGACTTCTCACTCAACTAGTGGATAACTTCCACTATATAAGGAGCCACAACGCGTCTCCTTTATTAAATTCAGTCCTGACGAAAGCCTTTAGACTTCCACAGAAGGCTGAAACATGTTGACCCTCGACATTTGAAAGTATGGTAGACCAGTAACTCGGTCGTCATCCCCACTCCAACTTTTAATTTCTCTTATCAATATTCTTCAAATAAAGATTGATCAGAAAAAACGATTTTGAGAATTTTAACACCACTATACCTGAGCACTATCACACCCTCTTTTTACATCAATTTTTATGCCTGGACGCTACTGTAAAACCAGTTGGTCTTCCTCCTGGCGGAGGTCAGCACACATACAAACAAAAGACCCTATGATGATGCTGTACTAGTACACTCAAGCGGTGACTCAGTACATACCACCATTTCTACCTGTGTACAGTTATGAGGGTTTTTTATGACGGAACCAAGACCAAAAAGACCCTGGCTACACAGGACAAGTGGTCCATTCTTTAATTGATTTTTTGCATTAATAATTGGAAGCCGAATGGATCACAGCTTCTTCTTCCCCCCCCATTGATTATATTGTAAGAATAAAAGTAGACATGTTAATAACTTAAGTAAGGATGAATGGATGACCATTAACAGTTTAAAAAATGACATCAAGATAGTAATTCGAGAGGCCGACAAGGGCGGCAACATTGTCATAATGAATAGGCAAGAATATTGTAATGAGATTAAACGACAACTGAATGACACAGAAACTTATCTTAAGCTTACTACTAACCCACTGAAAGAAGCTAGCAGCATAATTAATGACAGGTTGTACTCATGGAAAGAGCAGGGGTTGCTTGATGAGAAAGAGTTTAGATATCTGCAAGTTCCTAATTCTGTTGCGCCCTTTATTTATATCTTACCAAAGATACATACATTTATACAAGAGTACTAGCACACTCAAAATTAGATTCATGTGGTGCATTTGAACTTTTTAACGAGGAGATTCACCTTAAATTACTGAGCCCTGATGACGTCTTTTTATGACGAAACGCGTTGGCTGAATTAAGTATCGCAACATAGAATGATCTGATATATACAACAAAGCTGCAAGTCTTTAATTTGAAAAATTGAATGACCATTTCTAAGAAAAAACTTGATTCGAATTACAATAAAGAAGAATGGATCTACATTATGAACTATCTGCCTAATGACTTCTTTCGTTTTGAAGATTCGATTCTAATATAGACATTATTGTATTTAAATTGAGTTGCTCCTTCTTCTTGTAATTAAGTATTTGTAAGTGTGGGTGTTTAGCGGTAAACCACGAGAAGTGAGCACTTTTTTCCTTATTACTTAATCTTTTTTTAACATTTGAATACGCCTAGTGCGCTAGTGCCAGGAGCCCAACCGCTTGACTTCTGTTGTTAGTATTTGAGGGTGGAGTCGCACAGCCAGAGAGACTTTTTGGTAATTCAATATAAACTGGTTTATTAGTAAGTGTTGAAGATGGAGGATAATCGCGAGAAATTGGCGGCTGAGTTTTTTGCTCAAACAAAAAAATTTACTTCTGATGCTCAAAAGGACTCATCTAATGAGAGTTTAATAGCAAAATTCCTCAAATTAGAAAGACTTAAAAAGTTGAATTATCTAAATGGGGGGATGGCATCACCCTTAAAAACTATATGGATCAGAAAAGTGTACCCAGGGGTTTAAGGATCTTAATTTTTCCAACCTATGATGACCTGGACAACGACTTACTTAAAGAATGGGAGGATAATCTGCATTCTTCATCATTTTGCATGATGGGTATATTAATCAAGATTGCAGGAAGGAAGGTGGAGAAACTGAAGGGCCAGATAGCGGAACTGGAAAAAGAAATCAAAGATATGAATCTAGTTGAATTGACCAAAAAAACACTATGCTATACTAAAAGATGTGATTAATAAACATCAGATACAAATCAAGGAGAAAAAGTTGAGCAAAATAAGAAGAGACGAAAGAGATTACAACCAGGGAAGAGTGTTTACCTTTAGTACAGGCTTTGATGAAGTGTTAAAACCCAAAGTTAACGGGGGTGTAGAGAAAATAGGTGAATTAATTTCAGTCAATTATAGCAGCTCAAGCATTTCATCCATTAAGGATAGGGGTGGTCCCAGCACACTGGGATCTAAAACAGTCAATACTTCTTCTTTTTCCAAGGAAATACAGCAAATCAAACAAGGGAAACAAAAATTGGCCAATTGGGTAAATCAATCAGGAGGGGCAAGCGGAGGAACCGACAATATAAGAATTGGCACCCGCAGCCAGGAAAATAATTTAAAAAAAGAACTAGATGCGAGGGAGGATATGAATCTAAAAGTGATTAATTTGTCGAATAGAATATTGAATGCTCATGAAATTTCTGTGTTACAAAGGGGTTTATCTTTTTGCCCCAGTTCAAAATGTAATTTTACAGATATTGAAATTGATTTGTTTAAGTTTGCTAGAAAATAAAAATTAAAACGTTTTTTTTCAACTTACGATAGATCTAAGTCTGTTAATTTGGAAAGTATACAGTCTGCAAACTCTCTTGCTCAAATTAGAGAAGTGAAAATGCTTTTATCTATAACAGAAAGTGATATCTATAATGAACAAGACATCATCTCTTTATTAAACATACCTGTGGATTATTCTTGCTCTAGTGGTTTGCAACCGGCATCTAAATTTACACCCCAAGGTACACAATTTGCAGCAATAGATGCTTTTGTTAATAATGTTATCTCAGACTTACACAAATTGGAAGATCAATTGCTATCTGGTAAGAATAACACTAGACAAGTTAATAACTTAAGTAAGGATGAATGGATGGCCATTAACAGTTTAAAAAATGAGATCAATATAGTAATTCGAGAGGCCGACAAGGGCGGCATCATTGTCATAATGAATAGGCAAGAATATTGTAATGAAATTAAATGACAACTGAATGACACAGAAACCTATTTTAAGCTTACTACTAACCCACTGAGAGAAGCTAGCAGCCTAATTAATGAAAGGTTGTACTCATGGAAAGATCAGGGGTTGCTTGATGAGAAAGAGTTTAGATATCTGCAAGTTGCTAATCCTGTTGCGCCCTTTATTTATATCTTACCACAGATACATAAATCTATACAAGAGTACTAGCACACTCAAAATTAGATTCATGCGGTGCATTTGAACTTTTTAACGAGGAGATTCACCTTAAATTACTAAGCCCTGATGACGTCTTTTTAAGATGAAACGCGTTGGCTGAATTAAGTATCGCAACAAAGAAAGATCTGATATATACAACAAAGCTGCAAGTCTTTAATTTGAAAAATCGAATGAGCATTTCTAAGAAAAAACTTGATTCGAATTACAAAATCGATTTGTTTAAGTTTGCTAGAAAATTAAAATTAAAAAGTTTTTTTTCAATTTACGATAGATCTAAGTCTGTTGATTTGGAAATTATACAGTCTGCAAACTCTCTTGCTCACATTAGAGATGTGAAAATGCTTTTATTTATAACAGAAGGTGAAATCTATAATGAACAAGACATCATCTCTTTATTAAACATACCTGTGGATTATTCTTGCTCTAGTGGTTTGCAACCGGCGTCTAAATTTACACCCCAAGGTACACAATTTGCAGCAATAGATGCTTTTGTTAATAATGTTATCTCAGACTTACACAAATTGGAAGATCAATGGCTATCGGGTAAGAATAAAAGTAGACATGTTAATAACTTAAGTAAGGATGAATGGATGGCCATTAACTTTAATTTGAAAAATCGAATGACCATTTCTAAGAAAAAACTTGATTCGAATTACAATAAAGAAGAATGGATCTACATTATGAACTATCTGCCTAATGACTTCTTTCGTTTTGAAGATTTGATTCTAATATAGACATTATTGTATTTAAATTGAGTTGCTCCTTCTTGTAATTAAGTATTTGTTAGTGTGGGTGTTTAGCGGTAAACCACGAGAAGTGAGCACTTTTTTCCTTATTACTTAATCTTTTTTTAACATTTGAATACGCCTAGTGCACTAGTGCCAGGAGCCCAACCGCTTGACTTCTGTTGTTAGTATTTGAGGGTGGGGTCGCACAGCCAGAGAGACTTTTTGGTAATTCAATATAAACTGGTTCATTAGTAAGTGTTGAAGATGGAGGATAATCGCAAGAAAATGGCGGCTGAGTTTTTTGCTCAAACAAAAAAATTTACTTCTGATGCTCAAAAGGACTCATCTAATTAGAGTTTAATAGCGGAACTGGAAAAAGAAATCAAAGATATGGATCTAGTTGAATTGACCAAAAAAACACTATGCTATACTAAAAGATGTGATTAATAAACATCAGATACAAATCAAGGAGAAAAAGTTGAGCAAAATAAGAAGAGACGAAAGAGATTACAACCAGGGAAGATTGCTTACTTTTAGTACAGGCTTTGATGAAGTGTTAAAACCCAAAGTTACCGGGGGTGTAGAGAAAATAGATGAAATAAGTTCAGTAAATTATAGCAGCTCAAGCATTTCATCCATTGAGGATAGGGGTGGTCCCAGCACACTGGGATCTAAAACAGTCAATACTTCTTCTTTTTCCGAGGAAATACAGCGAATCAAACGAGGGAAACAAAAATTGGCCAATCGGGTAAATCAATCAGGAGGGGCAAGCGGAGGAACCGACAATATAAGAATTGGCACCTGCAGCCAGGACAAAATAAAAAAAAAGAACATGTTTCGCTAGATGCGAGGGAGGATATGAATCTAAAAGTGATTAATTTGTGGAATAGAACATTGAATGCTCATGAAATTTCTGTGTTACAAAGGGTTTATCTTTTTGCCCCAGTTCAAAATGTAATTTTACAGATATTGAAATTGATTTGTTTAAGTTTGCTAGAAAATAAAAATTGAAAATTTTTTTTTTCAACTTACGATAGATCTAAGTCTGTTAATTTGGAAAGTATACAGTCTGCAAACTCTCTTGCTCAAATTAGAGAAGTGAAAATGCTTTTATCTATAACAGAAAGGGATATCTATAATGAACAAGACATCATCTCTTTATTAAACATACCTGTGGATTATTCTTGCTCTAGTGGTTTGCAACTGGCGTCTAAATTTACACCCCAAGGTACACAATTTGCAGAAGTAGATGCTTTTGTTAATAATGTTATCTCAGACTTACACAAATTGGAAGATCAATTGCTATCTGGTAAGAATAAAAGTAAAAAATGGACCACTTGTCCTGTGTAGCCAGGGTCTTTTTGGTCTTGGTTCCGTCATAAAAACACCCTCATAACTGTACACAGGTGGAAATGGCGGTATGTACTGAGTCACCACTTGAGTGTACTAGTACAGCATCATCATAGGGTCTTTTGTTTGTATGTGTGCTGACCTCCGCCAGGAGGAAGACCAACTGGTTTTACAGTAGTGACCAGGCATAAAAATTGAAGTAAAAAGAGGGTGTGATAGTGCTCAGGTATAGTGGGGTTAAAATTCTCAAAATCGTTTTTTCTGATGAATCTTTATTTGAAGAATATTGATAAGAGAAACTAAAAGTTGGAGTGCGGATGAAGACCGAGTTACTGGTTTACCGTACTTTCAAATGTCGAGGGTCAACATGTTGCAGCCTTCTGTGGAAGTCTAAAGGCTTTCGTCAGGACCGAATTTAATAAAGGAGACGCGTTGTGGCTCCTTATATAGTGGAAGTTATCCACTAGTTGAGTGAGAAGTCAGATCCGTGGTATCTGTACCTTATAAATGCGTGTTGTGAACTTCCTGGAGGTATCCAACGGCACATATGGCGAACAGAGCCAGAACAAGCAAATGACTTGACGGAACCGAAATAAGTTCCGTATGTGCCGTTGGGTACCACCAGGAAGTACACAACACGCATTTATAAGGTACAGATACCACGGATCTGACTTCTCACTCAACTAGTGGATAACTTCCACTATATAAGGAGCTACAACGCGTCTCCTTTATTAAATTCGGTCCTGACGAAAGCCTTTAGACTTCCACAGAAGGCTGAAACATGTTGACCCTCGACATTTGAAAGTACGGTAGACCAGTAACTCGGTCTTCATCCGCACTCCAACTTTTAATTTCTCTTATCAATATTCTTCGAATAAAGATTCATCAGAAAAAACGATTTTGAGAATTTTAACCCTACTATACCTGAGCACTATCATACCCTCTTTTTACCTAAATTTTTATGCCTGGACGCTACTGTAAAACCAGTTGGTCTTCCTCCTGGCGGAGGTCAGCACACATACAAACAAAAGACCCTATGATGATGCTGTACTAGTACACTCAAGCGGTGACTCAGTACATACCGCCATTTCCACCTGTGTACAGTTATGAGGGTTTTTTATGACGGAACCAAGACCAAAAAGACCCTGGCTACACAGGACAAGTGGTCCATTCTTGATTGATTTTTTGCATTAATAATTGGAAGCCGAATGGATCACAGCTTCTTCTCCCCCCCCCATTGATTATATTGTAAGAATAAAAGTAGACATGTTAATAACTTAAGTAAGGATGAATGGATGACCATTAACAGTTTAAAAAATGACATCAAGATAGTAATTCGAGAGGCCGACAAGGGCGGCAACATTGTCATAATGAATAGGCAAGAATATTGTAATGAGATTAAACGACAACTGAATGACACAGAAACTTATCTTAAGCTTACTACTAACCCACTGAAAGAAGCTAGCAGCCTAATTAATGAAAGGTTGTACTCATGGAAAGAGCAGGGGTTGCTTGATGAGAAAGAGTTTAGATATCTGCAAGTTCCTAATTCTGTTGCGCCCTTTATTTATATATTACCAAAGATACATACATTTATACAAGAGTACTAGCACACTCAAAATTAGATTAATTTGGTGCATTTGAACTTTTTAACGAGGAGATTCACCTTAAATTACTGAGCCCTGATGACGTCTTTTTAAGACGAAACGCGTTGGCTGAATTAAGTGTCTCAACAAAGAATGATCTGCTATATACAACAAAGCTGCAAGTCTTTAATTTGAAAAATCGAATGACCTTTTTTAAGAAAAAACTTGATTCGAATTACAATAAAGAAGAATGGATCTACATTATGAACTACCTGCCTAATGACTTCTTTTGTTTTGAAGATTTGATTCTAATGTAGACATTATTGTATTTAAATTGTGTTGCTCCTTCTTCTTGTGATTAAGTATTTGTTAGTGTGGGTGTTTAGCTGTAAACCACGAGAAGCGAGCACTTTTCTCCTTATTTCTTAATCTTTTTTTAACATTTGAATACGCCTAGTGTGCTAGTGCCGGGAGCCCTACCGCTTGAGTTCTGCTGTTAGTATTTGAGGGCGGAGTCGCACAGGCAGAGAGACTTTTTGGTAATGCAATATAAACTGGTTTATTAGTAGGTGTTGAAGATGGAGGATGATCGCGAGAAATTGGCGGCTGAGTTTTTTGCTCAAACTAAAAAACGTACTTCTGATGCTCAAAAGGACTCATCTAATGAGAGTTTAAGAGCAAAATTCCTCAAATTAAAAAGACTTAAAAAACTTGAATTATCTAAATGGTGGGATGGCATCGCCCTTAAAAACTATAGGGATCAGAAAAGAGTACCCAGGGGTTTAAGGATCTTAATTTTTCCAACCTATGATGACCTGGACGATGATTTACTTAAAGAATGGGAGGATAATCTGCATTCTTCATCATTTTGCATGATGGGTATACTAATCAAGAATGCAGAAAGGAAGGTGGAGAAACTGAAGGGCCACATAGCGGAACTGGTAAAATAAATCAAAGATATGAATCTAGTTGAATTGACCGAAAAAAACTATGCTATACTAAAAGATGTGATTAATAAACATCAGATACAAATCAAGGAGAAAAAGTTGAGAATAATAAGAAGAGACGAAAGAGATTACAACTAGGGAAGAGTGTTTACTTTTAGTACAGGCTTTGATGAAGTGTTAAAATCCAAAGTTACCGGGGGTGTAGAAAAAATAGATGAATTAAGTTCAGTCAATTATAGCAGCTCAAGCATTTCATCCATTGAGAATGGGGGTGGTCCCAGCACACTGGGATCTAAAACAGTCAATACTACTTCGTTTTCCGAGGAAATACAGCAAATCAAACAAGGGAAACAAAAATTGGCCAATCGGGTAAATCAATCAGGAAGGGCAAGCGGAGGCACCGACAATATAAGAATTGGCACCCGCAGCCAGGACAAAATAAAAAAATACAACATGTTTCGCTAGATGCGAGGGAGGATATGAATCTAAAAGTGATTAATTTGTCGAATGGAACATTGAATGATCATGAAATTTCCATGTTACTAAGGGATTTATCTTTTTGTCCCAGTTCAAAATGTAATTTTACAGATATTGAAATTGATTTGTTTACGTTTGCTAGAAAATAAAAATTAAAAAGTTTTTTTTCAACTTACGATAGATCTAAGTCTGTTAATTTGGAAAGTATACAGTCTGCAACCTCTCTTGCTCACATTAGAGATGTGCAAATGCTTTTATCTATAACAGAAGGAGATACCTATAATGAACAAGACATCATCTCTTTATTAAACATACCTGTGGATTATTCTTGCTCTAGTGGTTCGCAACCGGCGTCTAAATTTACACCCCATGGTACACAATTTGCAGCAATAGATGCTTTTGTTAATAATGTTATCTCAGACTTAAACAAATTGGAAGATCAATTTCTATCTGGTAAGAATAAAAGTAGACATTTTAATAACGTAAGTAAGGATGAATGGATGACCATTAACAGCTTAAAAATGACATCAATATAGTCATTTGAGAGGCCGACAAGGGCGGCAACATTGTCATAATGAATAGGAAGAATATTGTAATGAGATTAAATGACAACTGACTGACACAGAAACTTATCTTAAGCTTACTACTAACCCACTGAAAGAAGCTAGCAGCCTAATTAATGAAAGGATGTACTCATGGAGGAGCAGGGGTTGCTTGATGAGAAAGAGTTTAGATATCAGCAAGTTGCTAATCCTGTTGCGCCCTTTATTTATATCTTACCAAAGATACATAAATCTATACAAGAGTACTAGCACACTCAAAATTAGATTCATGCGGTGCATTTGAACTTTTTAACAAGGAGATTCACCTTAAATTACTAAGCCCTGATGACGTCTTTTTAAGACGAAACGCGTTGGCTGAATTAAGTATCGCAACATAGAATGATCTGATATATACAACAAAGCTGCAAGTCTTTAATTTGAAAAATCGAATGACCATTTCTAAGAAAAAACTTGATTCGAATTACAATAAAGAAGAATGGATCGACATTATGAACTATCTGCCTAATGACTTCTTTCGTTTTGAAGATTCGATTCTAATATAGACATTATTGTATTTAAATTGAGTTGCTCCTTCTTCTTGTAATTAAGTATTTGTAAGTGTGGGTGTTTAGCGGTAAACCACGAGAAGTGAGCACTTTTTTTCCTTATTACTTATTCTTTTTTTAACATTTGAATATGCCTTGTGCGCTAGTGCCAGGAGCCCAACCACTTGATTTCTGTTGTTAGTATTTGAGGGTGGAGTCACACAGCCAGAGAGACTTTTTGGTAATTCAATATAAACTGGTTTATTAGTAAGTGTTGAAGATGGAGGATAATTGCAAGAAAATGGCGGCTGAGTTTTTCGCTCAAACAAAAAAATGTACTTCTGATGCTCAAAAGGACTCATCTAATGAGAGTTTAATAGCAAAATTCCTCAAATTAGAAAGACTTAAAAAACTTGAATTATCTAAATGGAGGGATGGCATCACCCTTAAAAACTATATGGATCAGAAAAGAGTACCCAGGGGTTTAAGGATCTTAATTTTTCCAACCTATGATGACCTGGACAATGACTTACTTAAAGAATGGGAGGATTATCTGCATTCTTCATCATTTTGCATGATGGGTATATTAATCAAGAATGCAGGAAGGAAGGTGGAGAAACTGAAGGGCCAGATAGCGGAACTGGAAAAAGAAATCAAAGATATGAATCTAGTTGAATTGACCAAAAAAACACTATGCTATACTAAAAGATGTGATTAATAAACATCAGATACAAATCAAGGAGAAAAAGTTGAGAATAATAAGAAGAGACGAAAGAGATTACAACTAGGGAAGAGTGTTTACTTTTAGTACAGGCTTTGATGAAGTGTTAAAACCCAAAGTTACCGGGGGTGTAGAGAAAATAGATGAATTAAGTTCAGTCAATTATAGCAGCTCAAGCATTTCATCCACTGAGGATAGGGGTGGTCCCTGCACACTGGGATCTAAAACAGTCAATACTTCTTTTTCCGAGGAAATACAGCGAATCAAACGAGGGAAACAAAAATTGTCCAATCGGGTAAATCAATCAGGAGGGGCAAGCGGAGGAACCGACAATATAAGAATTGGCACCCGCAGCCAGGACAAAATAAAAAAAAAGAACATGTTTCGCTAGATGCGAGGGAGGATATGAATCTAAAAGTGATTAATTTGTCGAATAGAACATTGAATGCTCATGAAATTTTTGTGTTACAAAGGGGTTTATCTTTTTGGCCCAGTTCAAAATGTAATTTTACAGATATTGAAATTGATTTGTTTAAGTTTGCTAGAAAATAAAAATTAAAAAGTTTTTTTTCAACTTACGATAGATCTAAGTCTGTTAATTTGGAAAGTATACAGTCTGCAACCTCTCTTGCTCACATTAGAGATGTGAAAATGCTTTTATCTATAACAGAAGGAGATACCTATAATGAACAAGACATCATCTCTTTATTAAACATACCTGTGGATTATTCTTGCTCATAAATAGATACATAAATCTATACAAGAGTACTAGCACACTCAAAATTAGATTCATGCGGTGTATTTGAACTTTTTAACGAGGAGATTCACCTTATATTACTAAGCCCTGATGACGTCTTTTTAAGACGAAACGCGTTGGCTGAATTAAGTATCGCAACAAAGAATAATCTGATATATACAACAAAGCTGCAAGTCTTTAATTTGAAAAATCGAATGACCATTTCTAAGAAAAAACTTGATTCGAATTACAATAAAGAAGAGTCGATCTACATTATGAACTATCTGCCTAATGACTTCTTCCGTTTTGAAGATTTGATTCTAATATAGACATTATTGTATTTAAATTGAGTTGCTCCTTCTTCTTGTAATTAAGTATTTGTTATTGTGGGTGTTTAGCGGTAAACCACGAGAAGTGAGCACTTTTTTCCTTATTACTTAATCTTTTTTTAACATTTGAATATGCCTAGTGCGCTAGTGCCGGGAGCCCTACTGCTTGAGTTCTGTTGTTTGATTATGTAAGTATGTGATACATACATATCATTTTACTAAAATTCAAACGTCTTGACCTGAAAAAAGAAGTCTGGTAAATACAAATGGGGCCCTGCCCTATCAAATAATAACACAGTCCTCGGCACTGTGTAAAGAAAGATGACTCATTCAGGAGCAAACAGGATGTTCTGGAGAGACCATGTCCATTTAATATTTGAAGGGGGTGGTACCTTGTTTATAAAAAAAAAAGGGAAGTGCTTGAAAGGGGTGCCTGGAGTGAAGTAGGGCCTCACAACTACATTAGTAAGTGGACGAGGAATGGGGACTAGGAGGTAATGTATTTGGCCCAGTGTGACCACCTTCCAGCACGTCACCTGTTGCACCCCAGCCCAGCTGGCCACAATCCCACTCTTTTTGTTACTGCCTCTGTCAGCAGAACAATTACATTTTCAAAATTCTGACTCTGAGAAATGGAGAATTCATGGCCTCCAATCCAAACTCAAAAAGGGGTATTGTGTGACCATGGGCAACTCTATTCACAGTCTCTTCTGTGTTGCCAAAAAGTGCCATATAAAGATGGCCTGCACCTATGGCAATAAAACAGCACTGAGTTTGCATAGCACTGTCTTAGACTATTGAGTGCTGTAATTAAATTGCTCTTTTTAGCCTAAACAATTCTATGTCACAACATACACATATAACGCTGCCTATTTTGGCGAAGGTAGAGAACCTGATTCTACCCTAACAGATTCACGCTTGAAGAGAGGCCCTGCAGTAGACTCTTTAACCCACTGCATCTTATAGTGTTTGCTCCATGAATTCTGGTTCACAGGGCAGTCGTGAGTTAGATGGCACCTGCAAAACTACATCCTTTTTAGATTCTTAGTTATTTGCCGAGCAGAGATGTTGGCCATTTTTTATTGTTTCATGCATTTGATTAGTGGAGTGAGGGTGTCACACCTCCTCTGGATTCACACATGGTGTTTGCCTACTGTTGGGTGCTTTTGTTCACTTGGACCTGGAGCAAGGATGTTCTGTGTGGAGGGGGAAGCTTCAGTGACCAGCTGAGAATCTTCAGCCAGAGACCAATACGAACTTGCTATGTTTATGTTATGGTTGCATGCACCCTTCTATGTTGTGTTAGCCCATGCTAAGTTATATTAGGCTTCCTTTTGTAAGTCTATACAATGCTCTGTAATACTATTCTGCAATGCCCTGTCATTGTGTAGTATAATATGCTTTCTTATGTTTGACTGCTATGTTCTACTGCGTTTTGGTATTTACGAATGCCATGTTATGCTATGCTTTGCTACTGCTTTGTCATGCAAGAATGTTTTGCTGTGCTATTTTCTTCTAGGCTTTTAATATGCGAACCTATGTTATGTTACGCTATGGTCTCTTTTAAAGCACACAAATGCCCTAGGGGTTTCCAAACATCCTGGAACATGATTTTAGGAATGTCAGTCAGTGTTTTTAATGCTGCTCACAAAGCCATATAAAAAACTTCATAGTTTAGTTTTCCTTGTCTCAGTTTGAATGAGAAGCAGCTAGACCTCTTCTTTCATCGCCCAGAAGCAGCTAGTTTGGAAGAGTTGTCTACTGCCTACATCTGTAGGGGCCAACAAGGTCGCCCTACTCAAACGTGCTCTTCTAATATCTAGAAGACTATGGCCCTATCTAACCATCTTCTTCTAAGGTCTTGAAATCTAAGGAACTACCAAACTATGTTCTTCAAGGTCTTGCAATCTAAGCTCTTCCTAATTGTAATCTTTTAAGATCTTAAAATCTAAGGTACTATCTAGCCATTCTCTGCCAAGGTCTTGAAATGAAAGATTCTATCCAGCTATGCTCTTCTATTTATTTATTTCTGTTTCTTGATGTAGCTCACAACTCACTTCCGGAGGAGTATCTCAGCGCTATGCTAATCAGAAAAGCTAAGACTTTCTAAAAAAAACAAGTTTTTATCATCTTTTCAAAGTTTGTCAAATATGGGCAGGTACGAAGATGAAGTTTATTCCAGTGGTATGGAGCAATGCCTGAAAAAGATCTACCTCCAAACTTGAGGTGCTAATGCATGGGGTCACCAAGAAAGCTTTATTTGAGCACCTTAGCTGTCTGGGGAGGTTCTGATAGTGACTAAGGGGCCGATTACGATGTCGTGCGGAAAGTCTCCGACTGACAGTCGGATTCCCCTAGACCGTGTCAAAACCCATCCGCCTGACTCGGTCGGAATCCAATCCGCCTACCGATTATAATGTACGCGATCGTAAGGTAAACTGTTCAGTCATTCCGAATTGGTTTCGAACGGCTCTCGGAGTATCCGTGTCGGTCGGTGCCGAATCGTACAGCTCTCCGGACAGCGTTTCCAACAGAGCGATTACGGTGTCGGATTCCAATAGTCTTTGCGTCTTGGACTGTCTGACACGAAAAGGCTGTTGTAAACTGACTTTGGGGCCCCTGGCAGGCTCCTCTTCATCCTGACGCCTCCGGTTGGGGGCCGTGGGGGTACCCAAGAGACCCCATGTAAAACAATGCACTGTGTGGCAGCCACCATGGGGTGCCTGTGACAGGGTGCAAGGTTTTCTGCAAACACCCCTTTTCCCTATGGAAGCCAGTGTTGTTGGTCGGAACACGGGCTCCCATTGAAGTCAAGGGGAGTCCGACTGAACGTGTTCGGTCACATCGTAATCGGTCATGCAGAACCGCCGATCGCGAGTTGGCCGGAAACAATTCCGAAATAGGAGTCGGGCAGAAAGTTTCCACACAACATCGGAATCGGCCCCTAAGTCGTGATTACAGATAGACGAGACGGGCCTTATAGAGTGCCTTGTGTGTCAGACAGCAGAGTTTAAAGACGACCCGATTTCTGATAGGCAACCAGTGAAGTTTTCGTAAGATAGGGGTAGAAGACGACTGTGCAGGTATATTGGAGCTACGTTGTGCAGCTGTGTTCTGTACTGCCTGCACCTTGGTCAACAGTATGCCATTTACTGCTACCAGTAAACCATTCCCATAGTCCAGGCGACTGGTTATGAGAGCCTGGATAAGGATATTTCTGGAAGTGTCTAGGAGCCAAGGATTTTTTTTTTCAGTAGCTTCATAGTGGCAAAACAGTTGTCACGTGTACCATTGACTTGATAGTACATGGACAGTGAATGATCTATTTTCACTTTTAGGTGCAGGGGCTGGTGGTCTTGAAGTCTAAGCTCCTGCTTAATCATGCTGTTATTAGATCCAAAAGTCTCAAATTCTTCTTTACCATTCTCTTGTAAGGTCTTGAAGTCTACGACAGTAGTTCTTAACCTTTTGTCTTCCATGAACCTCCAAAGAATCACTAGTTGAAGCCGAGGACCCCAGCCTAAACAATTTCTAGGATGTGAACCTAAAAAGATACAGAAAACTACAAACAAATAAACAAATTATGAAATATTTTCTTTAATTCACAAACAAAAACTGAAATTATCATTTTAATGGGAAGGTTGAAGCTTTTCAGAATTTGGGTTTATTGGTAAAAGAAAAAGAGGTAGGCTATGCTCCACCATGTCGCTTTGTATTTTTTGCCTTTAGTGCATCCTATCTTTTTGTCAGAGCATGCTAGTACTTCAATTGATTATTAACTAATGGGGCAACCCAAAAAGGGCCCTAGGACCTGGGTGGCATATAGTACATATAACAATGTGCTCCTACTAGCAATGATTCAAAACAAAGTGCAATATTCATTTGCAACGTAGACGAGCGAGAAAAAACTTGGAACATATCACTCTTAAAGCTGTTTCAAATCATAAAGTAGAGTTTATATTTTCAAAATCATTTGCAACATATACATTTTTTTATTGAGTTCCTCTTATCATGGTTGCTCCAAAAGGAGTAGTGATCAGAAAGAGAACAGAAGTAGCCTCCAATTTCAAACTCTTTCACATTTACAGAGAATTTAGGATTTTTCAATTTAGCTAAGTTATGTGTATGTGCGCTTATCAATCTAAGGCCAGCATCAGCACTGGTGGCGGCCGGTGTGGCAATATTTGTTGACACCCCTACGAGCAGCTTCTTTTCCATGGATTATCTCACTTACCCCCTACAACAGTGCCCTTCATCTCTTCATAACCCTTTCTCATATATTTAATGATTTTTTTAAATATTTGCACTCCTCCTAACATAGGGTGTCAGAGCTCGTTACATCACGTACATACACACACATATTATAAAAAGATAACAAATCCAGTGTGTATATCAGTGCATAGGAAACGACTGCTACAGTGTGTATGAGTTGCATATCATCCATACTGTTAGGAATTGAAATTTTGGCGTTTCTTGGGGTTACTTTATAATGCAAAATTACTATTACTACACAAAAGAACCCTTTTTGGCAACCTCTCAATAAAAAAGGTTGAGAGGGAAAAACAATAAGTTTCTAAACCAATGCCTTGACCTTTGCATTCAGCTGTTTAATGCTGGTTACCGCGGTGTATTTCAGAGAATGTATTTTATGCAGTGAATGAAAGGATCTCTATGAAAAAATCATTAACAAACTTGGTTATCTATATGAAATACAAATCTGTGATTTGGATGCAAAACATTGTGCTTTGCAGCAGGCACATTTATCCTCTTTTTTGTGCTGAGTCAAAGCTTCCACTAGACCAGACAAAACGCAGATCGCTCCAGCAAGTATATTAATCACGACATTAACTTGACATTTTTATTATCGGTTGATAATTGCAATTCTAACTAATTACTACCCAGCCATGCTCTTGTTCCAAGCGAGTTGCAGCCTATTTTTTCCATACAGAATACTTTTACTTCCTTCTCCACCATTGATCAATGTTTCTTAAAATCACCATTCACTCGCCACAGTTTATCACTCCGGCTTCACGCGGGGCTCACGGGGCACGGCGGTTCTCATCCACAGACGTGTCCCGCTGTAGGTGACTAAAACTTGGGTGGACACAGCAGGCAGATACACGTTTTTAACGGGGACGCTATATGGAGAGCGAATTACCATCGGAAGCGTATATGCACCCCCGCCCATGAGTCAGTCGTTTGTAGACACTATAACTAGGGTATGGGGCGAGCTCCCCCCGGGATTGACGATTCTGGGTGGTGACTGGAATGAGACGATGGCAGCCGGCGATAGATGGCGCGCCGGAGAGGGGGCTCCGTCACCTACACACACCAAGCTATTTACACTGGCCCAGGCCCTGGGTTGGGTAGATGTTTGGCGAGCTCTACATCCCGGAGAAGATGGTTACACATATGCGTCCCACGTTCACCCCACAATGGCTCGCCTCGACTATGTCTTTCTGCCGGGCACACATGCTTCCCGGATCCGTTCATCAGCGATCCTCCCCAGAGGTCTCTCAGATCATTCCCCAGTACAGTTCACGTTGGCCCTCAACACACATAAACCTGATTTTCGCTGGAGGCTCTCTCCTTGGTCCCTAAAAGACCGGGACCATCAAAAACTAGTGACGGACACTCTCGCCGAATACTTTGAGCACAATGTAGGTACGGTTCAATCGGCTGGGGTGCTGTGGGAGGCGTGGAAGCCGGTGCGTCGTGGGGCCGATATAAGTTTCCGAGTGGCGGCGAAAACTAAGGCCCTCCAACAGATAAAGGAGTTAGAGGACAGTCAGGCGCAACTACAGCAGCGGGTGCATGCGGGGGAGGGGGCCGCGGTTCGACGCAACATGCTCGCTACCCAGCGGCGGTTACACTCCTTGCAAACTAACAGCGCGAAAGAGGCCTGGCTGGCGAAGCAACATCGTATCTATCAGTGGGGGGATAAATCGAGCCAAATGCTGCATCGGTTATGCCAGGCTCGGACAGCTCCGACACAGGTTCCGATGATACGGTCCCCAGACGGAACGCCCCATTCTGCCCCTGCGGTGGTCGCACAAGTGTTTGCCACATTCTACTCAGATTTATACGCGGCACGGGAAGTGATCGCCCAGCCTTTAATCAACGCCTTCTTTCGGGACATTCCTCCTCGCCAACTGTCTGACGAGGCACGGGACAAGCTGGAGGAGCCCATCACGTTAGATGAGCTTCGCGCGGCGCTGATGGCTACCCGCCCGGGTCGGGCCCCTGGACCGAACGGATTCCCCGGAGACTTCCTGCGGCCCCATGTGCCGACGCTAGGCCCCTATCTGCTCCAGGTTGTGCAGGAGGCCGAGGAGACTCAACTACTACCGCCTGATTGGCAACATGCAGAAATAGTCGTGTTTCTGAAGCCGGGCAGACCCCCTGAGGATCCGGGGTCGTATCGTCCCATATCATTGTTGAATTTTGAATCTAAACTATTGGGCAAGGTCTTGGCCGATCGTCTACGCACATATATAATAGAGCTGATCCACCCGGACCAATCAGGCTTTATGCCGCATCGGGCAACGAGGCATAATATCCGACGGTTGCTATCCGACGGTTGCATAATGCGATAGCAGAAGCCCATAAGCTGGGCTGCCCGGTCGCGGTACTGCTGGCCGATATAGACAAGGCGTTCGACTCCCTTAGTTGGGAATACCTTTTCCGCCTCCTAGAGGCAGTAAACTTTGGGCCCCGATTCCGGACGTATATCAAGCTCCTATACACGGGTCTCACGGCGTCGTTCCGGGTGGCTGGTCATCGGTCGGCCTCGTTCCCGCTCCTTCGTGGCACCCGCCAGGGATGCCCACTATCCCCACTGTTATTCGCGCTTGCTATAGAGCCGTTAGCCGAGTGGGTGAGGAGGGACGCAGTGATGCGTGGGCTGTCATGGACTCCAGACTACACAGACAAAATAGCCCTGTACGCGGATGACGTGCTGTTTTACATGGCTGACCCACGGGTCTCGGGGCCTAGGGTCCTTCAGATCCTCCGCATCTTCGGTGAGACGTCCGGTCTGTGCGCTAATCCCTCTAAATCTATTTTATTCCCGGTGTGCGGGGATCTGGGACACATGGCTTGGGCAAACCAGGTGACTATCGCTACCGATGGGTTTAAATACCTCGGGGTCTATGTGACCCGAGATCAAGCTACGGCGTGGGCCCGGAATATAGCCCCTCTTCTCCCGGCGGTGTGGGACGACACAACGATATGGTCACAATTACCCCTTTCCCTTTATGGCCGATCGGCGATCTTTAAGATGATTTCACTGCCCCGCAAGCTTTATCGCCTCCAGAATTACCCATACACGATCCCGCAGACGTGGTTCACGCAAGTAAACGCCCTGCTGAACGGGTTCTTCTGGCAAGGGGGCGCCGTACGGGTGGCCCTGGCGACATGTGTACAATCTACATACTGCGGGGGAATAGCTCCGGCGTATATGCGCGCCTATTACTGGGCATCCCAGCTGCTCGTGGTCAACGACTGGTGGTATGGGTCGCTCCAAGATCCGGCGTATGCGGTAGAGCGTTTGACTCTCCCTCACACACAGCTGCTACACTTACTATAGATTCCTCTTCAGTGGCCGGCCATCCTCCGGCATTCGGTACGGTGATTCAGATCTGGCGGCGCGTGGTGCGTATGATGGGCTGGTGGGGGAAACTTACCAAAATGACACCCTTATGGCGCGGCGCCTTCATCCGGCCGGTGGCAGCCCTGGAGGGATTCCGGGAGTGGGATACAATAGGAATCTCCACGTTGGGGGATGTCATGCGAGGGCCCACAATTAAATCCTTCCAACAACTACAAACCGAATTTGACCTACACAAATCCCAGTTCTACCGATTCTTACAGCTTCGACATGCGTTGATGCCGGCGGTGCGTTCACTGACGTCCCTGCCAGAATATCACCCCCTAGAGAGCCGCCTTTTGACGGGGGACCTCGGCCCTCATAAGCTCCGACAAATCTATCAAACCCTTACAACACGCGCGCAACACAATCTCCATAAGACACGTGAGCGTTGGCAGGCCGATCTCCCTGACCTTACAGATGATGATTGGGCGGAGGCACTGGCGAGCCCCCGCTATACTGCAGTTTCCACTAGACATCGCCTGATCCAATATAAATACCTACACAGGGTCTACTACACTAGAACGCGATTGTGGAAAATGGGGGTGATTCAATCCCCGATATGCTTACGTTGTGGCGCGACCGAAGGCACGTTCTTACATACAGTATGGCTCTGCGTAGTGATACAACCCTATTGGCGCAAGGTCCTTGGGTGTTTGGGGAGCGTTCTGGCCTGGGACCTCCCGTTCGAGCCAAGACTCACACTACTACATAGCACCGAGGACATTGGGGGGAACAGATATAAACAGCACTTACTGTTTCTGGGGCTCGTGTTGGCGAAGCGGGATATAGCGCAGAGCTGGAAGGAGACCTCCCCATCCCGCCTAGGCAAGTGGAAGAAAGCCATGGACCAATGTATGATGGCGGAGATTGCGGTCTTTGTGGCACGCGGCTGCCCCCGGAAACACGGGAGGATATGGGGGAAATGGGCCATATAGAGGGGTGTGGACCTGCCACAACTTACTCCAGATGATTCCGGGGATCCCATAGAACGCCTGTTGAGACAGGAGAGATAAATACAAGGTGTGGGGTGACTGTGTTCAAACATTTTAGGATAATAGTAACAATGCCGTCCCGGAAACGGATGGGACTGCGTGTTGACACGGAGTGGGTGGGGTGGGTGTGGGAGTCTGATGTTTGCAGACTTGGGGTTGGGGGCGGTAAATCAGCACAATGTGTATCCTGGGGGATGTACTTGCACCATACTCTCTGGATAACTGTGCTGGTTGTTTGTTTAACAAAATCAATAAAATATGTTGTTAAAAAAAAAATCACCATTCACTTGATAGAACACATGAAGTCTTGCCTCATTTAGTAGCTGTTGAGACTCTGCTGCATTTCATTCTGGGTGTTCCTACGGGGATATGTGCCAAAATATCCAGTGTAATGAGCTTGAGAGTTTGATATAACCGACTAAATGCGAGGTAATGGTCCCTCTTATAGAACTCACTCCCAAAAAACTGAGCTCAATGAGTATCTTCTCGGAACCACCAGAGGTTCTGACATTTATTTTGAGTAAGAGCTTTCAGTGTATCCCCAGCTGATTAGAAATTAAGCAGAAATACTATCCTTGGAGCACATCCTCTTCACAATATGTTTGATTGGCTGACTTGTGTTCTTCCTCTGCTCACTTTTAGGGAACTACTTTACTCTTTTTGGTTAAGCAATCCATGAGAGAGCATGTGTTTTCCAGCTCTCTCCCTTGTGTGCTTCATCCATACCCCTGCACTTCATGTAATTTGCTTTCTTGTTTTGTTTTCCTCCACCATAGCCCCATGATTTGTGTTATTATCTTGTGTACTTGTCCTCCTTGGCAATGCCAACAGTGCCCTCTCTGTGGAACATCGCCGTTCCCTGCTGATCAAGATCGACCCCAAGCTAGGGGAACTTCAGCCTTGGAGCCAGGGCTGATAGCGCAGAGTACCTTGTTCGCCGAACCTTTCGTCAAAGAACTATGAAATTTCATCCCAATGGTCTCAGCCATCGACAAGGCTCAATCTTCAATGAAGAAGATATTCCCTGGAAAGGTTTTTGGAGGGGCCGGAAGAGGCAGGGGTCGCTCCTCTGGCTGCCAGTCCCACCAAGGCCCTAACAGAGCCCAAGCAAAGAGGAGCAATAGATGACACAATGGCAGGCAGAGAACCTTCTATCCCTCCCGTGGCGGCGGTAGAGGGAAACATAACAGATCCCGAGGAACAGCCAACAACAGCAATGGATACAACGGTAAGCCCCGTTCTATCATCAGCTCTCCATTTGGGGGGGAGGTTGAGCCTATTCGCACACAAATGGGCAGAGATAACGGCAGACCAGTGGGTACTGGAGACCGTCCAAGGGTACCACACAGAGTTCTACAGAACCCAGGCACAGACAGTGAGACCCCACCCTCTGTCCTTTTCCACACAAGAGATGTCCCTGATAGACCAAGAGGTGCAGGACCTTCTGGCCAAGAATGCGATATGCTTCTCAGACCTTCACCCCAGAGGTTTCCTCAGCAATCTGTTTCTGGCCGAGAAGAGGGACTGGGGGATTTCACCCAATAATGAACCTCAGGTCCTTCAACGAGTGGCTGGTTTACCGCCATTTCAAGATGCAGGGTATTCACCTCCTCAGGGATCTGCTACTTCAAGACGACTGGTTAGCACGTCTAGATATCAAGGACGCCTACCTGATGGTCCCCATCTTCGTGCCACATTGCAAGTACGTCCAATTCAAATGGAGAGGGCAGATCTTCGAGTTCTGGGCTCTCCTGTTCGGTCTATCTTTAGCACTTGGTGCTTCACGAAGCTCCTCAAACCAGTAGTGGAATACCTCCAGACTCTGGACATCAGGTTAATCATCTACCTGGATGACATCCTGCTGATGGACCAATCACGGGACCTCCTAGTGGCCCACCTGAACACCACCATATCTCTCCTTGAAGACCTTGGGTTTGTCATAAACCAACAGGAGTCAGATCTGACGCCTCAACAGACCGTGATCTTTTTGGGATTCCATATAGATTCCAGTGCAATGCCCCTGAGCTTGCCGGGACAGAAAATAAACAAGATCAAGAAGGAACTTAACAAGGTTCTCAGCAGGGACAGAATTTTCCTGCGACAACCGGCCATGTTTGTTGGCTTATTATTGTCCTTGATACAAGCCATCTTCCTGGGATCACTAAACTACAGAGCCCTCCAGAGGCCGAAAGCAGCTCATCTTCGGAGGGGTCTTACGTATTCGGAGCTGGTGACCTTGACGTCAGAGGCCGGGATAGAGAAGCAGTTGTGGATAGACCACATGGAGGCGTTGAACAGGTGGGCAATCTTCAGCTCCCATCCAGACCTGGTGATAGAATCAGACTCCAGCTGTCTAGGGCGGGGAGCCAGACGTGGCTCGACCTCCATGGGAGGCAGGTGGACGGAGGAGGAACTGACCCTCCACATCAATTGTCTCGTGCTACTGGCGTGCTCGTTTGTTATTCAATCCCTCGTGAGGGACAAGATATCGTGCTGCGTACTCTTGAGGCTGGACAGCACAACGGCAGTGCAATATATCAATCGCTTAGGTGGTACTCATTCACGTGCTCTGGCGGAACTAGCCAAGGACCTCTGGCATTATTGCCTCCAACGGTTGATCTCGGTGACGGCAGAATACCTCCCAGGAGTGATGAATTTGGTGGCAGACTGGAACTCCAGGTACCTCAGGGACGCCAGCGACTGTAGACTCTGCCCGGGAGTATTTCAAGCTCTCATGTCACTCTGGATCCTTGGCATGTGGACCTCTTTGCCTCCAGATAGAACACCCAGCTTCCACGCTAAGTCATCTGTAGACCGGATCCGGGGGCGGAGTTGGTGGACGCCTTCCTGCAAGATTGGTCGACAGCTCAAGCCTATGCCTTCCCTCCATTCCTATTTATCCAGCAATGGTAGCTCAGGTCAGGCGTCAGCGGGCCTCTTTGGTGTTGATCACTCCGATCTGGCGCTCACAAGCATGGTTTCCTTCTCTTCTAGAGCTTGCATGGGCCGCGCCAGTATGCCTACCATCCTTTGCCGGGATCTTGATGGATACCCTGGGCCATTGAGATCCTCTAGTCCTTCAGGGCCACCTTCATCTAATGGCATTGCAGATTTCAGGCAATGCTGGCTACACGTCAGGCTTTCGCAGGGACCTGAATTCCTCATCCAACAGGCATGGGCCCCAGGAACTACCAAGAGGTGCAATTCGGCTTGGAGAAGATGGGTTCAGGTCAGCTATCTCAGTGGGCCATATTCCAGTGAACAATGTTCCAGTGGGTGAACACCCATTGGTAAGTAAATTCCTCAAGGGTATCAGGATGTCCAATCCCCGGAGTCTCGATACGCGGGCCTGTGGGACGTCAATCTGGTTCTGCGTTTACTGAAATCCTGGCAAGACAATCAGTACCTTTCTAGGAAGGAGATATCAGCGATGCTGGCAATGTTGCTCTGTCCCATTTCGTGTAAGAGAGCTTCGGATGTGCGAGCTCTAGACCTGTTAGCTAGAATTTTTACCACTGAGGGGGTCACCTTCAACATCTCCAGAAGAACAAAGACGAGCACCAGGTCGGTATCTTATCCAGCCTGTCCAGATAACCCCAAACTGAGTGTGGTCAGGTGCATTAAAAGATACAACGATATGACAATGGAGTTTCGGCCCCCCAGGAGAATGGCAACTCTTGATTGCCATCAAAAATCCTTACAAGGCTGTGTCCTCTCCGACCATTGCCAGATGGGTGAGATGGGTCATGGCAGAGGCCGGCATTGATATCACTGATTTTGGAGCTCATTCCACCAGGGGGGCTATGGCCTCCAAGGCTGCCCAGGTAGGGGGCAGAATCAAGGATATAATGAATGCGGCATATTGATGTTCAGACTCCACTCTCAAAAGGTTCTATTTTAAACCAATCTATGACGCAGCCACACTGGTGATAAGTAAGCTTTAAACATGCATAATCCTCACCTCTGGTCCTGACATAGAATGAAAAATTTCCAAGTTAACATGAAGGAAAGTTTCAATTCTTTTAAGAATGTGATGGCGAGGATTATCCCCCCTGGCATGTATCTCCATGCTACCCGCCCTTGGAGGAAAATGGGGACTAACTCTACCCTATGCTGAAACTTAGTGAACTGGATTCCGTGTCTAACAGGAAAGTATTTTGGATCTTACTCAATTTTAGTATACTGTTATGTGCTGTGGTGCCAAATACAGTTTTTTTTCTTTCTCCATGACAAACGTTGTGTAAAATGTTATTTGACAAGGGTAGTCAAACTCATACAAATAACAGACTAATGGTGTGTTTATTATAGTTACTTCTCCCCATATGGTCTGTTGCGTTGTGACCTGTTATACCATGGTTGGTGGATGATATGCTTACGTGGGAAGTAGTAATGTTTTCTCATATCCTCTTAGGTTCGGATTCAAAGGAGTAATGAGCTCCCGCATGCTTAACTTCTTTCAGTGAAGAAGATCTGCTTTATATAGACTCTCAGACTGTTACTTGATTCGGCTATGGGTGACCATGGTTACTCCCTGTGGTTCACGGGAGTTGTAGTATTGTTGCAGTGTTTTTACTTTTACCTTTGAACTTGCTGTGAATAAACAGTGAAGTAAAGAAATGTATATTCCTCGCCTCCGCGTCCTGAAAATAATTGAAACTTTCCTTCATGTTAATTAGGCCATTTTTCATTTTCCTGGTAGTGCAGATGCCAAGATGGCAGCCAAAGCACTTGAGGATGCAGCAAAATGAAATTAAAAGAAATTGCATGAGACTTAGAAATCACACTAAGACTTTAGTAGCGGCGGCTGTCTTGAAGGAGAAACACCAACAGTTGGAAACCACTTCCCAAACAAGGCTCATCGGGGATTTTTTGTTGTGGTAGGAGTTTTTTGGGGCCATTCAATCCTCTGGATATTTTCTTGAAGGATTATTTTCGAACTTTGTTTGCCCCTCGGGGTCTGGTTGGCCCTCCTGGAAATAACTAATGTCCTTTTACTCACTAATGTCCATAGGTAGGATTTAAATAGTTCTCATCAATCGTGTTGAGAAAGGATTGTTGTCTTCAGTTTTGAAATCTCGTTATTGCTTTCGCGAACTTTTGTAGGTATGTATAAAGCAAACTATTGATGTTTTATTTTTTTCTTTATGGGTTCCCTGCATGATAAGGGTAAGAGGGAATGCCACCAACGATATTTATATGTATCTACATTGAGTGATTATGTTGGGATATGACCTATTCTTTAGGAGTAGACTAATTTGAGTGGATGAGGCTCTCGTACACTTTTTAGCGTATCTTCACACAGACCTCAAAGCACAAGTTAGGATTGGGTCGGGTGGTGAAGTATCCGGACCCATAAAGATTGGCAGGGGGGTCAGACAGGGGTGCGTTTTAGCACCCCTGCTGTTTATTATTTATATTAATGGGATAGCAAAAGCATTAAAATTAGCGACTAAAGATGTGCCAATTATTCAGGGGCTTCCCTTACCAGTTTTATTATACGCAGATGATGCGGTCCTTATGGGCCGCACCCCAAATGCCCTCCGTCTGCTTGTGGAAAATTTTGTCCACCATATGGAGGGTTTAGATCTGCGTGTAAATTTTAAAAAGTCTTTTATAATGTCATGTGGGCCTGGGAAACGGAAACTTAACACCATTCACATTGGTCCTAATAAATTAGACTCTGTAAAATCCTTTACATACCTAGGGGTGGTTTTCGCTGCGAACGGCTCATGGAGTGGGCATTCTGCCCACGCCATGAGCAAGTTCTCGAAAGCCACCAACTCAATATTGAGTCTCCCAAGCCCAAAGAAACTAGGAGCTACTAGTGCTATTTTACATTTTTTTAGATTACAGTGCATTCCTGCCGCCACTTACGGGGCTGAGGTTTGGGGTCTGGGAAAAAATCCTGGCATTCAACGTGAAGAGAGCCGTTTTTGTAGGAAATTACTGGGTGCCCCAATCTCATCCTCCAAATTCATCTGCCACAAAGAGCTAAATCTTCCCTATATCTGTGAATTCATTAGATCCAGACCAGCTCTATTTTGGCTGAGAATTTGGAGGAACAATGCAGCCACTTTAACTCAAGATATAATAAAAGACTGCCTTAAATGTGACCACGGCTTATTGATTCCTTGGCTAGCCGGAGTCCTAAAAATATTAAGCGCCGTAAATAGAGGCGACCTCTTTTCTGACCCACTAGGAATTGAACCCAAAGATAAGGTAGAGGTCAAACAAGCACTTTATGCACTTTTCGACACAGAAAGAATGGAAAGGGAAATATCAAAACCCACTGTAGTAAGATATATGGAGAATGACATGTGCTCGCAACCATTCCCACTCTATCTTACCCTACCCATGTCTATCTGGGAGAGGTCTTTGCTACTCCGGTTAAGGGCAGGCTCTGTAAAATTTGTATTGGGTTTCCCTTTGGGTTACCATCGTTCGACAGAGTATAGTCTTTGCCCGTGTGACGGTATTAGCACACAGAATGAGTTGCATTTCCTATTCTTCTGTAAATTTTATTTAAAATATATATATTGGTTTTTAACACCCTATTTTAGAAAGCAGAGACCACTCTCTTTGGAGGAGTCCCGCTCAATGTTACTTTCTCTGGAGACAGATGAACTAATTTTCCGCACCAGCACTTTCTTAAGACTTATTACACGTGTACGTAAAATGATGGAAAATCCCTGATTTGTTGCTGTATCGGTTTTTAATTTTTATGAAACTGTATTGAAATATTGTAATAATGAATTGTTTTTTATATATGTACTTTTATGAATTTTATGAAATTCGAATAAAGGTCTTTTGATTGATTGATTGATTGATTTGATTGATTGAGTGGCACATAAGAGACATTAGCTGAGTTAGAGATGTTATTCCAACAGGTACGAAAAATCTCCTTTCAGAGATACTAAATAGCCCAGTACGTTATTTTTCTCAGATGTATTAAGAGATTTATATTACCTTCCTATAAAATAAGACTCAAACTTCATACTGGGTGTTCAAATAGTACTGGAAGATATTCCAAACCAGTTTTCCATGTCTCTTCCCATTCCCCTTTCCCTCATTGCATTTAAACCCTCAATGATGAGTTTTAGTGTTGACAACTAAACACAGAGGTCAGTTGAATCAGGCTTCTCTGTATTCATGGCGCGTCTGCTTAAGATGTGCCATGAGTAATTGATGTTTGTGACTGTTGCTCTCTCCATATTGTGCTTCCTTCTACCCTGCAATAAACCCACTACCTCTCTGTGGCTCTCTCCCTTATTTGCTTTCATCCTGCCAAACACCTCCCACTCCCCATGCTCCCTCCTGCTGTCTCCTGTATTTGCTTCTCCCCGCCTGCACTCTGTGTTGTAATCTTTTTTACCCGCTGCTTTGCAGCATCGACAAAAAGCATTGGCAACACCCACTGACTTTGCAGATTCGTGTTCTTGAGCTTTGCAGCAGAAACTGTGCCACCTTCTTGGTGACATCTGGTGCCAGGTCAAAAGAAACTCTACTGCCTCCTTTTTCTCAGACACTTATTCTGTTTGGTTGAGGCTGTCTTATTCAAGGCATGATCCTTGGAGCATTTTTTGCTTCAGATATTGAAGGTCACATATTGAAGAAAGATCAAGGTAGCAGACTGCTGTCAGAATTAGGCTCCACTATGTAGTATATTTAGATGTTGATAAAAGGTTTCCTGCCTTTGCTCTGTTTGTTCTTAGATATAACTGTAATCTGTGCCAGGACAGAGGATTGCTTTCTAATGAATTGGATTCAAATTCTAAATGTCATCTTTAAGATATTCATCGCCTTTGACCTATAAGCTAGTGATGTATGGCTACCATTTTGCCAATTTCATGGGAAGACAGAGCTCTCTCACCCTGAATCCTATGCCAACTCCTTCAGCCAACAGTTTATCAGTAGTTCAGACATGGTTTCCTCCCAAGCAATCTCTATCACTAGTTGGTACATGATTTCCTACCAAGCTGTTATCTACAAGTTTGCTCCATTTGAATGAATGAATGAAAGGTTTATAAAGCACGCATATGCCCATGGTTGTCTTGAAGCTAGCGAACTGTCTGGACTGGATTGGAACCCTGCAGGAACTATTAGTTTGTTAACAGACAGGTTTTGAGTAATTTCCTGAAGTGAGTCAGGTTAGACGAAGATTTTAAGTGTAGAGGTAATCTGTTCCATATTTTTGCGGTGGATAAGATACCTCCCCAAAGTGCCTTTTTAGATTTGGGTATCACTATATTCTTGGAGAATGTAGATCTGATATAGATTTAGTCAGAGGAAAGAGCAGTGAGACACCTCTGACTCTGTCCTGGATTAGAATAATGCCAGTTAGGGTGCCTAATACCCACATACCCCTAGGGGTGACTGTGCTGCTCTATACAAATGCTGATTGAATGAATAATACAGGCAGGCAAATTATCAATAGCAATATTTCCAGGCAGGAAATGGACTCTGGATTCCCAACCCTAGTAATACTTGAATTTCGTGATTCTTGAGTTGGCTGGCTACACCAACCTTGCTGCAGGCAGTGGGCAGACTGTATATCAAAGTGAGCTGAACTAAGATGGTTATGTGGCCTCCTCTCTAGGGATGTTCTTCAAGCTTGAAGACATCCCTCGGTGGCCAGGCGTCATGGGAGCCTTCACCGTGGGATCTTCCATGCCTCAATGATAAGGACTAGGTGTCTTTCCAATAATAAAAAGTTGTTTTAACCCTTTCGGTGCTCATGATGGAATGGTTCGTCATGAGCACCAGTGGTCCTGTGCACATGACAGAACCATTCCATCATATACACAGGCACACTAAATCCCTCTGCTGCAAACAGCAAAGGATTTTCCTTTTTTTTTGTTGGCCCTCGGGAGGTGGGGGAAGATCTTCCCCAACCTCTAGAGGCCTCTTTTTGATTTTCAATGTAATGACAATCGCGCACATGGTGCACTGACTTCATTACATTGAAAAATGAAACTGAAACTTAGTTTCAGTTTCATTGTTTCAGTGCTCATGGGGCTATCTCAGCACCCCGAGCACCGAAACACTTGGGAAAGGTATCGTTGAAAATGGGAGAATCTCCCCTTTCCATGGGTACCCTTCCCTTCCCTAGTGGATCTCTGTTTGGGAATCGCCCTATGAGGGTGATCCCCAAGTAGGGATCTACCCACTAGCCACCAGGGAGGTGGGAGCGGCCCCTTGGGTAAGGGCCTTGGCTCCCCCATTTTTATTTTGCCATAATCAGTCTTTCTGACCCCACCCCAGGGGCAGATTGGGGGCAGAAAGAACCCTAGACGCCAGTGATTATTATTTTATCGGCCAGGGGTGGGGCTGATCAGAATGGGCATGCCAATGCCCCCACCTTTCCCCCCCAAAAAGGCAAAAGACTTTCTGCCCCTCCCAGGAGGTAGATGGGGGCAAGAGCCCACTAGGCACCAGGGATTTTTTTTTCAACGTTCAGGATGGGGGCTGCCCAGAACAGGCATGTTAATGCCCCCACCCCACCCAAAAAATTCCACAGTGTTTTTGCCCCCTCTCCAGGAACCATATGGGGGCAGTAGCCTCTGATCTGCCCACCGGGGGCAGGCAGAAAGCACACTAGGCATCAGGGCAATATTTTTTTCATACCTAGGGGTGGAGGCTGCCAAGAATGGGCATGTCAATACCCCACCCCCAAAAAAATTGCCACTGTCTTTCTGCCCCCCCCAGGTGGCAGATAGGGCATAGCCCCTTATCTGCCCCTCCCCCCCCCCGGGTGTAGAAAGCCCACTAGGCACCATGGATTTTTTTCTCAAAGTTCGGGGTGGCGGCTGCCCAGAACAGGCATGTAAATTCCCCCACCCTCCCAAACAAATGCCACAGTCTTTCTGCCCCCCCCTCAGGAGGCAGTTGGGGGCAATAGCCCATGATCTGCCCCTCCCCCGGGGGGGGCAGAGGGCCCACTAGGCACCAGGGATCACGCTGGCCTTTTTGTACATAGAGATGGGGCTGCCCAGAATGAGCATACCAATGCCCCCACACCCTCAAAAAATAGCCACAGTCTTCATGTGCTTTTTTTTACTAAGTTTGAGGTTTGCAAGGGATTCTGGGTAACAGAAGGTGGTGAGAGCTACACAAGTCCCCCCCTCCTGAATTCCCCTGTGTGTCTAGTTTTAAGTTTAAAAAAATGTAAAGGCTGCTAGGTTTTCCTAGGTGCTGGTAGAGCTAGCGTTAAAAATCCACAGCTAGGCACTTTGCAAAAAAAAGGGTCAGTTTTCACTGTAAAAATGTGGTGTGTCCACGTGGCCTGTTTCCTGTTGCACGCACTAGGCCTACCCACACAAGTGAGGCACCATTTTTATCTGAAGACTTTGGGGAATGCGGGGTGGGGGGAATTTTGTGGATCCACACAGATTCCAGAACTTTCCATCATCGAAATGTGTGGAAAATGAGTTTTTTTTTAAACAAAGTTTGTGGTTTGCAAGGGATTTTGGGTAACTGAGTCTGGATTGAGCCACTCAAGTCACCCCATTTTGGATTCCTCTGGGTGTCTAGTTTTCAAAAATGTATAGGTTTTCTAGGTTTCCCTAGGTGCCGGCTGAGCCAGGTTTCAAAATCCAGAGCTAGGCACTTTGCAAAAAAAGGGTCTGATTTCAGTGTAAAAATGTGGTGTGTCCACGTTGCGTTTTGGGCCATTTCCTGTCGCAGGAACTAGGCCTACCCACACAAGTGAGCTACCATTTCTATTGGGAGACTTAGGGGAACACAGAATTGTAGAGCAACTGTAATTACCTATTGACTTTCTATTCATTTCTGCCTTTCAAATGTAAGACAATGTATGAAAAAGTCACTTTGAAAAGTGCCCTATAATTCACAAACTAGCATGGGTACACACAGTTTCGGAAATGTGCAAATAGCTACTGCTTCCAAACTCTATATTTTGTTCCCATTTCAGAAATACATAGGTGTTCTTGATACCTATTATTCACTCTTTACACTTTACTAAATGAATTGCTATGTACTCGGGACACAATGAAAAACCATTGCAAGACGCAGCTCAGTTATTGGCTCTGGGTTCCTTGGGTTCTTGGTGAACCTACAAGTCCTATATCTCCCCACAACCGGAAGGGTGCAGCAGATATAATGGTATATTGCTTTCAAACATCTGTCATACTTAGAAGAAGTTACAGGTGAAGTCGTTGGCACAAATGGCTGGTTTTTTTCAACTCATTTTCAACTTTTCTTACTTTCAACTGATAGTTTCTATTAAAAATCTTTGAAGGATCTACACAAAAGACCCCTTGATGAATTCAGAATTTTGTCTACTTTTTGGAAATGTATAGCTTTCCAGGATCCATTATTGCTTTCACACCCATTTCTACCACTAACTGGAAGGAGGTTGAAAGCACAAAAAGCAGCAAAAATAGGCTATGTCCCAGTAAAATGCCCAAACTGTGTAAAACATTTTGGTTTTCTAACAAAAGTCTGTCTCTGAAAGCTGGGAAGATGGTGATTTCATCACCACAAATCGTTTGTTGATACCTTTTGCAGGGAAAAACCAGATGCTTTCATCTGCAGCGCTTTTCCCCCCCAAAAAACAAAATTTAGCTGTATTTTGGCTTATTTCCTGGTCCCCTCCAAAGGAATCTACAAACCCTGGGTACCTTTAAAATTCTCATGATATTGGAAGAAAAGGACACAAATTTGGCGTGGATACCTTATGTGGACAAAACTTACAGGGGCCTAAGCGCAAACTACCCCAAATAGCCAAATAAGGCTTTGCGTGGTGGGAGAAGGCCCAGCAGGGGTTAAATTGTGTCTGCGGCCATCAACTTCCCCCTGCTTGATTTAGAGAATAACATCAGAGACTGATCTGGCCCTATTTACAGGGTTATCCCCAATCTTTTTGCTTCTTCCTCCTATTCTTTCCTGACTTGTTTTTGTTGGTTTTGAAACTCTCTGCACTTTACCACTGCTAATAAATGCTAAAGTGCATAAGCTCTCTATGTAAATTGTGAGCATGATTGGTTATCCATGATTGGCAAATTTGATTTACTGCGAAGTCCCTAGTAAAGTGCACTTAGTGTGCCAGGGCCTGTAAATCAAATGCTACTAGCGGGCCTGCAGCGCTGATTGTGCCACCCACATGAGTAGCTCTGAAAGGATAACTGCTGTGTCTGTGAGCCATTATTAACTGCCATGTCGACTTAGCAAGTGCACCCACTTGCGAGGCCCTAACCTTCCCTTTTCTTTCATGTAAGGCACCCCTATGGTAAGGCCAAGGTACCCCCTTGGGCAGGGTACAGTGTATGTGAAAGTAGGACCTGTAATGGTGTGTGTGACATACCCTGATAGTGAAATACGGCCAATTTTGTTTTTCAAGATTGAAAGGCTATCTTTCCCCATAGGATAGAATGGGAGTTTATTTATAACATCTTATAAATAAAACTTCCCATTGGGACAAGATAGAGAAATAAAGTTTAGGCTCTCTGAACTCAGAATTTAATAACACATCTTTTAGATGGTTTTTAAATTGTGTGTTTTAGAAAGTAGGCATTTTCTTGTTTAACCATTCTGTGTGCCTCTGTATGTCTGTGTATTGACTGCCTGGTGTTTGGAGTGACAGAGGCTGGGGATGTGCATTCACTGTAGATAGCCACTGGGGGGTTGAGGTGTGCCTGGCCCTTTGTGGATGACTCAGCGCTAGGCTGAATAGACACTAGCTGAATTTAGAGTAGTGGGAGGAGTTTTCCTTGCACCTGGATAGGGCCTGTCTCCCTTGGACAATGATGTCTCCACCCCCTGTGGTCATGCTGCACCTGTGAGGACAGAACTGGGTTCAGAGACCCCTGCACAAAGGGAACAAAGACTTTTTGGGGTATAAGTATTAGACCTATAACCCCTGAACTTTAGACTACTTCTGGAATCAAGAGGAACCTTTGTCAAGGAGAAGAGGTGGAGAAACTGAGGAGATGTACTGCCCCTTTGCTGTGTTCTGTCTGGGGTTGGCCTGTAGTAGCTGTTTCAGCCAAGGAAAGGAGAAGGACTTTGCTGTGTGATGTGTGCCCCTGCTTGAGGAAGATCTTCAAGGGCTTGAGTAGAGCTTGCCTCCTATTCTGAAGTCTTAGGGACACAAAGACTTCACCCCGTGCTCCCCTGAACTTCCTTGCTGGGAGTTCTCACCTGCCAAGAGGTGCCTGTGACTGTGCTGGACCTCTGGAGGTTGTTCCTGCTGTTGGGACCTGGAAAAGCAACAAAACTACAAGAAAATCGACGCATTGCTCTTCTTGTGGCTGTTTTCCCGAAGCAACACTGCTGTTCAAGAGAATCTCCAAGCATCACCGCACCGCCGCCGAAACCGACCCAGCGCCTGTCGCTGCTGCAAGAACCGACACATCAAGGTATCGCAGCTGAAGAAATCAATGCAGCGCCGCTCGATGCAGCCACATCGATCACCGACGCATTCTGGATTTCCAAGCATCGTACCTGTGCGGCAAGTTTTCCGGACGCATCACCCCCAGACCAGAGTCACCTTGGAGTCGAAGTATCACTTCCCCCTACAGACTGGACATGATGTATCACTTCTCGTGCATGCAGCAGAACTGTTGCATCGCCTCTCCATGGTTTCAGGAACTGACGCATCTCTTTGTGTTCTCTCCGCTTCCCATCTCTGCGGCTGTTTGGCCTTGTGAATTGTGTCGCAACTACAGGTACTTTGAGGGAAATAACGCATCCATCGTTTTCTATTGACCCAGTTGCTTGAAACCTTTTTAAAGTCATATTCTTATTACATGTATGTTGGATTTTTGTCGTTTTGGTCTTATTGAGTTTAGCTAAAGATACTTTATTTTTCTAAACTGGTGTGGTGTCCATTTGAGGTGTTATCACTGTATTACTGTGTCTTTTGAGTACAAATACTTTAAACATTGCCTTTGGGATAAGTCTGTCTGCTCGTGCCAAGCTACCCAGGGGGTGAGCAGGGGTTATTTAAAGTGTGTATCCCCTTACCCTGACTAGAAGCAAGAGTCCCTATTTGGACAAAGGTACCTACCTCTGCCAACTAGAGACCCCTATTTCTAACACCTCGAAATCGGATAAAGCTCCTGAAATCATGGACACTGGCAAAGACGTTTTTATGTGCCTCAAAATGAGACATGTACGGTCTCTTTCTTTGTTTAATAGTATTTGTCTATGCAGAAAGGTAAAAGTCTATTCACAGTTGTGAGCTCTTTCTCGAAGACCTCTATATGTTGCTAATTATGTTATTTTGAATAAGCCGGTCCTCTATTTTCTGAAAGAATAAAGTTTTGATGATGAGTGGATGGGTGTTTTCCAAACCCTGTGCAAACCCTGTTTGTGCAGGGGTCGGAATTCTGAGTTGTCTACAGTGCTTTAAATGGAAATATAGAAGTGCAGGTACTCAGTATTTAGAGTACCTGATTGCTCCTGAGAAGTGCCGGAACTCTCCCATGAAATGTATTGCATCTCGGCTGGGAAGTGCAGGTACTATCCTTTTCAAATTAAAGAAGTGCAGGTACTGAGTACCGGACAGTACCTGCCCATTTAAAGCACTGGTTGTCTGGTATGTACTGTATCAAGTAATTGATGACTAGGACGCGCGCTGAAGCCTGCTTTTCACACCGTGAGGGGAACGGTTGGCTGTTGGTACACTTGCCTTATTCCCTGATCTGTCCAGCACCAGTAACTCCGAAGCCGTGAGGGGAACGGCACTGCGTGGCAAACTACACTACCCAGAGGGCCTTGCGCTGTCAGCGCGTACGACGTCCGCCGAGGGGGGAAGCCCTCATAAGACCGGGGCGCCTCCCGCAGCGCGGGACGCGTGCTGAAGCCTGCTTTTCACACCGTGAGGGGAACGGTTGGCTGTTGGTACACTTGCCTTATTCCCTGATCTGTCCAGCACCAGTAACTCCGAAGCCGTGAGGGGAACGGCACTGCGTGGCAAACTACACTACCCAGAGGGCCTTGCGCTGTCAGCGCGTACGACGTCCGCCGAGGGGGGAAGCCCTCATAAGACCGGGGCGCCTCCCGCAGCGCGGGACGCGCGCTGAAGTCTGCTTTTCACACCGTGAGGGGAACGGTTGGCTGTTGGGACACTTGCCTTATTCCCTGATCTGTCACGCACCAGTAACTCCGAAGCCGTGAGGGGAACGGCACTGCGTGGCAAACTACACTACCCAGAGGGCCTTGCGCTGTCAGCGCGTATGACGTCCGCCGAGGGGGGAAGCCCTCATAAGACCGGGGCACCTCCCGCAGCGCGGGACGCGCGCTGAAGCCTGCTTTTCACACCGTGAGGGGAACGGTTGGCTGTTGTTACACTTGCCTTATTCCCTGATCTGTCCAGCACCAGTAACTCCGAAGCCGTGAGGGGAACGGCACTGCATGGCAAACTACACTACCCAGAGGGCCTTGCGCTGTCAGCGCGTACGACGTCCGCCGAGGGGGGAAGCCCTCATAAGACCGGTTCGCCTCCTGCAGCGCGGGACGCGCGCTGAAGCCTGCTTTTCACACCGTGAGGGGAACGGTTGGCTGTTGGTACACTTGCCTTATTCCCTGATCTGTCCAGCACCAGTAACTCCGAAGCCGTGAGGGGAACGGCACTGCGTGGCAAACTACACTACCCAGAGGGCCTTGCGCTGTCAGCGCGTACGACGTCCGCCGAGGGGGGAAGCCCTCATAAGACCGGGGCGCCTCCTGCAGCGCGGGACGCGCGCTGAAGCCTGCTTTTCACACCGTGAGGGGAACGGTTGGCTGTTGGTACACTTGCCTTATTCCCTGATCTGTCCAGCACCAGTAACTCCGAAGCCGTGAGGGGAACGGCACTGCGTGGCAAACTACACTACCCAGAGGGCCTTGCGCTGTCAGCGCGTACGACGTCCGCCGAGGGGGGAAGCCCTCATAAGACCGGGGCACCTCCAGCAGCGCAGGACGCGCGCGGGCAGCGCCCGGGCAAAGCCCGGGCCAAGGGCGGGCCCGTCCTTGCCCGTCACTGACAGGAGCAGACTGGACACGGCGACCCCCCTAACGATGCATCTCCTGCATATATCTTAAGGTACCATAGCCATCTCTCCCCTTGTAGGAGAGCCATTGCAAAATATATATTGTGGGAGTTATTTGGATTATTGGTCTCAATTGTCCTGCTCACTTCCTGCCTGACTTGTGAAGCCCACTGTGCCTAATCCTGTTATTGTGATCCATTGCCTTCATTATGCCAGCTAAAGATATCAAGGGTAGAGTGCTTAACGTCCACCGCACTGGAACTATGGACCAATTTATTACTAAGGTTAACTGTGTGATCGACCAAGAAATTACGTTGTTAGAACGCCGTGTCTCACAGGACCTTGAGGCAGCAAGAAGGTCCTCTATGGGCCATATTGCCAATGTGTGCTCCCCTGTACAACAAGCTTCTAAAGGTCTTGATACTCTACGCTTCGACACTGATTCTCCGACTCTGGATTTGCTTCCCAGCGGGACAGTTGCTGTTACTATGGAAGAACAATCAACGGTCTATGACTCACTGTTGACTTCCCCCTGTCCACTGCCGTTTGTTCATAGCACAATGCCGGAGCCAAGCACTAGGCAATTGCGCAAGAGGCATCCTGGGGCTGTCCCTAAAAATAAGCAAGGGTGTACCCCCATAAATGGTGGGAAGGGCAAGATGAGGAAAAAAAAGCAAAAACCTGTGAGCCATCCGAGAAATCCTAGAATGCCCCCCGCTCCTTCGGAGCAGCTCCCTTTGATTGCACTAGCAAACAAAGACGCACCCCCAGTTTATTCATCACCTGTTAGAATGGTGCGCCAAGAAGCTAGTGGGGGGGTCTAATGTAATAGACGGGGACGAGGGAAGGATCCCTGATCTATCTATTATTTACGATGCAATCAGGTCTCTCCTCCACCCTATAGAAGAAAGAATACATATGATCGAACTTCACCTACTTAGGATTGAACAAGGGCTTCGGGGTCATATTGATTCTGTAAATAACACTGACAAACTCGGGGCCTCTAAACTGTTGGATAATACCAGAGCAGAAAATGCCCCGGCTGCTCCTCATAACCAGCCAGCACTGCCTTCAAACAACCAGGTGTTAATTGCAACCAATAAACCCTCAGTAGTGCCTGATCATATACAACCTGCTCAGTCTAATACAACCCAGCCCAAACAGGATGCTAGGCCTCATACATCCCAGTCTCCAAGGGGAGCCAACATCCCAAATTTGCCTCCCGAAGTTTCCCCACTTGTTGTAATCCTAACAGGGGTCCCCGAATTGGGTAACACGAAGTTGAATCCCCCATAACTTTAAGAAACAGGGTTGTGCACTGGCTCAACAAAAATAGACCACTTCCATTGCACACAACCTGCAAGATACTCATGGTTAGGAGGGTGCCATGGGTTGGCCATTTGGCGAAAAATATAAGGGGGGATTGTATTTTAATCAACTTTGATGACCCCAAAATAGTTGATTACATTTGCAATTGGAGTCATCCTAACTCAGGTGCATCTATTTATGCCCTTCCTTTGACTTACTTCTATCCCCCTGGCCACTTTGCTATAAAACAGGATGGATGGACAACTGTCCATAGGAATGGGAGGGGACTGCCACAAGGGTGTTGGTCTAGACCCCCTCCTCACCTAGACCCTATTTTTACGCAAAACCGGTTTAGCAGTCTAGAGGCCGTCGATTGACTTAGGGACAGAGAAGGGGAATTAAGTAGTTCCCTGCCCTCCCTAGGTTGCTGTTTATCTGATAATACATCTATTTTACCAAGGGCAATTGGCGACCATAATAGTTTTACCACTAACAGGGAAGCACTATTAGGGGTTAGAACGAGTGCAACTTTCAGAAAACCCCATGTAGAACAAAACATCCCTGTGGCGGAGGCCATTGAAATACCCTTGAGGATATTAGCAGTAGAACAAGACATTCCTGAGGTAGGTGTTGTCAAATCGACAACTAGTCAAATTACATTTAAGAATGCTATATTACCAGAGGCAGGGCTTACAATCACGACCTGGAATATAGCCGGTCTCAGTGCGAAGTTGAATACCCCTTTTTGGAACGATTTCATTTTGCAAGGGTCCGACATCATATGTCTTCAAGAGACTTGGTATAAAGAGCCAATTTATGTGGAAGGTTATACATCCCATTGGGTATTGGCAGTGAACTCGGCAGTAGGAAGGGCGAAAGGCGGCCTTTTAATTCTAACATCAACCAAGCTAATTAAGTTCAAACTAAACACTTATCATGAGGTGGCCCCCTATGCCCAGTTATTACGCCTGGAGCATGTTACGGGCAAGGATTTAATTATAATTAATTATTACAATAATATCTTCGATGCACGCAGGGGTCCTATAGTATATGAAATTGGGAGAGAGATCGATAAGATGTTGGCCCTATCTGGGAGCCAACCGGTCCTCTTATGGGCAGGAGATTTTAATATTCAGGCCTGCCCATATGCAAAACACAGGACATGCGGTTTCTTAGGGGAACCAGACCTTAATGTTAGTATTCCATATATCCATTTTCCTCATAACGATTATGGAACTGCACTTAATAACTTGATAGCCAAACTGGACCTAGAACTACTTGACTGCTCCATGAAAAAGGGCAATATTAAATGCCCAACTTTCAAAGGTAGGGATGCCCACTCTAACATCGACCATATTCTTGTCTCCTGCAATACTGTGTATTCCGACTTATGGATAACAGAGCAAGCAGTAAGCGACCACAACAGTATCTCTGTAACATTACTGACCTGGGGGTACATACATTCAGACCCCAGCAGCTGTGTCAGAGATATAGTTGCAGTGAGACCTAATGGGGCAAGAATTAAGTGGGCCAATGTTAATTCTGTTGTACTTTTGAATGAGATCATAACTAAATGTACAACAGAAATTGATTATTGTTTAAGTAACGAGATAGTACCTGCCACACTGCTCTCTAAATTTTATAAAATCAACACTGTTATTGAGGGCTTATTGACAGGCAGGAGTAGGCCAACGAAAACTAGGCTAGTTGGCTGGTTTGACAATAATTGTACTCAGGCCCTGTCTAACTTAAAGGCCGTCTTGGCCGCCAAACCCAGGGATACCACACGCATCAAGGCTGAACGCCTTAATTACAAGATTTCCTTGGAAGTTCGGAAAAAAGAAATACAAGAGGAGTTATGGCATAAACTCAGTTTAGCGGCAGATACAAATAACATTAGATTATTTTGGGAGACCATTAACTGCCCCTTCCTAAAGAATGACAACATTCCTGAACTAACATCGCACGTAAACTGCAACGCCTGGATAGACCATTTTACTAATATTTTTAACCCAGATAGTCTGGTTTTAGATTTTGTAACGAATCACAATTCTGTATGGCTATCGTCACCTCTATCCATCAGCTTGGATGAGGTTTATTTGGGGCTGTCAAAGAGTAGCGAGGGTAAAGCCCCGGGTCCTGACGGTGTTCCCGTGGACCTGTATAAACAGGAGATGAACTTATGGGCACCAATCTTAACCCGCATTTTTAATGCTGCTATAGAAGGCAACCTTCCCTTGACCTGGGGACAATCTATAATTGTCCCCTTATTTAAAAAAGGATCCAGGTCAGAGGCACGTAACTATCGCCCGATCTCCCTCTTGGACTCATCAATTAAAATTCTGAGCAGAATCCTCCTAAACAGATTAGAAACATGGGCAGAGGATAATACCATTTTATCGCCAGTTCAGTATGGGTTCAGGAGGGGATTAGGTACAATGGAGCAGTGCCTGAACCTCGACCTCATCATAAATAAATATACTACGGTCAAAAAAGGGAACCTATTTTTATGTTTTGCTGACCTTAGCAGCGCTTTCGATTTGGTCGAACACTCAATCTTATGGCCTATATTATTGGAGATGGGTGCACCAAAAGATATCATACACTTTCTGGCTAGATTATATGAAAGGCTATCCAGTAAAGTACATTTTGGGTCTAACGGGGAATCTACACCTTTTTTTAGAGTGTCTAGAGGCATCAGACAAGGTTGTGTTTTAGCCCCCCTGTTATTCTCTTTATTTATCAACCAAATTGACACAATCCTTAGACAGGTCCCAGCCGATGCCCCTCGAGTAGATGGCGATCCAATCCCAATACTGTTGTATGCGGACGATGCCGTCCTCTTGTCATGAACACAAATCGGCCTCCAACGCTTGATTGACAGCTTCCTGCGGTTTATCGACAGCTAATCAATAAAGAAAAAACATTTGTAATGTCTTGTGGGAGGAAGATTGGGGTCAAAAGGACCTTTTACCTGGATGAGGCAAAAATTCAAACCATTAATAAATTCTGCTATCTTGGTGTTACATTCTCTGGTGATGGGAGATGGGACAATGAGTGCGAGAATGTGCACCTTAAAATGGTAAGGAATAACAATGGCGTATTTAGATTTGCCTCAAAGCTTGGGAATAGGAGAATCAAGGAAATGATTTTGATTTACAAAGCCAGATGTCTATCCTCCGCTTTGTATGGGGCTGGTGTATGGGGCCACCATACCCTTTGTGGTAACCGTATTCAACTTGACGAAAACTCATTTTTGAGACGTCTATTGTGTGCCCCTGCATCAGCCTCTACAGAGCTAATTCACAGAGAAGTGGGCCTAGATCATATCAAAGACCTTGTAGCTTTACGGCCACTAGCCTTATGGCGATCTATTTGGTCTAAAACCGAAACCATATTTACCCAAAAAGTAATCAGAGACTGCCTAAGGTTGGACCATTGTTTGCACATTCCTTGGCTCAGACATATTCATCACTGGTATAAGCTTCTTTTTAACCTGGACCCATTTTTAATGCCGGACGAAGCTGCCAGTATATCTAAATCAGAGCTTAAGGTGACCTTTCTATGCCATTCAAAAAAATCTTTTGTTTTTTATTGTGAAAATAATGCGAGTGAAGGTTTTCAGCCATACTTAACGGAAGTTTCAAGAAACTCTCACCGTTTTGTCCTTACTCGTTTAAGGTTTGGTATAGTACACCACCCTGTGTCTTTTCCTATTATTAGGCAGCACAGTAACACTCTATGCCCCTGCGACGACATATCCAAACAGAGTTGTTGTCATTTTATGCTGTTCTGTAAATTTTATAAATTTTTAAGAAGGCAATTTTTAAAACCTATCTTTTTAAAGTATAATGTTCGGTCTACTAGGATTGCGATGAAGTTAATGTTTACTTTGGGAAGTGCAGATATATGTTTTTATGTAGCTACTTATATTTTAAAATGTATGGCCGCTAGAAATTCTATTGTTATCTAATCACTCGGTATTCTAGCAAGTTGCATTTGCCACTTTGTCAAGTACAGTGATATTTGTACATGTTCCGACACGAGAACTGCCCCTTATATAGTGTATTTTGCACATCATCTAGCACCTTAGCAACTAGCATATGCTAATTTATTGAGTTCATCAGAGCCCTCTCTTCTTGTATTCATATCGACAATTCCAATATGTATTGGTATGTTAGAGGAGATTGCATCCTAGCTAGCATGTTTTGTGTACATTTAATGTATTTGGTCTATATTCCTTGTCCCTTTTATTGTTTTCTTGTATGATTGCTGTATGTTTTATATTTTATGTCTGCTATATGGTTGTGCAAACAAACCGAATAAAGCATTATGAACTGAACTCAACTGACTAGGTGCATTAAATACCTCGCGTTTTGTTGAATTTCAATAGGCCACACCTGCCAGAATTGAACAGGGTAAAACAGCACAGTATTTAATGTAACATTCTGGTTTGAGTGTAGTTCACAAAAAACTCTGAATAGGTGCTATTTATCATACCCAATAACTCAGATTTTTTCTGGTGTGATAAACAGCGCCTACTTTTCCGACACACTCATAATTGGGCTTATGTGTTACTTGACTTTCCTCAGACCTTAGCATGATCCTGAGTCACCCAGACCTTCTCGCCACCTGATATGATTGTACTTTTTATTACGGCAATATATTATTTTTCTTGGTTCCTCGCCCCATGTATGGTTTTTCACCAGATTACATATCTGTAAGGATCTCATTTACACTGGAGAGGTAAAGGGAAACTGGCCAAAAATCAGAGGACATCCTGGCCGGCCCACTCTCGGCCCCACTAACGGGTGGTGGGAAACCATCTAGTTTCTAATGCAGAAGCCAAGTCTGGGCCTGATTTAAGACAAACCTTCCTAGCACACCTGTCACTGCAGAAACACATTCTACAACCTAGGGGAGGGCTTCTGAAATGTTTTCTACCTGTGGCTCCCATGCAAGGCCTGGCGTTCTCGCGGGAAAAATAAATAATCACCTAATACCTCATGGATATTTGTTCTTTCTTTTACAGCAATAACCTTCTGCTTTGGGAGTTTATTTCTGGAAAACAAACAATGCCATGCTGTTCATCATTACTTGGGGGCCCACGCATCATTGCACTATCAAGGAGCTCTTTCAGTAAACATTTGCACAGTTAAAGTGGAAAACTCTAAATTTAGTGCCAGGTCCCAGCAGGGCTTATTGAGGCAGAGCCTCTGCCACCTGACGACCTCCCAGCAAGACCTAAATAACCCCCTAAAACTTACTGCAAGAGAACAGAGATGTTGGGGGAGAGGATGTGGCTTAACGGCTAGAGCAGCAGACCTTGAAGCTGGGGAACCAAGTTCGAGTCTGGCAGGAGGCTCACGCATCCTGTGATTCTGGGCAAATCCCTTAATCTCCCCGTGCCTAAAAATGAATGTCTTCGTCTGTAAACTGGTGCTCCTGTAAAGCGCTCTGATACCTTCGAGTTGAGTTCGTGCTATATAAAACTAAAAAAAAAAGAAAATACAAATAAAGGGGGGCAATGATATGGGCACCTCTGTGTGAGAACATGGTTGTAGCCTTTCTGAAGCCCAGATGTTACACAGACAATGCATACAAAATGTAAAAAATGAAGGCCTTTTATTGGCAAGACATTGATATATACTATTTTATTAGACACAAAAGAAGAATTACCAGTGTGTTATTCCGTGCAGAGATTTTTATTCCTGATTAGACAACATGGCTGCCACCTCCCTGTGCCAGCCCAGGTTCTGGCACCAACACTCATGACATTTGGAAAACAGTCAGAGAAGCACAGTTAAAGGCACAGTATCACAGTAATGCAGGGCAGGTTGTGGCCCATGGTTCGATGCCCCCAAGAACTAATCTCAAAGATGCTCCAACCAATCACCTACATCGTTTGTGTGGTTCAAAGCAAGTTCTGGACAGGTTTTAAGGCCAAACAATGACACATTTTTAGCACTTAAAACATCTTCCCAAATTCCATTTTAACAGCCAGAAATCTGCTCATCATAAGTTTTCTCCTGCGGATCGAGTGCATTTTAGAATGTTCGTGATTCACGATACCCAGAAGTAGCTACAGATACGCACGCAAATTGGTTTGCATCCACACTACTTTACTTATCCACAAGCTGCTGGTGTAGGGATAGTGGAACTACGCATGCGCACTCCTCTACACAGGGAAATATTTTCCTAGTGGAGAATCTCCTATTCTACTGATATGCCAAAAATTTGAGGTGGCTTGGTGTATTTTCTAACACAATGTATACAGTCGGTGACGTTTTGCTTTGCACCAGGCTTTGCATCTGCCAAAGGGAAGTCACGATTTACAAAGGAGATCTTGCGAGTTAGAAATTACCATCGGACTTGCAAAATGCCCTTTGCAACTGACTGAGATTCAAGAGGAGAACTCATGGGAAGAGCATACCAATCAGGAGGGGGAACTAATTGGAAGAGCATACCAAGCAGGAGGGTGAACTCATGGGAAGAGCATACCAAGCAGGAGGGTGAACTCATGGGAAGAGCATACCAAGCAGGAGGATGAACTCATGGGAAGGGCATACCATTGGTAACACGCGGGTGAATTCATGGGAAGAGCATACCAAGCAGGAGGGTGAACTCATGGGAAGAGCATACCAAGCAGGAGGGTGAACTCATGGGAATAGCATACCAAGCAGGAGAGTGAACTCATGGGAAGAGCATACCAAGCAGGAGGGGGAACTAATTGGAAGAGCATACCAAGCAGGAGGGTGAACTCATGGGAAGAGCATACCAAGCAGGAGGGTGAACTCATGGGAAGAGCATACCAAGCAGGAGGGTGAACTCATGGGAAGAGCATACCAAGCAGGAGGGTGAACTCATGGGAAGAGCATACCAAGCAGGAGGGTGAACTCATGGGAAGAGCATACCAAGCAGGAGGGTGAACTCATGGGAAGAGCATACCAAGCAGGAGGGTGAATTCATGGGAAGAGCATACCATTGGTAACAGGAGGGTGAATTCATGGGAAGAGCATACCAAGCAGGAGGTAGAACTCATGGGAAGAGCATACCAAGCAGGAGGGGGAACTCATGGGAAGAGCATACCAAGCAGGAGGGTGAACTCATGGGAAGAGCATACCAAGTAGGAGCGTGAACTCATGGGAAGAGCATACCAAGCAGGAGGGAGAACTCATGGGAAGAGCATACCAAGCAGGAGGGAGAACTCATGGAAAGAGCATACCAAGCAGGAGGGTGAACTCATGGGCAGAGCATACCAAGCAGGAGGGTGAATTCATGGGAAGAGCATACCAAGCAGGAGGGTGAACTCGTGGGAAGAGCATACCAAGCAGGAGGGTGAATTCATGGGAAGAGCATACCAAGCAGGAGGGTGAACTCATGGGAAGAGCATACCAAGCAGGAGGGTGAACTCATGGGAAGAGCATACCAAGCAGGAGGGAGAACTCATGGGAAGAGCATACCAAGCAGGAGGGTGAATTCCTGGTTCGCGAACACAACTCTGGCTCCAAAGTGGAAGCTGTTCCTTGCCTGGTCCTCTTTCAGTGTGACATATCAGTTGAGAGTTAATCACACACCTGAAGCTGCAATAAAAGCTGCAATACCCAGAGATAAACTGTACCTTTTATGAAAATGCTCAAAGTCAATGTGTGCATTGGCCAGAAGCAGTATGGCTCCATGAGTGAAATAAGTGCATGAAACTGAGCAGGTGCAGAAGACAGCTTCAGGTCACATCAAACATTCCAACCAGATGAACAGAGAAAACTAAGGATTAAGTAGACTGTAGTGGCAGTGTAGAGGTCACATTATTGGTGTTTTTATATGACCTCATAGTATCAGTTTAACGTGCTTAATTCGTGTTTGTCTTCCCAAACAAGTAGTTAATTTTTATTTAATGGCCTCGCGAGTTAATGAGAGGTGAGGCAGAATTTGAAAAACTCTTTGCCAATATCCCAATGTTTTTCTAACAGATAGCTTAGCTTGTGCATGTAAAGATTAATGAACTCTCCCAATGCACTGGGAGGGTTCTTATTTAGTTCACCCATCCAAAGAGTAAACAAATATGTTTAAGCTTTTATGTGATTTATTTTAACTCAGTGTGTCTTAAGAAATATGATGGGGTTCATCGAATAGCTTGAATTCTCCCCAGTCAGGTGACATCCTAATGTAGTTTCTGAGCTGTCTAAAGTAGGTAAAACCTAAAAACTGCAGATGAAAATGAATTTGGCCAACTCAAGAACGATGGCTATATTTTGGAGATATAAAAACATTCTTAGATCTACATTTGTAATATAGATGACTTCACTGTGGACGTTTTTGAGGTTCACGCACAGTTATCGTGATTTTAACATAAATAAATGTAATTGTATTGAAAACAGTAAGTGGTTGCTTTGAGGATCACTTTCATGGTTTGGTCACATAGGATCTCTTCTCTGAATCCTCTGCACAGAGGTACAGATACAAGAGGGGCAAAAAAGAGGACTAGGCAGAAAAATGTACTAAGCCTACAAAACCTAAATACTTTGAGGAGACCTTGGATATGTATGTATGGGGCAACAAGAGTCCATTAGGCATATGCCAATATAAAGAGCCCTTTTTAGTTGATGTTAAATATACCAAGAGCCCATGAGAACAATGATGTTATTTATTTTGATTGAAATAAACTTTGTAAGCTGATGCATATCTATACCAGAGTATCAACCCTTACATTCAGTTTTACAAAATGTATCAGCTATTTTATACATTGTCCGGGTTATACAAGATGGTGTCCAGGCAGGGTGAAGAATGTATGTCCTGCAGGCATTACGAAGGTTTTTTTTTAAAGAAAATGACGTCTGGTATGGTGACGATACGCCAAAGCCTAATTATTTTAAGTTCCTTTGCACTTAAAGTTTTTATCAAAATTGAAAGAGGAGAAGTCTTACGGCTTTAAAATAACGACACAACATGAAATTATTGACACATTGTACTATTGAACATGGGTCTCTTAGAGAGGTATGATTAAATTGGGGGCTATGTACTGAATTAGTGGAGCATTTTGAAAAATTGTTGTATTTATTTTATTCCACTTTTTGCTATAAAATCGTTCAACTACCTTTTGGACCTTTTAAGGAATAAATTTACCTATTATGAATAATCAGAGCAAGAAAGTGAGCTGACGCATAACACTGTTTTTGTTCAAATCCCTACTTAACTGGGCAGAGATGATTTGCTGAGAAAAAGATTTAAAAAGCTAGGAAAGTTTTTTTTTAATCAATAGAATAGAACGATGATCTCCTTCTGGTAAATTTTGTTGATGTTGGTTTTTGAAGGAGTGCCCGTAGATTTGTATGTCAATACGGGGATTTTATGGAGACGGCTCAACACAATATTTAAGGCATTGCTTGATTACTCAGTGTGGCCACATTGAAAAGGTTCCAGATTATTAGTCAAAAAACACTTTCAGAACTGCTATGCTTTCTGCTGTGGAATCCAGGTCTAGCTTCCCCAGAACGTGTACTAGAATGAGCAAATATTGTTCTAACCGCCTCAGATCAACTGAGAGTCTTTAATATGTTACAGGAGGGGGCAAGGACCTCCAGTTCATTTACAGATTTGATAATAAATACAACTGATTCCAAGGGCACAGGTATTCTGAGGAGTCAAATAAATCAGTTTCAGCTTCTAAAAATAAATAAATAAATACATATAGCAATATTCAATATAGGTAGAATGCAATATGAACCGTGCTGACATGTAAGTACACTCACAGGAGCGTAGTGGAAGACACTGCAAGGTACTCAGTGGCTCCATTTGGGGCTTTAAGAAAGCTTGGGAAAATGGAGGGGTGAAAGTGGAGGGAAAAATGAGAGTAAAAGGAGCTAGAAAGAGAGGTAGAGGAGGAAGAGAAAGGAAAGAGGCAGAAAATAAATGTATGCAGCAGGTAGAAGTGATTGCTCCACTTTAGCGCCTTGCAAATGTGAACTTCTACCAAAATTCATGGTGGGATTTAATCAAATATTCTGGAAGGTAAAATTAAAAAGCATACTGCCCCAGTAGTGAAATATGGCATGAGCATCAAAATACCCATAGGTAAAGAGAGAGGGTGATCAATAGCAGCCTTTTGCCTTCCATTACACAGCCTATCCTAGCAAGCAGAGGGCAGAAGCAGCACATTTTGGGCTCTATGATTGGTGGAAAAAACACCAATAAGAAGGCCTGAAACAGCACAGATTGCATTCCCTGCATTTAACCAGGCAAAAGGACTGAAAGAGGTGGCACCTGTAACAGGCATTTCCCGGGGCAAAATCAAATCATTCGGCCCAAGACTAAGAGTGGATGGGAGTAAATGAGTAGGTATGCACAATAAGGTGGGTGATGGGAGAAAAACTGCAATCTAACAGGAAGGCTGCAGAGCATCGTGAGGCGGGAGTTTGGAGAGGGATGTTTCACAAAAAGAGGGGTGATAGGAGAGAAACTGCAATCTAACAGGAAGGTTGCAGAGCAGAGTGCGGCTGGAGGTTGGAGGAGGATGTTGCGCAATAAAGGGGGTGGTGGGAGAGAACCTGCAATCTAATAGGAAGGTTGCTGCAAAGCAGAGTGAGGCAGGAGGTTGGAGGAGTAAGTTGTACAATAAGGCGGGTGATGGGAGAGAAACTGCAATCTAATAGGAAGGTTGACATATAGAGTGAGGCAGGAGTTAGGAGGAGGATGTTGCACAATAAGGTGGGTGATGGGAGAGAAACTGCAATCTAACGGGAAGGCTGCAGAGCAGAGTGCGGCAGGAGGTTGGAGGAGGCTGTTGCACAATAAGACTGGTGAAGGGAGAGAAACTACAATCCAACAGTAAGGCTGTAGTGCAGAGTGAGGCAGGAGTTTGGATAGGGATGTTTCACAATAAGAGGGGTGATGGGAGAGAAACTACAATCTAACAGTAAGGCTGTAGTGCAGAGTGAGGTGGGAGTTTGGAGGAGGCTGTTGCACAATAAGGCGAGTGATGGGAGAGAAACTGCAATCTAACAGGAAGGCTGCTGCAGAGCAGAGTGAAGCAGGAGTTTTACCATTCATTTAAAACAAGTGAACTGATACGCCTCAAAAAATGTTTTTCAAGAGGAAGAATGAGATGAAAACATTGCGTTGTACCAGCATACAGCAATTTGGTCGCATACTGCTGTGATACTTGAATCATAGCCAACATCTACGTGTACATAAAGGGAGGCTATTAACTAGCCATGGTGCCACATATACCTCACACGCAGAGTCCCACCTTAAAACACAGTGGTGCCCAATAAAATCTTCTCATGAAGGAAAATTTAATTTCCTGTGGCCTATTATTCCTGAGGTGGTCATGTTGGTGGTAATCATTGACTTTAATTGGCAGAACTTTTAAACTAACAAATATATGTACATTCACTATGTAGGGGGATGGAAATGCAGAGATTGACATAGAGGTTTATACTAAAACTATGACCAGAGAGAACAGAATGTGCGTGGGTGATGAAATGTGAAGAAAAAGACTACATATGTAGTGTAAGAGAAATGCAACATGTAAGACAAGTAGAATCAGTAAAATAGAAAATTGAGTGAGGTAAAGAGTGTTAAACTGAAAGACAGGTAGGTGGAAAGGCTGTCTAGGAAAGTATGGATCAAATAGGATTTAATGTCGGTGCAATCAACAAGGTCACCCCAACGTGGTCATCTCAACACACATACAAATTGGGAGTGGACACTTTGCAAAAGAACAGCTGTTGATTGGCAGTGGGGTGAAAGATGAATTGAAACAGTTGTGCTTGGCTCTACACCCACATCAAAATGACCTTGTTGGTTTCACCCAATTTATGAACATCACAACGCCCAAATCAAAACAATCCCAGGCTGATCACAAATCAGTAACCAAGCTGATTCTCAAACAATCCCACACTGATGAAAGAGAACAGAACCAGCCTACTCCCTTCTTATACTGAGACATGTTAAAAAAAGGTGCAGGCAAACATTTCACAGAAATGATCACATATCACAAGGATGAGGCGATTTCACAGAAATCATATCTTTGCAGTGTGCAAGGGACTCAAGAGGACAAAAGCTCAGCTTGGGAGATGGTCAGGAGTAAGTCCTTTGGGTATAAGCGGATGGTTAGTTTCTTTTTGACTGACGTAAGGCGTTGCTGAGACATGCCACGTTAGTCCTATTTCTGTTTCCTTGATATATTATGAGTCTCTATCAGTCTTACTAGAGACAGGAGCAGACTCCTGCTCACTTATTACACTAAGGGCCTGATTGTGAGTTTGGCGGATGCGTTACTCCATCACAAACGTAACGGATATCCCGTCCGCCGTATTACGAGTTCCATTAGATTCCATTTGATATAAAGTAACTCGTAATGCGCCGGATGGAGAAACCCGACCGCCAAAGTCATAATCAGGCCCTAACTGTGAGCGTAGAGATGGGCATATTCTAAAGGTCTAGTCTGTTACATCTACTGACTGTTTCAGTATATGTTGTTATATTACGGGCCCAGTAGGAAGTATTTAATATAAATACTTTCGCAGGCTTTGTCATGGAATGCATGCTCTGTTGCCGCATGGGTGGTGGTTGAGGGTTGCATACAGATGTCTATTCCCAGCCTGAGCTGTTGTCCTTTCGGTTCCTCTCGCACATCCAATCTCATTTGATTCAAACAAGCAGAAGGAGGTCACATAACACAATGCAATATGTCGCTCCTACGATGAATCTGGAAAATACAGATGTGAAGAACAGTGCGAACTAACATTCAGCTCCTTCCAAGGAGATACAACAATATCCTTCCAACCGCAGGAAGGCTGGGCTGGGACTAAGAAAATAGTCCAGGTCTGGGGCGTTCCTATAAGGACACAGACCGGTGTCGAGATGATGACATCGCACGGCTTCTCTTCAACATGTGCCTGATCTGTCAAAAGATACAAAGACAAGAAGAGGTTAATTGAATTATAGTGCACAGGAAGAGTGGAGCTTTGGAAAGGGCAGGGGGAAATTTGACTCTAGAGATAGTATACTGTTCATCCCCAGGACATAGACACTGAGGCAACACAGGGTTAAAACCATCATTGGTGGAGCAATCTCTAAATGTGCAAGACAGGAAGAGATGGGGATAAGCCTAAGAGGAATGGAAATGGAAGTCTTATGTTTATTCCAAATAAAGGAGTAGAGTAGGATATAAAGCACTGAAGGCTGCATCCCTGTGCTGAGTCCCAAGACAGGGGGGCAGGTTCCTTCCTCTACCCTCCTACTGTTCCGCCTTCACTGTTTCACTTTCTTTATTGGGGCAAAACACCATCCCAACCACCCTTGTGTATCCAGTTTTCAAATTCATTTATGTTATCACTCATCCATGTTCCTCATTTTCCCACGTTTTTTATAGGAGCACCCATGTAACCGCATTCCTCCTCTTAAATCCTTCCCTTCCTCCATCTTTCTTTTTTGCCTTCCATTTTTTTTACTGCTTCAATATTACAACTATGTTCACTGACTGCTATTCTCCATGGGGACACACATTTTAATCTTTTTTTTCGATCAATGTTGCGTCTATTATTGCTGTTAATTTTGCACAACATGGCGCACAGAGTATTTTGGTCCTGGGAATTTGTTTTCTATTTTTTTTTGTTTCTCTCTGAATGTACAAACTACATAACCTACACATTTTGGATACATACGCAACCTATAGGGATTAACTACCCTATTGCCATAGGTGTTAGTGTGAGAGATTTGACCAGTTGCCATGGGTTCTAAAGTGATGGAGAGAGAAAGAGAAAGAGAGAGAGACTGCTTATCAAATTGCTTTCTCGGATCACCTGCTCTGTGGTTGCTCCAGGTGGGAGTAAATGAATGGCTTGTTCATTCTCTAGGTTCCGGATACTGGCATCAGCTCCATGCTCTAGTAGTAGCCTGATAATCTCCTCCTGAAAGATGTTGCCATTCAGGCCCGCCGCCATGTGCAGAGCAGTGTTACCATGAGCCTGCCCAAAAAATACAAGACCGTGGGTCATGTGAGGTCACAGAGCACAAGGCATGGTGGGAAGGGAGGGACTGGGAAAAGTGAGGGAGCCTCAGAAAGAGAGAGGCCCTCAAAGTTTAAGAACAAAGCGAGAGATGCCCGCAAAGGAGAAGAAACAAAGAGTAATGCAGTGAGACCTAAAGAAAAGAGGATGGATAAGAGATTTAGGTAGAGTAAAAAGGAGACAGAGAGAGAGATGGTTCGAGAATGATGCATGATGGGAACAAGATGGAGACGTAAGAATAGGGACACTAAGACCCACAATGGAGACAATTAGAGTAAAAATTCAGAACTTTTGATGGGGGAGATAAAATTAGAAGAAGAAAGCATGGAGAGAGAAAGACTAGGTGTGGTTAAGAGACACGTAGCTGGGAAAATAAGAGAGACAAAGAAACCAGGAAATACGTTGAGATGCAGAATATGTACTTCAGAAGTGACAGTTATATTTTCTATGACCTGAATCCAGGAACTCAACATCACGCTTTACCACAGGGAGAAAAAAAATTGGCCTCCTGTTCCACTGCCTACCAAAAGCACACCCAGTTTTTGTATGAGTTGCTGCTGTTTCAAGTTACTTGACTAAATGAAAGGAACTGCAAAGTGCTTTACTAATTAGGTCGAGCCTAGGCAGCGCACATGTGCTGATTCAAGACATGCTGTATTCAGTTTGTGTGCTTAGAGCCCAACCATTGCTTTTCATTTGTTTATTTCTGTGTTGTTTAAAATGCCTAGCTTTCAAGTGGTTGACATGTACTTTTAGGTCCACTTTTCATCGGGTAGCCTGGAGCAGAGACCTAGTACTTGAATTCCTCTGCATTTTTTATCTTATTCCCTGACTCAGTAACTTTTTTTTACATTCAGGACTAGCATTTTCCAATCAGCATGGCACCCGGCCCACAGCCACCGGGCTTCATTTTAACCCCATCGAGCATTTCCCACTCAACCCATGACCAGGCTCATGGACACTGGGTTTTATTTTAACCAAGCACTTCCCTCAAGTGTTTATGTTTTTGGGGCTTGATTAGCACCCTAGCAGAGTCTGACAGCTGCAGCACACCCACCGTGCAGCCGCTATTCTGGCTGCCAGGCAGACTAATGCAGTAAGGTTTCGGAGGGGGGGGGGAAACAGACAAGGAAGTCCACAGAATAACTGCACATGCTGTGAACCCTTCGTGAATTTAAAAACAACGCCCGCTTGCTAAGCTTGTTCCAAGCACAAGCCGGGTAGTTACTTTCTAAGTGTTTTTATGTTCATGTCAGACACTGTTTTCAAGCGTGCCTTTATTTTCTTTCTCGGACTTTAAAGTTAAAGGATTTTCCAGTTTTGCTTGCATGTTCCCAAAACCCCCTCCCCTTTCGCTGCTTGAGCCCTGCCAGTGTTGTTTGTTTGTCCTTTGTCTCTGTCTAAATATTTAGCCACTTCCCTGCAGATCTCCTCTCTCGCTGCTCTCTCTTTTGAGCTAGAGCATCTACGGCCTTTAGCTTTCACCATTGAGAAAGAGCATGTTTCAGGTCAGACACTCGCAGTCCCCAGGAAGCCACGCACATTCTCGGGAAGGCATGTGTAAGTCTGACAACAAAAGCAACAAAGGAGCTCTCTCTTGCAGTAATTTAGATAAGTGCTGTCTTATCATTCGAATTACATATCCTGATGCAGCCTACCATTGCTGTTCTGAGCTTGTAGACACATGTAGTTCTACATCACAATTCTTTGGCGATTCACTCTATTTGTCAACACATTTTCTTGTGCCTATATTACAGTACAACGTGATTTCTGTCTATTCGCCTGCTTGCTTTTTCTTATATAATTTCATTCAAAGGTGAAAGTCTCCTGTGTAAGATATTACCCAGGTGCCTGCAAAACCACACTGATGCACATTCAGAGAGAGTTTGCTGTGGTAAGGAGGCTTTACTCTCACTTGGCGCCCAACATGACAGTCTGCTCGCAATATTCATCCATTTCCCCATGGGTGGGATAATTGTAGCTGTTTGAAGAAATATGGTTACAGATTTAACCCCTTCTGTGCCACGCCCTTTCCCCCTCCTGTGCCGGGCGCTTTATTAGTGGGTGGGGTTCATGACGAGATAGTCTCGTCATGGGCACAGCGCGACCGTGCTCCATGACGAGTCTATCTCGTCATGGGCACTGAAGAGGTTAACATCTGGTTCTGAAGTAACAGCAAATCTCCTGATTCCTGGATGAAGTTTCACCACCCGATTAGGGGGCCAATATCTGATCAATCATTTGCAATTGGAATTAGAATGACTATTAACTGATACATAGATTTCTGACCCATAAATAGGAAGGGACGCCCTGATCATGTCCTCTCGTAGTTCTCATAAAAGAGCTTTTGTACATTGTAAAAAGCCCTTCAGTGTCGAAAACTCTGTGATCACAAAAGGGATTTCTTTCTACATCTGGTCCATTATAATTATCTAAATCAGCCAATAACTTACCAAGTCATCCTTGCTTCACTATAGGCGTGTGCTACTAAAGTCAAATGCCACCTTCATAATGCGCCACATATATGTAACTGTGTGTCAGGGAAGAGAGTTGACCCCGCCCCCTGACTTCCGCTCAGTAGCTGAACTAGTATCAAGTCAGGGTAAGCAGCACCCTGATGACACAGCACTTGCTTGTAGGAAAGGGTTTATGGGAGAAGGGCCAGCACCACAATGAGCAGCTAAGTGGAATACCGCGGGACAGAGAACATGGGGAGCCAGATATGTACATGGTCTGGGTACCTCATTCAGGACTGGAGAACAAAGGAAGGAAAGTCACATTTGCATTGATAAGTTACGCTATAAGAAAATAGAGAAATGTCCCAAAGGCAGGTTCTCTAGATGCATGTAGTAGTGGGGCAAAGTCTGTCACATGTCAGTCGACTCCTCTTGCTTTCCTTCCATCCTGAAATACTCACCTTCATGTTCACAAAAGTGTTCTGGTCCTGTTTGGGCAGCTCCAGGAAGTACGTGACCATTGGAAGATTTCCATCTTGGACGGCAAAATGAAGCACTGTCTTGTTGCTCTTCATGTCCTGGACCAAGAATAAGGAAATGAGACATTTAAAGACAGATGTATCAGGGTTGCCTACAACCTTTGCGAAGCCATCTTCTCAGTAAGTGACCCTCATCTTCTGCAGCTGGGGGTCGCTAGGCGAACTGAGGAGGCTGATCTTGACGTGGCTCAAAGCCTGGTCTTTCAAGGAATTTTAGGGGCACATTTATGTTTGCACCACACTAAGTGGTACATGTGTGACAAAAGGCTAAGTCAGATTTATAAAGCCACGCAAAGCCACATTGTGTGGTTTTGAGTGGCATCATAAATCTTGATTAAGGCAACGCAGCGCAAATTGCTGCATCGCTTTACTCTGCGGAAGGGAGTTGTTCCATGGGCATTGTGGTCGGTGTGTCCCATGCAACTCCCATGGGTTTTGACACATTCCCAGATTTACAAGGACTTGTAAACCTGGGAATGCATCAAAATCTTATGCCTCCCTACAGCAGGCATAAGGAAGAGAAATATCTTTATTTCTCCTCGTTTTTTCCTCTTTCTACGTATGCTAAATTCTGCAGCACACATAGAAGGAGGAAAACGCCTCTGGATTGTTTTCGTGCAGGAAGGTTCCCCTTTCTGCACAAAAACAATCCTGCCTACAACCCAGGCACCCTTGCACCATGGTACAAGGGTGCCTACATTGGCACTAGGTTGCCGAAACGGCTCCAGCGCAGGGGGAAAGGACATGAATGCACTGTATTGAATGGATACAGTGGATTCCTGCTCTTTCCCTGTGGGACAGGGCAGCGCACGCTGCCGTGCACCACCAATCCCATAGATGAGGCCCTAGATTTGGAACATTTCAGCGTATGACCTGCTCCAGACTGGTACGTAATAATCGGTACAAAATCTTTTGGTGGACAGAGTTTGGAGACTCTCTTGACATGAGATTGGTAGGCAGTATTTGAGTGGCGTCCAATATGCTCTGATTGCATAGTTTCTGTTGAGCTGTGTCCGGGTACAGTTTTGTGGGTGGTACAGTGCATGGGAGAATAGATTGTAACAGGACACAGTAGGGTAAGTTGTAGGTGAGAGAGCTATGGTACTACGTTTGAGTCAGTAATGTGGGAGGCAGTGGGTGGGAGCTGCTAGATGCTTGCATGTGGTATACTGCTAAATGCACCTTAAATTATACTGTAATGTATCTTTGTATGTTGCAATGTTCAAGTTTCACTTACACAAACTTTGCTTCAATTTCACAGTCCTTCCTTGTACCTTTCTCCCTCGTCACTATTTGCATACGCATGGATGATTGGCGGAGGAAGTAGTTTACTCCTAAACTGTTATAGTCCGAGAATAAATCTAATATCAACAGAATAACAATCAGTTGTCTTCTTTGCAACAGAGTAAAAACGAGGGTGCCCCAAACATATATATAATTTGTTTTAAAGTACATAAGCAGTGCATTTTTATTTACTATCTATCAATCAATCAATTCAAATTTGTAAAGCGCAGATAACCACCAGTGAGAGAAGTCATTCCTTCTCCTACCTTGGTGGCAAGGTAGGAGAAGGAATGACCTCCTCCACACTTTCGGTGGATGCGGGGAGTGTGAGCGAGGGTAAGGGGGGTGGAGCACAGGTGTCTGGAGGGTTGGTGGTAGTTCATGGGGTGGATGATGCATGCTGGTCCTTGTTCGTGGAGGGCCTTGTAGGTGTGTATCAGCATCTTGAATTACCATCTTTTCTGGATGGGGAGCCAGAGGATGTTCCTGAGGTGGGGGGTGATGTGGGTCCGCTTGGGGAGGTTGAGGATGAGTCTGGCAGCTGAGTTCTGTACCATCTGAAGTAGTTTCAGGAGTTGGGTGGCGAGTCCTGCAAAGAGCGCGCTGCCGTAGTCGAGTCGTCTCATGACTAGGGCCTGGGTGATGGTTTTCCTGGTGTTGACTGGAAACCATCTGAAGATCCATTGGAGAAAGTGAAGGGTGTGGAAGCAGGTGAAGGAGACTACATTGATTTGGCGTATCATGGTGAGTTTGTTCTGCAGGATAGTGCCAAGGTTGCGGGCATGGTCTGTCGGTTTGGGTCCAAGTTCGGCAGGTCACCAGGTTTCGTTCCACAGAGAGGCATTGTTACCAAAGATCAGCACTTCAGTCTTGTTCATGTTGAGCCTCAGGCTGTTGGTCTTCATCCAGTCGGTGACGTTCATCATGCAGTTGTGGAAGTTAATCCTGGTGGTGGAGGGGTCTTCTGAGAGTGAGAGGATGAGCTGTGTGTCGTCTGTGTAGGAAATGATATTGAGGCCATGGGTTCAGACGATATCGGCCAGGGGTGTCATGTGGTTAGAACTTTACAGGACGCCGCAGATGATGCTCTTGGCTTCTGCCATGAAGGAAGGTAGGCGGATTCTCTGGCTTTGTCCTGTGAGAAAGGATGTGATCCATTTGAGGGTGTCTCCCTGGATTCCGATGGGGCAGAGTCTCTTGATGAGGGTGTGGTAGGATACAGTGTCAAACGCTCCTGAGAGGCCGAGGAGAATCAGGGCCGCTGTGTCTCCCAGGTTCAGGAGGCTTCTGATGTCAACAGTGGCAGCAATCAGGGCGGTCTCGGTGCTGGGGTTAGCACGGAAGCCTGTCTTGGAGGTATCCAGCAGGTGGTTGTTCTCCAGGTGTTCGGTGAGTTGTTGGTTGATGGCCGTCTTATGGACTTTGGTGGGGAAGGGGAGCAGAGAGATGGGTCGATAGTTCTTAAGTTTGCTGGGGTCGGCGGACGGTTTTTGAGGAGGGGTCTGACTTCTACATGTTTCCATTGATCAGGGAATATGGTCGTGGTGATGGATGCGTTGATGATGGAGGTGAGTTTGCCACTGATTTCCTTGCTTGCGAGGTTGAAGAAGTGGTGGGGGCAGGGGTCTGTGGGTGCTCCGGAGAGGATAGCGTTCATGATGGCCATGGTGCTCTATGAGGTGGGTTGTCCCATGCGGTGAGCGTAGGGTTGTGGGTAGCATCAACTGACGTCAGGAGGCTGTTGAGGTCAGTGGATTGAGGTTCGAAGTTACTATCGATCATAGATATCAAGCCATGGAAGAAGTCTGTCTGGGTTTTGCAGAGTTCCTGGGATCGGTGATTGTCCTCTCTGTCGCTGACGGGCTGGAGAAGTCTCTAAATATGTTGAAGAGTTCTTAGCTGTGGTTGGAGGAGGCTTCGATGCGGTCTGCCGGGGCACGTTATTTAGTTTTTTTCATTATGTGCAAAATAAGTATATATTTGAAATCTTGTTGCGTCTATGTGCCACGTATTGCAACATTCTAACCCTACCACAAGAGGGCAGTCAGTGATTGATTTTCTTTTCCAATGATCATTCACTTTGTCACAGTGAATAATGACAATCGAAACACCAAAATGGGCCTTTAAACGGTATAAAAGGATCTACTGCACGTATCTTTCACTCCCCTTTCCTCAGACCTATTTGTGGATGAGGAATGATGGCAAAGTGCTAGATTGGCCAACACGGACTGGCATCAGAACCTTAGGGAAAAAAACCACATGGGTTCTCAACACCAACTTGTCTATGAAGTAGGTAGTATAGGGAGATTGTACCATCAGCACCTGCAGCTCGCTCACAATGGTGTGCCAACATGATGGTGATAAAGGAGACAGTTTTCGGAATCAGGTGCCTTGAGGAACAGCTACCCATAGGTTCAAAATGGCGTGCACATGTGGAACTTCAAGACCAGGTTATGGCCCCACTGGGGCATCGCATAAGGTTTGGGAGGAAACAGATGCGTCAACTTTTTCATTACACAAATCACAACTGGTGACTTAAGTGAAGATGGTGTTTGGTTAAAAGAAGAAAGGATGAAAGGGCTGTCATGTGTCCTATCAATGTGCCTACTGCAATGCATTGCTCTGCTAAAGAGAGTACTAACGATTACATCTGGATCAGCAGTTCAAACGCTTTCAACTGCTACCGCTCAATCACCACACATGGAAGTGTAAGTTGTGGAGATTCGGGTGCAGGACAGTGCCCTGCTGCTGAGACAGTAGGTCTTCCCAAAGTGGAAGCCTGATTGGAGGGCCCATTCTCATGCCCGAAGCTCAGGATACCACACTCGCTCAGCCCAGTTCAAGACAATTGAGATGACTTGGGCTAGGTATTTCTCGATCTTCTACAGAATCTGAGAGAAATAAGAGGCATCCCTCTGTCCACTCCAGCAGAACGCATCTCCTAACGGTTGCCTTTAAGAAACTCCAGGATACAAAGCTGCTTACACAGCGTGTTCTCGATGGTAGGAAATAGATCAAACACAGAAACAGTGATGGGAGTAATGCTTGCAATAAGTCGAACCACTGGCAATCACTCGGGCAGCATTTTAATCCACCAGACATTTGTCCACCATGCCTCCTCAGTTTGGACACAGCTGATCCAATAGGAACATTACAGCCCAAACTGCTATGCCAGGTCCTCCCTGAACTGGAACACAAGCAACTCAGGACCAGTTTCACTCTGATTGGGGCTCGTCAGTCGTGTGTAGCTAGGTTCCAGTGGCTCAGAGAGCACGGGATCCATTTCTGGCCATACCCTGGCCAATTAGGGTGGTACATCAAACATCTCAAGGCTGGATTACTGTAATTCTGCCTATTACGCTTTCCAACTAAATCTGTCAAACACCTGCAGCTGGCCCAAAATGCAGTTGTCAGACTGATTTTAAATATTAGGAAATTTGATTCAGTGTCATCAGATCTAACCAAATTACTGGCTGTCTGTTTGTCACAGAATTAAATGTATGTCCGTATGTCTTGTCCTGAGAGGTCTGCAAAGTGATACCTCAGAATTAAGATTTAGAAATCTGATAAAAACTTTATTTTTCCACATAAACAAACCCAAAATTCCGCTGTAGCATGTGCAATATCACACACTTTTGAATTTGAATTCTGGACAACAGATACTGTTTGTGCATAAATGTTGAGATGTTTTATGAACATGAGCGTGGGAGGGATGAATGGTATATCAACATGTTTTTGCAGAAAAAAAATTGCTTTTCTATTTAAAATGTAGTTTTATATATTATATTCTGTAACTTTTGTCGTAAATATAAATGGTAATAATTTCAATACAGAGTTGAAGTCATGCACTGACGCTTCAATTAATCTTATTTAAAGCTACGCTGTGCATGACGGGTAAAAAGGTGCTTTTGGTTAGCAAATTTGTACTTCCTTGGTGATTCTTATGTTTTGGGTTTGTTTGTAATCCTTCCCTGTTACATTATCTTTGGGATTCACTTTAAAACACAGTGTAAGGTATAGATTTACTGTATTAACTCAACAGCCAAAAACAAAGTGGTAGTCAATACTGTGGATGTGACACTGTCGCAGGTCAATAATGTAACCATGATTAGATTGCCACCCCCTTTCACTATGGCGACTATTACAAAACCTATGCTATGTTAGAAGTCACTGCAGTGAGCCCATTTGCAATATGTATATGCAGTTTACAAATCTAGGCACTTACAATACAAATATAAGGAACTTTAAAATGCTAGTACACATAAATCAGTTGCATGTTATATGAAACCCTGTATCTGAAACTATGTGATGAATTACAAACAAGCATATTGAACTTGACACCAATATTTTAATTATTAATGGCATAGCATTTATAGTGAGGGTTTTAAAATGCCCCCCTTTTATGGTTTCTGTAGAAATAAATGATAATGCACCTTGCTATGTGCACATGTGCCTACCTGAGTGGCACAGTTGGCACCCAGTTGAAGCAGAAGATGGATGCAAGTTTGGGTCTCCTGGTTGCGAAGCTGAAGCTGACCTGGGGCAATAAACCCAGCCATCAGTTTCTTGAAGGTGGAATTCTGGGCGATGATGGCACAATGCAGCGGGGCGAGACCTAGAAGGGGATTGAATCAGAGACAGGTCATGATAAACTGAAACAATAACATAGATCTCTATTTAAAGGCATGTCTCCCAAACACACGATTCAAGGGCTCACCTCTAGCATCCAGGCTTAAGTACATACATGAATCCCTCACTCCATTCAGCAACTTTGTCCTGCTTTGTTATTTGAAGACCACACTATTGTTCATTAAAATTGCTCTGCTATAAACAGAGAGGGATGAAGAGCCTAGATCTCTGTCCTATAACACCCAGGACATATAACCCTCTGAGCTCCTTCTCACCTAGTACCACTTCCTGTTCTGCCTCATTCTAAATTGGGTAGAGACTGCTAGCGTTGTGACATGTTAACCAACTCACAAAAAAAGGGGGAGGAGGATATGACCTTACTTCGACCTCCTCTGGGTAAACCTCATCATACATGAAGAAGTAAGGCCTATAGAATCGCAATTTAGAGAAGAAATACAAAGTATAGCAAAGTGCAATGCTTTGTAAAAACTGCCCTCACCCACAACAAGTTGTGACATGCTTCATCATAGGGCTGCTACAACACCTCTGCGCAGACCAACGCTAGACATGATAAACCTTTGAATTCCTTGCTGCCACCATCCTGATCACTCTCTGTTGTCCATTCACTAGAAGGACCAGCAGAGCTGTCCAATTAACCACAACCAGCGCCGTGGACTTATCCTCATCTCTACCATCTGAAGTGCTTTCTCACCTTCAAAGTTGCGTGCTTCTACGTTGATATTCTGTGGTCTCCGTGCAGTGATGACCTGGTCCAGAAAGATGAGGAAAGACAAAGACATTAGTAATCAGGTCATAAGAGTGCACTAGGCAGTTCTAAGATATACAAGCTTTCTGCCAAAGAGGGATGGCTCCCTCTCTGTGCTAGCTTTCACAAGGGACTGAGGAAAAGGGATTTGAGTGCAGAGACACTTTTCTTCCTTGGGAGGCTGTGTGGCCAAGTCTAGCTTGGTTCTGCTTAGTGTGGTTTTGCAATCTCCCTAAAAGGCAGCCTGAAGTAACTTTGTTGTTCAAAGGTACCTCTGCTCTAGATAAGCCACAGAGCTCAAAGGCCTCTGGGTACCAGTCATGGCCTACAACACTCAATAGCCAGCAGGAACTAGTAAAAATATCCAAGAATACCAACAAGGCTACCAAATGCAGTAGTCCAATTCCTCAACACACAAGTGGCAGTGGTACCATCAAATGTCATTAAGCACCCACCATATCATGCGTCCCAAAAGACCCGAAAGGTGGCCATGGAACAGCAATATTGTCTGCTGGGTTTTAAATGCCGGAGAGCACTGCAACTGCCCTTCACAATTCACAAGTGGAAAGTCACTAGAAATGTCCGTCACACTCCAAGGCAGGCCATGGTAAGTATTGTTGTGTTCCCAATGTGGCCCTGCACTAGAAAGGCCTTTGATGGTTGAAGGTTGGAAAGCACTATTTATGATGGAAAGTTGGGTAAGTATTAAAGCTGTCCTTGGCAGCACACAGATGGAAAGGCATCTGATTCTCTAGGACTATTAGATGGTTGTGATACCAAAGGAGCTCAGAGAAGGCTAGGAAAGCTATCAAGCTCAGATGTTTAATATTGTAAAGGAAATCATAGATGGTTAGGAAAGTCATAGCTTCCATGCCTGATTAGACAGTTGTGAAGCTCATACGTCTGTAGGACTATTGAGGGGAGCAGTGAAAGTTAGCATAGTTAAGGTTCTCAGAGTGAATAGGGATACCCTAGGAGCACAGATATGTGTGAGGGTGCTCAGAGATGGTTAAGAATAGTTTATGAACTCAGCAATGGTTAAGAGAGTTATGGACAGAAAGAAGCTTTGAGATAAAGGAGATAGTCAAGGAGCTCAAGTTGGGTAAACAATCAAAGAGTTAAAAGTTGGTTAGGCTTGTCATGGATCTCAGACATGATTAGGATGGCCACAGATGATGAGGGTAGGCCCAGGTCTCTGAAGTGTATAAATTATTCATTGAGCTCAGAAAGTGTCAGAAATGCCACAGGTCTTGATGTGTCAGAATTATAGAGCTCAGAAGTGGTTAAGATAGTTGTGGAGATCAGAACAGTCAGATAGTCATGGAGCTCAGATGTGGGTGGGAATGTCACAGGTCCCAGATGCGTCAAATAGCCATGGACCTCAAATGTAGCTAAGAGAGTTGTGAGGTCAGAATAGTCCGATATTTAAGAGGCTCAAAGATGGTCAGTTCAGTCATGGAGCTTCACGGATGATTATAAAAGCCACAAAACCGGAGATGGATAGGATAATAAAGGGATTTAGACATAGTAGGCCAGAAATATTTGGAGCAGCTAGCTTGCAGGCCTCGTGTGCTTACACTAGACATTAGTAAAAAAATCACCTTTATAATGTCTGGAAACCCGTAGCTTGCTGCCAGATGCAACGCCGTCTGCCCTTTCTGATCCACAGCATTGACGTCTGCCCCAAGGGTGATGAGGTCATGGACGATCTCAGGCTGGTTAGCCGTAGTGGCAACCAATAGAGGAGTCTGTGATGAGAGACATAAGAAGAGCCCAGTAACGATTCTGAAACCTCCAACTCTGAGTCATTTACATGTTTGTGATTTACAGGATTTTTTGATAGGTTAATAAGTAGAAAGAACTCTCACCTACAACTTGCTCTGTCTCACCCCCTCTTCTTGTACATCTTCTGTAAAGTCTCTCGAAACTGAGGTATCTGTGCTTCTCAGATGATTTCTCAACTTCCCGCACTCAGTGCCAGTCATCCCCCTATTTCTGAAGACACTTCAGTGTTCTTGCTCGCAGAGTGCCTCATCTGGCATCCTCTATTCATCTAAGACATCTTCAAGCCCCCACTCTCAGCACACTCCCATTTTGCGCACATTATTTCTCCCATCAACCCTCTTTCAACCTGCTGAGTCATAATCTTACAACACCTTGAGTCATAGATTGGTCACCTATTGCCTTCGGTGCAGCATGGGCTGTCTACCCGGGGAGTTGTGTAATTGAGTAGCCGGTATGTCACCAGGCCAGTAACACTGAGCAGAGGGCTCATGTTGATAACCCAACAGAATAAGATACAAAGGGTCCCGATTCACAAAAGTAATCTAAGACAAAGTTCTAACTTTACGACTTTCGGTATTCACAAAAGGCATAACTTTACTAATACTAAACTGAGAAAAATCCTAACTTTACGACTTTTGGTATTCACAAAAGGCATAACTTTACTAACACTAAACTGAGAAAAATCCTAACTTTATGACTTTTGGTATTCACAAAAGGCATTTAGTAGTAGTAAAGTTAGGAATACTAACTTTAATACTACTAAATACCTTTTGTGAATACCGAAAGTCGTAAAGTTTGAATTTTGTCTCAGATTACTTTTGTGAATCGAGCCCAAAGAGTTTAAACAGTGCCACAGAGCTGCTCTGCCTTGTAGATCAGACAGCCTACATTGTGATACGAGTCTAGAAAATGCGGGGCCTAGTGGGGCTGGACTTCCTAAAGACTATGGAGGAAAGAGTGGCTCTGTACCTCCTCAAGCTGTGAATCCAAGACAAACTGTTTGCTCTACAGGGTATTCTCAGAGGGAACACCATAACTTTCGCACACAAGGATGGGGTGGGGAGGGCTGAAGGTAGGTACAGGCCTTCCTCCGTGACAGGAACCCCCAAACCATTCAACTCCTGAGACTACCAAACTATTGCGTTTTTTTCAAAACATTATTAAGACGGTGGCCATGATTTCTATTTCACCAACAACCTCTCTTTCCAACTTGTGGCTCCATTTCTGCCATAACAGGCCCGTTAGGTGCCACCTCACAACAGTCTTTACAATCTCTGTGCACCCTCCCAGAACACTATATTGCGTCCATCTCTAATTTCCTTATGAGAGTCGAGTTGTGTCATCTCTAGTCAAGTGTAATGAGAAAATGCCATAGCTGCTCAACTGTAATAGCTCATTACAGTTGAGTTGTGACATCATAATGCCTCCTGCCAGAGGCATGAGTCAAAATGAAAGGCAGGTCAAGGACCATCATTATAGCTTCAATTTAAACAATGAAAATGAGAATTGGATTTCCTTCTTCTAATCTGTTTTTTTTTCTAAAACAAACAGTGATCAGAAGAAATTAGAGAAGTATTGCAGTGTGTCTATTTTTTGCATAAAGATCATTTCAGGAAAAAAGAACCTCCCCCAGAACATTGACCCTAAGCTATAACCCTTTTTAAACTGATTAACTTTAAATAGATTCTACCATGCTGTGGAAGTGTGGCTGCAACCACGTGTGCTACCACACTATCTCTTAATAAAGGAGCAAGATGTAAGGATATATGAGGTTTATGGGAAAAGTGAGGGTGTGACCATGTATGATAAGGAATAAAGTACCCTCTGGAGTACATCGAAATGATTTTACAAGTCACCTTGGAGTTCCTTGACCCGATAAAGGAACTCCTCTGTGACCTGCAATAGCCTTCTAATGTACATAAGAGGTTACTTTACTGCATATGTATATTTCTCTTCCTTTGCTTTTTCTCAATCCCTTCTCTCTCCTTACCTCTCAAAGGACGCCATTCACTTTGTCTCACCACAGACATCTACCCTCAGAAAAGTTTCTTCAGTATTCATATATTTACCTGCTCACCTTCAAGCAAGATTTTTGCCACATATATTCCTAGGTGACACTACTTATTTCAGATGTATAGGAATTTTCAAGATAGTGGAAAACCATGCAGCAGGTACTGATTAAGGCTAGGTGTACTCAGCAGGCACCAGGTGGGGCTGGGAGATGCCGAGCTTGCAATAATTGGGGTGTGGCAGAAGGCTAAAGTCGCCAGTTGGTACTTGGTGGTACATAGCTGGCAAAATCTGGTCTTGGCGGTAAAAACTAAGTATCAATTCTGAACCCGGTTGTAAAAAGCATGTACCACTTGTGGCTGGAGGTACCAACCAGGAATTTGGGGGGAGGGAGTGCTTGGGGATAAAGAGCAGGCACCAGTTTCTGGCCAGAACTGGTGTCTTATTGGGATTAGTGGTATAGCCCAGGCATCAAATCTCTGCTTGTTGATAAAAAATGGTTATCATTTTGAGGCTGCATATTTAGAGCCGGCACAAGATGTGACTAGGTGGGACAAAGCAGGCAGTAATTTGAGATTTTAGGCGTAGGGCCAACTCCAATCCAGGTTTGGTGGCACTACACATGCAGATGGGAATTAGTGTTGTGAAAGCAAACTTAAATTTTTCCCATATTATGCTAATATATTCTCATATAGGTCAGATGTATCAATGCTTGTTGCGATCGCAAAGGGGCCAATTCGTAAAAATGTGTTTTCCACTGTATCAAAATTTTGAATTTACAATATGGGTAATCGCAATTATTTGCGATTTCCTAAATTGCTAATGCAGTTAGGGAATCGCAATTTGCGATTCCCTAAATGCAATTCATGTAGCTATCCCAAATTGCGATTTTGCATTAGGAATCGCAAATTACCACCAACTTCTTGTTGGTGGTAATTTGCAAATTCCTGGACAAAATTTACTTTTTTTTGATTTTTCTTAGTGCCATGTGGCGCACATACATGCCCTTAGGGCATGTATGTGCGCCATACGTGCATACATGCATATTTCAGGGGTGCATCAGGGTGTCCTTTTGGCACCCTTGCACCCTTGAAATTGCAGCGCAATTTGCGAGTACCTCATGGGTACTCGCAAATTGTGCATGCTATTCCCATTCATTCCTATGGGCCTCTAGGCCCATAGAAATGAATGGAAAGCCATTCCTTATTTGCGACTCGCAAGTTGCGAGTCGCAATTTAGGAATGCGTAGGAATCGCAGAATATTTGCTGGAACCTATATACATTGCATTTTGCGAGTCTATAATAGCGAATCAGTACAATTTGCTATTATAGACTCGCAAAATCCAATTTTGATACATCTGGCCCATAATGTGTTAATAACTACACATATGACCCCTAATATATTAACTATTTGAATTAAATATGGATTACGTTTTATATTAGTTCAAGGATTTCTGTAATATTGAAAGCGCTTGCTAACTTTGGTGACACTAGTAGGCCCGGAAGGCAGAGGGTTGTACCTTGCACATTTCGTAACAGCATCACCTCGCTTTCAAACCTGGCAAGTGGAGCTGGATTTTGTGAGAATAATGAATGAGGCTAGTTTTGCACATATGAATGGTATCTTCCCCTCAAGGCCAGTCAGCGCTTTCTCAGGGAGAAGATCCTACGCCTGCATATTAGATAAATTTAGCTGAGAGTAACAAGTTTCTGTCACGTGATTAAGCTTCATTGCGTAGTAGTAAGAGAAAACGTATGATTGATTTTCCATGAATGTTGGCTTTCTTTCTTTCCTTCAAAAGAGCATTTTCTAGTGAGAGTCCTGATAAATTGAAATGACAATTGGCCTTGAACTCTTGCTATGCTGTTTGCTTTTTTTGCATTAAATGCAAGTTGGACTTTAAGCTTCCCGACCTATTGTGTTTTATTTTTAACAGCAGTAAAAAAGCAAGTGTAATCGGAGAATCTGTTGTGGAGAGACTTAACGTTAGGTTTTTGCTGATGTCATGTCTCTCACCTTGCCCTTATGCTCCTTGATGTCCAGCTGTCCGCACTCCTGGAAGTGCTCAGCCAACACATAGGCGTGGCAGCGCAGTCCCTTGGCCGCATAAAGATGGAGGAGTCTGAGGGTGAAAGAAAAAATCATGTTGAGTCTGGGAAATTGAGCCTAAATTAACCACCCACAATGGTCAGAAGAGGCAGGTGAATAATAACCACAACTTTCACCTGTGCCTGCATATGCATACAAGCAGCTTTCCCAATCCTATAAACATTCCATCAATCCCAAAATGTGCCCCACAGGCCCATCATGGTTCTCACATGCACAGTATGCTTGCAAAGAGAACACTATTTTTCGACAGAAACAACATACTGTCTACAGGCCCAATATAACCACTGGAGGTAGAATCTCATTCTATCCATGCACACTTGTGTGAAAGTGCCCCATTCCACACCTAATGATCTTCACATGTGTAGCTCCATTACTACCTCCTATGAGCTCTACACATACAGTTCATGTTAGGGTTTGTCTGAGCTGGTAGAAGATGGGAGAGTGGAAAATGTTTTAACACACTTGTGTTTTAGTCTTCCAAACTTGCTCTTCAAGTCCATATCCTAACTCAATAGGTAGGCCAAACATCTGGGAACCTTCTTCATGAGGGAGTTTGCAGGATTAAGTGTGACTCGATAACTGCGCACATGCGTGGAAATGGTTGGCATACAAGAATTGTAATTATATTTATCCTTTATTTCTTAAACTCATATAACAATCAAAAACAATCTACCCCTCTAGTCATACTGGTACCCCACAGAACAGCAACAATCTTGGATTGGGATCATTGGATAACATCCTATGGACAGTGTTAGAAATGGGGGTCTCTAGTTGGCAGGTTGTTACCTTATCCTGTCCAAGTAGGGACCCTTCTTCCTAGTTTGGATAAGAGAGTTACACTTCCCAAATAATCCCTGCTCACCCCTTAGTAGATTGGCACAAGCAGTCAGACTTATCTAGGAGGCAGTGTGTAATGCATTTGCCCATAACCAGCAGCAATACATTGAAAACACTACAAATGGACACCACACCAGTTTTAGAAAAACAGCCAATATTTATCTATGTAAAAAAAGACCAAAAACAGTTCCTTGAAGTCGATAGCTCCATCCAGGTCTATCAGTGTTATGAACCAAAAAATCCAACAGTTCTGGCTGACAGCGGCATCGCGAGCCAGGTACAGTGTCAGGAAGACCCACAAAACAGTACCTTTAGAAACGCAGGGTGTCAGGGGCCTCATGGTGAGCTCCGAAGGGCCGGCGTCGACGGGTGTCAGTTCCGGAGGTCAGTGCAGGAGTCGTTGGGCCCTTGAAGTCACACACGTTGCATGGCAAACTCCGTGCAGTTGAATTCGGGAGGGCAGGCGTTGGCCCTGTGGTGCGAAGTGCAGCCGTGCGGCCTGCAGTGTCCTCAGGTTATGGTGCAGGCAGCGGCTCGGTGATGGCATCCAGCGGCATCAGTGAGACCAGGGCTGCAGTGTGAAGTGAGGCGGTGCTTGTTGCGGTGCTAGCAAGTCAGGATGCAGGCAGCGGTGTCGTCATTGCTGAAAAGCTGTTGTCGGCTGACAAACTGGAGTCGATGGTGCCTATGTCAGTGGGCCAAGGCTGATGTGTGGGATGGGGCGATGCATCACGTAACTTACGTACAGTGCCTCTAAATCATGGTGCAGGCTGTGGCATCAATGTCAGCATGGAGCGTCGTTGTCAGTAAAACCAGGGCTGCGGTGCGAAGTGGTAGATGCTCCGTCATCTCCATGAGCTCTACCTCAAACCCTTGGAGAAACTCAGGCAAAGAGGATACAGAAAGTCTAGTCCTTTCCCTGCCCAAGACAGAAGTATCCACTGCAGGCCAATGCAGCAAAGCATGCAGCAAAGTGGTAGTCACTCCTCACAGCTTCTCCAGCTCGTCTTCTTGGCAGGTTTCTCGATCCAAAAGAGTTCTAAAGTTCTAGGATCAGGCCCCCCAATATCTATACCACATTTACCTTTGAAGTTGGTACAAACAAAGTTCTACTGGCATACATAATCCAGTTTCGGCTGGCCCAGGCCAAATTCACTCCAGGAGGTATAGACAGCTTTGTGAGAAGCAGCCAGAGTCCATTCAGGTGCAAGCAACAACTCCTACCACTAATCTAAATGCAGCCAGGTCTATTCAGCCTGGCTATGAGTCACGCAGGAAAGGCAGGATACACCTCAACCCCCTCCTTGTGTCTGTCTAGTGTGAATGCACAAACCAACCCCTGTCAGACTAAAGCCCAGACAACTAATACACAAAACAGGCAGAGGTACATGGATGGTTGGAAAAGGAAATACCCACTTTCTAAAAGTGGTATTTTCAAACACACAATGTAAAAATCATCTTTACTAAAAAAAAATATTTTGAAATCCTGAGTTCAGGCATACTAAACTCCACTTTTCTATCAGCTCCCCTTGGCAAGCTACATTTGTACAAGTGTTACAAAGCAGCACCCTTGTTAACCTATGGTAGAGATAGCCTTTTAACAGAGAAAACGAAATGCACAGCATTTCACTATCCGGACATGAACAACAGACCAGTACATGTCACACCTTTCACATAAATTGCACCCTGCCCACAGCGGTAGCTTGGGCCTACCTGAGGGGCGTCTTATATGTAAAAAAAGGGAACGTGAGGGCCTGGCAAGTGGGCGCACTTGCCCGGTAGACATGGCAGTAAAAACTGCGCACAGATAATGCAGTGGCAGGTCTGAGAACCCTTTGAAATGCTACTTGTGTGGGTGGCACAATCAGTGCTGCAGGCCCACTAGCAACATTTGATTTACAGGCCCTGGACACACACAGTGCACTAAACTAGGGACTTACTAGTAAATCAAATATCCCAATCGTGTAAACACCATCAGGACACAATTTGCAATAGGAGCACTTGCACTTTAACACTGAACAGCAGTGAGAAAGTGCGCACAAACACTAAACCAACAAAACAACGTCCAGCATACCACCAAAACCAGGAGGTCAGAGAGCAAAAAGACAGGGGAAACATGCCAAAAGATTCCAGGTCTAACAGGAAGGCTAGCATCATTGAATGAGTTGTGTATATGATTTGACTTTATCCCTTGCCTCAAATTCATAGTATTTGCTTGGCAGAACTCAGAAGATTGATATGCAACCAGAGCTGATGGTTGCCTGACAGCCAGCTTCCCAGAGGTGAAGTGACATCACATGAGTCTGGATCCCTTGAGGGAAGGGCTGTGTACCTCTCCTGAAGTGTTTAGAAACCTGTCTGCCTGCTGAGAAAAAGATGCTCAGGGGAAAATGCTGGTGTCTGCAGAAAAGTAGAGAGTTATGTTGAGTATGTTGAGAAATTCATATCTACCTGCCTGCTGAGAGGAGTAAGGAGCCTGCCAACTCTGCAGGAGAAGAGATAGTCCAGAAGGAGGAAGATGCAGCATGTGCCAAGTGTCTTTTGAGGCCTCCAGAATAAACAGACCAAGGAGAGCGATCTGGAGACCCTGGTGTTTAGGGGCCAGCAGTGTCTCCATGCTGGTTCCTGGTGGGAACAATGAATATTTTAGATGTGATTACTGAAGCCTGATTGGGGCCGTGATTGCATTTCAGAGTGATTGGCCTGTGTGTGGCCACAACTGCTCAGGGTGATTGGCATGTACTTGGCCGCAACTGCCTAGAGTGATCAGCCCGTGCTGGGCTACATCTGTCGATGTCATGACTGGAAGTGGCTGCACCTGAGGCAGTAGCCAATGACCCCAACTGCTGCAACACTCAACAGTGGTCTGGCTGGGGACTCAATGACCCAGGACTGCTGCCTTTGTGCATTGCGCACGTGTGGGGCCAAGATACGAATTAGGACTCACGGACAGCACTTCTGGCTAGCCTGCAACATCTCAGGAGAGAGGGTGTGATCTCCCTGCAGAGCCAGGTGGCTGCACCGATCCTACTGGAACTGATCCACAGTTCTTATTAAGAGTGAAAGCTAAAACCTGAGCGCATTGATTTCAGGAGTGATATAACTGCACAGGAGCCATGGTCCCTGAAAGAAATTGGGATACTGGTTGAGTGGGGTGAAATCCTACACACGCAGCAACTACAATCCTTGTCAGGGTGAGGCTTAAGCCAGCCCTAAATTAACCTGTGCTCAACCCTCTGGTGGTTTAGCACAGAGCACCTAGGCTTCTTTCAGAAGCAATGTGTAAAGTATTTGTGAAACACTTCAAACAGTAATAAAGTCAAAAACACCACACAAAAAGGATCCCACACCAGTTTAGAAAAATAGTTATTTTTAGTAGATAAAACAACAACCAAATGACAAAAATCCAATTAATAGAACCAGTGATATGCAATTTTAAAGATTTCAGTGAAAATAACGCCAAAAAGCACAAAGCACCGACTGTGAAAATCTGGTCGTGCCAGACTGGGACAAAGTAACAAGTTCAGGCTGACCGCAAAGGAGCGTGGGCCAGCTACAACACAGTAAGGCCCACTGAACAAAGTACCTTAAATCCTGGTTTGCAGAACTTTGCGAGGGTTTGCGTCGAAGAAGCGTCCAGCAGCCAAAGGAATGCGTTGGTTCTGAAATGCGGGGAGGTTGCGATGCAAGGGCCTGCGTCGTCGTCCAGCATCCAATCGAAGGGGCTTGCGATGCGAAGTCCGGCATCGAGGCTGCATCACGCAGTCAGGGTGAAGCGTTGGTTCCAAGGAGCTGCGGGGCTGCGATGCAGAGTATGGTGATCACATCAAGGCTGCCATCAACGAGGGATGTGAAGGCCTGCGACGAGGATGTGTCATGCATTGGGGATTCTGATGAGGCTGTGGACCGTGATGCAATGCGGAGGCCTGTTCGACGCAGCAGCGGCAATGCATCGGTTCTGCTCGGGGTTGCATCGCACAGCAGATGAGATGCGTCAGTTCGGCTAGATACACAGAGTCTGGCAGAGCACCTTAAGCTCTTCCAAGTGTCCAGGACTGGTGTGGCGACATTTGGCGGGGTAGACTCAGATGGCAGAATCCAGGTGGTGGGGTCGAGGTTGCTGGAGCCTTCTGTCCCTGAGGCTCAAGTCAGGAGGCCAGCCAGCTAGCCCTTGGAGTCACTCTGGTCCCCTGGGTTCAAAAGATGCAGGCCCACTCCTTTTCACCTCGGCAAGAGGGCAGCAGGGCAGCAATTCTACAGAGCAGCAGTCCAGCAGAGTGGCAGTCCTTTCAGCCGCACAGCAGTCAAGGCAGATTATCCACTGATCCAGAAGTGTACTGAAGACTTGATGCGGAGGTCTAATATTTATACCTTGTGCCTTTCCTCTGGAAGGTGGAAGATACTTCTAGAAAGTCCCTTTGAAATCCCTAGGCATCCTGCCTTCCCTACCCTGTGTCCAGATTAACTACAGGGCTTATGTGGCTCTTTGTGTGGAGGCAGGACCCAGCCTACTCAAGTGTAAGTAGGGCTGTGTCTAGCTCCACCATCCCATCCCACCAGCATTGGCCCATCCAGGCACACCTAAGCTCTCTATTGTGTGTGGCTGTCTAGGAGGAATACACAAAGCCCAACTGCCAACTACACCCAGTCATGTGACCCAGAGAAAGGATGCAGGCCCCAAACGGCTAAGGCAGAAAAAGGCAAAATTTCTAAAAGTGGCATTTTTAAAATTGTAATTTAAAATACGATTTCACCATAAGTTAGGATTTTTCATTACAATTTCAAAGACACCAAACATGAACTGCTTAACGGTTCGCCTTTGGAAATTAAAGCTTAATAAATGTAATAAGGTAACTCTAATGTTATCATATGCACAAGGTCGGCCTTGCAGTAGTGAACAATTAATTTAACAGTTTTTCACTACCAGGACATATAAAACTAAAAAGTACATGTCCCACTTTTTAAGTACATTGCATCTTGCCCTCTGGACTGTCCAGGGCCTACCGTAGGGGTGACTTACATGTATTAAAAAGGAAGGTTTGGGCATTGCCAGGTCGACATGGCAGTTTTAAAACTGCACACACAGGCTGCAATGGCAGGCCTAAGACATGTTTAAAGTGCTACATAAGTGGGTGGCAAAATCAGTGCCACAGGCCTACTAGTAGCATTTAATTTACAGGCCCTGGGTACAGGTAGTGCCACTTTACTAGGGTCTTTCAAGTAGATTAAATATGCCAATTGCGTATAAGCCAGTTCTACCATGTTTTAAGGAGAGAGCACAGGCACTTTAGCACTGGTTAGCAGTGTTAAAGTACTAAGTGTCCTAAAGCTAGAAAAACGAAGACAGCAAAACTGGAGGTCTGCAGGAAAAAAAGTTAGAACAAAAACCACGCCAAGGAAGCCAGGTCTAACAGTCATGCTACTTCCTCATATTTGATAGAGAAGGCGGGCGGGGAGACCCAGACCTGAGGGAAAGAGAGCCTGGATCAAAGGAGAAGGTTGGGGGCATAGATGTAAATGGCACTAAATTGCATCTTGTTATTATAGCATGTGGTATTCCGCTCCAATGTGCATTAAAGTAAAAAGGTAAGCACTGATGGGCATCAATTTATTGAGGTGTTATGAGGCTGCTGAGCTCAGCACAAGTACTCCCACACTACCTCCCTAAGAAGCCTGAGATTGATCGATATCGATACCACTGAAAGCCAAGTGCTCAAGGGGTTGTGCTTGGTCAAGTATGCAGAGCCAAAGTAGCATGCTCCTCAGGACATCAGAGGCAAATGAGCACAACTCCTGCGTGATGTTGGACCTCCCGAACGCACGACAATTTTGAACTCTTCGGAATTGTAAGTAGAGTTGAGATTCCCTAATCTGATTACTTTTTTAGGGATATTGTTCGACAAAGGTGAGAACCTTTCTTTATAATGCCCTATGAGTAACACAGAAGGACTTAAAGAGAACCGGTTTCTTCATTGGAAGCTAGTTATAATGTCCCTTGTATTCTCGCAGGTACTGACAGATTTCCACAGCTGGTGTTCCTGTGCATAAATTAACATTTGTCTTTCAACCAGAATGTATTTCAAGTTACTTCTTATCCCATTGCTCACGTGCATTGAGGTATGTTACCTTTCACGCATTGATAAATGGTTTCCCTGCTGGGTTTAGCTATACTCAAATATGTATAAATATGTTTTTAGATTTCAGGGTTTAATTTTGAAATGGCAATTTTCCAAAACACAATAGTGGATAAGGATGTCCAGAAATAATAAACATGTGATTAATGACCATAAATTAAGGTGCATCAAAAATACCTTCCTTTTTCCGATTTTGTTATGTTTTTTTAAACAATGAGCAAGTTGAAAGAATGCATGTATTGTTGTTGGTCCACCTGTTTTGTTCTGACCTAATGTGAACAATAGATACATCAGAAACAAGAAATTTCTTCTTAACGACCTGATGAAGACTTGTTCCATATAAATGTATGTGAGATCCATGTTGCTCACATACATGTTTCTTCACAAAGATTTTGTAATTAAAGATGTATAAACTTTGCCATGAGAAATTGAGGCACTGCTTTGTACTAAATCAATTGTCAATGTATTCAAGTAAAGAGTACCAGATGGGTATGGTCTGACATATACTGTTTCTAAGGCTCCTGTGAACAATTATAAGCTGCTTCAGGTTATATATGATTGTTTACACATGACGATTGCTTGATGATACATGAGGATACATCTCATCTACATAATGTACTTTGTCTGAGATTCTGGTTCTAGCACCAGTTTCAATTCAGGTTTTATTGATGTGAAATCTCTGACATATATTGTGTGGCTCAGAGAGGACCAATAATTGCTATCCCAAAGTAACATTATAATCAGCTGTAGCGACAATTTTCTCTGAATATGGATCATAGTTGTAGACTTTTTCCGGCAGGCTTTTTGGGGGGGCGAAAAGTATTCAGCGCCCCTTTAGGACTTTAGCCTGTTCAGGCATTTTAGTACTGAGGCCTGTCCTTTCTGCTTGGCACTTCAACATTTAAAGTAGTATTGACTGTCACAGTGATGATCCATCCTCAGGGCACCATTTTCTCCATCTTGGACTCTACCTCAGAATGTGACTATGTTTGTTCTACTCCTAATAATGTTAAACCGGCTTTCACTAAGGTTAGCCCAGGGTCTCAATAGGCCAAGTAACATAGTCCATTACATCTCTAGCTGCGAAGAGTCAGCTCACAGCACTATTTCTGTGCGGTGGAGATTGATATAAGAAGTATATCAGGTTAGCTTCCTGGCCTGTGTTTACTTTGAGGTTGTGGTCTTCTCTTGTGTGCTTTGCATGTTTGTATGTGGTTGATGGACCAGAATCCACACTACTCAATTTCTTTTGCCTAGCAGATGCGCCACAGATAGGACTGGTGTTAGTGCTTGAGACAGGATCCAGGGTCCAGCCACTTCAGCAAAGATCATAGTTGAGATGGAGGAGGCAGGAAGGTGATTGGGCTCCATGGCACAATCAAGAATCATGATGATGCATAGAGCTTATACACAAGTTGGGTTGTTGGCTTCACCTTCCTTCTGGCATTGTGAGAAAGACATTGATTAGGTACTGCATATATTAGGTAAGTGTAAATATGCTTCCCCCCCCCCCTTTCACAATGACGTTTGGTCCACATTCTCTAGAGTTATCTTCCCTAAACTAAAAATAAACGCAGCAGTTGCTATAACAGTTTACAAATCTCTAAATCCCATGAAAATGAAGTTCTGCTTGAAGCCTCATGGTGCCAAAGACCATATTTTGATTGACTGCTGTCCCTTACTTGCAGGACTACTATGTTTCAATGGAAGCAAGCTAAAAGATTTCTGTTCACGTTCTGAGACTGACATGTCAAGTTCCTAGATGTTTACCACATTCAGCCATCACTGATTGATATTCAGGGTGGAACTGGTCGGATCGGCACCTCTAGCTACCCATAGCCAAATACTTAGCTTACAACTCCGTACAATTAATGTCGCAGAATCGATGTACTCATTACTTACCTTCAATCTCTTTAAATGCCTAGATATGTTCTCTAGTATGGAACTGTGTTACTGCCTCATTGTGTCTAGCTGCTCCTACTGATCATCCCATAAATGCATATTATTTGTTCTGTTTTTATACCATATTTTTATCCATAGTTGTCTTAGGGCCTTACGAGTTTGGCGGTGTGGCATGGCAGCAGGCTGCCATGCCAGCACCCTGCTGCCACCCACTAAACCTATCTGCTCACCATCCGCTGGATTACGAGTTGTAATACTGGTAGACAGTCCTGTTTTGGCAGTCCCACGGTGGAGACTTTCAAGGCTCATATGTGAGCCTTAGAAAGGCACCGCAGTGGGACCACCAAAGTGAGTTCCTGCATGGCATGGACTGTTAAGGACCTAAAACATATTGTGGAGACCTCAAAATTATCCATCACAAAACAACCTGGTTTTGCAGGGAGTCACCTGCATTTTTACCCGGGGCTTGGCAGCTATCCAGGGAAACCAACCCAGACATTTCTTAAACTAGACAGCCAGGGGAGTCCAGGGAGGTATGGCTTGCGTGGATCCCCCAATGTTTTCCTACCCAGAATCCCCTGCACACCTCAAATTTAGCTGAAAAATCAAAATTTTCACACATTTATGTGTGGAAAAGTTGTGGGATCACCGGGCTGACAGAAATTTCCTACCACCCAGCGTTCCTCCAGGACTCCCGATAAAAACCAGGTTGTTTTGTGATAGATAATTTTGATATCTTCACAATACGTTTTGGGCCCTTCCCTGCTGCAGGTACTTGGCATAAGTTGGGTGAATAAAGACAGGGGAGCACACCATGTGCTCCCCTGCCTGCACCCCCAGGCCCTGAGGCAACTGGGGTGCCTTGTAGGGCCCCCTTAGTTTCCTCACTGCCACACTTTTCATGGTGGGCTTACTGCCATGAAAACTGTGGCAGTGAGGAAATTCGTAATATGCAGACTGATGTGCCACGGATGTGCCACTGCCGCAGGATCAGGGTTTCCCGGCGGTTGCAGCGGTCCTTTTGCAGTCCGACTGCCAAAGTTGTAATTCAGCGGTCGGACTGTCGGTGCAGTGGTAGTTGCACTGCCACCGCGGGTTTGGCGGTCCATTGGACCATCAAACTTTTAATTAACTCCTTGGTCTTTTGTGTTTTGTATTTGGCTAGTGTGATTGATGAATAATTAATCTTCTGATTTTTGATTATTTCCTAAGCAAAATAATGTTTTAAACAATCTGTTGCCACAATCGACGACTTGCTAGCTTTACGAAAATAATAAAAACAAAATTAACTGAAAAAAAGGGCACTCACGTGTCGCCATCCTCATCCTGGTTAAGAAGTCTTGTACTGTCCAGATTTCGTATCTCAGCCCTCGCTTGTTCCAGCTCCGCAAGGTTCATCTCTGTGATGAGGGGCCCAGATGGAGTCAGGAAAGGAACTGGCCCCTGCTCTGAACATGGGGCACTAGGGCTCTGCCAAGCCAGCTCAGAAACCAGAGGATCCGCAAACATGCTGGCCTCCAGATGTTCTGGGGAAAATGCTGGTGTCTACGGAAAAGTAGAAAGTTATGTTCAGTATGTTGAGAAATTCATATCTACATAACTCATTTCCCAGTAATTAAAAAGAAATGCCTAAATGCGTATACAACGAGGAAAATAGTTATTGAATTGGGTGATGAAAATCCTTAGAGCATTAGTATCCCTGTTAGGTGTTTCTTTCTACAGACATATATATGCTTGGAGAAAAAAACAATGTTTCATTGCATAAATAGAGGAAGGTGGGGCGGGTTGATGAAAAATGAGAACTTCCCAGAATAGAGATGATGGTTTTGATTAATACTTGTACAGTGCACTGTGACCTTTAAATAGGGTATCTAGGTGCTAAGGGGTCTGCATGTTCACTAGAAGAAGCATTAGGGTTGTTGAACGCCAAGGTTTTAGGCTTTTGTCTAATTTAAGTTGTGAGGAGAACAGAAAGATAAGGGAAGAGTGGCCCATGCTTTGGATGTCAGGACCATCAAAAAACGACCTCCTGTTATAGTTTTATTGAACCTCGGTCCAGCCAAAGCCAAGAGCTCGGCTAATGGGGCATAAGGAAAACTTTGATGGCTGAAACAAGAGGGCCCTTATGGTGAACTGTTCTGTAACAGAAACAAAGAGATTTAAAAATAGCCTTTCTGGTAACAGGTAGCCAATGAAAAGATTGGAGGTGGGCGGAGGTGTGAATATGTTTGTTTAGGCGCTAGACCACACGAGCAGCAGCTTTCTGTTTGATTTGAGGTTTATGGATTTAATACGGAGCGGAGCATTGCCGTAGTCAAACCACCCAGAAACCTCAACCTGAATCAATGGTTTTTCGGTGAAGAGAAGAAGAGGTAAGATCCCCATGAGAACTTTAAAGGCAAAAAGAGGCTTGTGGCTACAACTGTATTCACACGTGTACTGGAAGAAAGAGTATCGTAATCTAGGCAGAGGCCAGCCATATGCAAATCAGTCTTGATCCCGCTCCAGTAGGAAGAGTCCAAGATGAACTTCGAGGCCAGGTCGCTACTGGGCGGGAACACACGCAACCCCAGATCAGCTGTGGCCTACTTAGGTAGGCCTCATACAGCTCATAGAGGTATAGGGAGGAAAGAACAATGGTTCTGAAGACAGTCTCTGACTTGCAAACAGTGAATAGTCTCAAAGCACCAGATGCCACTGCCACAAGTCAGCAGTTTACTGCCATAGGTTCACCCCTAAATCTGGTGTAAATTAATGCAAGGCACTAAGGGCGACTTCCTCGTAATTCTCGCTCCCCTCTGCATATTCTGTGGAGTTAGTGGTGACCATGAGCTGCAGACAGGTCAGTGGAAGGGAACTCCAACCTTGGGTTCTGAAGCAGCGCCCTCCAATGCAATGCTAGAAACAGTGATGGTGGCCTGGGAGGGGGATGGTCGTTCAGCAGATGGTTCCTCTGTTCTACCAGATGGAGCTGCCGGGAACACATAGGGAGCTTGGCCAGTGGCATCAACCTTGTCTATGATGGCTGTATTCCCAATACCTTCTGGAACCACTAGGAAATCATGGCCTCATGGTGAAGAAGAGATGCACTGTATGACTCTTTGACCATATGTTTTCTGGAGGAGGAAAGGCTCTTGCGCTACTGGACTGACCCTATGAAATGGATCATTGTGGATGACACTATAGAGAATGTGTGGTAGTTTAATCAGAGCCCAAAATTTTAGAGGGTCCTGAGATTCAGAGAATTCGCCACTGGGCCTGGATTTTTGTAAAGACCAGAGTGGCAGCATTCAGACTGAGGTGAGCTTATACCAGAAATGTCAGTTGTTTCTCACTGTGGTACAAAGACACTCCCTGTGTTCCTGTAGGGCTGTTGCATAGCTGTAGGCATCCTATAATTCTACTTAACTCAGATATTCATTTTAAATAGCCGAAGGACTAGCACCAAACTCAGCATCTAGAATTTCTGCATGGAAAATAGGATTTTGATCACAGAGGATTACATTGGGCTGAAGACCCTGTGCCTTTTTCCTTAAAAAGAAGTATTGGGACTAATATTCCAGTCCCGTTTCTTGTGGTGGGACATTCTCAGTTGCCCCTACAAGGAGGAGCTTCTCTATCTCCATCTGAGGTTCTCTGCATGCAGACTGGGGCAGTGCTAAGGGAGATATAAAGGAAATCATTCATTAGCACCGAACGGCTGATGCATTGATGGTTATCTGGAGAGAAACACCTTTCCATCAGCAGAGTTAAGGTGGCATCCTCCTAAGATGGCGCTGAGAACGGAACATGCCAATGGGACACGCTCGTCTTTGATTGCTGGTTCTCTGAGGAAGAAACATCAATTAGGGGTTTGGAGAACACCTAGAGGTGACAAACTCATAGAGTTTCGTCAGATGGATCAGGATAGGTGGACCAGGAAAGGTGGTGTTGATGTTGCCACTTGGATGGCATTCAGCAATTTAGCTATGGCCTGGCCCTCCTTGTTCTGTGGAAATCCTCATCCATCTAAGGATCAAACCAGCTCTTCAAGTTAAAGGGGATATTCATGTCCTTCTTATGAGCTTCCAGTGTAAGGTTTGACAATGTAATCAACGGTTGCTGGTGCATGGACAGATCAAAACTGAACGCCTGCTGAACAGTCTTGGTGCAAGGAGATGTATCTGTTTTAGTTGTGCCACAGATTCAGCCTGCATCTGGCTATGATGGCCCTGGCATTGGACACTCTCTGGAGGAGACTGACAATTTGAAGTACTATGGCATTATAAAAGGACCACAGACGCTTGTGTGGACCTGTCTAAGATACAGTTCGTGCGAGTGCACATTTTGAGCTCGAGAGATCAAAATGGAGCATTCCTTCATTTGTATGGGGTGTACCCCAAGCAAATGACGAAACAATTTGCCTTTGAGCCGTGCCATATAAAAGATCTGGGCACAGAGGTAGAGAAGCTGTCAGGTGGTTCAAGGCCTCTGCGACTGCAGTCTGCTCCCTAACATCACCACTAGTGAAAGGAGTTGGAGGTGAGAGGGTCACTCCACTCCAGGCATCACCCTGCAGGCAAATGCAGTAATGCACTGCACGCACCTGCAGGGATCCCTTTCATCCTCTTTAAACAGAGGCTGGACCACTCCTGTGAAAGACAGGTGGAGGTGAGGTTGTTCTCTCAGACAGTGGAAGTGTATTGCTGACATTCCTGAAGCTGGAGGGAGGAGACCTACACACTGAAGTGACAGGAGCAGAAACAGGGCTCCTTCAGAAAGTCCATTAGGCATTTTGCTCTCCAACTGCTGCTTAGTCTTCCTGAGTACTGCCAGGTAGAAGAGAGAGGTGCGACTGCAGACTCTTGTGCACAGATAAGAAACTTTAAGTGAGGCCTTCCCTATTTTCTTTCTCTGATTACTTCTTCAGTGGCTGCATCTTTCAGTAATCTGCTCTCATACCTGCAGGTGCATACTGTCAAGAGGTTGCATCTGCACTGAGGACATCCATTTTTCAGTGTAATTGCATGTACGGTCGTGGTCTGCGGTTGGCACACTGAGATACCAGGGCAAATCAAGATGCTGCATCGGATGATTAATTTGGGCCTTGGTACATTTCTTGCTGTATGTATTCAAACATTCGGCCTCTTTGTTCATATAGAAACAAAGCCTGGGCTTTCAAGGAATAAGCCATCACATCATATCTGGTTGGATCCTAATGGTGGCTGCTAAGAAAAGTGGGTGATGAGGCAGAGGAAGGGGGGAATAAAAAAAAAAAAAAGATCACTTACCTGATTACGGCCACAGCTTCTCCTCCATCCTCCTCTTCCAGGCTCCCAGAAGCCCATAAGCTCCCCTAAGCCAATCACAACGCCGCTGTCACCAGCATGACAGCAGCGTTGTGTTTGGACTGAGCGGCATGTTTGGCTGCTCAGACAGTGCCTGGGAGCTTTGGGACTGTTCTCCACCCTGCTGGCAATACAGCCAGGTGGAGAAAAGCTAAGTGCGCATGATTGTTTGGCCGGCCCAAGACGGCCGGCCAAACTGCCATGCGCACTTAACGTTGTAAGTGTTTGCCAGCTCTTGGTCCAGATGCCCTGCTGTTGCACTAGTAATGTGGACACCAATGATTGAACGTCTCTATATTGCAAATCAAAAATCAAACTACGCAATTGTTGCAGCCACAATACTGAATAACACTACATTGGCAGGATACACATATGGGTTACTATATACTATAAGCTGTTGGGTCACCTCTCAAAATACTGTTCCTTCTGGTGTCTTGAGTAGCTTACTGGGTCTGGCCTCTGCATCTCTTTGCCTCTCCTATTTGTGCATCCTGTGATCTGAGGACTGTGTGTGTGCCTGAACACTGTGGAAGGCCTGCTCGAGAACCGTTTCTTGCAGATAGGCCCTCCGCTTCCCTTTAAACTGACCCGCAGGAGCTGCGCTCAACCAGGAGCACCACGGAGGAGTCAGGAGATGGACCTACGTGGCAGGAGCGGCTCGTTTCAGGGAGAATCGGCGGGCGGGGGCCAGGGGGGTTGGAACAGGTGACGATGGTGACAAACAGAAAAAGAATACAACAAAACGTACCTGCTGCCGTCCAGCATCGCATCGCGCTCTTGTGCTCCTCTTCACTGCTGGCAGGCACACGCTCCCAGTCTGCACCGCGGCCAATCCTGAAGTTGCTCTCATGCAAGATTGGCCTGAGTGCCGAGGGTTTGCACTCCAGGACAGACTGGGAATCTGCGCCTGATCTCTCTCCAACCCGGCAATGCAGCTGGGGTTGGAGAGAGCTTCACTGCGCATGTGGGTTTGTCACGCCTGAGACGGCCAGCCAAACCCGCATGCGCAGTGAAAGCAGCGCCCAGCACTGCCCCTCCAGCCTGTCACCACCCTGGCTCTGCCCCAAGCCTCAGCAGAAGGAAAAAGACAACAATGATAAAACGGGTTTTAAACGCGTTTTTTATCGTTTTATTTTTCACATTTTTTGAAGTGCTGGCGGGGGGGCGACGCTCCTCTGCCACAGTGGAGGAGCCGCCACTGCTGCCTGGTCAGACAGGGACTTGATGTGATTTTACAGTTCATATAGCGCTCAAATGCCCCGAGGAGCCTTGCTGCTGCTTCAGGCACCGTCTAATACCTTAAGCTCCTCAAATAGGGTGCGAGGTGTTAAAAAAAACAGTTTTTTCCATGACATCATCAGAAGCCAGCCACAGGAGGAGCTGGGCCTTATTCCCAGTGAAAGTATCCCTGGTCCCCAGAGTGAAGTGAGTCTTGGCCTCCTGGCCCACCCTCAGGGAGGGAGGCTCACTCACCTTTCTGTGCACCTAACAGGGCTGCAGCACTGAGCCCAGGAGAGTGGGTCATTCTCTCGTGCAACGGTGGCTTGAGGCCTCTGTGCTGAGGCGAGGAGCTTGGCTCGGGCCTAAGGGACGCCACAGAGTCTCCAGAGTGAGAGGGTTTGATCCTCTAAGGACCTTTGGATCCCAGGCACTTGTCGCCCTTTCTTTGGACAATGACAACTGGGTCCAGTTAAAACAAGTAGCCTGGTCCCATGAAGGTGAACCGCGATTACTTAGGGTGAACTTCCTCGTCACATCACAGACAGACAGGGCATACTGCGGTTTGCATATTGTGTGGGATGGGATCACGGGAGCACCCTTACTCAGCATGTAAGAGGTGGTGTCACGTCAATGGTAGCTCACAGAGCGCAGCAAGCAGCGGATTCCTGTTACCAAGGAAGAGACCGGGTGATAGTGTCAGGGACCGTGAAATATCAGTGAAGAATATACACAGGGTACATCTGGTCATTGTACCACAAGCTACCCGAGCTGAAAGAAGAACTAACGAAAAAGGGGAGTAATAGAACATTTTGGGAAAAAAGGGAAAGTTCCAAAGTATATCCGGGAGGTAATCTGCCTGAGGAAATTGCTGAGCATGAGGGAAGCAAGTTACGATCCACATCGTGTCGTAAAACAGATGGAGCAAGGCAAGCAGGGTGAACATGAGCGCAGACCATCTTACATGTACATACAAAGTTCTGCAAAAAAAGTTTAGGAGCATTTTCTAGTTCTGCCGCTAGGTGGCAGGGTATCACAATTTAGAATGGGAAATAGACAATACATGAGTTCAAAATGTTCCGAGATTGCAAACCATGGCTTTAGTCTGTTAAAGACTCGGAGATCTTTTCAAGCCCAGCAGATCAAGGAAGTTGATCGTTACAGGTAATTGTTGGGGGCGGGGCATAGTTAAAACAAGATACTAAGCAGTCTAAACAATGGGTATTTTAACTATGCTAGAGTTTTGGCTGAGTAGTTGACAATGATATAGTTCAATTTTTGAATTTTGTTTTGCAGTTTTATATAGTGCGAACTCGACCTGAAAGTGTTGGAGCGCTTTACACGAGCACCAGTTACATTACACAAGACCACATTCATTTTTGGTAGGCACGGGGAGATTAAACAATACTCAACCCAGATGAACAGTACTCTTGTGCAACTAGGGCCTCCATTTTGAATTTCAAAGGTACTGTGTACCCATTTTTTTAATCCTACTGGGGTGAGTTTGTACCAGGCAGATCCTGGCGCTCACAAAATGCATCTTGATTCTATAATATACGCCCAATTCACTGCGGTGCTCCAGGGGAGGGGACTCACCCTAAACCCTCCAAATCTTGACCCTTAGGTCCTTACAAGATTAATCCTCAGCACAAGCAAGTTTATACAAAACATTTCATTATTAATATTTGCACACAAAAGAATGGTTTGTTATTTTCTGATCGTTGTCTTTAATTCTCTGCGTCCAGCCAACACATGATTAGCCGATGGGGGAATACCCCGCGACTTCTTCAAGGCTGTCAGGCTCGCAAACTCTGTCCTCTTTTCTCACAACTCCACTTGTTCTGCTTCCGTCCCAGCTGTTCCTATATTAATGTCCTCTCCCATTTATTGATTAAGCTTCATTGTTGATTTGCCCCAATTATTGGTAATGTTCCAACTGACTTCAATCCAATTGAGTATAAGGCAATCCACATGTTCAAATTTCGGTATAATCTTCTGTCAGTGAGTACGCTTGTGTGTATATATCCCTCGAGAGTGTTGTCGACAAAATCTGCTTGTCCACTTGAGAAAAAACCCTGATATAATCCTGCCGGAATAGCGAAAGGTTCTGTAATGAGAACCCTTCCAGTAGTTCTAGTGGTCAAAGCCCACAATACCCCTGTGTTAATGCCATAGACTGTTCCGCCCCAGTGATGAACGTCTCTCTATATCTCCCCTGCCTTTTTGGCTAGGTTCGTACTGCAGAAATACCATGTACATACATACATATCAGCAAAATCTTCGGAGCCATCCAATACGATACATGAAAGGCGCTGAATTCCAATGCATTTATTCTTAGACTCACAATACAGATCCTGTGCAATTCTAGATTCAACCCAGTGCTTAATTTGAGCGAGTGGTTTCATGTGCTCGGCACCAGCAGTTGATGGTCAACACCGGCACTTATGATGGCTGCCACATGGTGGCACTGTCTCTCTTATTTAGAGATGAGTAGAACAACTTTTTATTATTAACCCCTTGCCTGCTCATGACGGAACCACTCCGTCATGAGCCACGGGCGCCGTGTGCTCATGACGGAGTGGTTCCGTCATGCTGCGGTCGTTGCGGCCGCTCCGCCCACGCGGCACTGATTCCCCGCCTGTGCGGGCGAACAATGCAAGTGGGCGGAGTCGTGACGGAACCACTCCGTCATGAGCACAGCGCGCCCGTGGCTCATGACGGAGTGGTTCTGTCACGAGCATGGCGGCGCCGCGCTCACCCCGAACCCCCCAGCACCGCGGCAAAATTCGTGCCGCGGCGAAGGGGTTAATATAATATATAATAAAATTGACTAATAGCTTCCTCCCAAACCATTCTTACAGCTTTGGAGGCCTGGAATAGTCTGAATTGTCATTGGCAGCACTGGCAAGGGCAATGGGTGGAGCACGCTGCAGTGGCCTCCTGACGAGGGCCCTGGCACTAAACTTTTTACAAATCAAGCACTGATTCCACCGGAATTGTTTCTAGCAGAACAGGGAATGGCAAGGAATGCAGGAATACTGCAAGGAAGGCTGCAAGAAATGCATGAATACTGCACACCAAGTAATCCTCGCAAATATTTTACCCATTGAAAACAGATGAAATTAGTTGGTGCAAATAGGAAAAAACACGGGAATTGCTGTGGCAATCCTGATTTGTGGTATTATCCCTCATTTATGAGAAGTTTTCCACACCCTGAGAGTACTGATGCCCACAGTAGTGGCAGGTTCAGGAGCAGGAATACCAATGCACTATTCTTCAGGGACCCTCAATTTGTTAGGATAGAGGTGAACAATTCTGTTGCTATCAACAAAACCAATCCAGTCTTATACATGGAAGCGGCTGTATTCATGCTCTAGTCCCCTCAAGTCTCAAGTTCTAGATATGAAAGGTTGCATATTCATAGGCTTATTCCCTATACGCTATCTCGGTGCCAACCTCGAACTTCTACAGACATCAACAACTTATACAACCCTTTGTCTTAATATCACTGCTCTTCTGTGCCAAGGAACTACCTGGTATAAATATATGTATAACCATTCCACTTACGGAGGAGACCGCTGGAGCAACCCTTTACGCCTTGCAGTTGTGAAGGGGAGTCTGCATCCTCTGGTCATCCTGTTAGAGTGGTGAGATGTTTTGTACTCCGGTGCCAGTCCTCTAAGCTTCCCAGTTATAGCTCTGTGTTCCCAAGCATTCCAGTTTTAAGGAAAGAGAGCCTCCTTAGCCCTTGATAATCTACTCGGCTGAACCAGTTATGGGGGTTGAGAAGCTCCATAGCCCTGTTTCCATTCCTTTACAATACGATTTAGAGCCGATATGCCCTGCAACCCCTAGCCTTTGACTCCTAAAAGTGAGAAGAGCAGCGCCGCTGTACCTGTACCTGAGATCTTCTGTACTGCTGGATCAATCCTCAAAAGCTTCTCCTTGTCAATGTGAGATGTTCTGTATTCCCAGTCCATCAAAATATAAATGTGAGATGCTCTGTACCAGACTGAACCACCCCAAACATTCAAGATATAAATGTGAGATGCTCCGTACTCCTGCACCAATCCCTCAAGTCTTCAGGTTATAAATGTGAGGTGCCCTGTACCCCTGTCCCACGTCTACAAGTTATAAATGTGAGATGCTGTTCTGTACCAGTCCCAATGTGGGATGCTTCATACCAGCCACACTGTGAGCTGTTCTGTACACCTGCATCAATTCCCCAAGTCTTCAATTTCTAAACGTGTTATGCTATGTATCCCTGTCCCATCCATTCAAGTTATAAATGTGAGATACTCTGTACCCTCATACCAATCCCCAAGCATTCAAGTTATAAACGTGAGATACATTGTACCCTTGTACCAATTTCCAAAGTCTTCAAGTTATGAACGTGAGGTACACTGTACCCTTGTACCAATTTCCAAAGTCTTCAAGTTATAAATGTGAGATATACTGTACCCTTGTATCAATCTACAAAGTCTTCAAGTTATAAACAGGAGATACACTGTACCCCTGTACCAATCTCCCAAGTCTTCAAGTTATAAACGTGAGATACTCTATACCCTTGTATCAATCTCCCAAGTTGCAAACATGAGATGCTCAGTACCCTTGTATCAATCGCCCAAGTCTTCAAGTTATAAACGTGAGATACACTGTACCCGTGTATCAATCTCCCAAGTCTTCAAGTTATAAACGTGAGATACACTGTACCCTTGTATCAATCTCCCAAGTCTTCAAGTTATAAACGTGAGATACACTGTACCCGTGTATCAATCTCCCAAGCCTTCAAGTTATAAACGTGAGATACTCTGTACCCTTGTATCAATCTCCCAAGTCTTCAAGTTATAAACGTGAGATACTCTGTACCCTTGTATCAATCTCCCAAGTCTTCAAGTTATAAATGTGAGATACACTGTACCCTTGTATCAATCTTCCAAGTCTTCAAGTTATAAAGGTGAGATACACTGTACCCTTGTATCAATCTCCCAAGTCTTCAAGTTATAAACGTGAGATACACTGTACCCGTGTATCAATCTCCCAAGTCTTCAAGGTATAAACGTGAGATACACTGTACCCGTGTATCAATCTCCCAAGTCTTCAAGTTATAAACGTGAGATACACTGTACCCGTGTATCAATCTCCCAAGTCTTCAAGTTATAAACGTGAGATACTCTGTACCCTTGTATCAATCTCCTAAGTCTTCAAGTTATAAACGTGAGATACACTGTACCCGTGTATCAATCTCCCAAGTCTTCAAGGTATAAATGTGAGATACACTGTACCCGTGTATCAATCTCCCAAGTCTTCAAGATATAAACGTGAGATACACTGTACCCGTGTATCAATCTCCCAAGTCTTCAAGTTATAAACGTGAGATACTCTGTACCCTTGTATCAATCTCCCAAGTTATAAACGTGAGATACACTGTACCCGTGTATCAATCTCCCAAGTCTTCAAGTTATAAACGTGAGATACTCTGTACCCCTATATCAATCCCCCAAGCATTCAAGATACAAATGAATGGTGGTCGGTTCTCCTGTGCTGCCCGATAAGTTATATGTATATATATATATATATATCGCCCCCTTCTGCCTACAGTGTGAGGGACAACAATGAAAAATACTCACGGTAAACTGGCTGGCAGAGCCCAGGCTGTGGGGATAGTGGGTGTGTTGTACCACGGGGGGGCTGTGCTCCGCTGCTGCCACACTTTCATAGCCGAGTGGAGTGTGGTAGGGGGACAGAGGGCCTGCAAAGTCATCGGTTGGGGAGTAGCGGTAGTGGTACTCAGTCCACCGGGGGCCGCTGGAGGCTGCAGGGGGCCAGCTCATGAAAGGACCTGAATACTCCGTCGTCACGGGGGTCCCCACAGACTGAGAAAAGGGGATCCGGCCTGGAACAGGAAAGGCACAGTAAGAAAACATGTTCTCAGCCAGGAGTGCTGCACTTTCAGATGTCAAACACAGAAAGTGAATTTGCATAATGAGAGTGTGCATAAATCAAATGTGCATGAAGCCAGTGTGGGTATGGTGGGTGTGCATAAAACCAGGGTGAATAAAGCAAATGGGCATAATGCAAAAGTGCACACTGCAATTAACGCGAATATGCATTCAACGAGCATGCGTAGATGCCCATGCCTCCAGCAGGTGTGAGTAAATCACACAAGAGTAAAACATGGTAATAGGGAGAGTAAGAAAAAAGGTTAACGAGCGAGAAGACCTAGAAACAGTCAAAGCAGAGAGATGAAATGGGGTAGAAAGAAAGAATAAGACCAGTGTCATTGACTGGAGATAGGAGAATGGAAGAGGATGTGTTAACAATGAGACTACTCAGGTGGGAGTTTCTCTCGCAAGATCACTGACTTCACAGACCCTGCAGGGACCACACGATCCCGATCCCACAGGAAGCGCAAACTCAGAGCAAGCGAAAAAGGCAGCAGTGCCCATGCAACCTGCAACACCAGCAAAGCAAGGAAGAAAAAGAAACAAGGAAAGTAAAAGTGGAGAGGGGGAAATATCAAAGAAAGACATGAGGGGGAGAAAGAGAAGCGTAAAGGCAAAAAAGAAAACCGACAGGAGCACAGAGGCAGTCTTTCAAAGAAAGTGTGTAAGGCTGGAAAAGAATTGAATGGAGTGAAGGAGGGAATACAGTGACGGGGGGGGGGGCTGAAAGAGACAGAGGCAGCAGAATGATGTCAGCTTGTCCCCCCAGCGAAGAAGCAAGCTCACTTATGTAACACAGCTGCAATATCCATGGAGCTGGAGAGCTTTGGTAAATTCGTACCAAGAATAAAACATTATCGAAACTAACCTGATTTTAGACAGAGAGAGAAGGACACTTGGAGAGATAGGAAGAGAGGGAGAAAGACAGAAAGAGAAGCAGTGCACTCAAAAGGTTACAGAGAGTAAATGAGAAAGAACGACACACAGAGGGAGAATGAGCGATGAAAAGAGAGGGGAAGAAAGAACATAACAGAGAAAGGTCATGGGGTAAAGAGATAAGGAAGAGGAGACAAAGGGGGGGGGCGGGTGTGCTTAGTCAGGGGGGGAGGAGTGCTAGAAAAAGAGAGTGAGCGAAGAATGGATGACAATATAGGGGATAGAAGAGAGAGAGAGGGTGAAGAAAAAACGTACAGGAGAGATAGATGGTGAAGCATAAAAGGGACAGAAGGTAGTGGGAACAGGATAAGTCACACAGGTAGCAGATTAATTGTCAGTTTGTGACGCCGTCACAGAGTAAACATTGGGTTAAAACATGTGAATCTGTAAAGCTTTGTTTAGACTTTTTAAACGTACACAACATAAAAAAACAAGGAACAGCCCGCTGATGATGGCAAAGAGAAGCAGTAACCATGAAGGAAAGCTACAGAGTATGAATGAAGGATAAGAGAAGCAGCTACAGAGCACGGATTGAAGCTTAGAAACAGCGTGAGAGACAACACTGCTGTCACAGCGGAGGATGGAGGCTACAGGTTTCATTTATGTACTTCCACGCACCAGATCCGTTGTCTTCCTTGAGAAGGGGTTGAGCCTTAAATGAAAACATAGGAAAAAGTCATTAGAGAGATACATTGAAAGACATCCAGCAGTGACAGTGAGTGAACTTCTAAACACAGCCAAGGGAACATTGGGGGTACCTGGACCCCTCTACATAGTAATAGAACAATGGGGGTGACCTGACTTCTATACACAGCAATAGGACAATGGGCATGTCTGCACTCCTCTAGGTCATGGGGCAGTGGGAGCGTCTGACCTTCACTACAGGGCCGTACAACAATGGGAGCGTCTGACCTTCTCTACAGGGTCGTGGAACAATGGGAGCATCTGGCATTCTCTACAGGGTCGTGGAACAATGGGAGCGTCTGACCTTTTCTACAGGGTCGTGGAACAATGGGAGCGTCTGACCTTCTCTACAGGGCCGTAGAACAATGGGAGCGTCTGACCTTCTCTACAGGGTCGTGGAACAATGGGAGCGTCTGACCTTCTCTACAGGGTCGTGGAACAATGGGAGCGTCTGACCTTCTCTACAGGGTCGTGGAACAATGGGAGCGTCTGACCTTCTCTACAGGGTCGTGGAACAATGGGAGCATCTGGCCTTCTCTACAGGGTTGTGGAACGATGTGAGTGTCTTACCTTCTCTACAGGGCCATAGAACAATGGATGTTATGTTATGTTTAACTTATAGAGCGCACGGCTACTAAAAGTGTCCCGGCGCTTGCCCCCGAAAAGAGAAGTAGACTGCGGACAGATCAGAAACTAAAAGAGCAACGTTTTGAGTTTTTTCTTAAAAAGCTGTGGGTCCTGAATGCCCCGGAGTGCCAACGGTAATCTGTTCCAGGCCAAGCTGGCTTTACGGACAAATGAGCTCCCGCCAAGCCTCTGGCGATTGAACCTGGGGGTCTGTATCAAGAGCTGGTCGGACGAACGAAGCTGCCTGCTAGGTTTATAGGTGTGTCTGACCTTCTCTACAGGGCTGTAGAACAGTGGGAGCGTCTGACCTACTCTATAGGGTCGTGGAACAATGGGAGCGTCTGACCTTCTCTACAGGGTTGTCGAACAATGGATGTGTCTGACCTTCTCTACAGGACCGTAGAACAATGGATGTGTCTGACCTTCTCTACAGAGCTGCAGAACAATAGATGTGTCTGACCTTCTCTACAGTTCCATAGAACAATGGATGTGTCTGAACTTGCAGAGGAACAATGGGAGCTTCTGACCGTCTGTATAGGATCGTGGAACAATGGCAGCATCTGATCTTCACTACAGGGTCATGGAACAATCGGAGTGCCTGAACTTCTCTACAGGGCAGTAGTACAATGGGAGCTTCTGACCTTCTCTACAGGGTCATGGAACAATGGGAGCTTCTGACCTTCTCTACAGGATCGTGGAACAATGGGAGCCTCTGACCTTCTCTACAGGATCGTGGAACAACGGGAGCATCTGACCTTCTCTACGGGGTCGTGGAACAATGGGAGCGTCATACATTCACTACAGGGCTGTAGAACAATGGATGTGTCTAACCTTGTTTTCAAGGGCAGATGGACCATGGGAGCTTCTGACTGTCTATACAGGATCGTGGCACAATGGGACCATTTGATCTTCACTATAGGGTCGTGGAACAATGGGAGTGACTGAACTTCTCTACAAGGCCGTAGAACAATGTGACTGTCTGAACATCTCCACAAGGGTGATGAACAATGGGAGTGTCTGACCTTCTCTACAGGGTCGTGGAACAAAGGGAATGTCTGAACTTCTCTACAGGGCCGTAGAACAATGAGAGTGTCTGAACTTTTCCACAGGATGTGTCTGACCTTGTTTGCAGGGCAGAGGAACAATGGGAGTATCTGACCTTTTCTACAGGGTCATGCAGCGATAGAAGCATCTGACCTTGTCTTCAGGGTCATGGAACAATGGGAGTGTCTGAACTTCTCTGCAGGGCCGTGGAACAATGGGAGCATGATATGATGAAATGATAGCTGATTTGTAATGTGCTCAGCTACTCCAAGGAGAGTCCCGGCGCAGATGTAGAGTGGTCAGCAAGGAGGAAAATTAGACTTGCACAAAGAACCAGGTTTTCAGTTTCTTCCTAAACAGGATTATTTGTATAGCGTAGCTCTAACGGGAGCTGATTCACTCAGGAATGTTAATGATTTACCCCCTGCTCTTTGACGCTGAAACTTTGGGATCACTGCCAGGAATTTGTTGGTAGATCGTGAATGTCTAGTAGGGTTGTACAAGCTAAATGTATCTCTAGGGTAGTCTAGGCATGTCTGATACAAAGCATCATGTACCAATGTCAGAGCCTTAAATGTGACCCTCTCCCTGATGAACAACCAATGGGTTCCCTTCAAATGTGAACTGATGTGTTGCCTTCTTGGAACAAATAACAGAAGGCGAGCTGCCGCATTCTGGATCACTTGCAATTTAAAGAGGAGATGGAGGGCAGGGTTAAAAGCAGATTGTAGGTGAAATAGGCAGGGGCGCAGCTTAATCGGTGAGATTCAGATTGAGTCTCAAATTACATATTCCGGTATGCCCAGATGTAGTGCATTATCATAGTCTATTCTAGATGTTATTAATGCCTGGATGACTGTTTTCCTTGCTGTAAGGGATAGCAAGGCTAGACATTTCTTAAGGGACCTCATAATCCCCCAAAAAAACGCCTACCAACCTTTTGACTTGAGGACAGAAAGATAGTCTATTGTCAAAGGTTATTCCCAGGTTTTTTACTGTGTCTTTCTGGAGACCTGGAGGGGAGACATTGTCTGGCCAAATAGTAAGTCAGAAGTTTGGTGGGAATGTCCCAAAGAAGAAGATTCCTGTTTTTTCCTCATTGCATTCGAGTTGGACTTTGGCTATCCAGTGGAAGACTGCAGTTAGGCAGGTTTTAGTCTGTGTGCCCTTCCCCTCAGATCCCTTGTTCCAGGAGAAGAGCAATTGTGAATCATCCGCATAGGATATCACCTTCCCTCCCAGTTCTTCTGCTAGATATGCCAGGGGCATGAGATATAAATTGAAGAGCGTTGGATTTAGGGCCGAGCCTTGGGGAACACTTGTATCCACCTCTCATGGACTGGCTGAGCAGGGAGGAGTCCAAACTTGCTGGCTTCTATCTGCTAAAAATGACTTTAGCCCGTCCAACGCATGCCCTGACACTCCAATGGCCTGGAGGCGGTCAAGCAGCATCTGACCTTCTCTACAGGTTCGTGGAACAGTGGGTGCATCTGAGCTTCTCTACGGGCCGTGTTACAATGGATGTGTCTGGCCTTCCCTACAGGGCTGTAGAACAATGGGAGCGTCTGACTTCTCTACAGGGTCAAGAAACAATGGAAGTGTTTGACCTTCTCTACAAGGCCGTAGAACAATGGGAGTGTCTGACCTTCTCTACAGGGCTGTGGAATAGTAGAAGCGTCTGACTTTCTCTACAGGGTTGTGGAACAATGTGAGTGTCTGACCATCTTTGCAGGGCCATGTAACAATGGGAGTGTCTGACCGTCTTTGCAGGGCCATGTAACAATGGGATTGTCTAACCTTCCCGACAGGGCTGTGAAACAATGGAAGTCTGTGACCTTCTCTACAGGTTCCTAGAACAATGGTAGTGTCTGACCTTCTCTACAGGGTCGTGGAACAATGGAAGTGTCTGACCTTGTCTACAGGGCAGTGGGAAAATGGAGTGTCTGAACTTCTCTGCAGGCCATGGGACAACAAGAGTGTTTGTGTTATCTACAGGACGATGGACAACAATGTCTGAACATATCCCCTAGGACCTATGTATCTGCCCTTCTGTGATTGGCCAAGAGACACTGTGAGCGCTTGCACTTCTCTGCAGGTCAATGAGATATTCTCATTGTCCGCACTTCTCTGCAGGAACATAGTTAATGTATTTTCGTGTGTATGTTCCTGGATCTGGTGTGATGTGTGGTTGACGGTGAGATGTGCACATAGGAGTATACGTATGGGTGTACATATGTGAAGGTTTTTGAGTGCTTTCGAACTGTATGTGGGATACGTGTGTGTATGTTTTTGTGTGTGTGTTTGTGCAGATGCATGTGTGTGTGTTAAATTGTAGCAGGGACTTCCATACATCCAGTTTCTTAGCGTTCAATATCCAAGGTATTTCCTTTGCTCTCTATCATAAAGTATTTTACTTTGACCTTAGGAGGCAGCAGTTGGTTGGAGAGCAATGGCAAACGTAAGTCTATTCTACAGACTTACCCTACATGTATATCAGTTTCTGAGAAGCAAGCTAGAAAAGCCTGCCTGGCCTCCAGCATTAGGCTTCATAGGTAGCCACCGCATGAGGGAGAGGCTGGGTACATCATGTTTCTTTCTACAGATATATCATTGCCTTCTCCATAGGGTGACGTTCACTTTAGGAGAAGCAGGGTAAAGTGTGTATTTCTTTTAGCTTTACTTTCCAGATGCAGCCACTAGCTCAGGAGAAGTTGGGTACAGTGAGGACAGTTCAGATATGCTGAAGGAAAAGCTAACCACTGTTGGGAAGAGCCTTGTGAAGGAGATGGAACTTTTAAGAAAACCAAAAAAGGTGAATTCACAGCTTAGGGGTGGGAAGGACAAACGATTTGAACGGAACGAGCTACAAAGCCGGGCGGGGGATAGTGGTAGATGGTGTCAGGGTAACCTGAAATAAACACAGAGCATAGACAGTGAGAAGGAGCACAGAGTTGCATAAAAGACGTGCAATGTGAGAGTGCCAGACCATGGAATCATTCAAAGACAACACATAACAGGCGGAAATGGAGATGGAAAGAGGATGAGCCAGCATGAGCCAGCAAAGAGAGATGAGCTGGGGTAGAGTTAACTAGCATGGGGGAATTCAAAGAGGAGATGGGCGGCAGAGTCAAAAGCAGATTGTAGGTGAAATAGGCAGGGGCGCAGCTTAGTCGGTGAGATTCAGATTGAATCTCAAATTTTCCACCTAAAAAAGTTGGAAAAAGCAACAAAGACGTATCAGATCTGACTCTGGGCCCCCAGACCCAACTACCAAGACAAGGATGCATTTATTTGGGGGAGGGTAACACCCCTGTGAAGCTACGCCCCTGGAAATAGACAATGTCTGCCTTCCCAGAGTTATCGATCATGTAGTGTGTAACCAATCAGTAATGAGGAAGAGGCAGTCGTGGAACCAGCCCGCAGCCCTGTCGGAGGCGGGGGATGTGAAGTGTCTGAACTATTATAAGTGAGTGTGTGTTGTTCGTGTATGTGGGCTGTATGGGGTTTGTAAGAGTGTGTGTGTTACTCCATAGGTAACACTCGCTCCTCACCTGAGAGGTAGTGGCCTGTCCATTGCCGGTCTCGCGCCTCCGCTTCTGCTCCAAGAGCTTCTTCACAGTCTGAGGGGAGTAGCAGCTCGACCTCTCCTGCTTAAAGGCTACTGGTTGAGGGGCAAGAGAGGGAAGGGAGGGGGGTATGTTGAGAAAGAGGGTGAAGAGATGGTGAAGAGATGGGGAGAAAAGAGTGAAAATGTGGTTATACGTTATGATCCTTCCTCCATGTTTTCATGCATCGCTGTCGACTGAGGTTGTCCACACTCAAAGCAGAAATCTGATTAGTGGGCACAACAGATTCAAAGGGATCTCACTGAGGAGGACTGAGACCACAGAGGATTGGAAGAGAGCAGAGACCTTCAGGATTCACTAGGACTGAGCCTAAGGAGGGCAATTCATCAAATGATTGATGAAACGTAGAAGAAGACAGTGGACGTTGTAGGACAAAAGAAGGCAGAGGGCTCAGGTCTGCGTAGGAAAGGATCTGGAAACTGGCTGTCATCTGCATGAGAGAGGAATGTTCCGACAGTCACTATTCCATGACCAATTTGACATCCGTTCATTCCTAGAGGTCAAATAAGTTGACCACTGTTGTCGATGGGGTGACCAGCCGCCCGTAAATTTCACGGACTGTCCGTAATTTGGTCCTCACGCCCGTTGTCCGTAGGGATCCCTTTTAAGGATGCCTTTTGTACGTAATTATGGCCATTACAGGGAACAGCGCTGCTCCCCTGCGAGAAGCTTCAGTCCCCGGATGGGGCCGCCTCGCACTCGGCTGATTGCCACATACAGAATGAGAATGGGGCAGTCTGGGCTGTTAAAGCATGTGGTGGCCTCCTCCTGCCTCAGTGTACAGCAGGGCATTCTGTTAGATGGATAAAAGGTAAAACGCCCATGCTGCAACGTGAGAATACAGAAGCCTGGGAAACAAGTAAAAAAAACACCTTACTGTCTCATCATTATAGAACTGACGCATTTTCAATATTATATCCAACAAAGCCATGGTTGCTGCTTTTTTACTTTAAGCAACTAACAACCATTGACAAAGCCAATAGTCCTGGCTTGTTGTTGGTGTAATGATACTTGCTGTATAATATATATATCTGGATGCAATGACAGAAACAACATAATACCATTCGGGCGGAACACTATGCTAAGCACAGATTTTTAGCATAAGTGTTTTAAGCCACGCCCTTAATTACATCGAACACCCCCTTTGAAGAGATCCCCCCAGTTTTTGTTATCACACTTAAGGCCCTGGAAACAACACCCTGTCACAGTCACCTCACATCCGAGCACTGTGCATCATGCATGACTCATGACTTATAAGGTTTCTTATTGCCTATGTGCAGGGGCATAGTGAACCCTCCCCCACCCCACTCCACCCCAGCCCTTGCTTTAGGAACTACAGCGAGGGTGAAGTTCTTGATAGTCCTCTTCTGTCTGCAACTCTGCAGACAAAGGCTCAGCTCATAATGTGAAAAGGTGGGTGAGTAAATAAGTGAAGGAATGTGTGAATGGCTGGATGGATTAGTGAAAAGATGAATGGATGAATGAAAGGCTGAATGGATAGATAATGAAAGAAGGATGAATGAGTGAGTGAGTGGAAGGATGTATGAGAGACAAGGTAAATAGATGGATGTATGGGTGGAAGGGTAGATGGTTGGGTAAACGTATGGATGGGTAAAAGGGTGGATGGGTGAGTGAAAGGATGGATGGATGGATGAGTGAAAGGGTAGATGATGGGCGAGTTCATTTGTGGATGGATGAGTGAAAGGATGGATGGATTGATGAATTGACAAGTGAAAGGGTGGATGGATGGATGAGTGAAAGGGGGGATATAGGATTGATGAGTGAGTGAAAGGATGGATGAGTAATAGGGCCAATGGATGGATACATGAATGGATGAGTAGATGGGTGGAAGGATGGATGGGTGAAAGGGGGATAGAGAGAGAAAGGGAGGATGAATGACTGAAAGAGTGAATGGGTGGAAGGATAAGTGACTGGGTGGATGGATGAGTAAGTGAAGGATGGCTGGATGGGTGAAAGGGTAAATGGCTGGATGGGTGAAAGGGTAAATGGCTGGATGGATGAGTGAATAGATGGATGGGTGGAAGAGTGGCTGGATGGGGTCAAAGGGTGGATGGATGAATAATGGATGGATGAGTGAAAGGGTGGATGGAGGGATGAATGAGTGAAATGATGGATGGAAAGATACATGGTGGATATGTTTGCAAATGGTTGAATAGGTTTGGATATAGATGGGCGCACAGATGGAAGGACAGAATGAATGGTGAAAGACTGAATGATAGATAAAAGAATAATTACACCTTGTAGCACCCATTATCTTAAGTAACATTTCCTATACATTGACTTTAACGTTTATGAGTCATTGTCTCTATATGATGTGTGTGTGATATACCGCACTGCGACACCCTGCCCTACATACTTGGGATGAGTAGCACTATAAAAGAAATTAAATACACATGAGAGAGGGTCTATGTGAGGATGAGGGGCACCATTGGAGGGTGGTAGCAAGGTCGGACTGGCCAGACCGGGCATCGGGTGTTTCCCTGGGAGGCTGGAAAGGGGTGAGGATTGTTACTGGGGACTGGCACTGTAAAGTTCCTTGTATATCCAGTAGTTTTCAATCAACAATAAAAGCGGCCCCACTTGTATTCAGTTGTGGTTCACCATTGCCTGATGTATAATATCTGCTGGAGCGAGATGCGAGTTTTGAATCGTCTAAGGTAGCAAGCTGCGGGCATACTGAAAAAACGTGAAGTGCACGATTGTCTCTACCTAATATAAACGTATTTTGACTTGTACTTAAGTGGTACTCTATTTACTTTTATACTATTGTGCGACCTTATCTGACGTGTCGGTAAAACTTCCCTTTTGTCCTGAAGTTTTTTCCTGAATTTTGACCTCCTGTCCTGAATTTTTGTCCTGAAATTTGACCCTGTGTCTTGAATTTTTACACTCACCGTCCTGAATTTGCACCCATGCCAGTTGGTCACCCTAGCTGTCGATGATCACATGGAAATCACTGAGTACTGCTGTGTGCCCAGGTCCAAGTACCAAGAAGCTTTAACATGATGAACCAACCGGGTGGCAAAGGGTGGCTGACATATAGGACTGAAATTAGCTGCATGGGGCCTAGAATGGCACCGTTTAAAAATGGATTTAAAGAATAATTTGGCACTTACTGAGTGGAGGGTTGCGCCTCTTTTTAAAACATAGGGGCTGCAACTAAATTAAAGGTACTTCAAACCCATTCTGGACAATAGACCACTGGTGATTCTAATCTAAATATTTTCAAGGAGAAAGCTTTCCCTGTTGAGATAATAACTGCAATTGGGTGAATTCCCCCACTGACAGATTTAAACCCGGTTTGTTTCCTAATGAACCCTGGGGCTTCTGCGACCAAGAGGAGACACTTTCTAAGATGTAATCATTCGTTTGAATGATTTTCTATTTCAAGAGCTGCTCATCCATCCAAGCCTTGAACTCAACCAAGCTTCCTAAGTGAGATGGAGTAAGTAAGGTCTGCTTCACCAAGCAAAAGGATTTGCAAAACTGTGTCTGGTCGTGGGAACGATGGACAAGACAAAGAAAAGGATGTAGAAGTGATGTACAGATGTTATTTTTTTACATAACTACACTATTAATTGTTTTGGATAAGGCTGGCTTGGGACATGAAGTCACCTTGCACCGCTAGCAAGTAGGCTGCTATTGGTTCCCTCTTACAAGCCCCTCGCAGTGGGCTGCTAGATGCAAAGCGACATGAGAGAGATGTCCATCTGTACAACTTCGGTACCAGGCGTCTGAGGGCGGTGGACTGTAATTCGATGGGTTCTCCCTCTTTGCAGGGGGTGTTACTGGGGCTATTATATCAGTGAATGGCTCTTAAAGGCGCAGTAACATAGAAACAGAAACCTGTAGTTTCAAGGGAGGAAGTATAAAAGATTAGGGTCAATTCCCGGGCTCCTAACTCAAAGAGTCAGAAACTAGACACAAGCGTAGGAGTAAAGTATGGCAGGCTCTGCTTCATCTTACAAAGCCTCCGTGGCTTCTGCCCTTGTCTTCGAAGTACGAGACCGTGCTGACGTCACGCCAGGGTGGAAAGTATCCCGTGGAACAGGTGACACGTGCGGCTGTGGTCGGTGACACATAGCCTGGAAGAGAAAGGACCCGGGTCGAAGGACGGCGGCACCGAGTTACGCCATGGGAGCTCTGGCGCAGCCCACTTCCGGCCTCGCTCGAGCGTCTCTGCTCAGTTTCCTCTTCAGCTTTCTATGAACAAAGGGCAGAGCTGAGGCGCCACTGCACTGCGCAGACTCCGCACACAGGCTTACCTTTCAATAGGACAGCAGGTGTAGTGGCACCGGGCATCACTGCACCCAATCCTGGCTGTAACTGACTCCCCAACCACTGTACTGGGTGGATCTTCTCTGTGTCCATTATGCCCAAAGACACCCCTGATACCAAGTCACGAACAGAACAACCAACCATGTCCCTGGACCCATGGCCAGACTTTCATTAACGGTCACATGGATATACCAATGCCCCACATGCTCCCAGGCGGAGTGGGCTAATTTCATACCCATAAGGACAGATGTATCCGCTACTGATCAGGCTGCAAAGGTAAAGCTCAGGGAAGAGATATATATATATATATTCAATTGGATCCAAGCCAGAGAGCTCAACAGCGGGTGCAAGCGCGGGGCCAAATCAGTAGCCCAAATTAATTTTGAAAACAAAGTTGCGCTGCACTCAGGATTCAAAAGATCAGTTCCTTTATTCAAACCACCACCAGGACCCTCGTTTGTAATCCAAACCAACGCGTTTCAGCCACAACGGCCTTGATCAAAAAGGACAAATGTAAGAGTAAATCTGTTCTGGCTTAATTATTTGATCACAAACAGGTTGCATTTTAAAACATCTTATGGGGTCGAGGCAAGGGAGTAGCCAGAACATGTAACTACCCCCCACTTTGAGCCAAAGCTTTAATGGTAACAAGTGAAGCAAGTCATTGCGGCCCTCCCCAGAAGAGCTACTTGTCTCTTCCATTCAAGCATTTATCCATTCAAGCTTCCAGCCGCCTGCTGATATCCACATTTTACTTTTACATTCTGTTATCCTTCCAATCCAATCTTTCAACCGTCATTCAGTCTGTCACCATTCTGTCCATCCATCCACCTGCCAATCCATATCCAAACCTATCCATCATCTTCAAACCTATCCTTAAAACCCATCCAACCATCCATCCACCCATGTTCTGCTCGATTTTCCCGGCCTTCTTGTGTTAACAAGTGATTGAATGTGACTTCAGTCTCTTACCATTCAAGCCTAAGGGTTAGAGTAGTGAATGGAGCCTATTTACTAGGCACTTCGACATGATTCTGTGCTCTTCCCCATAGATCAGGGCTTGCACACATAGCCTAGGGGATAGATTCGTTAGTATTAGGGATAACCTGTCCTGTAGTGAGGGTATTTCATGGAGCTGTGCTGAATTCAGGCCTGGTAGGCCTCAAACGGGAGAGACTCCATCTTTCTTTCTGCTCCGGCAGCTTGGGATGCTTCTAGGTCCAAAGTAATGTTTTAGTTATGAGGTGTTATTCGCTTGGAGAGAACCGGTTCAGGCCGGCCCTTATCGAAGGATTGTATTTTTCTTCATGCCGAAGACACTACATCAGGCCGGCCGGCTGGGAACGTGTCCTTGGTACGGGGAGGTACAAGAATTTGGTGGGCGGCAGGTTACGGGCCGGAATTTTCCATGAGGAAATGCACCTCTATATTAGTGAAAGTCTGAGGCAGTTACATGTTCAGTCCGTAGGCGGCATCTAGCCGTTAGCAGTAAAGCTACTACTTATTCCAGGGGAGACAGACGCCATCTTGAAGGTGGAGAAGAACCGAGAGACAGATGCTTTCCTAACAGAATAGCCAGAGAGGAGAGAGTAGCCGATAAGGAAGAGGTCCCAGTGACTCGGAGAAGGGTGATTCCAGGCGAGCCGAGGCACAGACGAGAAGGGAGCCTAGATGACCACTGAGTGCAGGCTACATACTACTAAGGTGATGTCGACCCTTTCTTATTAGAGTGTACAACTTAATCTTTCACTTTTCTTTGCAGGTTATGTGTTATATCGTAATGTTATGTGATTGTGTATGTAATGAGTAATAAAGTATCCAGTTTGTAGTGAACCAACATGTGATGCGTGTTCTTGTATAAGAGGGTAGCCTATTCTTCTAGTCAGCTGCGGCTACATGAACAGATGTTAACCCTGATCAGGTAAGTGGTAACTGAATAAAGGAAAGAGGAGCCCCTCGAACCTGAGAACAGGCTATGCCCGAACTGGCAATCCTTGTGTGATCTGATGAATAGTGAGACTGATTCCCTTTTTGTATGTTATGGTGATCATAGGATGAACTGTCGTATGAGACTGCCGTCTAGGTAGAGAGGTCTGGATTCGTAGGGGATCGCGAGGCCGCCGATTGTGCTGATACTGTCGTATGGGCAGAGAGGTCTGGGTTCGTATGGGACCGTGAGGCCGCCACTTGTGATACTGTCGTATGGGCAGAGAGGTCTGGATTCGTAGGGGATCGCGAGGCCGCCGATTGTGCTGAGACTGCCGTCTGGGTAGAGAGGTCTGGGTTCGTATGGGACCGCGAGGCCGCCACTTGTGATACTGTCGTATGGGCAGAGAGGTCTGGATTCGTAGGGGATCGCGAGGCCGCCGATTGTGCTGAGACTGCCGTCTGGGTAGAGAGGTCTGGGTTCGTATGGGACCGCGAGGCCGCCACTTGTGATACTGTCGTACGGGCAGAGAGGTCTGGATTCGTAGGGGATCGCGAGGCCGCCGATTGTGCTGAGACTGCCGTCTGGGTAGAGAGGTCTGGGTTCGTATGGGACCGCGAGGCCGCCACTTGTGATACTGTCGTATGGGCAGAGAGGTCTGGATCCGTATGGGATCGCGAGGCCGCCGATTGTGCTGAGACTGCCGTCTGGGTAGAGAGGTCTGGGTTCGTATGGGACCGCGAGGCCGCCACTTGTGATACTGTCGTATGGGCAGAAAGGTCTGGATCCGTATGGGATCGCGAGGCCGCCGATTGTGAGGTCTTGGTATGCATAGTAGGAATCCCCTGTCCTTAGGTGATAGATATATGTGGTTGCAGGATAGTAAATAGGTTCTAGGGAGGGGGTAACGTTCTGGCTGGGTTAGTGAGGCTCTGATGAGCGGGTTCTATCTGATCCGAAAACCCAAGCAGAACAACCCATTAACTCAGTCATCCAGCCTTTCACTTTTCCATACTGCCTTTCATCCAGACATTACCCCCTTTCATCCAGCCAGGTACAAAGTCATCCTTTTAATCATCCATCCATCTTTTCCCTCATCCGTCCACCCTTTCACTTCCTCCATCCATCCATCCTTTCACTACATTCATTCATCCATACTGTCTCCAGCCTCCCTTTCACTCAGCCGTCCATCCTTTAACTCACCCACCCTTCGACCATCCATCCATCTACTCATATATCCATTTACCCTTTCTCTCATCCATCCATTCTTTTACTAACTCATCCATCCACTCTTTCACTCATCCATCCTTTCACTCTTCCATCCATCATTTTGTTCATCCATCCATCCCCTTTCACCCAGCCATCCATCCTTTCAATCACCCACCCACGCTGCGACATCCATCTACTCATCCACCCATTTACCCTTTCACTCATCCATCCATTCTTTAACTTTATCATCCACTTATCCTTTCACTCATTTCCAGTCTTTCCTCATCCATATTTACATCCATCCCTTCACTCTTCCATCCAACCATACTTTTGCTCATCTATCCATCCATTTACTCTTTCACTCTTCCATCCATCCTTTCACTCACTCATCATCCTCCCTTTCACTCATCTGTCCATTCTTTCACTCATTCATCTTTCCATCCATCCTTTCACTTTTCCATCCATACGTTCGGTCCTCTATCCATCCTTTTACTCCATCTTTCCATTCAGCCTTTCACTCTATATATCCATTTACTCTTTCACTCATCTATCCATCCATTCATCCTTCCATCCTCCCTCTCTTTCACTCATCCTTACATATATTCTTTCACTTATGCATCTATTCATCCACCCTTTCACTCAGTTATTCAATCCATCCACTATTCCTTCCGTTGTCTCTCCTTTCCTCTCACTCCCTTTGCCTTGGCCAATCACGAACCCCGCCCCCACTGATGATACCCCTAGGTCGAGGCACCTGCTGCAGGGATCTCGGTGTACCCAACAATTTTCATGGGATTATAACTAGTAATATACCTCTGGTGGTTAATGCACTTACTGGACAGATCTGTATTTGGTCTAGTCACAGTGTTGGCTCATCATAAAATACCATAAAGGGTTAATAGGCCATAGCTAGCTCAGAGGGTTACTGCTACTGTCACAGCGATATGTTTTTTACTTCCAGTTCATTAATTAAAATCCTTCTAATACACTACAGTGAGCTATTAAGAGGCATTATGGAGCTGCAAGCAAACTGCAAGGCATAGGTTTAGGTTTAGAACCGTATGTTTATCCTCAACGTGTGGGTGTGCTAAAAAGAGTTCCTCTGAGTAGTAATAATGTCTTATTAGTACAGGCAGCCCCACCCACTACATTGTGCTTTAAATCCTTACTTGTTTTTCTAGACCAAGCACTTTAACATATGATGCCTGCCAGCATGGATGAAATGTGACTCCTACACCTGGTAATCCTTAATGTCTTATGCAACATTCTGTGCAAACTGATTTACACCCTTGTATGATTCTGTCTCTGTATAATGTGTATGTGATTCAAAGTAGTGTGACACCCTCTACTGGGATGATGATTGTTTATGTAACTTGTTTATAGAGATAAAGCAGAGCTATTTAATCACCGTTACTATCATTACTCATGTAGACTGATACATTCTCAAAGTGTTAGTGCATGCATTGCTCTTACATACAAGGGTTGAACACAGTCAAAAACCTGCCTCCAAATCACTGCTTCTCTTAAGCACTTGTTGAATGATAACAAGATCAGTGTCTCTACTTTCCTCCATTGTGTTGGCATCTAGGCTCTAGAAAGCGCCCATCCAGGATGGGACTCCACCAACAGGAGGGCTGATGGCCCTTTAAGCCAGAACTTTCTCTCCCCCCTGCTGTTTGCTGCTGGGAACGGGTGCAGTGGAACGGGTGCAGCGGAACGGGTCCTAGTGTTAAATTACAGCCAGAGAAGGTCAGTATATTTCACTGGGACTCAGTAACAGCTGCCACAGCCGGATTCCGATTGGTTGCCCCTCGTTTGCTGCACTGATGTGGAGTACAGCGAATGATATACCATCCAGCCCTGCCAAGTACCACGCATTAGGCGTGACACTAACGCATTTCAGTGTGGTGGTCCGCATCACCGCACTGAAATGCAAAGTCACGCATAATAGCAGCTCCTCAGCTGTCAAGCTGGAGCGCTCGTATTCACGCACCATACTGAGACTGAAACTAAGCTGGAGCGCCCGGCATGCTTGGGAGCTGGCTCAGAGTCCGTGGCTCTTGCTGGCACTCTGACACAATGTATCAAAATGTACGCGACAGCACCGCGCATCTTTGATACATCAGTGAGGACATGACTCACACTTCAATAGGCAAGGTGGGACGTGCTGCTGCTGCCACCCGAGGCTGCAGTTCAGGAGAATAATGTTGCAGGCTTCGGTGGCAATGGCAGCACCGCTCGCACCGCGTGTGTCAAGGTAAATGATCTAAAAGAGGGGAATGGATACCGCGACACCGGACGACCCACCGGCGGCTGAGTGGCTGCTGGAGTGGTTCCGCAGCAGCCCCAGCCCAGAGAACACCACCAGTCCACTTCATTATTGTGCAGAGCTGCACTGAGGCTGTCTCCGTATCCCGCCCGGCCGCCATGTTTGCCACGGGAGTAAGTGCAGCCACGAGGCGGACCGTTAACTCAGGGCCGGTGCTAGGCATGGGCAGTGTGGGCAGCTGCCCAGGGCCTCCCACTCAGCCCACCAGCATGGGGCCCGCACCAGTTTAACACACCACCAGCCCTCGTGTTCCCACTGCCGAATCTATTGAAAGAAACGTGTCACTTTGCAACTGGGCCCTTGAGAGGGAGGGGGAGGGGGCTACCTGGGCCTCTTAGGGATGGTGTCCCAGTTGCAAGGAGACTCATTTTGCGGGTTTGTCCTGCAAGTAGGCCTCCTGCCCAGCTGCCAATTCAGAGACACTGCAGGACGCCCATTGTCAGCACTTTAGCCCACACAGGTTCAACTCTCAGCCCCCAAGCAATCTGCACACCTTCAGCCCGAAATGGGCTGTGAAAGAGGTGCTTGTAGGTGGCTGAGAGGAGGAACTGCGGACCGGGAAGAGTCTCCACAAAGAAGCTTCCAGTGCCCAGAAGGTGCCACTTATGCAAATTAGAGGGGGCTCGCACATTCCCTTTCGGCCCAGGGCCGCAAAAATCCTAAAACCTGCCCTGCGTTAACTAATTGCCTACCGGCCTGGCAAAATACACAAAGTGCGCAATTCGTGTACAATAGTTGGGGCCAGCCTCTATGCAACCTTACCTAGTCATTTTGGAATAGTTCCGCTCTTTCACTTCAGAACTGCTGTAACCTATGATCTTTTAGCCAGCATATTTTGGTGGCTAAAGGAATCCCCTGGAGGGAGCTGGACTGTCTCCGTGTGCAGTGAGGGACCCGTAATAGAGCAGTTGTCCAGAGTTGCTTTTAGCTGCACCGTCGCAGCCTTAAGCCTCTATATATTGCTTGATTCCATTGACCTCAGGTCGCTCGAGTCCCCCTCAAGTCTTGCAGCCAGAGGAAAGTCTTGCGCATGCGCTGCTGGGAGGAGAGCCTTACTTCCCGAGCCTGAGCCCCACGGTACACCAACTACAATGGTTTGTCGGTCCGCAAGGGGGCAGTCGATAACAAGACCAAGGGGTCTTGCTTGGGTGCGTTCCCGCAGCACCCCAGCTCCTCTTAAGTCACTAGGGATTTAAGGGCGCTCCACACATTGCCACTTAAGTATGTGTCAGTGCTCTCCTGGGACACCCCCTGCAGCGACCTCTCTCAGTGCCCTCCACAGTGACTCACAAGCAGTGATTCAATAGCTGGTGTAGCTCCAGAGGGCCCGAGGAGCGCGTGGGCGTGGAGATGTCTGGCAGCATGCACGTGTCACGCCCCACCGAGTGAAATCGGAGGTGACTTAAAAGAAGCCGCTCTCGCCTGGACTTTCCACCTTAGACAGAAGTCGGTGGGTTGTGTTAAACCAAGTACTCGATTGCTCACTGGAAATTACAAAAGATAACCAGATAGTAAACACTTGGATGGGGTTAGGAGGGGCTTCCAAGAAGGTGCTCAGTTGATCCAGTGCACCAGCAGAATTCAGATGTAAAACTACGTTAGACAAGACTTGTACAGCGCTTCTTTGAGGCATGGGGTCTCTTGGCGCGGGGAAGGTAGAAACCAACATCAGAAGGGAAGTAGAAAATTACTTTTTAAAAAGAAGAGTTTCTAATTTTTTTTATTCAACAGGAGAATAAGAGAAGCCTTTCAAAGGTGGAAGGGCTGAAGGGCCCATTCCTGGAGGCCAAGAATTTTTTTTTTTTTTTTTTATTGTTGAAACTGAAGGTGTCATACAACATTCAAGTTAATACAGAAAGTATCGCATTACAAAAACCAAAACATCTCAGATACAATGAACCAAGATCTTTGTACACTAACAAAAGCAATTTGAAAATGACCTGAATGAAAAGAGAGTCAAAAAAAGTTTTCCCAAATTTTTTCGAATTTTCTCCCCCCTCCAATCCTCGCTGCATAGTTACGCTCACTAATCTTAACTCTTTGCATTTTACGCAACCATTCATGAAAGGATGGAGTCTGAGTTGATCGCCAATTCTGAAGTAGCAATGATCTTGCCACTGCCATGCAAATAAACAGAAGTTTAGCATGTGAGACAGAGATATTAAGATTCTGATCCAAACCGTGCAGCATCAAATTGGAATTTAAAGATATCTGGATATGAAAAATAGAAGATAAAAAAGAAAAAATATCTCTCCAGAACTCTTTGATCATGCAACATTCAACTGTGACGTGTGTCCAGTTAGCGGGGGCAAAACTTTGACAACGAAAGCAGATCGGTGTATAATTACTAAACATTTTGGCAATTACCGCCGGGGTATAGTAGAGGAGCCATTTCCCAAAAAATATCATTCTACGCCAATTGGCTCCCCGTAAAGTGGAGAAATTATATTTATTAATAGTCCGCCACGTCGTTAAAGATAGTACCTGCTTTTCGTGTTCCCACCATTTTTTAACTGCTTTCGATCCTAAATCGTCTTGTTTGATCTGGGCAAGATGACGTTTCCACTCACCAGGTTTCCTTATTAAAGTACTATTGAACAAGAGATCGTTGTTAAAAGGGGAAATCTGAGTAAAGGAGGTGGGAGCAAACGGCTGTAAAAGTTTATAGATTATATGATAAGACCCGGCTAACAAAAAGTTGCCTGAAAGTAGTAGGCGCATCTCGGGCGGAGTTAACCACCTAGAGTGATGTAAAAAGTCGCCTACTGTGCTAAAACCGGCTTTAGACCAATAGCCCATTAAATGCGGGCTTACCCCCTGCCCTCTTGAGAAGAGTAAATTAATCAGCGAGGAGGAGGTATTGAAAAGAGAGAGAGAGTATCGACTGATCATAGCCTTACGCTTCATAAAAAACCAAGCAATTATTTTATACCTAACCAATTTTGGAGGCCAAGAATGACGCAGCCGCCTTCCCACACACTATGCATTACAGAAATCATTTGTTTATTCTGGTATCTTTACAGCGCTGGTACATGAAAGCGGTTCCTGCTGTTGAATAATGGCAAACACAACATTATGGCCCGCCCCCTGCAGAATGCGATGAGGGACCCCCGTTTCTACCATTTCACAAATATCCATTGCTTTGGCAGTTCCGGAGTACAAAGAGGCAAAGTAGGCACCGGCCTATGGGCCCCACTACTTTTAGGGGCCGCGCGACAATGGATCAAACTACAACTTAAAGTACATAAACCAGAGACATCAGAGTCAAATAACAGTTTGTCTCTTGAAAGCTCATCTTCTGGCAGCTGTCAGTTTGTAAAATGACAATCCAGTGTATTGGGTATTAGGAGATCATTTGTAAGGGGGTCCTCGAAATGTTGATTGCCTAGGGGCCCCCATAGGGTTTAATCCGGTTCTGGGCCTTGGGCTGAATCAGACCTCTTATAGGGTTAGGGTACCCCAGCGCTTCAGGGTCCTCCTTTACGCCCCAGGAGTTTGCCTCTTCTCCCAACCCTACCGGCAATCCAGCGAAACTGCACTGTCAAGAATATAGACGATTGTCTGCAGCAAACATCATGTCATCTGAATTCACGTGAATGGTTCATTTGGAATGAAACACAATTCCCAGTTACTTAGCAAGAATGGTCCACAAGTGTTTTAGGTCTGGCCTGACAGCAAAGCTGTCGCCAGGCATGATGCGATCGCCAGAAAACAAGCTTTAAGGAGCAGTGCTTAGGCCTCGCCCCATGTTGATCTTCCGCTCTCCAAGCTTTGAACTGGACAACAGCTGCGCTTGCACTGATAAAATGTGCTTGGGTGGCACTTTTGCGTTGTAGCAAAACTTGTGCTCAATACAGTAGGCCTGAGGTGGTTATGGTGACAAGTCAAGGATAGATTCTATAGATCTGAATGATTCCTTGCGAAAAGTTATGTCAAATGCCATTGGTCTGATTTGTTTATCATGAGAAGTTGTAACGAAGGTAATATGTCTAACTTAGTCATAGTAATAAGCGTATGTTACAGTCAGTAGGCTTTAAAGGTGGTCGTCTGCTAGCATATCGTGGTAAAAAATATTGTTTACAAAAATATTGGGTCAAAATCATCGTCCAAAAAACAGGTAAAAAAATATATTTTTTAAATATGTATAGACTTTAAATTCAAGACCTGGATGTTCGAATGAACCACACAGCAGCCAACATCTCCAGCGCCTGGAGACCCTCACAGGTGATATGCCGCGCTTTACAAATGAATGATCGATTAAAATTAATACATATTGAAATATATAAAATTAATTTAAAGTAAGATAAATAGATTTGATTGATTATTGCAGTATATATATATATATATATATATATATATATATATATATATATATATATATATATATATATATATATATACACTTAAAAAAAAAAGATCAATAATTCTACAATTTTTTTATACATTTATTTTAAAATATTAACACTGAAATAAAATGAAAAATAGTACAACCAACCTCCTATTGTAAATATGTAGCTAAACACATAAAAATAATATTACTTACAATTTTAAATTAACTATACAAATTTCCGCTTCCTGCCTCATTTCTGCCAGTGAACAAGAGCTCGAGGGAGTTCGAAACGCGTTTGGCCACAGAGAGACCGGCTTTCTGCTGAAGGGCATGCTGCCTGTGATGGTTTGTGCTGTAACCCTTACTTGAGAGGCATCTTCTTAGGGGCAACCTTGTGCGTAATACAATAGCGGCCGGCCCGGTCGCGAAGATGCCCCGCTGCTCGTCGGGCAGATCCTGAGTGCCGTGAATCATAGGCGCTCGTTGGAAAGGAGGGGGCCTCAGTCTCAGGAAAATATTGGCGTGCCTTTCAGTGTGAGGTGCAGTTCTCTCACCCAACTGGGTATACGGACATTAAATGAATTTTGTGGCAGGACTTGAATCCACTTGGTGAAAGAACATTGGGATCTGTGTTTGGCTGTTATCATTGGACTACCATGACCATCAGGCCATTCTCTTTAACGCCCACTGGGGCGGGATTCCTTATTTGAATAAAGTAGCTGTTCTCAATTTCCGCTTCCTGCCTCATTTCTGCCAGTGAACAAGAGCTCAAGGGAGTTCGAAACGCGTTTGGCCACAGAGAGACCGGCTTTCTGCTGAAGGGCATGCTGCCTGTGATGGTTTGTGCTGTAACCCTTACTTGAGAGGCATCTTCTTAGGGGCAACCTTGTGCGTAAAACATATATATATATATATATATATATTATTTGTTTTAGAACTTCGTAAAGAAAGAGACGGCACTCCCAGTAATGTATTGTACTGTATTGTAATTGCATTTATATAGAGATTACAACCCCTGACGAGGCGTTGAAGTGCTTTTCCCACAAAGAGCACGGTCCTCCGGAGCCCATAAAGAATTAGTGGTGAATTACTATAGTGAAATATGAAAGTAATTTGAGTGTTGGATATGTTAGTCAGTAATTTCAATTGAGAAGGATAGTGGAGGGATAGAAGAGGGAAAAGGTTTGCATTTATATAGCACTTGCTACCCCTGATGAGGTGTTGAAGCTTTTTTTGTCGAGTAGCACGCTACACCGGAACCCATAAAGGATTAGTGGTGAATTAGTATAGCAAAATATGAAAGTAATTTGAGCTTTGGCTATGCAAGTCTGGTATTTGGATTGAGAAGGATAGTGGAGGCAAAAGGTTTGCATTTATATAGTACTTGCTACACTGTGAACAAGGTTCTGCCTGGAACGAAACACGTTGGAGCTCAGCTAATAAATTCTGACCACGACACATTGCTGGGAGTTTCGGCTCTTCCTTTACGATGAATTTATGCAATTTTGTGCTTAAACGAGCGTGGTGGGAGTCATACTCTTGCCGAGCACCAGCAGTAATCAGGCGCATGGCGTTATAGGTAGGTTCATTTTACTCACACAAAACCAAAGAAATTCAGAAGTTATAGTTGTAGTTATGTTAAGAAACTAAAACTTGTGGCCTAAAGTTACTTAACGGCAGATTTGCTGGCTGTGCTGCTTGGTGATTCAGCCGTGGCCATGCAGCCTTATCCCGTCTAGCAGACAGCGCTCTAAGGGCTGCAGGTTCCCTGCAGAGGGCACAGGCGGCAAGCCTGCCACTTGCCAGTCTTTCTGTCTCCCTTTCGCCTGCCCTCAAACTGTTCTCAAATTCAAACTACAAACAGCAGGTTGCAAACATTCAGTTGGGGGGTCCGCTGGGAGGACCACAAGCCCCAGAGGACATTGCTTCAGGAGGCACCAACGCCAAGCAGCGCTGTAAAAGCTCCCAATGCACTCCTGCAGCGCAAACTGCAAACATTCAGTTGGGGGCGGCTGGAGGGACCGCAAGTTTCAGAGGGCATTGCACCAGGAGGTGCCAACACCCAGCAGAGCTATATAAGCCACAAACGTCTTCGCCCATCATTGGCCAAAAGAGGCCAGGCCAATCTTCTTTTACTGGTGAGTCAAGCTCACTATTTCGTCCTTGGAACTTTGTCACCTAACTCGCCGTCTCCTCTCCATTTTTCCTTTTCCTTTTTATTCCCTCTTGTGCCGCCTCCTTAAGGATGAGGATGGGGAAGTGGAAAATGCTAGATGGAGGTAAGTCAATATTACCCTCATCCTTATGCCCAAGCAGTACACATGACTAATTTCTGGCAAGGTATGTAGGTGTTATCATCAAAGAAATTGATTTGGCTGAAAGACGACTATCCCTGGAGCATAATGCTCCATCCTACAGTGCGCAGTCTGCCAACTGCTCTGAATTCATTAACGGTCCATTCTTAATGCCTGTGGTGCACATTGAGCAGCTTGAAGGAACAGCCAAAGATAGTGCTAAAGATGGTGTTGACTCTTGTAATTATCTTCCTAAGCACCCTCAGGACTTAAGCACTTCACCACAAAGTGGTCCATTGGCAAAAAGAAAATGTCAGTCTAATGCCACAGGATGTCCTACGACCTGGACCACAGGCAAAAAGGCAAACGCTAAAACAAAAGTGTCAGGAAGAGCTGTGGGCAGCATTGAACCTTCTGGACCAGACCCACGTTTACAGTCCAGAAATTCCAGGGCTTCAATGCAGGACCAAATGCTTAATAGACTCAAGGATCATAGCCCCTCTATTGGAAGTAATAGCAAGCTCAGAATCTGCTGTTGCAAAACTCTCCACCTCCTGCTTTGACTGTAAAACTGAAAAGAAGCTACTTTCCATACAAGGTGCAACAGCCACTATTGCTCCTGCTATGAAGAAGGGTTATAACGAGCCCCAGACTTCATGCCTCGTGGGAGACAGAAAGGCCACACACATGCCCGCAAGAGATGGAAACTCCTGATCCACCCAACCAGCTGCTACGAATGGGCCTGATATAAGCAGCAAGGATCTGGCCTTGAGTGAAAGAGTCAGGCCCTATAACTTGTGTACCTTGGATGACAATACCACCTGCCTTAACCTTCCTCCCGAATGCAGCCCATATGTTGTAGTCCTGGCCAATGTACCCTGCCTGCCTCCAGAGAAGGAAGAAACATATGTTGACCTTAAGAACAAAATCTGTCACTGGCGTAATGAAAATATGGACTTTAGCCTAGCAGAATATAATGACATTTTGGTTGTTAGGGGGGTGGGTTGGGTTGTACCATCATGCAAGACGCTGACTGGGGACTGAGTAGTCATCAACTGCAGGAAACTGGCTCTTGCAGAGCGTTCAATTTTGTCTCACTCCCAACACGCATGTGAATTCCGTAGAAGTAAATATATGACTGCTCTGGCTTTAGGCTATTTCTAACGCCACTGTGCCGGGGTTCAATATGCTAAGGGATGTTCTTCTCCAAGGCTGACGTTTCATAAGAGGCCGCCTGCAACTTTATTCTCTTGCAACAGATTCAGTGTCTTATCTGGCATTGGACTGACTGGGGTCTAATGATAAAAACATTGAGTAGGGCGATGAACAGATAGATCTGCCAATTTTGTTGGATTATTCTAATGGCACTGGCACAATCTTTGCACCTCAGACAGGTCTAATAAGTTTGAATATTGCCAGACTGCTTAGCTTAATCAATAAATAGATATTGTAATGCTTAAGGAAACCTGGGCCACAGGGCAAATTAACTAGGATGGGTATGAACCTTTTACTGTTCCAGCCACTCGCTGTGCGGGAAGGAGAACTGGGGATGGGTGGGGGCGGGAGAGGTTTAGCAATTATGGTGCGGATTACTAAGATCCTCACAGTTATCCCCATACTATGCAATCACCCAGGGATTTAGAGTCTTTAGGTTGTTCAATCGAGCACTTTACATTTTTTCTTGATTAACTTCTATAATGCGGTAGAGGAGTTGGGCTGTCAATCAGAGTTTATTTGAGGTTATTAAGACTCTGAAGCATAGAGAATAAGGTTAAAAAGGCAGGTTCACAATAATTGTAGGTGGGGACTTTAATGCCAAGCTTGGATCATGTGACACTCTGTCTGACCCCTTGGCACTGAAATCCTCAGTAGTGCCCGGATGGATGTATGGCTGATCACAGAAGGCGTTTACTCTTCAATCATCTGTTGTCAATGAACCTTTGAAACTTAGCTGAAATAGGGGGACACCAGGGGTCACATATTCCGACTTTTATAGGCTGGTGGCAAGGCATATCATTGATTATGTATTTTTTTATCTAGGGAGTTAGCTGATTGTGTGGCTGCATGGGGGTACTGTAACCAGTGGACATAGTGACCATGACCCCTTATAGGTGATTTATAACTTGCCAATAGGTCAGAAACCAGCCCTATCGACAGGAGCTAAAAATCTGACTACCAAGAACAAAGGTCTCAGACTAAGGGGTCGATTACGATGCAGGTCCAAAAGGCTCCAAATCAGATTAGGGTATGCCGAATCCGATTCGGAACCCATCTTTCCGACCGATTCCGAAAGCTTTCAGAAGACCGATCACGGTGTTGGGAAAGTGTTTGGACTTTCCGACTCAGTTCTGGGTGGGATTCGGAGAAACCGAGTCATTCTGAGCCGACTCGTACAGGTCTACTGACAGCGCATCTGACCGAGCGATTCCAATGTCAGCTTCGGACAGCCTTCCCAATTTGGTTTGTTAGACATGGATCAGCTGTCGGAATCTGACTTTTGGGTGGCTGTGGCAGGCCCCCCTTCACCCGGAGCCTTTCAAATTGGGCTCGTGGGGTTACCCAAGGGACCACCCTTTCAAACCATGCACAGTGTGGCAGGCACCAAGGGGTGCCCACCACAGTGTGCACGATTTACCCCACCCACCCCTTTCTCCAAGTCTGACCAAATGGTATCCGGAACCATCGTATTCGGTCGGTCGGATTCCCCGAATCCGATTCGATGGGAAACCATTCCGAGACTGATTCGGTCGGAACGCTTTCCGGCTGACATTGTAATCGAACCCTAAGATGGGAGGGGGTAGATACTTCTTTAGTAAGAGCTAATGCTGTCAAAGAAAATTTGGGTCTGATAATGAATTATCTCTTAACTCAAATGTCTCCACCTTTGGAGGTTATTACCTCTTTCAAAATCTTAAACAACTATATAAAAACTTTTCCCACAATCACGCCTAAACACTCAGATATCATTAGTCCTACTTGGTTTGATAAAGAATGTAGAGCTGCCAACCAAAACCTGAGAGGCGCCCTTAACTCCAGGCCTAGAGATCGGAATATTATGTGTAAAGCAAGATCCCACCATAAGCTTACCATCAAAAAGCACACGGTGTTCCTTAAGATAGAAGCCTGGAATGGACTTGTTAGCTCCTGTAAAGAAAATAAATCTAAACAATTCTGGGCCATTGTCAATGATAAACAACACAAAAAGCCCCTGGACCAGATGTGGTTCCCATGGATCTATATAAAGAAAATGTTGAACTCTGGGCCTCCGTCATTACTACCCCACTGAATGCTGCAGCTGCCTGTAAGATTCCAGACTCCTGGCAACAAGCAATTATAGCACCAATCTTTAAAAAGGACTTTAGACAGGATCCGCGCAGTTTACAGACCAATCTCACTTCTGGACTCTGTGACAGGTCGGGTGATTTTATTTGGGATGGAGGATTGGGTAAAGATAATAAGATACTAAGTAGGGCTCAGTATAGATTTAGGGAAGGCCTGGAGATGCAGGAACAATGCCTTAATCTTAGCCTAATAGTACGAAAATATACAAAGTCAACCAATCCAAACTATGGGCTATTCTTCCACGAATTGGTATGCTGCAGGAACTGGTGGATTTCTTAAATGCTTGGCACTGCAAGGTTTTAGCAAAGGTGAGGTTTGGCGCAGACAGGGAGGGTACTCATCTTTTCCCCTTGATGTGAGGTGTCTGCTAAGGGTATGTTTTGGCCCCGATTTTATGTTTTATATATCAATGAATTAAATCTTTTCTTAACTAGTAATAGTGTAAATCTACCCAAGATCAATTGTAATCAAGTGCTGGCCCTATTGTAGTCCAGTGATGCATGCACAGGGTGGGCAATGCAGAGCATGAGCCAAACGAAATGCCCAATACCATGACCAACAAATAATATCATAAAATCAAAAGATCTCAAATACCTAATGCAGTAATTGTTTTCCACTTCTGACACAGGCAGATTTCAGAATAATATAATTGACACCTGAAAACTTTGTAAGGTGTTACTTTGGCCTGTGTTTTGTTAGAGTTTATGCAGCCTTGAGAAAGTAGTGGGACGATATCCCTTTGTAAGGCGATGATACACGTGTTGGCTGTCTGAAGCAAGACCAAAAGAATAAAGAAAGAAAATAAGAATTGAAATAACATGTGTATAATTTGTGCTTACATCGTGCCCTTAACAAATTGTTGATACACCTATGACGTGTGCTGAGGATTTCTTTGTAAATTTTGTTGGCTTTGGCCGCTATTTTGGGGAGGTTGGTGGTTCTCCTCACCATACAGCACCGTCTTCCAAATAAGTGGTTTTATGTACAAATACATGTGTTATTCTTCTGAGTGGCACCAATATACCTAAGCATTATACAACTGTTCATTAGTAGTTACCTTGCACCTAAAGGTGCAATGGTAGACTCCTTAGGCTACAATGGTAGAATCCTTAGGAGCAAAAATTGTGTCCTACGCTGATGACTCTCAGCTGCTGTTCACATGGAAGAACAACTAATCCTGCCCTGGCAAGTTAATTAGTACCTGTCTTTCAGTGGTTTTTGGGTGGCTGGTCGTGAATCAGCTGAAATGCAAGGCAGGAAAAACAGAGCTAGTTTTCTTTGGCATGGATGCAGAAACACGGCTTCAATCCTTCTGGCCACCAAACGCTCCCACCCCGTTATAAAAAATCAGACAGTGAAAAAGTTGGGTTTTAAATTGACAACCAATTGCTGGGGCACCTGTTTTGCCTTCTTGCTTCTTTTGAGGACGTTTTTGTTCTTTCTGTCTCTGGCTGCCAGACAGCAGGTGATCCAGACACTGATCGTATCTTGCCTTGATTACGTAAATGGCCTCTACTTAGGCATGCCCTCGTATTTGTTGGACAGACTTCAGCTGGTCCAAAATGCAGCGGCTCGATCTATTTTTGAACTCCCTCGCAAGGTTCACATGTCTTGCCTTCTGAGGAGTCTTCATTGGCTTCCAGTAAGGAAAAGAATCTTATTAAAGACTCTACTTGTGACTCAGAAAGCCTTCTACAGGATGGGCCCTGTCTATCTTAAACACAGATTTTCGTTCTACGTCTCACCTCGAAATCTTCGCTCTTCTAATCTCTTCTTGGCCAACACTCCTCATATTAAAAGAGCCAAGTCTGGGGTCAAGGCCCTTTCCTTTCTCAGCCCATCCCTCTGTAATAAACTAATACTGACCCTCAGAAGCATCAAGTCTACGCCGCTGATCCGGAAAAGGTTGAAAACATGTTTTTTTCCAGTCCATAATCTTCCCTTCTCTTTCAGTCCCACTGTTACCTTTCAGCATCCACTGCCAGGACACTCCTTGGAGTAGCAGTTGAGCTTTACAAATACCCCCACATAGACATATAATAGCTAGTAAAGTTTTAAACTCCAACAATCTTTTTTTTTACTGAAATACTAGCATTGCAAAACAAAAAATATTACACAATAAAAACAAGCAATATTAAAAAAAAAATACAATAATATAAATCCATTTTCACCAAATGCAGGGAAACTGTTGACTTCACAGTGGTTAGAATTACTATTCCCATTCCACTCTAACCAATAGTAGAGAAAGTGTTGGACTTCAAAGGAGTTAGATTTGTTATTCGTACTCCAGTCAAAGCAATGGAAGAGACAATGTTGGACTTTGGAGGGATTACAAAATTAAGATAAAGCTTACCATTAAATTATTAATTATCAATTGATCAATTATACATCAATACAAATAATATCAAAACATAGTTTTTAATTCCTAATCTTTGACAAAAAAATAACAGTATTAAAAATTGCATTAACAAACATAAAAAAGAAAAGCAAACATTAATAGAAGTAAAACAATAAACTAAATACATTTTAATTAAATAACTTTTCAACCTATTCCCCTACAGATCCAACAACCAGCAACTAAAATATACCTCAGTATTAAAAATAATGGGCACCATTCACAAAAGTAATCGGAGACAAATCCTAACTTTACGACTTTCGGTATTCACAAAGCGCACTTAGGAGTAAAGTTAGGATTTTGTCTCAGTTAAACTTAAGTTTTGTCTCAAGTTTAAGTTTTGGTCTTAAGTTTAACTTAAGACCAAAACTTAAGTTTAACTGAGAGGAAATCCTAACTTAACTACCCATAAATGCCCTTTGTGAATACCGAAAGTCGTAAAGTTAGGAGTTTGTCTAAGATTACTTTTGTGAATCGGGCCCAATGAAATTAATATATACATTAAAATCAACAAATTAAACTTGAAAAATTATAAAGTGAAACATTTTTCATAATTAATAATGAATTACATAATTCATTTATAACAAACTAATTTCCATTAAGTTTTATTTAAATATAATTTAATTACCCTACAACCCTCTTCCCCTAAAAACCCAACAACCCGCTACCACATTATAAATTACGAAATTGCATTTAAAAATTAGGCATCCTGAAGTCTTTTGAAAGTTGTACTGGGTACAGCCCCACACAGTTGTTCTGGATTTGCTGCTAAGGGGTGCTTCCCAAGTTAAGACAGCAACACTGGTGAAAGTCTGTAAGGCTTTGCCTCATCATGGCAACCACAACATTTCGGCACAACATGTTACAGCCATTACTGGCCTGTCATGTGACTCAAGAAGCACATGAAGTCCTATTCAGCAGCCTCTGCAATGCTTACCGTCTCATTTATTTTGCTGAGCAATGGCACATATTTAGCCCACTGTGCCTAAGGCTTTGCTACTTTTCCTGCCCTTCCTCTTTTTAATCAGGTGTCTGCCTTCTACTAGGGTTTGCTCTAGAACAGCCTCTTGATCAACTTCAACTACCCAATAGTCTGTTGCACTTCTTAGCACAGAGACTTTTTTCTTCTCTTCTGGCTTTTTCTCCTGATGAGGGATTTCTTCCTGGAGATACCCAACTGCCCACTAGTTTTTGCCTTTAGTTAAAGAGTGCCTTTCTAGAAAGTTGTTTCTCACTTTGCTTTCCTTACAAGAGAGGCAAGAATCGTTTACCAAGTACAGTCCTATTCAGATGTAAAAAAGAAAAGACCTTTTTCAGTGTATGTGGCTGAGATCTGGAAAAATCATCTACCCAATATCGCACATGCAGTTCAGAGAAGACCTAATAAAACCCCCATCTTAGGTCATTGTAAAAAACCTCATAGCTATTCAAGTGTCAATCACAGCCACCAAGAACCCTCTTTCTCTCCTTCCATTTGTACGATTTTTAAAGGGTCGCTAATCTAGCTCCTTTGCCCCGGAGAAGTCCCTCTCCGTGTGTTCCCTAGATAGCCTTGTGCCACAGTGCCTAATTTGTGCCGGTGGTTGCAGATGAGGGGCACCAACATTCATTTTTTGGGTCTGCAACTTGTTTTTCATCATCAGACTTTTGACCCAGAGCAAGAGAGAGGCAGAGAAGAGAGAAATAAGAAAAAGATAGGAAAACAATGACAAAGAGAGAAAGGAGGGATAAAAAAGAACTTGAATGTGATAAAAAGGCAGCGAGTGCAGGGTGGTGGAACAAAGGTGTGACGTTAAATCAAGACTAGGCATACTTAGTATTCGGCTACCCTGATATTCAGTGGAGAGCTCACAAGAAAAACTGCGGTCCCCTGCACTTCTTTTTTCAGACTTTAAGCATCATTGATACATACTTCGTTATAAACATTTTCTCTTGGAAAAAAACCGATTTGAAAGCTTTATGTAATAGATCTTTTCAGGTAATGTGAGCTGCTGCAGTGTTTATGCAGATGGTCTAGAATCTGAAATCATTGGTCATACATGTAGGTGGAACCCTCGTTACGCTCCGTTACTCATCTGCGAACTGTGAGAAATTACGCAGCTACTAGTCACAGCAGAAACAAACATTTGTGTATTCATTCACTACGAAAACTGCGTCTGGGTTTTTTTTTCCAATGAGTCCTTGTGCTTTTGCACTTTCAACTTTCATAGAAGGTATTTTCACAGTAGGTTTCAGTTGCACTAGATAGAAAACTCATGGCATTGGGTAGCAAAGAAACTCTGTTTCTGATGCCTTTCTCCCAGCAGGGTGCTTTATCTGTACGTCATATAACATGTTCTCAACAAGGGAGAAGCCTGGACTGGTTTTGAGTTTCATTGCCCATGTGTATGTTTGTGACACGTATTCTGTGTGGTGAAGGTGTTTGGTTGTGCTGCATGACTCATTGGTGTTGTTCTTACAAATAGTCTATTGCAGTGTATGTCAAGGAATGCAATGGCAGCACCAGTGCTGAAGCGCTGACTGCTGTCAAATATGCTTGTAAGAAATTGGGTTACTGATTGAGGGGGGTGATACCCTCCTCAGCAGCAAACCACCATTCTACCCAGAGTGAAGTCACAAGCAAACTCTAAATGAACCTGTGCTCAGCCCTCGGGTAGCTTGGCACTGAACAGCCAGGCTAAACTCAGAGCCAACGTGTAAAGTATTTGTGCAACACTTCAAGCGGTCACACAGTAAAAACGCTATACAAAAGGAGCCCACAACAGAGTTTAAAAACTCAGTTTTAATAAATAAAACAAGACCAAAATGCCAAAAATCCAACCAGTAGATCAGAGATATTATATGTTAAGGATTTTAGTAAAAATACCGCCAAAAAGTGCCAGGAGCCAACTGTGGATATTGGGTCGTGCCAGACCGGGAAAAAGTCACAAGTTCAGGCTGGTTGAGATGGAGTGCGGGCCACCTACAGGGAACCAGTTACGCCTGCTGGACAAAGTACCTTTAATCCTGGAAGAGCATTGTGAGGATTGGCGTCAAAGATGCGTTGCGCAGTCAAAGAGATGCAACGAGGCTGCGGTGTAAGGTCCTGCTGTGTTGTCATTGAAGATCCCGTCGACAAGGGCTTGTGATGTGAAGTCAAGGGTCGGGGATACATCACGCAGTTGGGAAGAGGTGTCGGTTTCGAGAAGCTGAGAGGCTGTGATGCGGTGTCTGTCATCGTCATCAATGTTGCCATTGATGAGGGATGTGAGGGTCTGGGCCAAGGATGCCTTCCACAGAGGCGGTTCCGAAGGCGATGCGGGCTGCTGTGGTGCTGGTCTTTGCAACGGGTCTAATCCACGCAGCATCGGAGATGTGTCAGTTCTGCTTGGGGTTGTGCCACCCAGCAGACAAGATGCATCAGTTCCGCTGGATCCACAGAGGCTGGCAAATCACCTTAGGCCCTCTTCCCACGGTCCAGGACTGGGGTGGAACCACTTGGCAGCTAAGACTAACAGATGACAGAGTATAGGTGGAGGTACAAGGTTGTTGGAGCCTTCTGTCCCTGAAGTTCAAGTCAGAAGGCCAGCCATCTAGCCCTTGGAGTCACTCTCAGGTTCAGGTCCAGTCCTTCTCACTCAGGCAGGAGGGCAGCATGTCAGCACAGCCAAGTCCAGCAGAGTGCAGTCTAGCAGTCCTTCAGCATCACAGAAGTCCTTCTTCCAGGCACAGTATCCACAGATCAAGAATTGTACTTTAGTGTTGGTATCTAAGGTCCAGCTTTTAACCCCAATTGTGCCTTTGAAGTGAGGGAGACGTTTCTTGTGGTTTCCCTTTAAAGGCCTCAGGCAGCGTGCAACCCTCTGTGTTGAAGCAGGACTCAGCCTTTTCAGGAGTAAGTGGGGCTGTGCCCACCTCCTCCCTCCAATCCTGCCAGTGATGACCTATTCAGGCACACCTAAGCTCCAAATTGTGTGTGGCTATTTAGGAGGAATACACAAAACTCAACTGTCAGCTACAGCGAGTGATATGACCAGAGACCGGCTACAGGCAAGAGATGGCTAACGCAAGAAAATGCCAACTTTCTAAAAGAGGTAATTTCGAAACTGCAATTTAAGATCGGACTTCAACATAAGTTAGGATTTTAAATTGTAATTCCAGAGACGCCAAACATGAACTGGTCATCTCTTCCCATTTGGAATTTGCACTTATAAAATGTAATAATGCAACTCCAATGGGGAGAGATAGGCCTTGCAGGAGTGAAAACCCAATTTAAGAGTTTTTCCCTACCATGACATGTAAAACTTAAAAGTATATGTGCTACTTTTTAAATACATTGCATTCTGCCCTGTGGGCTATCCAGGGCCTGCCCTAAGGTTGACTTATGTGTATTAACAAAGAATGTTTGGGCCTGGCAGAAGGTTTATTTTGCCAAGTCGAAATGGCAGTTTACAACTGCACACACAGGCTCTGCAATGATAGGCCTGAGACATATTTAAAAGGCTACTTAAGTCGGTGGCACAATCGGTGCTGCAGGCCCACTAGTAGCATTTACAGGCCCTGGGTGCATGTAGTGCCACTTTACTAGGGACTTACAAGTAAAGTAAATAAACCAATTAGGGATAAGCCAACACAACCGTATGTAGAGGATATAGCACAAGCACTTTAGCACTGGTTAGCGGTGGTAGAGTGCCCAGAGTCCTAAGGCAAGCAAAAACAAGGTCAATAAAAATAGAGGTGGAAGGCAAAACCTTTGGGGGAAGACAACCCTAAGGCTGACAGGTCTTACAGTGCTGCAATATATCTTATTTGGAAAGGAAAACACCTATTAGGGCTTCACTTTCAATGATGATTTACTCTGGAATTGATGTCTTCAGGAAGTGACGACGCACAAGAAATACTACTAATGTCAGATATTGAATTGTATAATGCGAACATTTTCAAACTTATTTTCAGTAAAAGTTCTTCAATGCTACCTAGAACAGCACCTTCAAAAACAAGGTATACCTACACAATTAATTACGCCTGTGTAGAAAATATCCTGAATAATACGTTTCAACTATAACAACAGAATAAATGATTTTCAATGGAGGCTATCTGCACCTCCAGCGTGGCAAACTAAGTGTCATTCTTTGAAACTAACTATTCATTTAAGACCTAGTCTCAGAGAAATTTGGTTTATTAGATTCTCATCATGTTGTGTGGCACAGATGAACAATTGGACGCAATTAAGACGAAGATATGAGTTGTAAATTTCCAAGGCACTCCAATCATTTAGAGATTAAGAATCTCAATCTAAACATAAGTAAAGATAATTTTTTTATTGTAATTGCATATCATGCAGGCTGCCATTAGTATGACTTTGAGCACAGTCAGTTGTTTGGTTACTGATTCACATTCAAAACCAGGAGCCTAGGCAGAAACAGAAAGAAGGGTTAGAGACTGATACAGCCCCAGATACTGTATAACTGGAGTAAGGGGCCAAACAGACGTTAGATGGAGGGACTGCCTACACCCTGATTTTTTATATTAGTTGTAAAGGGAAAAATGCAAGAAAATTACACCCCCAGAATAGGTCAAAGCTCTCCCTGTTCAAACACATCCAATGCTTAGGGAAATTAGTTCCTCAGATCAGAAAGTAGTAGGATTTATGCCAAGGAAGTGACCAAAACAGAGTTTCTTTCACGTTACTGCTAATCTAACATTTAAAGCAGAGGAGTACGTAAACTCTGTGTGTATAACAATAAGCGAGGGGTTTGAAATTCAGCAGCCTATTAACCAGGGATCAGAATTCCTTTTGCAACTTGGAGATTTAGTGGAAAACCAAGAATGTTTATGACAACCACTGAAAACAAAAGATCTATGTTCTGGAAATGGAAATCAGGGTACATCTGTGATAAGATCCATTACAAATAGAAAGAATATGCATATTTTTTTTATAAATTATATTTACCAAAACATGGATGCTCATAGCTGGCATGAAACGAGAAATTACTATTTTGTTTTGAACGTGTATGATGATATGGAACTCTGGATGAACCACGATTTTTCAGCATAGTATCCTGAATATTCTTACAACCTAGAAGTTTGCAGTTGGAATGAATATAGTTGGGCTGGTAAATCTGAGTTTTTAGTAAATGAATCCCATAATATTCTAATGCAGGAGACTTGATTGCGAGCTGACCCAAATAAAGATGGTTTTATTTCCTTCTGTAAACTACTGCATGTTTGAGGAGGAGGGAGTCAATATGGGTGTCTTCTTACACTAATTTCAAAAAGGATAATATGTCACCCAAAAAACATCAAAAGTGGAAAGAGTGTGGTCCCAAATGTCAATTGTAGAAGTGAAAACAGATAAGGATGGTAAGACAATTGTAATTTTAGCAAATGTATGCTAGGTAAAAACGAGTCTGATCAAATTTTGTGAGAAACTTCATATTCTCTTGAAATACATAATATTTAAGAGAATTTTTTCGCTACGAGCAGCATTTGAATGATGTCAGTATTATAAGCGATTGGCTAGGCAGAAATGGATTAATAAGCCAAACAATCGCTTTGACCTGGATATGCTGGCGGGTGCAACCTTTTGGGATGGGTTGCATCATTGCCCTATTGATTATGCGTTTGTTCCTTTTTGAGGCGTTTACATTTTTTTCAGGATTTTAATGTAATGCATTATGAACAGAGTGATCACTGGGTATTACAAGGTAGACTTATTTTTAAGAAAGCATTGGTGGTGGAAAATGTCCTTTTCTTAGATATGGACTTTCCGGGAAGAATAAAAACATGTTTGAGTACAAAGCAGCTTGAGATCCTAAAGGAACTTCAGCTAACCTTTGACCCCAAAATAATTTTGTCGCCTGTACTGATAAACTGGGTTGGTGTGTCTCCCATTTAGATAAAGTAGTTGCATTATACAATTAGAGTTAAGATTTGACAATGCTGTGTAGAACATCCAATCTAGACTTCCATCATTGGGGTGGTTCGATCAAGACTGTCGGGATCTCAAGCGTATACTTTGGAAAACTCAGCATACATCTAGGAGATGGATGGGGCTGGTAAATATAGACTACATACAAAAGCTGAAAAAAACAAGATAAGCAAGTCATTACAAATTAGAAAGAGGCCTTCTATAATCGAAAATTGAATGAAATGCTGGAGGTGATTCAGAGGGGGACCAGAACCAATTTTCGGGTCTGGTAAATAAGTTATTTTGTACAGCTGCTGGATCTGAGAAACACTTGATATCTGAAGAAGATTGCCCCCCCCCAATGTGGAAAATGAATATGGGCCGCCTCTTCAAAGTGGACCGGGTAACAAAAATGTAATGGACAAGGAGATAACTGTGAAACAATATCATCTGTCAAGTTGAGTAGGGCTGCAGGGCCTAACAACGTTCCTGCAGTCTTAATTGAAGAGAATATTGATTGGTGAACAAAAAAAATTGAATTTTCATTTTTTCATTCCAATAGATAACAAAAACAGGGAAAATCGTCGATATTTGGAGGGGGTCTATTATTAAGCCTTTATTGAAGAAAGGGGATGGGAGTACCAAACAAATTATAGGCTAATTAATCTTTTAGATGACTCTGGGAGAATCTTACCTAAAATATTGCTGTCTCAACTTGAGAAGTGGATGTCAGATCATAATTATTCACCCATAGACCAAGGCTTTTGAGCAGGCCATTCCACTACTGATCACTGCTTTGCGCTATGGTCAACTGTGAAGATGTCCTTGAAAAAACACCAAAGGCTATGTTGCTGCTTCATGGATTTCCGTACATCATTTGACACAGCTGATAAAGGAAGGTTAAGGGGTAAACTTTGATCTTGGACCGTCCCTCTGAGTTTATTATACAAAACCTGCATACATCAAATTGGACACAAATAGAAACAAAAAGATATGTATATCAAACAGATTTGCCTATTAGATCCAATTTTATCAGCATATGGCCAATTTACCCAGCACATCAAATAGCACAACCTCTTTTTCACCTAAAATGGGGCACATCGACATACCCTGCTTAATATATACAGATGACCTTGTTTTGCTAGACTATACGCCCAGGGGGTTTAAAGCAATTGGATATCTTAGCAGAATATTGTAAAGAAAACTTTTTAATGATATATATGAAAAAAGTGTACGTTTTGGGGGAAAATGGTGTCTCATTTTAGTTAGTTTTCAGATGGATTAAACATAGAGGAGGTTAGATTTTATAAATATCTAGGATTGCTTTTTTCTACAAATTTAACTTGAAACTCACACATAAAAATAATTAAATCCAGAGCACATTTAAAGTCAAGTTCACAAGTGAAATGTAATTTGGTTTATGGAGAGCTGTCACTCGCACCCTTTTAAAAGTTTTTTGCACAAATTAGCCCAGTTAGCACCATATGGATCAGAAAATGTATATATAGGATGAAGTGAGGCTTTAGATCAAGTTGAGAGTATTTGTATAAACAGAATGTTAAATCTTCCAAGTGGTCAATGATTAAAAGCATACTTTGAGAAATGAACTTTTTGGGATACTTTTTAAAGTTTTTTTAAATAAATTGTCTGTAAAAACTGAGAATTAAACTGTCCCGGTTATGTTGCAGGAAGCACAATGTAGTAAGTTAAACGGAACAAAGTTTTTTTAAAATATATAAATGGTATTAAGGAATACTTCCTATCATCGGGGATGTTTGGTGGTTGGGACCCATTTCTAAAAAGCCTAAAAAAGTCATTAAACAAGACAGGTTCTGCATTGTCACGTCAGAAAGATATGCTGTATCTTGCACGAAAATCCTCAATTAGGTTAACGCTGGATACTTTGGGCTAGTCTGATATGTTTCCCTATCTTTTTTACTTGTCGGATCCTGTCCTTCAACATGAACTTTTAACGTTTAGGTTAGGTTGTAACCCCATTTGGGGTTCGGGGTCCCTAGGATGGATGCAATTGTTACAAAAAGGGGAGATTTTTACGTAGGCCTTTTGAAGATGAAATGTACCATGACTCACATTTTAATCGACTGTTCTTTATTTTTAGATTTGCTTCATAAAAGTTTAAAACATCTGTTTTTAAAATATGGGGCCCATATGAGAAATAATGCTATAAATTTGTTGTCTCGCTATGTGATTTCTTGATGTTACAGTTGGATTGGGGCTTTTTTTTTTTTAATCTGTAAGAAATATAGTTAATTTTGATGTGCCATCATAGGTAATTTTTATTGAATATTATATGGGGTATCATGGTTTTATTGACAAATGTCTTAATAAACATATTTTACAGACTATTTCAAAATCATTTTTCAACTGCCCACTTTCAAAGTGGTACATAAAATATATAACAAAGATACACAAAGATTGCAGAACACAGGTCAGCCGTACAACATAAAAGAGGTTTCAAAACCACTGGTTCAGAATTCACTAGATTTCAAACAGAGCTGCAATGGAAGTTTGACTGTGCTCTGTTTTGAAAATTCACATTGGCTGATGAAACACTTGCTTGAGATAATGAAATATTTTCACTTATTTTTGTACGAGTGTTCCCAAGGCCTGATTACTCACTTTAATTCTCATGACAGTGATGAACATTTGTTCTGTAATTCTTTGAGTTGAATGGCATTATTATATATAATCACAGCTTGATATACCACTTTATAAACTCACACGACAACAAATTTGAAATGCCTAAATGACAAAATGTAGCCCAGTTCTTTGTTACCAGCATGGTGATAATAAAAGACGTTTTCAACTAAAAGAATGTGCCTTAGATCACAGCATTCAACCTCTCCAGCACAGATATTAGATATTGGTGATGACATGAAGAAGCAAACGTATGAAGGTGAACTCTGGTGAAAAGAGACGGTGACACCAAAGGATGAGGCTTCATATTGGTACAGCTGGTTCCTCAGAATATCTCTGCTGTCTGCAAGTCTTCAAAGTTACTCTTATCACCACATTAATAGCACACCCATCACAACCAATCCTTCACCTCTAGTGTCATCCCAATGCACCTCGAGGCTTCCCACATCAAAACAACCGTTACGCCTCTACCTGGCAGACACCTCCCATTTCAGCCCAATTCTTATGATATCTTCTTTGGCAAATTCACAATAAGAGCATCATTCACACAGCTTCCTAACTTCTTTGAAACTAAAAAAACTTGAATGCCAAACAGAATTACACACTTGCCCAGAAACACAATTAGCCTTCATCGCTACCATGGATGACCTGTTCAACCATTGGACAGAATGGACTTACAGCCATCCTACTAAGAAAATTCAGCTTTAGCGGGATCTCTTTTGCAGTACAGACTGCCAAACTAATAAGAAATAGTACAAATAAAACTCCTTCACAAACCACTATAATTCTGAGATGCCATAAAGACCTAGAAAATTCAAAACATCTAACCCTGCCACCAAAGGATTACTACCTCCACAGGGGCAGACCTGATCTTGTCATGGAGACCATTGGGAGTATGTATGTATCAACAGGCACGACACTACCTATCTTACTAACGTGCTTCATCAAGTCTGCATCAACATAATAAGAGCACCTCTCCAACCCTAAAACACAACACATTCCACTCTGGTCATTTTAAAACATACATACTTTTAGTCAGACACAATAAGCTGAGTAGCCTTTTACCCGAGTGCTCAGTCAAGATAGAACATCTGGGCCACAGCAGTAATATGAAGTGAAATACAAATGTTACAATAAAGTAACGGATGGACAATATTCATGCGGAGTGTGTGAATGTTATGTATATTATTGCATTACTGTTTTGTAACAAAGGAAGGCTTGATACTGCTGAGTTTGTTTGTCAGTGGTATGTGCATTGCTGCTCTTTTTGGTTAGAGGGAAAGAAACAATGAGACCTTATATGCAGTGTAGCTAACATACATTATTGTCACTGCAAAGTAGAGCGATAGCCCACACTAATTGTGTACATGTCAGACTGTAGGCACATGGCAAATTGGATGATGAAGTTTGATTTGATGTAATGCATGCAGTTTGCGATGTTTAAATAGTGGCGGTATACTGGCTGTTGTGGTCTTTTGGTAGATAAGGGTATATATATTCCTCACTGATTTTTAAGCAGTACCCCCACATATTCTGAAATCAACGTAGGCACTAGAACTATGAGAGCAAGACAATCAATTGAGGGGGAAATGGACAATCCTTTTGTTAATGTGTCTGATAACATCCCATCTTGCAGATACGCTTTCTTCTTGTGCTTGCTGCTCATATAAACGGTTTACTCGATTAATTTAAATTAGTATACTCTATGACCTAAATTGCTTTGAGACTCCCAAGATAACAGTAGAAATGAGACAAAGGGAAAACTGCGGGTGGCCCAAAATTCACATCATTTGGTACTGTGTGCAAGTTAGAATTCAAAAACAGACCTCCTTATGTTGAAATCTGCAAATTCTTCTCTCGCTCTTTTACGTGGTGCAGTCAAAAGATGAATAGTTTGCCCAGAGTACGGTCTAAAGGCAGGTATATGAAAATCCTTCTTCAAGGCACAGTTTATGTTTTATGTTTAAGATTTGTAAGCGCATGGCTACATGAAGGCTACCCAGCGCTAGTGAGTGCTGTTTGGAAAGCAATAATCCTAAATGTACTTCACGGGAAAACAACCACGTTTTTTAGGAAGGAGGTTTCATTCGGTAGGGCATTGATGTCGAATGGAAGGGCAGTCCACAGCCTTGGTACCAGATGTACAAATGACCTACCTCCCCATCTTGCACTTTTGGCTCTGATTGTCTTGAGGAGCTGTTGCTGGGAAGATCTTAAATGTCTAGTCGGGATGTACCTGGATATCATTTGTCTGAGCTATAGCGGGCCTTTTTTGTTAATGTCCCTGTACACCATAGAGAGGGATTTAAACTTGATTCTGGCTTCGATAGGCAACCAGTGAAGCTTCTTTAATAGATATGCGATTGGGAATTTTTAATAAAAGTCTGGCTGCCGCATTTTGCACCACCTGGAGTCTCTTTGTTACATATTTCGGCGAGCCCACATAAAGCGAGTTGACGTAGTCGAGGCGTGAAATGATAAGGGACTGAATTACAGTTTTTTTCAAATGAACAGGGATCAATTCAATAATCTTCCTGATCATTTTGAGTAGCGAGAAGCAAATTCCTGATAGTTTCTTAGATTGACAGTCCATTGAGAGTGTATCCTCCAGCCAGATTCCCAGGTTTTTTATGGCCTGTTTAGGGATAGGTGGGTCGCCCAAGCTATAGGGCCACTGTATCAGAGGTGCGTGAATGGCAAGGTTTCCCAATATCATAAAATCCGTCTTTTCACCATTTAGCTTCATACAACTGTTTGACATCCACTTTACCACCCTCACAAGACAGTGAACGAGCTGATGGTTACTTGGATTCGGGCCATTTGTCAGAGACACTACCAGCTGGATGTCATCAGCTTATGACACCACTGAAATGCCAAATTCCTGTACTATGTTGGCAAGCTGTCGTACATAAATATTAAATAGAGTAGGACTAACAGATGAACCGTGTGGGACACCACAGGTGATTGGGAGACGATCTGAGAAACAGTCCCTTTCCACCCAGTACTCTGATGGACGTTGCCTCGCTCATCACAACGTTTTTGGTAAATATATATATTTTTTAAATACCAGCTTTTTTATCTGATTAATAAGTCTAACAGGATCACATGACCAACCTTTACTCACGTACACATCTTTGATGTAGCATGTGATAACACTTTCCGGGGTTTTGTTATGAGATCATTTTATATTTTAATGAATTTTTGGGTTTTTGTATTTGAACTCCATAAAATGTCTCTATCCAATATAAGGTGTTCTTTAATTATCATTTTATGGATTATTAGTAGGCCTACTGAAAAACATGATTACACAGCCGCACCCTCTAAATATACACAGATATTTTTCCCTGTTATTTAAAATTATGATGCAATTAGGATAAACATACTTTCGTCATAAAAATGTGTTATTTCACTGTCCAAACAAATTCATGTTCACGTCACCTGCTTTTGAAGCAGTCATTCAAGGAGCCACGAAAACTTTAGAAGACTAAACATGTGACATCTTACTACGGTTAAGTAATCCTACGGACTCATACGTAAGTAAGAACGTATTATGCGGTTTCTCGAAAACGGTCACGTAATCCAAAGGGCTTATTTTGTAGATATGCAGTAAATCTGAATATAATTTTGGAACAAAGCTTGAATGCACTAAATAAATGAAGAGGCCCTTTTTAGGTCTCACTGACCCCAGCGCTTGCGCTGGCTCGAAGAGACATTCTGTATGTGGGATTTTCAAAGTGCTGCTGGCTGGCCTAACGCTTGCGTTCACGCGATCGTGCACGCGCGCAGCCGGCCGCCAGCAGCACTTTGAAAACTCGTGTGCGTCATCGCGATCACTTTCGCTTTCAGAGCGATCGCGATGATGCACGCGCACACACAACTCCCGCTTCTCCCCCTACCCCACCACATTTTGCCTTTTTAGGTCTCACTGAGCCCCAGCGCTTGCGCTGGCTCGAAGAGACATTCTGTATGTGGGATTTTCAAAGTGCTGCTGGCTGGCCTAACGCTTGCGTTCACGCGATCGTGCACGCGCGCAGCCGGCCGCCAGCAGCACTTTGAAAACTCGTGTGCGTCATCGCGATCACTTTCGCTTTCAGAGCGATCGCGATGATGCACGCGCACACACAACTCCCGCTTCTCCCCCTACCCCACCACATTTTGCATCTCCGGCCGCTCGCGCGCGGCCAACGCTTGTCTTTTCTCTGTAAGCTTTTGTTTCTATCACATCTTCTCCCCTGTATTTTCTTCCATTAAAGGCTCCCCGTATCTCCTCTCCTTATGTCATCACGTGCCCCCTGCCTCTCCTGCTCTCCCCTTTCATCACGATTCACGTCTCCATTCATCACGATTCACGTCTCCATTCATCACGATTCACGTCTCCTTTCATCACGATTCACGTCTCCTTTCATCACGATTCGCGGCTGCCCTCTCATCCACCTGCTTTTCATTTCACCAAGGGGGTTCTTCGGTCTCCTCTCTCCGGCAGTTCCTCCCGCTTCGCTCCCCTTTACTGCTGCCGGCATACACCCACGTACATGGCCCCAGTAAGCTGTCTATTGTATTTTTAATTTTTTTGTACCAAGAAATGGAAAAACTGTCCGTATATAATTTTACAATTCAACAAGTGAATTCGTGCTTTAGAAGAAATAGCCAGGCCTGTGGAGAACATAAAAAACAGCCGCTGGCTCTCAGGAGAGATCTAAGTCAAGAAGTTCTTCACCCCTGAATCGTATTTTCGTGGTACACGGCTTATTCAAAGTTTAAAGACTTAGACGGAATCCCATCATTTGAGATTGCAACAATTTCTTTGCCATAGGTTTCGTTACTACGACACCCTCCTAAAATGAAATATACATAGCTAGGTATCTTATTTACAAGCCCCTTGCGCCGCCTGGTACATAACTTTTTCCCACATAAAAAAGTGACGCACCGGCGGCGCAAGGGACTTGTAAATAAGCTCCGTACAATACCGTTTAATGTTTTGCATACTTTTTGTATCACTCATGTTTCCTTACGGTTGGGTATCAAGCATTGTTCTGTTTACGACCTTGACTACTTCAACAGACAGATGGTATACGCTCGTTATGATAGGGCAAGAATCTATAACCATAGAAACGTTTGAATAAGTTTACCTGTGCCTCTGGAATCTTCCGGAATGCCTCGCTCTGGTGACTAGAGTGTCCAACAGGAACCAGGCTGTGGTGGTGGGAGATTAAAGGGTTGGAGGGTCTGGTTGGGAGGGGGACGAGGAGTGGGGGGCACGGTGGTTGCAGAGCCCAGTAGCGGACAAAGCCGAAAGGCGCGGTGGCTGACACCTCTCTGACCACTCGGGACCCTTCTGAGGCCTAACTCTGATTCCAGGGTCACGTCATTCGAGTTTTGTCCCATCTGCCCCCCGCCCCCAAGGAAATGACGAAACCCCACAAATGACATTGTGCAGTGATGCACTCAACGCGCTGGCCGCTGTGCTTTGATGAAGTCAATGGAGGTGTCCAGCTGGGCCCATGGGCCACTGACCACGGCTAATGAAGCACGGGCCAGGGGGCAGCGACTCAATCAACGGCTTTGCCGAGGAGCAGACACACTTCTAGCCGGACGCTGTTGCAGAAAGAGGTGCGAGTTTTTTCAGATCTGAATTCAGCTTGAAGTGTGACCATTTCTATAACCAAGGTGTTTTTTTTTTTTTTTACAGTTTGTGTGTCTTTAATATAGGGCAAACTTGGACCACGGTCATGAGAGCGTTTTACATAAACACCAGATTATATTACAGAAGGTCAGATTAATTTTTAAAGGCACATACACATTAGGTGATCTGAATCACAGACTGTTGAGATGATGCCGGTACTCGAACCTGGATTCCGAGTTCCAAAGTCGGCAGCTTGGGCCGTTAGGCCACATCTCCTCACCCGGTTCTACTTCTAAAAACCCGCCCAAAGCCCCGGTTCCATTGTGCCACCTCATTGAGTGATTTTCCCAAGCGAAGTCGCGGATAGGACTCGGAAAGACTAAACTTTTTTTGTATTCTACCATCAGCAGGTGTTATGTTACTGTCCAAAAACCATTACCATTATGAGGAGCATTTGTATGTTTGTGTACAAAGTATGGGATCTGAGAAGGCCATGGTGCAGACAGAGTTTCTAAAGTGTGAGAATAAAAGCAGACCAGTGGACCAATATGGAGCTAATTCAGATTCAAGCATTGGCAATCCCAACATGACTGTCTAAGCGCCTTGATGCCCTTGGGCTTAGTTAGCGCTCTATAAGTTTTATTTCATTCATTCGTGCATTCATTCTAAAGAATGACATGTTAAGCCAGACCTAAACATTCATGGATGTTAAAGAATGCCCTCCCCCAACTTGCAGAGAAAAACGCCATAAATTATCTAGTCATCTGAGACACTGTAATAGCATTACAATGGCATGTGTGTGTGTGCCCCAGAAAGTTCAAGGATAGACAGCTGGATAAACAAGCATTTGCAATGCAATAGGTCTCGCATTTATACGAGTTTGAGCTATTGGCATTGTAAATGACAATGCTTTTTATTTAAGTTTAGTTTTTTTAAAACATAAATAAAAGGCACTGTCATTTACAATGCCAATAGCTCAAACTCGTATAAATGTGAGACCTATTGCATTGCAAATGCTTGTTTTTATTGGTTTAATATTGTTCGCCTTGCCTTGCCCTTTAATCAATGTTCCATAAAAAACATAGCTTTACAAACTCAAGAGTATAAATATTTGGCATTCGCAAACACCTAATTCCAGTTGCCCTGAATTATTGGTCTGCACTGAAAACCACCACTACACGGTACACTGCTACCCACGCTCGTGGGGTGTGATTGGCCCTATTGTTCCTCTTTCTCTACATCACAGCACAGATGACAGACACCACCGCTAGGTACTGCGGACCGCCTGCACCTGCATGACAGCTGACGGGTAGGCGTGAAAGGTTACGTGTTGAAGGAAAGGAAACGCATCACGGACCAAGCAACACTAAAGACTTCTTCCATAGCTGTGGGAGGAAATGGGATAAGGCTGTGTGCGACATTACGTGCGTCACACGCACGGACGGCGGTAGCGTAGCACGTAGGGCAGGTAGCGCCCCACGCAAGAGCGTCACACGCAGGAAAACGTAACCTGAATTGTGGTGAGTAGCGTCCTGCACACGGTGGGAGTAGCGTTACAAGTGTTCATTGGAGTGCGTAGGGCTTAATTATAGGGGCTCGCTGAGAAAGGCATCTTGTATCATCAAACCTTCCACAGGAGCTAAACGTTCTTCAACCAGGGATCTTCTTAGTAATTATTTAACCATGCATGTTAACACTTCAAGACCAGAACCAAGACCCCACACGAGCAATTGTTATTCAGCTCCTGGTACTGGATCACCTGGCTCGCATGCCTGTGTTTTATAGTGAATACGTGTGAAGCACTCTACCTCGCGAAGTAAGGGTAGATTTTTGACATAGGCGAGCTGGCATAGCTGCCAAGGTTTCAGATGGCTATGAGGGACATTTTCAGAATTTCAGTGTAATTATGAGTGACATTTCAACGACTAGGAGTGACACCTCGCGAGCAAAATCCAGCAATGAAGACGAGGGAAACATAATAAATTAAATTAGAGCAACAAGAAAATCGTAAAACTACTGCAAGGTACCAGAAATGCATTAAGCTTCAGGCTGAGGGTCTCGGGCATAGCCAGCAGCATAGGCACTGTAGTGTTAATAATTTTATAAACTAGTCTCTCGCAACACTTACAGTTGTTTTGAAGTTCTTCAAGAAATGGCCGGTTTATTTTGAGACCGGCCAGCATGAATTAGTTAATATACAGAATAAACGTTCTGCTCCACGTTCCATACACATGCTCCAATAACTACTGTATTTTTGATGCGCTTCAACTTCAGTTTAGTTAGTCATTCATGTACGACACCTATACGTCCGGCTACCAAATGCCTCACAAACACGGGCACCACCTTCAAGAGACACCCACTAGCCTCTCCTGACCGCCAGCTTTAATTGCCTTATGACTAAAGTAAAGCACAGTTTGAGTTGCTGGCTGGCCCACAGTGAAAACTAATTGCGGCAGACTGCAGCATACACGCTGGGCATTTGGAGCATGGCAGCCTCGAGCCAGTGGGCAATTATATGGAGGAACATGTAGTGACATTAGTAGGTGTCAAGTGAGTGTTTATGTGGCACAGACAAATCGTGTTACATTCGCTGAGCCGGCCTGCGAAAGGTGTCATGCCGTGCATGTTGTCTGTGCGCATGCATGTCACTGACTGGCCGCTATGTGAAAGTCTGTGTGTGTCTGCGAGTGCATAGTGTGGCGCATGTTTGCGTTGAACTTGGTGATGTCAGAATGCAAAGCCGGGAGCACAGCTAATTTGGATCTTTAATTATTGCCAGCGATGTACTCTTATTTTACGCCCCTCTCTAACTTTGGGGCTAGGCACACACTTACTTGAAAAGAGAGCAGCTGCATTTCATGTGGCGATGCCGGCTGCCTAGCTCACCTCTTCCTGTTGTGACCGGCTGGCCGACCAGCCGGCTCAGCTGCATAGTTCCTGGTGCTCTGGGGCCGCGAACGAACCACTCCGGCCACCGCAGTCTGCCCGGGTGTTCTAAGTGACTCTGCCGCCCCCCGGGCCGTGGTGAGACAGCTGGGTCAGGCGCGCGTGATGCAGCGAGCGTGGGATTAATTACCGCGCAGGCTGTGACCTCATCAAGACCAGCCTGGAGCCATTTCTGAGTTCAGTTGCTGCCTGTGAACTCATTAAAGTGAAAGTATGCCGCGCTACCGTGCAGCGAATCAATACAGTTGTTACATTGTAGCAAGCGCTGCAACTCAGAACCCAGCCCCCAAGAAGTCTCGCCTGCAGCGCGGGCAACCTGCCTGTACCACTGACGCTAGTGTTTTATAAAAACAGCGCTTGATAGGCACAGGCCCTTATATGCGTGACTTCGCATTTCGGTACGGTGATGCGGACCATCTCACTAAAATGCGTTATCGTCACGCCTGATGTGTGATACTTGGCAGGGCTGAGCTGGATCCAGGCAGCGGGCCCCCTTCAATCTTCAAAGGGGTGAAAATAACTGCATAAAGGACCTGCAGACTAGAACGCCCCTCTACCTTGCCTCCAGTGATTCTGTTTTAAGTGATTTTAATCGTTTTTAATATGTTGTAGCCCCTGTTTTTAGCATCCTATTACCCCCTACCTTGCCCTTCAAGTCTACCTACCCCCTTCTGCCACACATTAACACCCCCCATCAACAAACACCTTGCAACCAGTCTGACCAACGTTTTGGGTGATTCAGGTTGGGGAGGGGTGGACATGTGTATTCAGAGTCGCTGCTTTGATGTAGTCAGCCAGGGTCTGCCCTGTGCCCTGCGCCTCATTTTATTTTCCTGCAGTAGCTAGAGCAGTACTATTGGAGCAAAGGCCAGCTCTGCATTGGTGTTCTCTCCACCTTTAATGTTACATGCATATTTCTATTTGTTGTTACGTTCTGCTTTATCGTAAAGCGCGCTGATGACTACAGGCCATGTTCATGCTATATAAAATCACAAAAATAAATAATAAACATGGATGTTTGAAAAACAGCGAGTGGTAGAGTAATGGGGCAGATGGGATTACTAGATGGCTTGTGGTGCAACCTGTGTTGCACCAGTTTAAGCCAGAATGTATATTGCCGAGGGACTGCAGGTGGGATTTATGAACATTGCATGATCTAGACTCAAAACCAAGGGTATTATTTTGATAGTTATCTTTAGTGAGAGCCTTAAGCTACACCTGCTGCCCCAAGCTAATGACAGGTGAGTTTTGAAAGTAGATAACGTAATAGGGCACAAACCCTGTGAGAGTCTTCTTGTGCTGGACAATGACGTCTTTTAGCATCGCCAATTATCTTAGTGTAAATACCTTGCTCTTAGTGCTGGGTATGCACATCTGCACTTGAAAGGAAATAGCTGCACCTATTTTTACTTGACTGGTTTACACTGTTTAATTACTAGAATACAGAAAAGGAAACAAACATTTTTTGCGCATTAAAAAATTGCTATGCTGTATACACAAATACGTGAGAGGTACACCATAAATATCAAAACAAAAACTCACAATTTGTCCCAAAAGATATGAAGACTTACACATAAAGATTCCAATAACTGTTCAATCACACAAATATAAGAATACTTGTTTGTAGCAAAAAATGATATCTTTTATTTCTTTCTTATTCTGTATTGGCAGGTTTACCTTTCACAAATCAATTTGTACATGGTGCATGTCTCTTGGTATAGTTATTGATCCTAAAATTGTTTCATTATTTCTGAATCCATATAACACAAAGGTTATGATTTATACAAGGTATATTTTTATTATTTGTGTGTTATATGTTTTCCTTTTCTTATGTATACGATTTTAATAATTGTTTGCTTTGTTATGTTATGTTTTTATCAGCCCTGAAGAAGTCCCGATATAAACCAGTTGGCTGTGTTCGCTGTTCAGATTATGGCTGTGTTGCTATGTATATTGCAATAAAGAATATTATTTTTGACTACAAACAAGTATTCTTATATTTGTGTGATTGAAGAAGTATGTTGGAACCTATATGTGTAATTCCTAATTTCTTTTAGGACAAATTGAGAGTTGTTTTATTTACTCTCATATATTTGTGTATACTGATTCTGTTATTTGGGTTTTTCTGAACGGTTAACCCAGTGAGTAGAGCTCCTGAGGTTTGGAATGGCATTGAGTGCGGCAACACATTACATAACCGTTCTTAGCTTTCTAGAGTTGCTGTGATGTAGTTCAATGTCCTGTGTGTGATACTACAATCCGCCACTGGTTTTTCAGTCTGTATTCTGGACTGTTTAGTATTGCGGTAAACAGGGTGTACAGTCATATCATGCAAAACGTTTGTAGGTAAAACTGATTGGCTGAAGGTGGCACACCTGTCACGGGGTCACTTGTCAGCTTGGTTTTAACATTTGAGAAAACAAATGGTAAAAAGAGAAAGGAAAAAAATGACACAATTTAATTAGCATGGCAGAACAGGAATCTCATGATGTCTCAGTAATAACACAGCAGTGTCTGTTACAGGTGAAGTGCAATATCAGAGCACTGAGAATATCTTGATGCATGATGGATGTGAAAATAGTGAGAGTTGAACAGCTCTGTGGATGTATTAGCAGTGGGAGAGCAGTGAATGGCGCAAGTCCCTATAGAGGTATAGTGAGAACCATGTTAATGTCTTTAGTGGGATAAACAATTTAGTGCAAGTTGATGATGAAATGATTTATAGAGCGGTCGTATGCCCGGAGGCGTCTTGGCCTGTGATCCAAATAAAGAGGATCCGTTAGTTGGAATATAGCAAGGTTTTTAAGGACTTTCTAAAACCCAGAAGGGTTATGGCAGGCTTTACAGATTGAGGAAGACAATTCTGTTGTTGAGCAGTACATCTGATAAAGCTTCTCCCTTCCCAGGAGACTCGATTATGGGGTGGAACAACTAAATACCTGTCAGAGTTATAACATAGAGATCTGGCTGGAGAATACCATTTAAAGTTCTTCTTTAGATAATTCGGACCTGTGCCATTTAGAGCTTTGAATGCTATTCATAATGCCTTAAAGATAATGCGATGTTTAATGGGGAGCAAGTGTTGCCCATTTACGAGTTGAGTTGCTGAATGAAATCTTGGGACATTCAAGAACATCCTTGCAGCGGTGTTCTGCATAGTCTACAGTTTATTCAAGGAGCTCTTTTGCAAGTTTAGCTAGAGTCCATTCCAATAATCTAATCTTGAGAGAAATAAGACTGTGACCACAGTCTTTAACGAATCAGATGGAATGACTTGAGCGATTTTCTTGATGGACCTCAAGCTATAAAAAGAGGAAGAGATAACCACATTAATCTGATATTTATAGGTAAGTTTGTCATCGCAAGTGACACCAAGATTTTTTTGCAGGGACAGGGAGTTTCCATAATTCTTGAGGCCACCAAGAAGGGGACCAAAAGGATACATTGTTTCCAAACAGCATCACTGCTGGTTTGTATTAATTTAATTTGAGACGATAATCGCTCATCCATGTGCTAACTGCAATCATGCAGTGTCGAAAGGTCTCACCTGTGCTGTGGCTACTATTTGAAATAAACACCCCGATCTGCGTGTCTTCAGCATAGGTCACTAATGAGAACCCAAACGATTTGATAAAGGTGTCTGGGGGGGTGACATATCCATTAAAAAGAGTTGGACTTAACGATGAGCCCAGAGGGACCCACTGGTCAGGACATAGGGCTCATATGTAAAATTGCAAAGAGTCGCCTTTTGGATCCTATCTGTAAGGAAGGAATGGAGTAGGGCAAGGGCTGTGTCCTTGATCCCTATATTCCGCAGACGGTTAATAAAACAAATGTGACTGGCTGTGTGGAAAGCTGCAGACAGGTCTAATAAGACAAGGACTGCTGTGCCGCTCTTATCTAACAAGAATCTAATGTCCTCAGTGACCGCGATGAGTGCCGTCTCCATACTGTGGCCACAGAGGAAACCAAACAGAGCCTCATCCAGGGGGTTGCTTGATTTGATGAATGAAGTGAGCTGGGAGTTCATGTCTTTTTCGGCTAATTTAGCTGGAAAAGGAAGCCTCGATATGGGATGGTAGCTGTTAGTGTCTTGAGGTTTTAAAGTGGGCTTCTTTATTAGTGGCAGAACCAAGGTCTTTTTCCATTGCTTGGGGAAGTGCCCTGTACTGAACATGGTGTTAAAAATATTAGTCAGGTATCTGGCAATGATGTCAGGGACAAGCTGAACTGTTGTAGGTGGACATGGGTCTGCTGGAGAACCCAAAATTGTAGTAAAAACCAGCTGACTAACTTGCTCAACAGAAAGATGGGTAAATTCTCTGAAAGTGTCTTTATTGATACTGCTTTGCCAATTAGTGACAATGAGCGAATCAGTAGCCAGACTGCTAGCGGAAAAACCATCAAAGATCTCCTACACTTTAAGTTGAAAAATTTGCGAGGCCATTACAGAAAGCCTGACTACCACTCACTTAGTTGACGGCAGGAGTAGAGGTAAGCTTGGTGACCGTAAGAATGAGCTCCTTAGTGGAGTTTTAGCTAGCTCCTTAGTGGAGTTTTAGCTGATTCGATCTTTTTAGCGAAATATTGTGACTTTGCTTTTATGATTAATGTTTTGTATTCAGTGATAATTGTTCATATTTTTCTCTTTCCACTGTATTGTAATCCTTCCTCCATACAGGTTCTTGCCTGCAGCAGCTTTTAGGTTGTCGCTGAACAGGAGCTTTTCATTGACATTTTTGGTCTAGCAGGAGCAAGAGTGCTGACTGCATCAAAGGATCTTATTTCATAGATACTTTATCTCGATCAATGGATGGAGCTGACTCCGTTTCTGATAAAAAGGAGATTAAGATTCAAAGCTTGTATTTAATGACAGGACGCAAACATTTTCTGTAGCAAGGGGTGGGTGTTGACTTAATTTTAGAGGAGTTTTCTATCTCAAAGATCACCACTTTGTGATCAGACCACGTCAGATTGAGGATATCTGTGTTCTTCAGATGCAAATTCTTTGTAAAAGCTTCATCAAGGGTATGACCCGCAGAGTGAGTGGGGCCCTTTATGATCTGGGATAACCCAAAGCAGTACAGGGTATCTACTAGGTCCTCTGTGTCTTTATCTAGATTTACTCCAGATGATAAATAAAATCGCCTAATACCGTAAAATCTGTTTTATGACAGATTCCAGAAGAAGACTGATATCTTGGAAAAACACGGCCCTTGACCCAGGAGGGCGATAGACTAGGAGCCCATTAAAGGATTGATTTTTTAGATAATTCAATATTAAAGATAAGCGCTTCACATTCTTTGACGGCCCCTGGTGAGAAGGAGGCAACAAAGGTTAAATCAGAGGGGTATGCTGAGTGCTTTAAGGATGTCTCTGTATTGAATTACTGCTGCAAACAGGTGCACTATCCAGGCTTGTTGGATGTTTCATATTTTGAAGGCCTGTGGCTAGTGAGGGAAAAAGGTTCTTCAAAAAAGCTATGTGGATATCTCAGTTCTGGTATAGAGATGTACCAAAGGTCAGGCCAGAGGTGGCTATTCGCAGCTGTTAGGATGTTTCAGGCCTGCGTCTGCAGTGCATGGCCTTTAGCTCTTAGGACTGGAATGTTACTGCATGCTTCAGGTCTGCACAGAGGTGAATGAATTAATGCATTTTTATTGCATGATTGATTAAAATCATTGCAATTCCTTCTCAATAAATACAGTAATTGCAAAATAAAAGGCAAGCAGAATACAGTTATGTAAGTGATCTGCTATGGTATATTCTTACATGTTCTGTTTTCATTATATAATTACCAAACAATATATAGTCCTAAAATTGCATAGTAATAAAATCCTCAATAACATATGGAAAAGAGAATAAAAAATCATGTCCAATCTATATACAAACAGATATACTTAAAATTGCGAGGTCAACTGGCAGACTGCAACATTAAAACCTTTCCTTTTAGCGTCAGGTTCACTGTTCTAAGGTGCTTGGTTCAGTAACATTTAACTGTACAAAAAGCGTAAAAGTAAAATACTAGGTCAATAGACATCTAAGCTGAAAGACTGACTTCACCCTGCCAGATATCTCCCTACACACTAAACCTGTCAAAGCAGAGTGGGGCGGTTCCTCAATAATACCTCAACATCTGCTCTAAAGGACCAAATTCAGAGACGCCTATGTGTGCAAAGAAACACATTAAATAAAGTGCAAAGACTACAAGGATCTAAGCTGGAAAGTTGGGCATAAAGTGCAATACTAGTGTCAGATTTGTTTGATCCTTTCATTTTGTTCCATCTGGGAGCTAAATTGAGTGACAGAAGATTGACAATAAATCTCCCTACGCTCTAAGCCTCTACATGCAGAGTGGGGTTGTTCCTCCATAATACCATGACATCTGCTCTATAGGTCTAAATTCAGCTAGAACAATGTGTGCAAAGGAGCGCAAAAATAAAGTGCAAGGACAGCAATGATCAGAGCTGTAAGGATAAGGAGTAGAATGCCATAGTAGTGTTGGATTTCATTGAACCTTTCAAAGGCTGCTTCTCTGGGAGCTGAACTGAGAGACAGAATATTTACAAAAGAGCAAATAGAATGTCTATGTACATGCTTTTAGACAGACTAAATGAGATCTCCCTACACCTTGACCATATCAGAGCGGTGTTTAGCTTCTCCTCCTTAGTGCCATGACTTCTGCTCTGAAAAACCAGCTTCAGTGACATCAACACATGCAAAAAAGCACAAAAAACCCAAAAGGTGGGAGTTCAAGGATGATCTAATCTAAAATGATGCAGGATAAAGTGCAATATTAATGTCACATTTTGTTGGAGCTGCCATTTTGTTCCATCAGCGGTGGACTCTCTGGGAGCCGAACTGGATGACAAAGGAGCGAATAAACTGCCTGTGTGATTACTATGTACCAAGCTAGATGACATTGCACAAGTTAGGAGGCAGAGTTTTTGTTGACACAGTAGGACCTTGCTTCCTTTAGGGCTGTTCTTGCCACCTGCATGAATTTGCCAAATCTTCGTAGTTCTGATGGAACCGTGCAAAGGAATAACGCCTCCTCTGCTTCCCTACATGTTTGTGTTCCCTTTGTCTGAAAGAGAGTTTTAAGTAGTTTCTGACGAGACTGTAGCAGTGCTGGACAAACACATATCAGATGCAGTAAGCACTCCTTTTTGTAATTGCATAATCTGCATCTTGTGATGCTTGATCACGATTTCCAGGTAGGATTCATTTGCAGGGGTACCAGTGTTGCCGAAAGAATTTCTTTCAAGCATTCCCTCCACCGTGCCTGTCTTAAATAAGGCTGTGTTTTGTGGGCCTCGTAGGATGCAGGCAAGGCTGTCTGCCATTGCTTTTCCTGAATGCTGGCAATATCAGAATCAGAATCAGATTCATGTGATATCTTACAAATTTGTGTTTTTATGGAGTTCCTCACTATCGTGTCGCTTATTGCTTCCATTGACCAATTCTATATTGCCAGCTTTAAAGTCTCTACTGCTCTATTTAAGTGAATACTCCAGGGTGTCTGCTGCTCACTGTATATTGATTTTTAGGTCTCGTCTGAGCCAGGGCAAGCGCTGCTCTGGTGAGACATTTAAGAGTGGGGCTTTAGAAATCCGACCGCAAAGGCCTAAAGCTTGCGGTTACGCGCGCGTGCATGCGCAGCCAAGCACATTGCTGAAGCGCATCGCTCGCGGGCAACCTTTAAGCGCACACACCAAATCAGCAAAGACACTCCCGGTGTTCCTGTTTTTTCATGGATCAAGTTACTTATGTAGACAAAGCACCTCACTTTCACTTTCATTAGGGGGCCGTCTGCTTTTATTTGCTTTTGCATACACCACAGTATAAGCACCTATTGTCGTTGCATTTATCCCAGGGAGTGGACTGCAGCGATTGTTTATTTCATCTACATTGCCATTTACCAAGGTGTGGATAAAATGTGGCATCTAATCTGGTATTTACGTGCAACATACTGCTCCCCTGCAGTGCATCCCCTCCAATGCTTGTTTATTTCATTTTAGCGCGCACGCGCGCACACAACTCCTGGGTTTGTTTTTTATTTTGTCAAAGGCAATTGTAGAATAATAAAAATCTATCCTCCACCTTTACGGAATAACCCCTCTGCTTTGTTTATTTTAACTGACTTATCCGGAAGCAACGTTTAGAGGGTATGTGTAAAAATGCTGTAAAACGTAAGATTAAAGACGGATGCGGTTTCCGATACTGATGACTCAGTGTAGCTGGCCGATTAGCAATCGTGATGGGCGTGTGAGGCCATTGAAAAGGAGCTCTGTATTCACTTCTGCCCTAGTAACGCGTTGGACGGTGACAGCTTCTTAAAGCCCCAGCCGTACACTACTGTCGCTCCTCATTGTATTGAAAAACGTTTTGCTATGTTTGTTTAACTCGTCTAGTTTACTGTGTATGAAGTGGCATGTTTTAGATGTGTTACATGTTAAATCACTTTTAAATCCCCGAACTCTGTCCCGATCGTGGGTTCTTAGCAAGGTGAATGTAATGCATTTTGGTCCATTAGCGCCAGCACCATTTTGTTAGTTATTTTGCAACCATCCAATAAATTGAACGCTTTTAATCTAACATAAAGACTAACCACCCTACCTAATTGGGCTCTTTTATGGGTCCTGGACTAAGGAGTTTGTGAAGTGTTGCCACCAAATTGTACTTTTTTTTTTTTATCCGTAGCAATGCTTAATGCTGAAATGCAATAAATACTGATGCCTAATAACCGTACAGTGCTCCCCACAGACGTGGCTGGCGCTAGGCACTTTAACTACCTGCTGATTTGCAGCAGAATGGTACTCATGTTGTCCATCAGTTTAGGATGAATGTCATAGATGTTGCAGTAAACTATCTTACTTATTGGGGTAAGTTACATTTTGTTTTATTTATTTGGGGGTGTTTTAAAGCGCGGACTTAGTTCCAAAACAGATTCGAAGAAACACTAGAACCATCTTATTTATTATGTATTTTATTTAAGAGTTTTATATAGTGCTGGCAAGACCCAAAGGTATCCAAGCGCTTTATATCAAATAACATGTTCAATGTAGATAACCAATAGAGCAGGAGTACATCTGTGACCCATTAAATCAATGTTACACCGAGAGGAAGAAAAAAATAACAAATGGGGGGGACTGGCTCTAACCACTGTGGACAGATTTCTCCTTTTTGCCAAAAGACAGTGACCACAATGTTTTGGCCACCACTGACAGATGTTTGCTTTGTGCCATGAGTTAGGACCAGCATCCGAACACCTTCTTTTGTTCCCTTGGGCCACTTATCCAGCAAATAACCCGACCTTCTTCCTTCCATGACTTGTTCGCTACCACTTTGACTTTTTTGGACGTCTGTAGTGAATATTCAATACATGTTTTGGCTGAATTTTCCTTAATGCTTATGGGCCATTTGGACACTGCCTGCATAGGGTTGAAAGGATAACGTCCAGTGCTGAACAGTATATTCAGGGCACAAGTCTTAAACAAGCACTGGCATAGCCAATAGGTCTCGCCTTTGGGACCTTATAACTGTATAGCCATGCAACAGTTGATGTTGTTGCACCAAGGATATTGTGCTGCATAACTAAATACTTATAAGGTCACAAAACTGAGACCTATTGGCTATGCCAATGCTTGTTAATACATTCTTCTAAGATGCTGCTGGAACCTTTGGAATTCCACAGAAATATTTCGCTGTTGTACCCAAACATTCGTATTTCTGCTGTGTCATACCAAACTCCTGTCATATCAAGCTGTTGCATGTGTATTTTCATAGCTGAAAGATGCGCTTGTATCCTTGACATTGGACTTTCTCTAATAATGTATTGCATTTTCCTGGGAAAGCTTGTTCCGCATAGCCACTGTGGGTATCAATTTTGCGGTGATGACCTTCCTGATTGCTGCTGTCGTCTGGCTATGTAATTTACCATACAATTTACATAGGGCATATATGGTTGCTTGTCCTTTTGACTTAATTCTGTTCTGATGTATAGTTATAGCTTTTTGTCGATGTTATCGTCAAGGGCCCAGCCTCCATTTTTGCGATGTTTTCTTTGCATAACGGCCAAATATCGTCACTTTTGTTTCCTTGGCAACCATTTCATTACGTTTGTTAAATGTATGTAAGGCGTTGAATGCCTTCTTAAGCCCTATCTTTGTGTGGTCAAAAATTAGCAAATCATCTGCACTCTTTAATAGGTGCACGCTCTTTTTCTCCTATCTTTGGTATGGTTAGATTGGCGTTCCGTAGCTCCTTGCCTAGTTCTGACGTTTATAAGTTAAACAGTGTTGGCGCAAGAACATAACCGTGCTTCAGACCCCGGTCTGGATAGAATTTTGGGGATACTGTCTCCCTTGCCAATTTTACCCTCACCCAGGCCCTGCTGTATATCGAAATTATGGCATTTAGAAGGTTGTCCGGGTTGTTCCAATTTCTACGTTTTTTCCATAATTTGTTCCATACTACCACGTTGAATGCAGCGGAGAAGTCTACGAAGCAGGCAAACACTGGCAAGTTGTTCTTAACTTTGACTTGTTATGCAATAAAGGATGAGGCACATACATTGTTAATGGTTGAGCCCCCTTTTCGAAATCTGATTTGTTAGATGGGGAGACACCCTTCTTCTTCAAACCATTTTGTTAATTCATTTAGTAGGGTGCTTGCATAGGATTTCCCCTCTATATCCAAGAGGTCAATTAACCTATAATTTTTGGGATCCGTGTTGTCCCCTTTTTAGGTTGAGCCTGGGCAGTGCATGTGCTGCTCTGCGGCATGCTGTATTGAGGTGTGGCATAAAAGCTCTACCCATTTCCCCGCCCATCTTTTTAATTGTCTCCTGTTACTGTCCTTGCTTAATGGTTGCTTTTTATTTGTGAATTGGCTTGTTAGTATCTCCTTGGTACCACCTTGTCTGCATTTGTTACCACCCATAACAACTGACCTTTTACTGGTGTTGTTACATGGTCTGCATTATAAGTCGGTGAGCACAATTTTCCTTAATGTTCTTCCCCTATTCAACCCACGACATTGAAGCACCCGCTCGCTTTTATTTTAATAGCACTGTATTTATTCAAATTACAGTGCGGTCAGCTTTAACTATAGCGGCAGCGTTTATTTAATTATTTAATATACGGCGCTGTCCGCTTTCGCAGCCGCCCTTATTTAATTATTTAATATACAGCGCCGTCCACTTTCACTTTAGCGACTGCGCCTATTTAATTACCAGCGCAGGCTGCTTTCACTTTAGAGGCCGCGCTACAGAAAGTTTTGAAATTAATTGTTTTTTTCTCACTTTGGGTGAAAGCGCCATACGCACTTTCACTTTAATGTTGGCCGCATTCCCTTTGTTCAGACACTGCTCACTAACCTGAATATGCGAGCAGCATATTAAAAAAGGGGAGCGGCCACCATTAAAGTGGTCTCGCATTTGTGAGAGTTTGAGCTCTTGGCATTAAAAATAACAATTCCTTTTTTATATGTGTTGGTTTTAAAAACACATAAATAAAAGGCATTGTCATTTACAATGCCAATAGCTTAAAGGCTCGCAAATGCGAGACCTATTGCATTGAAAATGCTTGTTTAAGTATTGGTGTAATAATGACCCTCACCATGCATGGTGTTCATCTGAATGCAATCTGCAGGCTGTGTATAATAGGAAGAGAACCCCTGCCCAATATGCCGGGTCCTGCCTAATCATGGCTCCTGGTAGTCCATTTGAGCCCGGAGCCCCATCTTTTCTTATATTTTTTATTATTTTTAACAGTATCATCCTGTCTATCATTATAGGCTCTTCTGGCATCAGGTGTATTTTTCCTCCCAAACATTATTGCAGGGTGTTCTGGCATTGTTTTGAACATTTTCCTCGGTTTCTCATTGTATATGTTCTCTACATGGATTTGCCATGCTTCTGCAGATACACAATTGCATCTCTCTGTCTTGTCGTTCTTTAATAAGTTAATGTATTCCCAGATTTGCTTCTGCTTGTTGTTTTTTGACAATTGATAGACTTTGATCCACTCTGCTTCATAGTACTTTTGTTGCTGACTGACACAGGCTTCATGTTCCTGCTTAGCCTCTTTCAGCTTACGCATTGACTCACTGGCTCCTACTCTTTGATGGACTCTCTTAGCTCACCTTAATTTACGGGTATAATAGCTTTCCGTTTTAGTCCAGTTTATAACTTATCTGATTGTTTCCTATTGGTTTCTTCTTAATTTCTTATCCTGCTAGGGCGAATTGCAAGTCCATTATCCAGACAGCCCAGTATTGTATGATATCTGGCATTCTCTACTTTTCCAATACTCTAATTTAGCTTCATGGATCTCGTTCCATTTAATTCTTCTCACCAGTGCGTGGTCTTCTTCTCTATTTGTTCGATTGATTGTACCAGTCTCTTCATGAGAACTCTGAGTAAGTTTTAAGTCAACTCTGAGCATTGCATGATCACTTACTCCTTGCGTTGTCTTCGGGAAATGTATCCGCTTTTTCTTTAGTTTTGAGTCTAAGAATATATAGTCAATGGTTGTACGATCATTGTAGGAATATTCCCGAGATGCACCAGACCATTCTATTGGTGGTAGGTATTCTATAGAATTTAGATTAGAAGTTTGCAAAAAATTGTTAACATTTTTCACGGCCTCACTCCATCTCACAAAATTATTTCTATCTGCCCCAAGGTTGTTTAAGTTGAAGTCCCCTGTTATTACCATGTCTAGCATTGAATGTACACATAGTAATTCTTCCAGGAGTGTAATTATTGTATTGATTGTTTCCACTTTTATTGGACCATGTATATTTAGGTATACATTTATTTACAGCAATGCTGTGTTGCCTTCTTTTCCCAGATAGGGCTCCACTTTGGGTGCCTGCAGCTGTTCCAATTCCACCTCAAATTTTGTTGAGTGATTTGTGTAAATTCATGTTCCCCCCCTGCGGTCTTCCATGGGTATGTTGTTTGCTTGTTGGTTTATTTATTTCTGCGAATCCGTCCAGGTGGAGATACACTGTGTCTGCTTCTTGCAGCCTTTTAATCATTGATCCACTTCTTAATTCCCCTGATAGACCGGCGACATTCCAAGATACTATTTTTAAAGCTGTGACTGTATTTATTGGAACAGTAGTACATTTATTGGAAAAGAGGTTACTTAGGGACTCTAGGAAGACTGTATTTGTGTTAGGTATCGTTTTTTCTGTTGTATCAGTGCTCACCGTAGGGAGAAGCTTATTTGGATGCCCTTGATGGGCAACCTTTGTGCTATGTATATCTGTTAACCCTGTTGCTCCACGGCACAGGGGCCTCATTGGTTAAGAAGGAAGGTGTGGGAGTACGACTAGAGGTAATGCCATTATTAGTAAGTAATGGACACATTTTCTATACCAGCTACCTCTAGCAGTGGTATCTGTAGGGGTTTTTGATAATATAAAAAACATGCCACCCCCTTGTTGGTCGCATGTGAGGCATCCACACCTCCTCTCATGAACCAGTTTTAAATATTTACAATAGTTAATCCACCTTTCACATCTTACAGACATGCTCCATGTACCCTGTTTTTACCTCCCTGCCCTCTCTCAATGTACTTTCCTTTTTCACACTCCAGTGTCACACACTTTTCTTTTACAAGCCACATATCGCTACATCCTTCAACATCCTGTTCTCACTCTTTCTGATTCTGTTCTTTCCTCTCATAAATCTCACATCACACACCCACTGTCTTCTCCCATCTATCACCATCTTCTCATACCTTTCTCTCACACATCCTGTAATCTTGCCTTGCTCTCATACCTTTCTCTAAGACCCTACGCTCAGTTCTCACCCACTCACTGCCATGATACTCACATTCTCACTGACCGTCTCCTCTCACACTCACATTGTTCATTCTCTCAAATATTCCTTTCTTATGTGCCTCCTTACTTTTACTTCACTTGCTTCTTCTCACACTCTTTAGTCACCCTTCCTTCCTCACACCTGTCTTTTTTATATTTCTGTTTCTCAAATTACCAGGCTATCACCAGTGCAAGTGAATGATCAGTTTTGAAACTTGACCTGGTGAAAACAAAGGGGCAAAATCAGCTGGAGGATCTACTGATTTCTGTAAGTGAAGCAAACCTTATGCAGGACTATGCACTTAAATCATCCATAGATGTTCTGTGATAAAGAAGCAACACAGGTTTGGGGTAATTTCGAAACTGTTGTACTTTATGTTGATTCTACAGTGGGTTAAGAGTTTTACTTCTACAGCTGTAAATCTTTTAGGCCAGTGGCATGTGTAGCGTCCCAGGCAGCAACTAAGTAGCTGTGCTTAAGTCAGGTGTACTGCAGTGCTTAATTTAAGCCGGTGGTTTGGCATCAGCAGTTCAGTGTCAACACCGGTGCTTGTGACAGTCTGTTACAAGGGGACACTTTCTGGCTAAATTAGAGATGACCACAATAACAGTTAATTATTAATTCAATATACATTAAAATGGCTGTTGCCTTCTGTCCAAGCCATTCTTATTGCTTTGGGGGCCTGAATGAGTCAGAATTGTCATACTTGTAAAAGTGTGATGGTGGTGGTTGTGTTGGTCCTATCACTGGCAGCATGGCAGGGGTAATGTGTGTTGCAAGCTGCCATGGCCTCCTGACGAGAGCCTGAATGCATGTGCTCTGCGCACCATGCCGTCTCAACCTTAATGTTGCACCTGTCCAGATTGTTGAGAGCTGCAACTGGATGGGATTTTTTGTAAAGTGTGGTCAATAATGCATTCTACAGGTCATTGGGACAGCGACTGGTGCCCCATAAAGACCACTTTGCAAGGACATTTACGAGTCAATTTGTGGTTAACTGGTCATTTCTAAGCACATTTGGCCAGTAACATTGTTTATTATGTGTTTGTTTTTAATGACCATTTTATAGCCGTGGCTTGGATTAACTCTGCGGAGGAGCCTTGTGTAAATGTGGATAAGTGTGCATTTTAAAGTGCACAGTGCCAATAACATCTCTCCTTCTTTGATCTCTGTTCGCTTCTCCCTTTTTCACACTCAGCTTCTCCCATCCCAACCTTCGGAGGCTGCTCTTATCTCCCTCATTCTTATCCTTTAGCTTTATCTGAACCCCCTTCACATCTCTTTACATTCTCCCATCTCCCACTTTGCTTTACTTTCACTCCAGCTGAAGCCCCCCTTCGCCCCCCCCCCCCTGCATCACTGACTAGCTCCCCTCCCTCTAGCACAGAGATCTTCAAATGGGGGGGGGGGAGGCATTTGTGTCACGGGGTACGGTAGGCTATGGCCAAGAGAAACATGAGGAGCAGAGACAAACATCAGACCCAAAACCAGCACTGTGATTTTAGCGAAAAGAAAAGAGCGAAAAGAGTAACTGCTTTGGCAGTCATGTCATGGCTGGGAGTAGGAAACAAATATGGCCGCTAAATAACCCCATACCTTTTCATTCCTGATAAACAATCACAATGTGGACAATTTCGTGTGACCGAAACAAAATGCTGGCAATTATGTAGCTGCCCTTTTAAAACAGAGAGAACTGAACACAGCTACAACGTTAGAATTGTGTAAGATGCCACGTGGCCTCTTTTCTTGTGAAACATCTCGAGTCATTACGGGTATTTTTTTTTAATCAGCAATGCATTGCAATTTTGGACCTGCAGTTTCTTATTTAACATTGTGAGGATGGAAAGTGCTTGGGCTAGTTGCCAGCTGGGTATAATAATGTGACAACACAAAAGACTTGAATGAATACCAATTTTTGTCAAGTTTCTTTGAAACCTTTTTAACGTTTTTTTTAAATTGTGTGGCTCAGAGTGCTTTGCTAACATTTGTTCAATTTCACATCCGTTTTTGTAATAAACTAGTTAGATACAACATTGCTTCTGGAAACTTCCGGATGCCCTTCTACCCTTTGTTCTCACTTGAAATGCTTGAATTGCTTGCTTGCTAAAGTTTACCCAACATATATCAAGTATGAGGAATTGAAAAGCACTAAGCCAAATCCAGGTTTGTTAGAGTGTGTGCCTTTAAGCCTCGTCATATTATTTAACTTGCTTGCAGTCTTTAACATTTGCAGAGGCGCTCCAGCACATTGCATAGACCAACTGTGAGAATTTATGTTGGTCATTTCGGGGTAGCCCGATTGAACTGTTTTAGAAAATGGGGAGCATGGCATAAAAAAGTTTGAGGGCCATTGCCCTGACACTTCCATGCCTCCAGCTCTCCATTACTTCTGCTTCCTGCAGAGCTGGTGGCTCTAGTGCACAGTACAAGGTGCTGAAGACTTTGGTCCTAAGGGGCAGTTAACAATGCCTTTGTGTGTTGCTATTGACTTAGAGCCTGGACCACCGAACCTGTGGTGGAGATGTGGTGGTGGTCGGGGAATGCCTCACCCGTGGTCCGACAGCCGTATTACAAGTATGGTGATCTGACCATTTTGGGACCGCCGCAACCGCCAGGGAACACAGAAGTCTGGGGCAGCAATATGCTTGGCGGTTTCGCTGTGGCACCACCAAGCATATTCTGAGTTTCCCCACCGCCAGCCTTTTCATGGTGGTGAGCCAACCATGAAAAGGCTAGTGGTGGGGAAACAAAGGGCCCCCTGTTGCCCCTGTACATTGGGATGCATGCAGGGGGGTGCATGGTGTGCCCCCGTGTGCATGCACGCCCAGTTCTTGCACGGCATGGACTTAATTTTCCATGCCATGCAGAAACTTGCATTGGCGTTCCCATTGGGGTGCCTTTTTCGGAAGCACTGCTGTGGAAACGCCAGACCAGGAAAAAACTCCTAATCTGGCTGGCGGGCGGCAGTCAACTTTGGCGGTTTGGTGGCATGGCGCCCTGCTCCCGTACTGCCAAAGTCGTAATCAGACCCTTAGTCATTTGGATCGCTTTGATTCACTTTACTAGCGAGCACGAGGACAATGGCCAGCTTACAATATCTTTCCTTATGGCCTAGTGAACTCCTCCCCAAATCAGTGCCATGCTGCTGATGATGCACGGATGCCCCACACAACCGAGCCAGGTCAGTCGCTGCGACACCTAGGCAGTATCGTCTAGAGAGATTCCACCATAACTGCCAGTAAAATGGCCAATTTGCGAGTGTGCAGAACACACCTTCGAATGTCGTTGCGACCTGCGATTTGTAGGTGAGTTGATAGCTCTGTTGAGACTGTGCCTCGGTGCTGGTCTTTGCTTTCTTGGTTCTTAGCGGTAAGGCGCTGCCAGGACTGGACTGCGAGATGGATGCAGCGTTACAAAAGGTATCATGCTCTGAGTAACCCTAACAAACTAGTCTGGCGTGTTACATGGATGTGTGGGAGCAAGAAGACAAATTCGGACCCAAAATATATTTTGAAACATTGGTTTGAACGATTCAACTGTTCTTTATATGTATTATCTCTCATGGTAGTCTGCCAATTTGGAAGAATTGTCTAAGCTTTAATACTAGGGCCAGGGAGTAAACCAATATTACAATTAAGAAATCGGCGCTTCTCATTGGCAGCTCGCACTCCATGAGAGACTTTGAGGATCCTTTACTAGATATCTGCTCTGAGATGATTTCTTCAAATGTAGCATGCTCTGTTTCCTTGAGGGTATCCCCTCTGACTGCCCAGAAGGCAGCCATAGTTGGGTACCGTATCAGTGTATTTATCCCCATCCTGCCCATGGATGGTGACTAGGGTTGCAAGGTGTACAACCAGCTATGCTAGGCTTCACCTTTGGTATCTCCCGCACTGCTCTTCCAACCGCTGATCCCAGGGGTAATAAAGACATTGGCAAAAACATACAGTAAAGATGTCTGTAACAATCCTGTTGATTTGTTGTGATTTGCTTCCTTGTCCCTTCCAGATCCTCCCAGCAGGAAATAGGAGGAGTGGTGGGATTAAATGTGAGACAGTGGGTTAACCCTGTGATGCATTTAGTGGATTAGATAATCGGCTATAACTTTTAAGACTGGTAATGAGTTGAGTTTCACATAACACAACATCAAAAAAGGCGTGACACCCTATTTATTTGCTTCGAACCAAGTTGGTCATGAGCAGAAACAGAAAAATCCCTAATATCTATTAGCTACCTACCCAATGCAAGAAATACCAGTATCAGGGCAAGTCCTAAAATTGGACGAGGTAGGCGCACTCACGTAATGTGGCATGCCTCATCATTTGCCACCTCGCCGCTCCCTGTTAAGATGGTACTACCATGGCGGACTCAACCTGAGGAGGTGCCTGGCCTGAGCGTGTTCTTAAAAATGATGGATTTTTTCTGGATAAAATACTAGGATCCAGTTTTTTGGATAAAAAAGTCTTAGGATAAACCACAAAAGTATCCTCTATTAAGGTGGTATTCTAGTCTTGTTTAAAAATACCAGAATATAATCGGGAGGCATATACCAGTGTAATGGCCTATATGCTTCACTGGTTCGAGAATGGTTTCATGCCAACATGTTTCTGCCTATATTAAGCCAAGCAGTCTAAAGCATTCATCAGGGCTACATCTATGCATCCCTACACTGCAGGAAAGTAAGTGCAGAGTCCCATAGAAAAATGTTGCGGACCTACCAATCAGATGAAGAATTTTGATTGTGTTAACCTAGTAGTAATATGCTATTTGCAGCATGGTCTGTTTGGGGTGGGCCTCTCCTGTTGTCACACTATCACCAAGGCAGAGCGCTCCCTTTGGGCCTGCCGTGCCCCTTTGAACAGCGGACTCATACCACAATCAGTTATCTGAGAGGTAGGTCTTCTCAATGTTTCTATGGGACTCAGTCCTTACTTTCCTCTGGTGCAGGGTCGCATAGATGTAGCGCCGATGAAAGCCTTAGACCGCCTGGCTTCTTGAACCAGTGAAGCATTTATGTTGAGCAATGTGATCAAGGGCTGGCGTGAGCCCAGCAGTTCCCTTTGTATCTCTCCCCTTGTGTGATAAAATGAGTTGAGTTTATAATTGTGCTGTGACTGTGGTCATTTGCCGGAACTAATTCAATTTCAGTTTTAGGAGCAGTTTAAGGCATGGTTGTTTTCCCTCTTTGCTATGTTTCTGCTCGCCCCACAGGGTTTCCAAGAGCCGCATTGGTACCATTGAGAGGACGGTGGACCCTCGATGATCGCTGCCTTCTCCAAAAGAAGCCGAAAACCCTGCAACAAAGCCGCCTCCTTCACTGGATAACGGGGCAGCGGAGTCTCCCTGACGCCTGGGCTGGGCGGGAGGAAAACTCTATCTGGAACCCGGAGGTCACTGTCCATGCATCCGAAACACCCCACCACTGCTGACAAAAGAAGCTAAGACGACCACCGACCAGAGGGAGCGGAGAGGCACCGCTGTGTAGAAGGAGCAGAACTGTTGTTTGTCAGTCAGAACTGGGAGGGCAGAGACAGACGGAAGAGAGGTCAGTGATGGGGATGCAGAGACAGACGAAAGAGAGGTCAGTGATGGGAGTGCAGAGACAGACGTAAGAGAGGTCTGTGATGGGGATGCAGAGACAGACGGAAGAGAGGTCAGTGATGGGGATGCAGAGACAGACGAAAGAGAGGTCAGTGATGGGAGTGCAGAGACAGACGTAAGAGAGGTCTGTGATGGGGATGCAGAGACAGACGAAAGAGAGGTCAGTGATGGGAGTGCAGAGACAGACGTAAGAGAGGTCTGTGATGGGGATGCAGAGACAGACGAAAGAGAGGTCAGTGATGGGAGTGCAGAGACAGACGTAAGAGAGGTCTGTGATGGGGATGCAGAGACAGACGAAAGAGAGGTCAGTGATGGGAGTGCAGAGACAGACTGAAGAGAGGTCAGTGATGGGGATGCAGAGACAGAAGTAAGAAAGGTCAGTGATGGGAGTGCAGAGACAGACGGAAGAGAGGTCAGTGGAGGGAATTCAGGGACACACAGAAGAGAGGTCAGAGCAGGGAATGCAGAGACAGACTGAAGAGAGGCCAGTGATGGGAATGCAGAGACAGACAGAAGAGAAGCCAGAGCAGGTAATGCAGAGACAGAAGAAAGGTCAGAGCATGGGATGTAGAGACAGACAGAAGAGAGATCAGAGCTGGGAGTACAAAGAGGAGGGAAGGGAGGCCTGTGATGGGAGTGCAGAGATGGATGGACAGGAGAGAAGTCAGTGTTGGGAGTGCAGAGACAGACGGAAGAGAGCTCAGTGATGGCAGTGCAGAGACACACGAAAGAGAGCTCAAAGAAGGGAGTGGAAGAGACGTCAGAGCTGGAAGTGAAGAGATGAAGGAAAGGAGGTCCGTGAAGGGAGTGCAGAGACGGACAGACGGAAGGCAGGTCAGTGATGGCAGTGCAGAGATGGACAGAAGAGAGGTGAGAGCATGGACAGAAGAAAGGTCAGAGGTGGGAGTGCAGAGACAGACGGAAGAGAGGTCAGAGCTGGGAGTACAGAGACAGACGGAGGAGAGGTCAGTGATGGGAGTGCAGAGACAGGTGGAAGATAGGTCAGCGATGGGAATGCAGAGACGGACGGAAGGAAGGTCAGTTATGGGAGTGCAGAGACAGACGGAATAGAGGTCAGTGATCAGAGTGCAGAGACGGACAAAAGAGAGGTCAGTGATGGGAGTGCAGGGAAGGAAGGAAGGTCAGTGATTGGAGTGCAGAGATGTAAGGAAGGGATGTCAGTGATGAAAGTGTAGAGACAGAGGGAAGAGAGGTCAGAACAGGGAGTGCAAAGACAGAAGGAAAAGAGGTCGGTGATGGGAGCGCAGAGACAGACAGAAGCGAAGTCAGTGATGGGAGTGAAGAGACAGACTGAAGCGAAGTCAGTGATGGGAGTGCAGCGACAGATCGAAGGGAGCACAGTGATGGCAGTGCAGAGATGAACAGAAGAGAGGTCAGAGCAGAGACAGAAGAGAGGTCAGAGCAGGGAATACAGAGACAGACCAAAGATAGGTCAGGGCTGGGAGTGCAGAGACAGACGGAAGAGAGGTCAGAGATGGGAGTGCAAAGATAGAGGGATGAGGGGTCATAGCAAGGAGTGCAGAGACAGACGGAAGAGAGGTCATAGCCGGGAGTGCCGAGACGCATGGAAGAGAGGTCAGAGCTATGAGTGCAGAGACAGGCGGAAGAGAGGTCAGTGATGGGAGTGCAGAGACGGACAGAAGGGAGGCCAGTGATGGGAGTGCAGAGACAGACGGAACAGAGATCAGTGACTGGAGTGCAAAGACAGACCGAAGGGAGGTTAGAGACAGATGGAAGGGAGCTCAGTGATGGAGTGCAGAAAAAGACGGAAGGGAGGGTAGTGGAGGGAGTGCAGAGACAGACAGACGGAAGTAAGGGCAGTGATGGGAGCGCAGAGACGGACAGAAGGGAGGCTGGTCAGTGATGGCAGTGCAGAGATGGACAGAAGAGAGGTCAGAGAAGGGAATGCAGAGACAGAAGAGTGGTCAGTGATGGGAGTGCAGAGACAGACGGAAGATAGGTCAGTGATGGTAATGCAGAGACGGACATAAGAGAGGTCAGCAATGGGAGTGCAAAGACAGAATGAAAAGAGGTCGGTGATGGGAGTGCAGAGACACATGGAAGGGAGCTCAGTGATAGAGTGCAGAGAAAAATGGAAGGGGGTTCAGAGCAGGGAGTAGACAGACGGAAGAGAGGTCAGTGGTGGGAGTGCAAAGACAGACGGATGAGGGCTCATAGCCGGGAGTGCAGAGACAGATGGAAGAGAGGTCAGAGCCGGGGGTGCAGAGACACACGGAAGAGAGGTCAGAGCTGGAAGTGCAGAGACAGACGGAGGAGATGTCAGTGATGGGAGTGCAGAGACAGGGAAGAGAGGTCAGAACAGGGAGTGCAGAGACAGACGGAAGAGAGGTCAGTGATGGGAGAGCAGAGATGGACAGAAGAGAAATAAGTGATGGGAGTGCAGAGACAGACTGAACGGAGATCAGTGATGGGAGTGCAGAGATGGGCGGAAGGGAGGTCAGAGTTGAGAGTGCAGAGACTATGGGGAGAGAGGTCAGAGCTGGGAGTTCAGAGAGGAGGTAAGGGAGGTCAGTGAAGGGAGTGCAGAAACGGACGGATAGGAGAGAGGTCAGTGATGGGAGTGCAGAGACGGATGGATGGGAGAGAGGTCAGTGATGGGAATGCAGAGATAGACGGAACTGAGATCAGTGATGGGAGTGCAATGACAGTCGGATGAGAGCTCGATGATGGGAGTTCAGAGAGGAGGTAAGGGAGGTCAGTGAAGGGAGTGCAGAAACGGACGCATAGGAGAGAGGTCAGTGATGGGAGTGCAGAGACAGACGGAACGGAGATCAGTGATGGGAGTGCAGAGACAGACGGAACGGAGATCAGTGATGGGAGTGCAATGACAGTCGGATGAGAGCTCGATGATGGGAGTGCAGAGAGGAGGTAAGGGATGCCAGTGAAGGGAGTGCAGAAACGGACGCATAGGCGAGAAGTCAGTGATGGGAGTGCAGAGACAGACGGATGAGAGCTCGATGATGGGAGTGCAGAGAGGAGGTAAGGGATGCCAGTGAAGGGAGTGCAGAAACGGACGCATAGGCGAGAGGTCAGTGATGGGAGTGCAGAGACAGTCGGATGAGAGCTCGATGATGGGAGTGCAGAGAGGAGGTAAGGGAGGCCAGTGAAGGGAGTGCAGAAACGGACGCATAGGAGAGAGGTCACTGATGGGAGTGCAGAGACAGTCGGATGAGAGCTCGATGTTGGGAGTGCAGAGAGGAGGTAAGGGAGGCCAGTGAAGGGAGTGCAGAAACGGACGCATAGGAGAGAGGTCAGTGATGGGAGTGCAGAGACAGTCGGATGAGAGCTCGATGATGGGAGTGCAGACAGACGGAAGGGTGGTCAGTGTTTAGAGTGCAGAGGCGATGGGAATGGAGATAAGGGATGGGAGTTCAAGGATGAGTGGAGGGGGTGAGGGTGGAAGCGCAGAGATCAGTGGAGGAATGGGAGTGCAGAGATGATAGCACAGAGGCGATGGAGTGAGAACAGATTGGAACGGAGGGGTGAGTACAGGTGTGGAATGTCAGGGGAAGAATGCGGGCATGCGGCGTGATTACAAGACTGGAGATATCTGAGATTGGAGCACGGAGGTGACGGGAGGGCAGAACTAGGAAGAGAAGAGCGAGGTCAGATGGGAGCACATAGGTGAGGGGGCAGGGACGGGGGAGGGCGTCTGTCCGTTGTCCGTGAAGGATTCTTTAATGGACGCCATTTGTCCGTAATTTTAACCGGGCACCGGTCGCACCACCCTAAAGCCGGCACAGCTTCCACCCACCTCCCTGCTTGACTCCGATGCTGCTGAGGTCGGGTGTAACAGACTCCGATACAGCACCAAAGCTCAGATCCCCAGCAGCATTGGAGAGGCACAGCGGGATGGCAACCCTCACACCTTCAGCCCTTGATGAGCTGTTAAGAGTTGCTTGAAGGTGACTGACAGGGAGGGGCTGCAGCTTCAGGAGCAGGGGCATCTATTCAGATGCAAACAGCCCTGAATGCCTCTGCAATTTAGAGGGGCCTCACACATTCCCTTTCTGCCCAGGGCCCCAAACAGCATAGAACCAGCCCTTATTACACCAAGGCAGCATGTGGTACTGTCACTAAATTGTAAGCAAACCTCTGTTCTTCAAACATGCAGTCTATAATGTAATAAAATTAAGAAATGGCACAATCGCACCCACACTGATTAACAAAGTATGGAGTACAATCAGTTAAATCAGTTCTCTTGGAGTAACTCCTTTAAGTACTGCACATTGGGGGGTGGCAAAACTAACATTTTGGAAAAGGAGCCTGTCTTCTCGTTGTCTTGTCCAGGAGGGGGTGAGGAGCCCTACCCCACCCTGGAAGAGACCAAGATGATACTAGAATACTGCATGCCCCCTGTGCCCACCCTGGTGGATCCTGTCCCCCCCCCCCCAGTGATAGCTCCTGTCCCCCCCCCCATGTGGTGGCTCCTGTCCCCCCCTCCGCCTGGGATGGATCCTGTCCCCTCCCCAGTGATGGCTCCTGTCCCCCCTGTGGTGCATCCTGTCTCCGCCCTGGGTGGCTTCTGTCCCAGTCCTGGAATGGCTCCTGCAGCGAGGGTGAAGTTCTTGATGGGCCTCTTCTCAAAAAGGCTCAGCTCATAATTAATATGAAAAGGTGGACGAGTGAGTAAGTGAAGAGATGGGTGGATGGCTGGATGAATTACCGAAAGGGTGAATGGATGAATAAAAGATTGAATAGATGGATAATGAGAGAGGATGGGTGGATTGATGAGTGAGTGGAAGGATGGATGAGAGAAAAGATAAATAGCTGGATGTATGGGTGGAAGGGTAGCTGGATGGGAAAAAGAGTGGATGGATGAGTGAAAGGATGGATGAGTGAAAGGATGGATGAGTGAAAAGGTGGATGATGAGTGAGTGGGTGGATGGATGAGTGAAATGATGGGTGGATTGATGAATTGATAGGTGCAAGGGTGAATGGATGGACGGATGAGTGAAAGGGTGGATGTAAGGATGGATTAGTGAGTGAAAGGGAGGGTATATGGACAAAAGGATGAATAGATGAGTGAAGGAGTGAAAGGATAGATGGATGAGAGAAAGGATGGGTGAGTGATAGGGTCAATGGATGAATTCATGAGTAGATGGATGGGTGGATAGATGGAAGGAAGGATGGCTAAGTAAAAGGGTCGATGGAGAGAGAAAGGGAGGATGGATGGATGACTGAAAGGGTGGATGGGTGGAAGGATGAGTGACTGGGTGGATGGATGAGTAAGTTAAAAAATGGCTGGTTGGATGAGTGAATGGCTGGATGGGTAGAATAGTGGATGGATAAGTGTACAGATGGATAGGGTGAAAGGGTGGATGGATGGATGAGTGAAAGGATGGATGAAGGGATGGATGAGTGAAATGATAGATGGAAGGATACATGATGGATAGGTTTGCAAATGGTTGAATATGTTTGAATATGGCTGGGCTTACTTATATACTATTGCGCGAACTCCTCTGATGTGTCTGTAAACCGTACCTATTGTCCTGAAGTTTTGTTCTGAATTTTGACCTCCTGTCCTGAATTTGTGTCCTGAATTTTGACCCTTTGTCCTGAATTTTTACACTCTCCGTCCTGAATTTGCACCAATGCCAGTTGGTCACCCTGGGGAGGGAGAGAGGAGAGGCGTGACGAGTGGCGTGGGAGTGTTAGGGTGGAAGTAAAGAAGGGGGGGGGTAGAGATAGCAGCGCAAAGGTGATTGGAGGGCGCGAAATTAGGCTGGTAGAGAGCGTGGAGGCGGGCATCAGCCCTTGTCCGGCCTGGAGAGAGAGGGCCGAAGGCGCAGCCGCAGAACCGGGCATCAGACAGGGGAGGGCAGGGGGTTGTAGAGCCAATCATCCGGGGAGGGAAGGGGCGCAGAGCAGGGTATCGGCCCGTGGAACGGCAGAGGGTGGGAGGCGCAGAACCGAGCATCACTCCGTGTCCATGGTGAAAGGGCAGAGGGCATGAGGCGGGGCAACAGCCGGTCTCCAGCCGGAGGGGGGCGTTGAGGCGGGGCATCAGTCCGTGTCATGCCGAGGGGAGCAGGGGGCGAAGAGCCGACCATCAGCCCGTGTCCGTGGTGGGAGGGCATGGTGTAGGCGGGCATCAGCCCGTGCCCAGCCGGAGGGGAGCAGGGGGCGTTGAGCCAGACATCAGCCCGTGCCCAGCCGGAGGGGAGCAGGGGGCGTTGAGCCTGACATCAGCACGTGTCCGGTCGGAAGGGAGCAGCGGGCGCTGAGCTAGGCACCAGCCCGTGTCCGTGGTATAGGGCGGGGCGCGCGCCCCGTCACGAATGAGGAAGAAACTCTGCTCGCAGCAGCGGAATCCCCAGTGTCTGCCGATACCTCCGGGGAATCCCTGGCGTCACCCGGGGGACACCCGCCCACGTGGGTAAATCCGAGGAGGTCACCGCCCAGGACGCCCCCTGGCATCCCCCACCCACTCTAAGAGGCATGCCGAATTCCTAGGAACCCAAATCTGCTGAGAGAGGAGCCCGGCATCCCTGCAGTCAGCTGTCAGGTGCTGACTGTAGGGATACTCTGTTTCTGCGGGAAAGTGCCTACTGGCAGATGAGTCCCACGTCTGTACGGGCTCCTGTCCGCAGGCAAGTGCCCATTGGCAAATGAGTCCTGTGTCTCTACAGGTTTCTGTCAGAGGACAAGTGCCTACTGGCAGATGAAACCTCTGACTCTACAGGCTCCTGTCTGGGGGCACGTGCATACTGGCAGGTGAGTCCCGTGTCTCTACAGGCTTCTGTCTGGGGGCACGTGCCTACTGGCAGATGAAACCTCTGACTCTACAGGCTCCTGTCTGGGGGCACGTGCATACTGGCAGATGAGTCCCGTTCTCTACAGGCTTCTGTCTGGGAGCACGTGCCTACTGGCAGACGAGTCCCGTGTCTCTACAGGCTCCTGTCAGGGGGCACGTGCCTACTGGCAGATGAGACCTCTGACTCTACAGGCTCCTGTCTGGGGGCACGTGCATACTGGCAGATGAGTCCCGTTGTCTACAGGCTTCTGTCTGGGAGCACGTGCCTACTGGCAGACGAGTCGCGTGTCTCTACAGGCTCCTGTCAGGGGGCACGTACCTACTGGCAGATGAAACCTCTGACTCTACAGGCTCCTGTCTGGGGGCACGTGCATACTGGCAGATGAGTCCCATCACTCTATACAATCCTGTCTGCGGGCAAGTGCCTACTGGCAGAGGAGTCCCGTGTCTCTACAGTCTCCTGTCAGGGAGGCACCTGCCTACTGGCAGGTGAGTCCCGTGTCTCTACAGGCACCTGTCTGGGGGCACGTGCCTACTGGCAGATGAGTCCTGTGTTTCTACAGATAGGATGTGCCCTGATTTCTGCCTGAGGTAGAATCTTCCGGGGGAGGATCACCTTTATTGTCACAGGATTTAAACTACTCGTAGTCCAACAGTCCCACCAGCCTCTGTCTGTAGAGGGTAGCCTTGCGCCGTTAACAGCCCTGAGATGGGTCAGGTATATACACAGACACTAAACTACAGGAACATAAGCACAAAACACCACAAACTGCAAGAGAACAACACAACTAACATCTCCCCACGTGCTTAACTACACCGCTTACAGGTACACCCGGAGTAGCGTTCTACCCGCCCGCACAGCGCTTCAAAGCCTCGTCGCGGCGATATATACATTATACAATACACACATTTACCTACTAGAACGTGTAGCCTGCATTTATACAAGCTCTTACCTATCAGAATATTAACCCTGTTGGTCCGCCGGGTGCTATCTGTTGAGAGCTAAGGCCTGTTTCCACGGGCGAGTATCAGCCGTGAGACAAGCCCGGGGGTTCCACAGGGATTCCTTTCATTGAGAATGAGCCACACCTTACGTAACTCGTCTATGAAGATGAGTCCCGAAAACACAAACTCTTGGAAGATGAGTCCTATATTTGTATGGTCATTGCCAGTATCGGTGCCGTCTGTCGGAGCACTGCATTCTGCCAGCTTGAGACCTTTCTTCAAAACGTATTAGGAGACTGGAGTCCCTGGTAAATTGGTATTTTATTTCCAGTTGTTAAAATTGATCGGGATGTTGGTATTTTATTCTTAATGCCGTAAATATTGGGACATGAGACCTAAATTCCTAAATAGCCAACATTCCCATTGGCTCTGTTTTGGGAGATGTGCTTATGTCTCTGGAGGCCGTGCAGGCTTGTGCTGGGAGATGAGTCCTTCGAAAGTGTCCCTGGATTGTGAGAGCGATGCAGAGGTAATAACTCAGTATCAGTTCAGGCACAGGTCGCATTGGCAGGCGTGTGACCCCCTCTACCCTCATGGTGCTGCCCACCCCTCCACGCGCACCAACCCCCTCCTAGATGCGGCGCAGCCTTCTGCCCCAGCCCCTCCGACGTCAGAGTGAGGCTGCTCACCTTTCGGCATTGGCGTGCCCTGTGGCGCTCCGTCGCTCTCCACGGCTGCTGTGGGTGCCTGGCCGCTGCGGGGGTCCGTGGGTACTCCTGGCTCCCCAGAAGATGCCCCCAGGAGCTGCTGAGCGTCTGCTGCGGGGCGGCCGGCTCTCATGCCGTCTCTGGAGACAGCTGAGGGGATTCCTCACTTATACGCGAGAGGAACTGGCTGGCTCCGCCCCTCCGAGAGAGAGCTGATGTGAGCAAAAACACCCGACTGAGAACAGGGGTGAACACAGGCACTGCAAGAAGGGGTGGGGGTGGCATATCGAGCCCTGGAGAGAAACCAAGCACGAGAGAGAGAAAGAGAGACACCAAGCCCTAGAGAGAAACCAGACACTCCATACAGAAAGAGAGTATACAATGAGCTCTGGAGAGAACCCAGCCACTGCCGACACAGAGAGAGAGGGAGAGGTAGTGAGAGAGAGAGAAGGGGCATACATACACTAAGCCCTGGAGATAACCCAGGCACTTCATGAAGAGACAGTGAGAGAGAGTGAGAGGGATACACAGTGCCCCGAGAGAGCCCAGGCACTGCAGAGAGAGAGAATACACTGAGCCCTGAAGAGAACCCACACTACAGAGAGAGAGAGGGGGAGGCATACACAAAGCCACAGAGAGAACCCATGCACTGCTTACAGAGAGAGGGAGAGAGAGAGGCCTACACAGAGCCATGGAGAGAACCCAGGCACTGCATCAAGAGACAGTTAGAGAGAGAGAGGCATACACAGTGCCCTGAGAGAGCCCAGGCACTGCAGAGAGAGAGAGAGAATGCACTGAGCCCTGAAGAGAACCCAGGCACTGCATACAGAGAGAGAGAGAGAGAGGCATACACAGAGCCATGGAGAGAACCCAGGTACTGCATACAGAGAGAGAGAGAGGGGCATACACAGAGCCATGGAGAGAACCCAGGCACTGCATACACAGAGAGAGTATACACTGAGTGAGCTCTGGAGTGAACCCAGGCACTGCATACAGAGAGAGAGCGGGTCATACACAGAACCCTGGAGAACAGCCAGGCACTGCATACAGAGAGAGTGGGGCATACACTGGATCCTGTAGAGAACCCAGGCACTGAATACAGAGAGAGCGGGGCATACACTGAACCCTGGAGAAAAGCCAGGCATTGTATACAGAGAGAGCGGGGCATACACTGAACCCTGTAGAGAGCCCATGCACTGCATACAGAGAGAGCGGGGCATACACCGAACCCTGGAGAGATCCCAGGCACTGACTACAGAAAGAGCGGGGCGTACACCGAACCCAGTAGAGAAACCAGGCACTGCATACAGAGAGAGCGGGCGTACGCCGAATCCTGGAGAGAAACCAGGCACTGCATACAGAGAGAGAGAGAGAGAGAGAGCATACACAGAGCCATGGAGAGAACCCAGGCACTGCATACACAGAGAGAGTAAACACTGAGTGAGCTCTGGAGAGAACCCAGGCACTGCCGACACAGAGAGAGAGGAAGAGATAGTGAGAGAGAGAGAAGGAGCATACATACACTGAGGCTTGGAGAGAACACATGCACTGCATGAAGAGACAGTGAGAGAGAGAGGCATACACAGTGCCCTGAGAGAGCCCAGGCACTGCAGAGAGAGCGAGAATACACTGAGCCCTGAAGAGAACCCAGGCACTGCATACACAGAGAGAGAGGGAGGCATACACAGAGCCATGGAGAGAACCAAGGCACTGCTTACAGAGAGAGAGAGGAGCATGCACTAAGCCCTGGGGAGAACCTAGGCACTGCATACACAGAGAGAGTATACAATGAGTGAGCTCTGGAGAGAACCCAGGCACTGCATAGCGAGAGAGAGGGGCATACACCGAACCCTGGAGAAAAACCAGGCATTGCATACAGAGAGAGCGGGGCATACACTGAACCCTGTAGAGAACTCGGGCACTGCATACAGAGAGAGCGGGGCATTCACTGGATCCTGGAGAGAAAGCAGGCACTGCATACAGAGAGAGCGGGGCATACACTGAACCCTGTAGAGAACCCAGCCACTGCATACAAAGAGAGAGGGGCATACACTGGATCCTGGAGAGAAAGCAGTTACTGCATACATAGAGAGCGGGGCATACACTGAACCCTATAGAGAACCCACGCACTGCATACAGAGAGAGCGGGGCATACACCGAACCCTGTAGAGAACCCAGGCACTGCATAGAGAGAGAGCCAGGCATATGCCGAATCCTGGAGAGAAACCAGGCACTGCATACAGAGAGAGTGGGGCGTGCACCGATCCCTGAAGAGAACCCAAGCACTGCATACAGAGACAGCGGGGCATACACCAAACCCCAGAAAGATCCCAGGCACTGCATACAGAGAGAGCGGGCATACACCGAACCCTGGAGAGAAACCAGGCACTGCATACAGAGAGAGCGGGCGTACACCGAACCCTGTAGAAAACCCAGGCACTGCATATAGAGAGAGCTGGGCATACATCGAATCCTGGAGTGAAACCAGGCACTACTGTCGTGACAGCGTTAGGAGCACAATTGTGTGGTTGCCACTAACCTGACTAGAAGGCAGCAGGGACGGTGTCAGATGAAAGTTCCCTCCTTCCCGAAAGCGCGTCGTGCCCAAGAGAGGAGTACACTACTCTGTGGACAGACGTCCCCCTGGGGGAGAAGGGAATAACAAGGGATAGCTCTGTGTGGTGCTCTTTTGCAGCCGGCTATGGAGAGTTTTCAGTATCCGCAGGAGTGTCGGGGGAGTATCGCACCAACTGAAAACGACAAAGGCATACGTTAAGAAGAAGGAACAGAGTCTCTCCTATGGAGCATAATCACCCTTATTCGCAAAGGAATTCGATTCCCCCCTTCCTACCTGAACGAGATTAGGTTTACACTATGGAATCCCCCTTCCATCTGTGGAGTCGCCAAGAAAGAAAACTACTGCACGTCTGGTGCAGAATCCACCTCGTACTGGTGGCACCAATGTACGTATGTCTCAACAGTTAAGGCTGTCCTCCCCTCACGTTGTTTGCAGCACAGCGTTAAAAAGAGCAGCTCAATCGCACTGCTAATTATTGTTCCCATCGGAGAAGATCAAGGGAATCAAGGGGACGCGTTGAAAAAGCACGTGTGACTTGGCCTAAGTACCTAGGGTAATAACGTGCCCCTGTCGAGTCAGGGAAAGTAAGTAAAGAGGGTCTCGCACGAGCGAGGAGCCCTACCTGAGCCGTTCGGGTAGCTGATGGGAAGTCTTGTAAAAAACGCCCGACCTCCGGCGGGGATGCACCATCCGCCTGGCACTTGTTTGTGACAGCAGAATCTCTCTCTGGGAATCCTCGCAGTCCTCAGGGTCCTCGAAGGGTGGAACACGCCCGACCTCCGGCGGGGAAGCACCGTCCGCCTGGCGCTCGTGGGTGACTTGGAAAACGGGAACGATTGTCAAGCCCCGTTTCCTGGAACGGGCGGGGCTATATAGCCGCCTAATCAGGAAGCTCGCTGGTTCTGGCACTCCGTGACTGAAGAGAAGGGTGTTCTGGGATGTGCAGTTTTTGTGGCCGGGGTTTGGTAGCTGTATTTAACGCAAGTCATGACAGTACCCCCTCTTGAGGACCGCCGTCTCGGCGGTTGTCCAGGTTTTTCTGGATGTTTCGTATGGAATTTCTTAATTAGCCTTGGGCAGTTCAAGTTTGATAAGGGTTCCCAGGTTCGGTCCTCCACCCCATACCCTTTCCAGTCCACCAGATACTGTACCCTTCCCCGCACTAATCGGAAATCTAGGAGCTCTCATACCTCATACTCTTCCTGTCCCTCTATTTCTACAGGTGGAGGGAGTACGGATAGTCTCACGTCTTTAGGACAGGGCTTTAGTAAGGAAACATGGAACACAGGGTGGATGTTCCAGGAAGGGGGAAGAGTCAGACGTATGGCTGCAGGATTTATAACACGTTCTATGCTATACGGGCCTATGTATTTTGGGCCCAGCGTACCCACCCCCTTTAGCTGTAGGTGTCTTGTAGCTAACCACACCCGGTCTCCAGTCTGATAACTAGGTTCCTGGCTTCTCTTTTTATCAGCATATTGTTTATGTGTGGTTTGTGCTTCCTGTAGCTGTTTTTTTGCTTCTTTAAGCACTAGTCGGAGATGAGTATGGTGTTTCTGTATAGTGGGGTGCTTGGACTCTGCAGGCCAGTCAAAGGGAAGCATGTTAGGATGAAACCCATATAAGCAAAAAAACGGGGAACAACCAAGCGTGGCATGATTTGCGTTATTGTAGGAGAACTCTGCTATCCAGAGTAACAGGAACCAGTCCATGGCGTTTGAGAGAAAAACAATGCAGATACTGTTCAAGAGTATGGTTAAGACGTTCCGTCTTACCGTCGGTTTGGGGATGATAGCTGGTGGAGAGTCTAGTGTCCACTCCCATGGTGGTGCATAATGCCTTCCAAAACCAAGAAGTAAATTGGGAGCCCCTGTCGGTGCTAAGAACCCTTGGTAGTCCATGTGCCTTCACTACATGTTGGAGGAAGGCAAGTGCAAGTTCCGCCGAAGTAGGCAATCTTTTCAAGGGGATAAAGTGTCCCATCTTGGTGAGATGATCAACTACTACTAAGATGGTGGTGTAGCCGTCGCACGGGGGCATCTCGACAATGAAGTCCATCGACACTGTGTGCCATGGGAGTGCGGGTATAGGAATGGGACAAAGCAATCCCGTAGGTTTCGTATGGCTGGTTTTGCTCTGGGCGCAAATTGAGCAGTTTCTGATATACTCCTTGATGTCGTTCTTCAATGTGGGCCACCAAAAGGAACGCTCTACATATGCAATGGTTTTGTTTTCTCCTAGATGTCCTCCTAATGTCGTGTCGTGAGCCCAGGATAGTATCTGTTCTTGATGGGCCTTGTCTGGAAGGTATAACCTCTGGTCGTGGTAGAGGAAGCCATTCATAACGGTTCGATTCTCAGGATTTTCATTGATCCAGCCTTGCTGGTCGAGATGTGTGAGGGATTCTTGCAGGTTTTCTAGGAAGGATTCCGAGAAGGTGGTGGCTAGAGTCTCGGGTTGAAAGACTTCTACCGGGAGGATTGGTGGGCTGTCAGTGATACCTTCAGGTGTGTCTTCCGTCGGGAAGGGAATGCGTGACAGGGCATCAGCCTTTCCGTTTTGGGCTCCTGGTCGGTATTTAATGACAAAGTCATAATCCGAGAAAAACAAGGACCATCGGAGTTGTCAGGGTGTGAGTGCTTTGGCGGACTTTAGGAACAGCAGGTTTCGATGATCTGTGTAGATTTCTACGGTATAACTGGCCCCCTGAAGGTAGTGTCGCCATTCTTCAAAGGCTCGTTTTATGGCGAGGAGTTCTTTGTCCGTAATGGAGTAATTGATCTCGCAGGGAGTAAGATTTTTGGAGTAATAAGCCACCAGATGTATTTGTCCCGTTTCTGGGTGTCTTTGGGAGAGGACTCCTCCTAAGGCGAACTGTGATGCATCTGTCTCAAGAATGTACGGCAAACTAGGATCGGGGTGTCGTAATATGGGAGCGTGGGTGAAACGGTTCTTCAGCTCCTGAAAGGCTCGTTCTGCTTCGGAATCCCATACAAAGGAGGTATTCTTTCAGAGTAGACGTGTGATGGGGTGGATAATCCTTGAGAAATCCTTAATAAAGCGTCTATAATAATTGGCAAAGCCAAGGAAGCTTTGGACCGCTTTAATATTCTTCGGTGCCTTCCAGAGAGTGATGGCCTCCACTTTTCCCGCGTCCATCTGAAATCCTTGGGCATTAATGACATAACCCAAGAACGCTATTTCGGTCACGTGAAAAAGACACTTTTCCAATTTAGCATACAGGGAATGTTGCCTGAGTCTGTCCAGTACGGTTTTGACATGCTCCACATGTTCCTGGATGGTTTCGGAGTAGATGAGGATATCATCTATATAGACTATGCAGATGGTTTCTAACAACCCCCGCAGCACTTCGTCCATGAAGTATTGGAATGCGGCGGGGGCATTACATAGACCAAAAGGCATTACTTGGTACTCGTAGAGCCCAAACTTGGTCCTGAAGGCCGTCTTCCACTCATCCCCTGTTTGGCCTCCAACCAGGTGGTATGCCCCTCTAAGATCCAATTTAGTAAAAATACGCGCTCCTTTCAATTGGTCCAATAGGATGGGTATTAGGGGCAGAGGATAGCGATTTTTTACTGTAATCTTACCTATAATCGATGCAAGTTCGTAATTCATCACAGTCCTTCTTCGATATAAAAAAAAGGGGTGACGACGCAGGAGACGATGAGTGCCGGATAAACCCGGAAGCTAGATTCTCGTCCAGATAATTCTTCAGGTACCGGGTTTCTGGCTCGGTGAGGGCATACACCCGACTACACGGTATGTTTGCTCCGGGTTGCAGGTCAATACGGCAATCGTACGACCGATGGGGGGGCAAACGTGTGGCTCTTTCTTTGTCAAAGACGGATTGGTACTCCAGGGAAACTTCCGGCAGAGTGGTAGCGCAACAGTAGGTGGCTTCCTCACATCCTTCCGCAAAATAAACCTGCCACTGGCCCTTTCTCCGTCACTGTGGGTTCAGATTTCGCGAGGCAGTGTTCTCGGCAGTACTCCGAGGTAAGGGAGACGGATCTTTCCGCCCATCGGATAACGGGGTCATGCAGGGTGAGCCATGGCATACCCAGGATGAGTCGGAAGTGAGGAGCATCAATGAGATCGAATTGCAAAGTTTCGTGGTGATTCCTTCCCACCCGCATTGGGAGAGGAACGGTGTGATATCGAATGGGCCCGGATGTAAGGGGTTTCCCATCCACCGCTTTTACCACCTCAGGGGCCTCTTTTCGTAGATACGGGACTCCGATGGCGCGGGCATAATGTTGATCTATGAAATTCCCGATGGCACCTGAATCCAGGAATGCCGCCACCTCCATGGTAGTGGTGGGCCCGGTCCATAACGTGACGCAGACATTCAGATGTGCTACTGAAGGTTGGATGGTGTTAGCAAGAGAGGCTGAGACCTTTTCTATGTCGTGACCCAAGGCAGAGGTCTCCTTCTATTTTTCCGTCGACGGGAGGAGGGCTGCGGCTTGTTTAAGGGAAGGGTTTGGTCTATCCGATGCGTTGGCTCTGGCACGGCACTCTCGAATAAAATGACCGCTCTTCCCGCAGTATAAGCAGAGTTTTTGCTGCCGTCGTTTTTCTTTCTCTTCTAGCGTCAGCGGTCCTCGCAGTCCCCCAAGTTGCATAGGTTCTGTCCCGTCGTTTGGTCTGGCAGGAAGGTCCGTCAAGGCCTTCGAGCGTATCGATGGAAAACGTACCTCGTTTCTTCCTTTCTCACTTTTTCGTTCTAGTAAACGATGGTCCAACTGGACCGTAAGCTCTATCAGTTCCTCACAGGTATTGGGCAACTGGACGACTTGAGACAGAACGTCTTTTAATTCGCCCCTTAGGCCTTGGAAGAACAACGTTGTCCTTTTTTCTGGGGGCCAATCCGTTTCTACAATGAGGCGATTAAAGGAAGTGATATATGTGAGCAAGTCCTGTGATCCCTGTCGGAGAGTTAGGAGTTCTCTGTCTAGAGACATCATGTGGGATTTACGGTCGAATAACTTCCTCATTTCCTTGCAAAAGTCTTGAAAGTTATGGAGCACTGGATCGTTGCGTTCCATCAAAGGAATGGTCCAACTGGCTGCATTCCCTCCCATGTACGACATCATAAAGGAGGTTTTAGCCTCGTCGTCTTGGAATACTGCTGGTTTGCATAGAAAATGAAGTCTACTCTGGTTCAAGAATATCTCGAATTTTTGGGGATCCCCGAAGAATCGCTCAGGAGGAGCAAGAGGAATGCTTTGTGTCTGTAAGACATGGACTGTGGGAACTGAGCTGTCATGGGGAGCTGTTGTAGAGGGCATGGAAAAGGTCCCTGGTCCCTGTGCCCCTCCCCCGGATGCTGGTGAGGTGGTGGAGAGCGGAGGAGGAAGCGTCCACTCCTTGATATATGACCCTTTTCCTTTCTCCTGTCGGGAAATGCATGCGACCTCCCTACGTAGCGTTCCCAGCTCCTTTTTTAATTCTTGGTTTTCTAAACGTGAGGTATGTACCTCTTGCTGTAGTGCCGCAAGGCTCTCAAGCAACGAGGACAACACCATATTGGTATCCATCGTCCGGGCTGCCTAAACTACGTGGGCTTGACAATCTGTCGTGACAGCGTTAGGAGCACAATTGTGTGGTTGCCACTAACCTGACTAGAAGGCAGCAGGGACGGTGTCAGATGAAAGTTCCCTCCTTCTGGTAGCAGTATTTAACGCAAGTCATGACAACTACATACAGAGAGAGTGGGGCATACACTGAACCCTGTAGAGAACCCAGGCACTGCATACAGAGAGAGAGGGGCATGCACTGGATCCTGGAGAGAAAGCAGGTACTGCATACAGAGAGAGCGGGGTATACACTGAACCCTGTAGAGAACCCATGCACTGCATACAGAGAGAGCGGGGCATTCACCGAACCCTGTAGAGAACCCAGGCACTGCATACAGAGAGAGCAGGGCGTACACTGGATCCTGGAGAGAAAGCAGGCACTGTATATACAGAGAGAGCGGGGCATACACTGAACCCTGTAGAGGACCCAGGCACTGCATACAGAGAGAGCGGGGCATACACTGGATCCTGGAGAGAAAGTAGGCACTGCATACAGAGAGAGCGGGGCGTACACCAAACTCTGTAGAGAACCTAGGCACTGCATACAGAGAGAGCGGGGCATACACTGGATCCTGGGGAGAATGCAGGCACTGCATACAGAGAGAGCGGGGCATGCACTGAACCGTGTAGAGAACCCATGCACTGCATACAGAGAGAGCAGGGCATACACGAACCCTGTAGAGAACCCAGGCACTGCATACAGAGAGAGCCAGGCATACGTCGAATCCTGGAGGGAAACCAGGCACTGCATACAGAGAGAGCGGGGCATACACCGATCCCTGGAGAGAACCCAGGTACTGCATACAGAGAGAGCGGGGTGTACACCGAACCCTGGAGAGATCCCAGGCACTGCATACAGAGAAAGCGGGGCATACACTGAACCCTGGAGAGAAACCAGGCACTGCATACAGAGAGAGCGGGCGTACACCAAACCCTGTAGAAAACCCAGGCACTGCATACAGAGAGAGCTGGGCATACATCGAATCATGGAGTGAAACTAGGCACTGCATACAGAGAGAGTGGGGCATACACTGAACCCTGTAGAGAACCCAGGCACTATATACAGAGAGAGTGGGGTATACAGTGAGTCCTGGAGAGAACTCAGGCACTGCATACAGAGAGAGCGGGCATAGACCGAATCCTGGAGAGAAACCAGGCACTCCATACAGAGGGAGAGAGGAGCACCTAGGCACTGTATACTGAGAGAGAGTATACACTAAGCCCTGGGGAGAACATATGCACTGCATGAAGAGAGAGAGCAAGAGAGAGAGAGAGAGAGAGATATGCGTACACTGAGTCCTAGGGAGAATCAATGCACTGCATACAGAGAGAGAGGGGGCATGCACTGACCCCTGAGGAGAACCCGGGAGAGAGAGCGAGACCTTGGGGAGAGCCCATGCACTGCATACAGAGAGAAAGAGGGGGCATATAGTGAGTCCTGGGGAGAACCCAGGCACTGCATACATAGAGATAGGGGACATGCAGGGATCCCCGAAGAGAGCCCAGGCACTGCATACATACTGAAAGAGAGGGGGCATACACTGAGCCCTACAGAAAACCCATGCACTGAATACAGAGAGAGCCAGAGGGGGCATCCACTGAGCCCAGAGAGAACCCATGCACTGCATGCATAGAGAGAGACATACATGAACCATGGGGCCAACCCAGGCACTGCAGATAGAAAGAGAGGCACTTTAACTGAGCTATGGATTTAATATGATTCAGTGAGGGTGCATTTTAATTAGTGTATTTTATTTCTTCATGAGGCCTTCCCTCGATGTAATCAGAAAAGTGTATTTAAGGTTGATCATGTATTAGGCAGAGAAGAAACATACACTTTTGGGAGATTTGGTTTGTGTGGGCTGAGCTGCAAACATCCTCAGTGATAGCCATGGGCTCCTCAGACACGGCCTGGCCTTATCAGCTCACTTGGGTACACCACAACTAAGACAGACAGAAATAGAATAACAGGACTGTAGTTCGGCTGATGTTGCGGGTCAGAGGCCACCTCAGGAATCGCAGACAGGCACTACTGGTGCAGAACAGCTCAGCTAGGGCTAGAAGGGAGGGGTTGGATAACAATGACTGATCCCCTCATTTTATGCAATGATCTTCTGGAACATGCTCATAATGTTCCAGTTCCCTAATATTCTGCTTATTAATTGCTTTCATTGCCACTCTATTGTTTTTTTTTAGTTATATCTATGCATATTATCTCCACTAGATTAGGATGTTGATATTAACAACGTCTTAAAATATATATTTTGTCTATTCCTATGTGTAGCCATCCACGGTGAAAGAAGCGCGGAACACACTAACAGATAATCCTGGAAGTCTCACAGCACTGATTGTTGCCCAGAATATACTATCCTCATGTAATGCATAGGTGGTTCGTGAGTTACAGTCCACCATGTTCTCTGTCTCAAGTTAGTAAGTTGGCTTTGAACCTGTGCTTGCCCACAGGGTATAGGGGATCTAAAACAGCTGTATTTTTTGCAGAAGATTGCTGGAACCCATCAACAAGTTCCTGATCAGTGGAACCCAGTGATAGGTCTGTAGTTGCCAGGCATCGATGCATCTTGGTCTTTTTTCATAATAATGAAGAAATAGTGGCTCTATTTTCTGGGGGTTGCATCACCACTTCTCTTAGGGACCTGTTAATAATTGTTTCATTTAGGGGAGCAAAGAGGTGGTTGTGCTCGGTGGCCTTGACTAGGTGTATCGAGAAACCCATCTCTTCCAGTGTGATAGGTGTAGAAAAGAGGTGAAGGTTAGTTTGAAGCAGGCTACAGGTGCTACCCATTCAAGGGCTACCTACCACCTGCATTTTGTGACGCTTGAATTACACAAGCTGCAACCCCAGAAGAGAGATCCAAAAGCCTCGTAGATTAATGAGCCATTTACCTGAGGGGAGGCAGTCGCTTGCAGGTTTTTGGTTGATCTTATCATGCAAGAAGAGGCAGACACTTCTTAGAAGTGACTACAACAGGGAGGGAGCACACTGCCTCTCATCCCAGCACACTTCACCCCATTGCATTCTGGTAAATGCAGAACGCTTACTTTCAAAGTTGCGTAGTCTTTCACCAAAGTTGGTGCATGTAGTGCTGTTATCTCTAGACACGTGTCTCTGGGTATAGCCCTTCATCAATAGAGAGCAAAAGTAGTAAGGACCAGAGAAAGTCATCAGGGGTTGCTGAAATGGTGCCCAAGTCTTCACAGGTCACAGTACCTATCCACAGGCACACAGGTGCATCCCAGGAGAGAGAATGCCCACATCTCGGGCACGTGAGTGAGAGTGCTGCGCAGTATCAGTGTTTAGTAGTGTTGTTTTCCTTTACTGCCCCAGGGCATTAGGTACTATTGTTTGGAAAATTGAGATAAGACTCATTGGCACTGCATGAGTAGCTGCGGTCAAACAGACAAGTCTTCTTTCAAGATGAAGATAGGTGCTTGTAGTCAGGGAGGACAAACAACCTAGTGCCTAGCATTTAGATGGAATCCCAAACAGACTATGAAGATTGACACGCCAGTCTGCCTCCACACCTATGCCCCATCACTCACACACCACAAAACAGAAAGGCAATCACGTTGGTATTTGAGCAACAAAACACAGCCTTCCTGGCTCCTACACAAACTTCACCAACTGCATTCCACTTTGACTATTGCCTCCTTGAAAGCAAGTGTTATTCCACTCTACTGGCCTTCAGGTGCCATTGGCTCTTGGAAGACCCTGACAAGGTCACTAACCCATCTGGAACCACTTCCTACCTCATCCAACATAGCCAACAAAACCAAAATAATACCATCCCACTACAGAATGCGCTCTTTTCCTAACTACTCTCAGACCACTCATTACTGAACACCTGCCCTCTACTGTACTAAATTAGTGCACTTTCAAAACATCCTCACATCACTGCGCGGACACCCCAGTGTCTCGAACGTACTATCCATTGCTTAACCTCCCCACCGCATTAGCTCATCAATCTCAGGCACCAATATTGCATCTTACTTTTCTTTCAAGAGCTTCATGATCAGAGAGTCCCCACTGTTTTACTTACTGTCCACCCCCCCTCTTGCATCATCCCACCACCCTGTCGCCACGACTCTCTTGGGTTTGCCAACAAAACACATCCCCATTCTGAAGTTAGCTAATTCTTCAAATGCACCAGCCTTCTCCTTTGGCTCGCAAACGGTTAAACCATTAGCTCTTTCATCCAATGTCCTTCTCTGCCTTAACTCACCATTAAACCCCTCCTTCTTGACCATTGTCTACTCACAAACTTTCAAGTGAATGTATGTATGTTGTAGTTGTATCCACTGCTGACCCTTCCTCTGTCGCCCAGTATCACTTGTCCTTTTCTTCTCTAAAATACTAGATCTCCTAGCCTACAAGCAGGTGTCTACATCTCTCTTTTCTAACTACCTACTCTCCCCTTTGGAATCTGGTTTTCCTTGCCCTCCAACGCTCTCCCATGTTACCAGTTTCATTTGATCTTCTCTCTGCAACCACTTACTCATCTGAATTTGCCTGCGTTTTTTTACACTGTAGATAGATCAACACACATTATTCTCTTCTCTTAAAACAACTAATAATAAGACCGCTCTTTCTCTGTAGAGATCCCCACCAACCGCTCTTCCTATTGGTGTCTCTCAAGGGTCAGTTCTTGCTTCATGAATATTCTTTCTCTACACCCTTTCCCTTGGAGAATCATCTCCTCTTTTATCTTCTCCTAGAATCTCCACATCCCGATGCACAAATCTTTTTATCATCTTTTTTTCCAATCTCGCTCCTCTGACTTTCTCACTCCAGTTCGACACTGGAAAAACCTCAGGTCTCTGATGTTGAACTGATCCAAAATGGAGGTCCTAACCTTCCCTCTTTCTCTGCCCCCATTGCATCGTATAATTCGATCTTCATCCCTCTCACTGACCTCACCTTCTACTCTACAGGTCATTACTACCACAGGCACAGCAGGTTGATCCCAAGAGATCTACATAAGAAAAATAAGTCCATATCTCCCATTCTTCTCTGCAAAGTTAATTTATTCACCAGTAGGCTTCCACTATTTCGTCTCTCTATTGGACAAGGTGCTTAACTTTAGCACAAGAACAATAACCAACTTTTCCAAATACTTTCTCAGTGAGAAAACGGGGGAAATATGTAAAATGTGCACTGATGCTGGGACAGCAAGCAAAGTAAAAGGGTCAGATACACTGGCAGAGGGACAATGGGGGTAACTACGGTAAGACAGTGAGGATACTTACACTTGGAGAGAATACACACTGGCACAGGAACTGGAAACTCATCTACACATAGATAGGGAAGTACAGTCAGTAAATAGAAGACTGCAGTGGTGGGTGAAAGAAACAGCCTCACTGAGATGAGGAAAGCTGACACTGGGATCTAAAGTCTTGGACGTTACAGACACAAGTTGGGCAGCAAGAGAAAAGGTGAAGTTTTCCTTCAAGGAGTAGCCTCTTTATGAACACGGAGGAAGGTGGTTCGGAGGCTCCGATAGGGCAGCATCGGTGATCACACAGACGCTGCCGTACCGGAGGAAGTTGTCAGAAACTGAACCATCTTCTTCCTTTTGCCATAAATCGAGGTTAGTCATGTCCTTAGCTCAAAATCCGAGCCAAAGTGTTCTTCCATTCCAGCGAATCCCATGGCTCACGAAGAGGCTGCTTCTTGAAGGAAGCCTTCAACTTTTCTCTGGCTGCCCAGATTGTCTCTGCAGCATTTGAGAGTTGGCGTGGCACTGTAAACAACCTTCTCAGGCAGTGGTTTCGTCTGGATCCAGTGCCAAGGCTGGGAGTCTGATGGTGGGAGTGGAGTGTGCTTTGGGTATGGAGGTGCCATTTTAGCCAAACTCACTGGATCTGGCCCATGGAGACTAACACAGAGGGATGAAGGCACTCCTGAAGATACCTAACATGGCCTGCCGAAGGTTTGACCAGCGAAGTGTCAGCAGATGGAGCCTGTAACTCCAGCTGAAGTTTCTTTTTCAACTGAGATCAGCTCAAGCATGAGGAAGGGATGAGGAAGAGTATGCCATTGAGGAACAGTGTTGTTAAGTCTCAGATTGGCCCTGGGAGTGAGAGCGCTTCGTCAAGAGGTCTTTTATTTTTTCAAAGGACCATTGAGGGATCACTCACTGAGGGCGATTTACCTAGAGGGGAGAGCGACGGTTTTGTGGTGTGCTTACGAGGCCAGGTCAAAAACAGTATGGCTTCCATGCTCTCTGAGGGCCTTTGTGCGCAAGAAGGACAGAAGTCACAGTTTGAAGGATTGTGGTTAGCCCTAGACACTTCATACAGATGTCATTGTGATCAGACAAACATAGTCTTTCACCATCATTGACAAGGTTTGAACTGCAAGATATTAACAGATGACTTTTGACCTAATCTGCTGTTTTAGGAGACATGAGGGAATCGAGTAAAAACCAAAAAGGATCTCTTGACCTGCATCAGCGAGGTGTGGAAAAACGGGTGCCAAGCTGCGCCATATATAGCCGATGCTGGCACTCCATAGGGAGGCGTAGCCGATATTGGATGCATGGGGCTCCACTCAGCGACACTGTGGGAAAAAGCTTTCTAGATCCAGTCTGACACCTGGAGGATATTCATAAGTGAGGAATCTGCTGGAAGAAGTATCCATGTGAAGCCAAGCCATACTGATCGGGAATCCTTGGCACTGAGACACCTTATTGTGGAGACCGTGAGGCACTGGAAGCGGGAGAACAACTCTAATGCTAAGACAGCGAATACACCAACACTGACAAATAGAGATCATTCCTTCTAGGACACAATGGAAAACAGAACTCACTCACCTTTAGCTAGTGAACTCATGGACACTTAGACCATCTGTCTCATCCTGGTGTTCAGGCCTCAAAGATGTTCCATGGGATTTAACTTTTTGGACTTCTTCAAACAAACAGAGAAATTCAGCGTCACTCAGGACTGTTCTAGAAAAAGGCATTTCATCTCCCTCATAGAGCCAGGAATGCCACTCTGGAAGAAGACTGAGGCTTCAACCTAAACTGCTGGCAATGAAGAGAAGCAGCAATCAGCTATGTAATTAAGAGGTGCTCCTCTGACAGCACTAACCTGATGCTTGAGACACTTGGTCTTGGTCAAGGCCAATAGCTCTATTTCTCTCAAGTGAAATAACAGAATAAATACAAAGAATGAATCTCTCAATTCCTAACCCCTCTCTTTCTGCAAATGGGAATAACTCTCTGTATGAAGAAGTCGTATCTCTCTCAAACAAACTGGATATCGAGGCGCACTCCCCCTGGACGGTTACTCTTCAAGGCTAAGGAGGGTTGGGTGTCGCAATATTGAGGCCAATGATACCGCCCCGCACGTATATGGATTCCACAATATCACTTGCCAATGTATCTTCGAGTTAAGCATAAAGGGGGAAGTATAGATTTAGTATTCTTAACTGCACATCTACCTACAGTGATCATTTGCTGATAGTTGATATGGTGGATGCAGTGTATGCACAGGTCGATATTAGAACTCCAGTATTGTGGTAGAACATCTATTTATCATGAAGATGAACAACATAGACAAAACTACGTTGTTTGCCATGACCAGGAATAGTGACACGGACATCCATGAGCTGAAAGAGAAAGAAGCCCTCATCCACAGTACACTGCTGGGCTGAGGCAGACATTGTCTACTAGGCCTTTTCCCTCTGTGTAGACTCTGTCAGACATACAAATATTGATATGCAAAAACAAAATACAAAATATGGTGAATGTCATTATATGTAGGTGAATATGCTGTTGCTATTCTTAACTTTATATCCACATACTTTAAAGATATATTTAATCCAGGTACATTTATGTAGGGTTAAATAAAGCAAACCATATATCTGCCTATATATTTTGATGTAAGAAGTGCTCTGCAGACTCGTCAAAGAGCTGCTGTGTAGCCAGGGCTGGTGTCTGCATGGCAGTAAGTCTCCCAGAGGTGAAGGCATATCACCTGAGGTCTGGACTTTCTGCTGGACGAGCTGAGGGTGTGCTCAGTGTCTTCAAGCCTGTCTCCCTGCTGAAAGAGGGAAGGGTCAGCCAAAGGCCGGCACCCGGCTGACAGTAGGGGCCGCCTGGTACACTGGACTCCCACAATAAGTACAGAAGGGGCCTAGGGCTCTAGTCCTTCCTGCAGCCGAACCAGCTGAGGGAGATGAGTAGCCGATGCCACGCCCCCTACAGACCCCAAAGTGCGCACTCAGGAGGCGAAGGGAAGAGGAGAATGAGTCCGCAGTCACAGTTGGGGAGACCTTTGGTGCACAAGGGCCACAACTCAGCCAAGGCAAGGCAAATGTGTGTAACCAGACAACTGGATGGAATGGGCAAAGTGATGGCAGACATTTATGCTCCTAACTTCGCCAAATGAGCATTGATATATGAGATGCTGCAGCATTCAGCTGTGGTGATTCATTATCCCATGGAATTAGGGGGTGACTTCAACTGTGTCTCAGATACAGAACTTGATCGGTTGCACCCGCCACTACCTCACACGATGACAAAGAGGACTGCCTAAGCACTAATAGACTGTGCGGCTTATTAGAGAATGATCTGTGGAGGAACAATACTCTACAGATAAGGAACATTCCTTCTTCTCCCTGATGGAGCCCCTTTATGTCCAACTTGACAAAATACTTTGCTTGACCCCTTTGTAAACAGCGATGCTTCAGGCGGAGTATTTATGCAGAACACTCTCAGATCACATCCCCCTAGTGTTCACCATATTATGTGTTAGACTCGGAATGGTGATCCCTACGTGGAGACTGCCAGTTACAGCACTAGGGGACCTGGACCTCAGGGGACTTGACACAAACAGATGAATAGCTACTTTAAAGAGAATAAAGGAATGGCAACCTCCATCTCTGTGGAATAAGAGGCATTTAAAATGGAAATACTTGCACACTGTATAAAACAGTGGTAGGAGTAAGGCCAGCATCATCCCAAGATGTAGACAACCTGGAAAATAGAATATGGGCCTATAGCAGAAGAGGCTAGGAGATCTACCCTTCCGGGAGGAACTGGTGGAACAAAGGGATAAGTTGGCACAACTATTAGAGCAGTTGCAATGATCAAACCAGGTGGCACAATGAGCGTTATAAGGCTGGATGGCTGTTGGCTTGCCCTTCGAACCCTGAGATTAGAAGTTTTCGTAAGACAAACATTTGCACATGACAGAGAAATATGGTATTTTGCAGTTGCTATTTTCAACTATTATACTGCACTTTATGGTGCATGTGTGAAGGAAGCAAACCTAGAACTGCATTAATATCCTCAGAGAACTGGGCTGGGGTTGATGCTGGCAGACCAGACCAAAGAGTTAGGGGCTGAAATCTCTGAGGCACAAGTGAACCGGTTCTAAGTGATGCTTAGAGGAAAAACACCTAATACTGATGGCTTTCCTTTCAAAGTCTGTGTTATGTACGCAGACCTACTAGTAAGCCTGCTCACCAAATTGTACAACATGATACTTCAAGAGTTTTTACTGCTCGCCACACCTCGTGAAGCCTTGTTTGTGTCCCTGTAGGAATCTGGCTCTGTATATACTATACCAAAGTGAGGTATAGTGTGCACAGAGTCCAGTGGAACCCAAAAGGTAGGCACAGGTAAAGTAGATAGCACCTCACTCTCTATTTGTGGTAGTGTGGGCGAGCAGTAAGGCAGTATCAGAGGACAGTGTTAAGCATTTGTTGTACACACTGAGTCAGCAAATCAATTCACACGCTCAAAGACTGAACTACAGACCAATTGTTTTTGTATAGAAATATTCTTTTAGTTATTTTATTTTCTAGAACCAAGCAAGCCTGGCACAGGTAAGCAATAAATGCTTTACAATAGTAATGCTATGTAACACAGTTTGGATTGCAATTGTATATGCACTTGGGTTGATTACAGCATTGTTACTGAAAATGCAATGCTTTTCAGAATACAGTACATATAATTGGTATGAGATTTTTAGTAAAATATCATGTAAATTACTTTTCAGATTACTTTTCTTACACAGTGCAGTCTACCTGGATACTGCACTGGGACATCTCCTGTAAACAGGTAAGTTAAAGCGTTTTGGTAATTTAGTTGCAGTTTTAAAGGATTTCTTAGATTTTCCAACTCCCCATTTGTAAACGTTTCATAGAAAAACAGTCAATGTTATCCTACGGAGGAAAATAGTGTTATTGATTAGCAGGTAAGTACTTTTTTGTGGGAGTTGATATTCTGGGGTTAGACTCAGGGGTCCCTCAGGGTCAAGGATGCACTCTTTTTACACCCTTGTCCGCACTAGGGCGGCTGGGTGCAGAGTGCTATGGCCCAATGCTATCCAACGAGGGATAGGAGGCCTCCAGTTGGTGGTTGCTGATAAGCAGGCCACTGGGTTGTGGGAGCAAAGCTCCTGGACTTAAGCTCAGGGCAAATGGGGGTTTAGGCCAGCACAAAAGATGCACCCTCAGCGGCACTGGGGCGACGGGGTGCAGAGTGCTGTTTTTGCGTCAGAAGCCCTGTAGCTTTCAATGGGGAGTCTCCGGTTTGCAAAAGCACTGCAGGCTCGGGATGAAGGTCTTCTGGGTGCGACCACCACTTGGAGAGGTAAGTTGGGATCTTGGGGGTTGGTTAGGCGCTGTGGGTTTGGCCTCCCAAGGTCATGCGGTGTCGGGTGCAGTGGTGCCTTTTAGGGTCGGATCTTCTTACCAGCTCCTAGTTGCGGTTGGGGGGACCTTCCAGTTTGAGGCTGCAGGTGTTGGCTGGAGGCTTGAGGCAGGTCAGGGGTCACCTGATCTTGGGTCAGGATCGCCAGGGAGACCTCCTCTTGGTGTTGGGCCACTTGAACTCGGGCAGTGGGCGTCAGCTGCAGACCCGTGGATCCTTGCGGAGCTGGAGTCTGTTGTTGAACAAATCCGGTGTTCACGGCAGACAGAGTCTTTGTGATGGAAGGCAGGCAGGTCCTTCGGGTTTCTCAAGGTTTCTGGCTGCAGGACACACTGGGATTTCATTGGAGCAGTTTCGAGGTGGGGACACGCTGGTAGGGCTGGGGCCAAGTCAGTGGGCGTCCTCCTCTTGTTAGCTTCGGCACGGCTGTTCGGTCCTTCTTCTTTTCTTCTTCTGGTTTCTTGTCTGAGGAAGCAAGGTTCAGGGGCGCCCCTAAATACTAGATTATGGGGCATTACAGGTAGGTAAAAGGTTGAGACCAATGGGTCCTTTCCCTGGGGTGGGTACACCCCCTATTATGCCACCCTCCAGTGGGAGGGGGGAATAAGCCTTTCCCTGGTTGGCTGGGTCCCCCCATCTGCAAGAGTTGTGCTTCACCTTGCCTCCCCCACCTGAGTGGTGGAGTTGGCAGAGGTGGGCACACCATTCTTCCTCACTTTCTTTTTCCTGCCGGTTGCCCCGCCCAAAGTGGGGGTCAGAACCAGTGGGGACCAGTTGCTGAAAGCAGCAAGTGGCCTCGGAAGCTCACAAAGGCGGCAAGCCTTTGAAGCTTCCCATTCGTGAACCCTGCCCATCCTGGGGGAGCAGGCTTGGCACCTCGTCCCAGGATGTGCATTGTTTCAGGACCCCGAGAGTAGCAGGCTCTCGACCCAGGGTTCCAGAAACATGTCTGGTGGTGGCAGCCTGTACACTAGTAGTAGGTCGTTTTTCAGGGAGCATCTCTAAGATGCCCTCTGTATGCATTTTTCATTAAATCCCACACTGACATCAGTGTGGGTTTAATGTGCTGAGAAGTTTGATACCAAACTTCTCAGTTTTCAGTGTAGCCATTATGGTGCTGTGGAATTCGTAATGACAAACTCCCAGCACCATATACTCTTAATGGCAGCACTGCATTTACAATGTCTAAGAATGGACTTAGACACTGTAGGGGTACAGGGCTCATGCACCTGTACCCTCACCACTGGTATAGGGCACCCAGCTAGAGGTGTGACTGATCTATGCCAGGGCAGTGGGCATGACTAGTGTGGATAGGTCAGCCCTCAGTGATTTCTCTACCCCAACCGAATGAGGCAATAGCCTCATATCACTCCTTTAAAAGTATCCCACTCAACATAAGAGTGTAATGCTGTATTTTGATTAATGCTGAAGTATGATCCAGTCATGTCTGCCTCCAGGTCTCTGAAAATCGGCTTGTGTAGTAATTTGGAGTGACCAGCCAGGTGGGAATCGGCGAAGGATGTCTGCCCCACTGATAGCCATAAGCAACGGGTTGTGGTCCAATATCATGCAGCCCGGGTATTCAAAGTGTATGACCCGTGCAGTGATCTCTAGGGAGCACACCAACTTGTCCAATGGCACATGCAGATTATAAACTGGGGAGTAAAAGGAATAGTCCCACCGTACCATGTTTCTTACTCTCCATTTTTTATGGAGGCCCTAGTGGGCTCGCCACTGCCTGAAATCAACCTAACTGTTGAGGAGTCTGCAAGATGGGGGGCCAAGCTATCAAGAGTGGTATATGCAGCACAATGATAGTCTCCCTCCAATAATCATGGGATGTAGGTGTCTTACGAGAGGACGTGTGTGAGCGTTGCGAGGAAGTGCGCCCGATCCACAGTCAGACAATGAATTCTTTTAGTTATTTTATTTTCTAGAACCAAGCAAGCCTGGCACAGGTAAGCAATAAATGCTTTACAATATTGTTATCTGCAATCCACTGAGCCTTCTGAACAGGATGACAAAGCAACCCTCATTGTAATTTGGGTCCTCGTGACCTCCTAGAGTATCCCAGGCTTCACCCAGATTAATTACCTTCTGCAGAATGAAAAGGGTCTTGTAGTGTAAATCTGCTCCCTCCACTTCCTTTTCAGTTTAACCACTTTCTCTCCCACCTAGAGCGTCTCCTGGAAGAGAGCCAAATCGACACCCCTGCATTTCAAGAACACAGGATAGTGTATTGTTTTACCACCAGAGCCCAGCCCCTGACATTCCAGGTGAGACTTTATTACTCTAGTTATCATGGTGGGTGTAACATCAATGTCACCCTTCTACTTCCCAGATGAAGAAGGTGCAACCACTGCCTCCCCCTGTCCATGGCCCAAGCCCTTGGGCTGTGTCAACTATGTCACATTCTAGACAGCACAAAGCTTTATCCACTTGCCGAAACTGGGTATGCACAAAACAACAGATCCCCACCTCCAATCCCCAGGTTAGACTGGCAACAGCCAGCTGTCTAAAAAATTGAACAATGAAAACATGTAAAGACCAAACCCCCAGAGACATAGTGATGGAAGTGGTTGTTAGGGGTGGCTGCCGCAACCTCCACTCTCTAAGCCTTCCACCTCCAATTCCCTTCAAGAGTATCACTGCAGGATCCCTTGACCAGAAGCCTGCATGCATCATCTCAGAAGATCGTGGGGTGCATGCAAGCAGCTATGGCCCCCTGATTTGCACCAGGGTGTTTACACTCGGGCAAAGTTTACTTTCTTGGAGGCCCACCAAGCACACAGGGGTGTTCATAGGTTGTCCACCATCTGTGGTGTTATTTGAGGCCGAGATGTCAGACCCTCTCGAGTGGTGTCAGAGTCAAGGCTTTCTGCGGTGGAATCAGTGCAATGTTCAGTAGAGTCATGTCTTGATAGTGCATGAAAGGAGGTTGCTGTGTTTACTGCCGCTGCTTACTCCTGCGGTCTGTGTTCTAGTTGGCTGTGCAGCCCAGGCCATGTCCTGTTTCCTCCAGCTGCGGCATTTCCGAAGCAGCCGACCGTACCTGTGTCCCACATTCATCACCGCCTTGTATTTCTGAAGCCAGTCCTATGCTCTGGCAGGTTTATTGATAAAAACAGTGAGATCTTCCACAATGACTTTAAGTAATGCAGGAAAGAAGAGAATATATCGAACTCCAGGCTCCCACAATTATTTTTTAGTCGTAAGGAAAGAGGGCATGTGTTGTTGAACTTCCATCGTACAGTCAGAGAAGATGGCAACAGATGCATTTGGAAGCAGCCTGTTGTTCAGGCCCTCTCAAGTATGAAGTCCTTCAACAATAGTGTAGCAAGTGCATCACTGCTGGGCGAGGAGGTGCCCTTTGGGGAAGCAGGGATGTGGAGACCTCCCTTCAAGCCCGTGTGCCCTTTCAAATGCAAAGATGTTTGACATTCTCTGTGGGGCAACCACTTACACCAACCCTCCAGGAAAGCAACCCTGCCTGTACCCTCCAATCTTTCGGCCTATCCAACCACTCTGATATTGTTATGGCTGCTTCACCCTTCTGTGTCCTCAGCCCTGCAGTCCTACATTTCCACTTGCCTAACCAGTTCCAAATTCTTGCAAGCTCGTCACAGTCGGGCATACCTCACCAATGGTGTCCTCATTGGGCTTCACTTTATCCACTAACTTGAGGTGATCATCTCAGAGAATGTCAAGTTCCATGGAGACTTTATCAATCTTCCCCTCAAGGGCTTCTCCGGATGCATTCACAGCACTGAAGATAATATCTAATTTATCAGTGAAGTGGATGGTCTGTTACGAGGCACCAACCAACGCCTCCTGGTCCAGGTTGGTTCCCTTGCATGTTGGGGTGCCATCCGACCCCACTGGCTCCCCTGTCGGGGTATCTCTTGTGGTTCTAGTGCAGCTCATTATTTGTCTGGACACAGTCTCTCGCTCAACGGGAGATCAGGTCTCCTGCTCAGCGTCTCTCCACTTCCTCTGAGTCCCAGGGCAGGCAAGTGCATGACAGGATGGCAACAGATCCAGACAATGAAGCCGCTGGCCCTACAGGAGCGAGCTCCCTGTAGTATCCAAAAACACAGCACAAGGGTCCTCAGGCCCGCAGGCCCACCGCGCTTCATGTTCTGCTGCAGTCACACAGGGTCAACGTCTTCATCGATCACTGGGGCTGCAGAGACGTCTCCAGCTCACCCTTTGGGGCCACCCCAATGCATTTAAGGCCTCTTTCCGTGGGTACCCTGGGCGCCGCCTCCTCTCAGTCTCCCAAGGCCAGGAACCCGGTGGCCGGGACACAGGAGAGTCCTTTCTGCTCACACCCCTGGTCTCCCTTACTGTGCATCTCCCGGTAGTCCACTCCCATAAGGGGGCAGACTGCCCCAGTCCTGCTGCAGCTGAGCACTGCCTGAGCGAAAAGGGGCTCCTCTTGCAAACGCCTGCAGCTCCCCACTGCCTGCACGGCTTGCTACCGGGAGGCCATTATAGGGATTAGTTCCTGGTGGCTCCAAGCCAGCGGATGACTAGGGAAGGAGGTGGTATCGGCAGGATTAAGAAAGCGTGGCTATCCTGGCTCACATCTAGGTTATGTTGAGGTGTCAGCGCACAAGGACAAAAATGAATTACTCCTCCATCAGCATTCCATAGTTTTGCCACTATAATCAGTTATTACGAGCCTAGAGCGCCAATAGCATCGTTAGGTCACTCACTTATATACAGTGTTTTTTTTTTTTTTTTTTAATTGAGTTCAAGCAGGGTTTATAATGGCCCAATGAGAAAGGGCCAATTCTCTTATACTAATTTGGAGAAAAATGATCAAAACACGGCATAATAGCAATGAGTTTATTCCAAAAGTTTCATAAAAACAGCAGGATAAGTAAACCTTTGTAAAGCTGCTTAGAAAATATAATTTCTTAATAAGAGGTTGCCAATGTGGTCCATCCTTTGCAAGGTTTTAGTTCAACCAGTGAAGCAAAGTTTGAGAACTATTCATTCCTTCCAATATTTCAATGTCTTAGCACGATAACTATTCGTTTCGTCGCATCTTTTATTGCTTAGCACAACACACACGTTGTGCTCTCATTGGTGAGTTCCTGTTTTGAGTGCTGCCAAATAAAGGTTTCTACTTTTTGCATAAAGTGGTTCTCGGTACCAATGGTTGTGCACCAGAGGGCCATGACCCTTGCAGTTCCATGCTGTTCGATGAACAGTTAAGAAGGCCCTGGTCTTTAAATGTTATACTGATAACATGTTTGAAACTCAGTATCTGCTCTGCCCCACCCAAGAGCTCATGACCATGTGTGTGGGGCTAAGCAATTGAAATATTGGAGGGAACGAAGAGTTATCAAGCTTTGCTTGAATGGATGAACTGCAACTTGAAAAAGATGGACCACATTAACCAGAATGCACTGGGAGGGTTACTGAGTCGTCCTTTACGTGAACCCCACAGCTGAAGGCTAATAGTGAGTGCCAGTCCTGTTTTGAGTGCTGCCAAATGGAGGTTTCTACTTTTTGCATAAAATGGTTCTCGGGACCAATGGTTGTGCACCAGAGGGCCATGACCCTTGCAGTTCCATGCTGTTCGATGAGCAGTTAAAAAGGCGCTGGTCTTTAAATGTTACACTGAAACAAAGTTTGAAGCTCCGTGCCTGCTGTGCTGCACCAAAGAGAACATGAAAAGCGAAACGTGCGTGGTGCTAAGAACATGAAAGATTGAAGAAATGAATAGTTCTCATGCTGAGAAATGGAAGCAGCGGAAGAAATGAACAGTGATGACGTTTTGCTTCACTGGATGAGCTGCAACTTTGCAAGCGATGGGCCACATGCAGTGGGAGGGCTACTGAGTCGTGTTTCACTTGAAAGCCACAACTGAAGGGTATGGGTGAGAGCCAGTCCTGTTTTGAGTGCTGCCAAATAAAGGAGTCTTCTTTTTGCATAAAGTGGCTCCCAGGGCGAATGGCTGTGCACCCGCGGGCGCAGACACTTTAAGTGGCACGCTGCTTGAGGAACAGTTAAATAGTGACCGGTCTTTAAAAGCTGCGCTGAGAACAAGTTTGGCACCTGCTCGGCTCCACCAAAGAGCGAAACACGTGTACCTGGGGCTAAGGACATTAAACGGTTTGAAGAAATGACTAGTTCTAATGCTGAGAAATTGAAATATTGGAAACAAGAATAACCAAGCTTTGCTTCACTGGATGAACTGCAACTTTTCAAAAGATGGGCCTCATGGGCCAGACTGCAGTGGGAGGGCTACTGGGCCTTGTTTCACTTGAAGCACAGCCCACGGCTGTTGGTGAGGTGAGGGTCAGTCCTCTTTTGAGTGCTGCCAAATCAAGTTTCTGATTATTATATTAATTGCCACGACCACTGCCACAATTCAAATTATTATTTATCTTGCGAGATATGGCGTCTGCAGAAGAGCTGTCAGGAGTCGGAGCATGTATGACTGTCACAGGGGCAAACGACAGGGCATCCTGAATGGGTTTTATAAAAGGTTGCCATACTCTGTTGCCATCCTGCGGTCGCGAGGAGCAGTCAAGCCAGTCTCACATTGTTTGGGGATTCATTTGGAGAACAAAGGAACGTCATTTTACCATATTGTAAAAGGAAATAGAAATAACAGGGAGAAATTCAATTTGCAGCTGACATTTTCTTCAAGGTGTGTGAGTATAGTTTCCTGCTAATTTGTTTTTTAATTGATGCTCGCTTTCTCTTAATTTTTCCGACAACTTGTTTTATGGGACCAAGTAGGGAAGGAAGAGATTTTTGCGTTGGGCATATAGGGTTAACTCTGACAAGTGGGGGAAGAGGCTGGCCTCACTGGAATTCGATTCATGGACATCCAGGTAAAGTGACTTGTAGAGATTGCTATTTAAGGAGAACTGGGTTAGTCACTTGTAGTCAGTGACTAGATGATCAGCATGAGGGTGGATCACTTGATCAGGCGAGGTAAGTAGTCGATAGTAGTTTGTGAGGGAACATTTTCTATTTTTTTTTTTTGTGCTATGTCTGATTTCAAACAAATACATGGATTAAATGCTTTGGACACAGGTCCATTCCTGTGTCCAAAGTGGTGACGAAGCCGATAGTTATAATCTGATTATGTAAAAACTGTTCCTTCATTTTCTAGAAGCTCCAGCAGGGAGGGCAACGGAAAGAATGTTCAGGAGATTTGACCTCTTTTACCTCTTCATTGAAAGTATGGTGCACACTGCCAGGAAGTGTGAGAACTTACCTTCTCATCTCACAAGGACTGAAATACTTTAATAGTATACAAACTAGGCTGCCTTAGTTTAAACAGGACAGTCCATGACTTATTTACATTTCTACTTCGGGCTGGACTGTTCCCATGAGGCACAGGGTCAAGACTGATTTGCATATGGCCATGTCTAAACTGGGGTGGTGTAGTGGGCAAAAGAACGATGGATTTAACCCAGATCTCTTGACTGGGGGAGAATGTATGCATTGTAAGCATTCCGTCCATCATTTGTTTGTTGTAACGCTTTTCGCCCTAAGTGGGATGGGTATTCCCAGACGTGGGACCCGTGCTCACTACGCCACTGGAGTCAAGCTATCCTGGCTGATAACGGCTGATAGCCAGAAACCGGTCCTAGGATGCTTGATTCCGGTCCAGGGAAGACATGGCTTGGCAGTTCGGGCTGGACTGTTCCCATGAGGCACAGGGTCAAGACTGATTTGCATATGGCCATGTCTAAACTGGGGTGGTGTAGTGGGCAAAAGAACGATGGATTTAACCCAGATCTCTTGACTGGGGGAGAATGTATGCATTGTAAGCATTCCGTCCATCATTTGTTTGTAGTAACGCTTTTCGCCCTAAGTGGGATGGGTATTTCCAGACGTGGGACCCGTGCTCACTACGCCACTGGAGTCAAGCTATCCTGGCTGATAACGGCTGATAGCCAGAAACCGGTCCTAGGATGCTTGATTCCGGTCCAGGGAAGACATCGCTTGGCAGTTCGGGCTGGACTGTTCCCATGAGGCACAGGGTCAAGACTGATTTGCATATGGCCATGTCTAAACTGGGGTGGTGTAGTGGGCAAAAGAACGATGGATTTAACCCAGATCTCTTGACTGGGGGAGAATGTATGCATTGTAAGCATTCCGTCCATCATTTGTGTGTTGTAGTACTTTGAAAAGGACACCACCAGCTCTTGTCAGATGGGTTACTAGCGCTTACACTTTTTAGGTCTCGCCTTGCTATCGCGTAAGCGATCGCAAAGCGAGACTATTGAAAGCGGGTTTGAAAAGTGCTCCCAAAAAGCGGATTGCATGGCTAGCACGCGCACAATCACGCGCATCGTGCCGCCATGCAATCCGCCTTTTGGGAGCACTTCAAAGGGTCCACTCCCCCGCCCCCAGCGCGTGCGCCACGCTCCACCGGGCTTGTTGAAATGTGCTCTTGTCGAAGAGCTCCGTACTCATCAAAGCACCGCTTTGATATTCTTATTTTACGTCCGACGCTTCGGTTTACGACGGCACTGCTGGCACTAGAGATTCTCTGACTTATGCACTCTTTCAAAATGTCACACTGATGAGCCGTAGAAGGAGGCCTTTATTAACTACATGTGATGAATCTGTCACATCTGGATTGCTTCGTCTCCAAAGACGAGAGAGCTGAATGAACATTCTTCTATGGGGGTATTTGTGGCAGACACTGTCTCAGTAAACATCAGAGACCACTACACCGAGCTGTCAACACGGACGATCAAATAGAGTGCTCTCTCTGCAATGGTTAGCATTATTTTTAACAGAAAAGGACTCCAGAGTTTTTGGATTCCTACAGTTTTCCGCCCTAACAGTTACCTGTACACCCAATTAAACATGGCGATTTAAAAAAAAAAAAACAGAAACAGGTCAGGCAGAATAATATTTCACAATAACCAGATTCAAGATGATGCATCATTTACTTGCAGGGCACATGGATTATTTTATTTACATCATAGTTGCTGAGGTGTACGATTTAAAAAAAATACATTCAACATATTTAAGAAAAAATGATACTACTGTACTGCAGTTCTGAAGAGCCAATTGCGTAGGTTGAAAAGAAGTTGTGTAAATAACAATACATTACGGCAAATTTCTATTTAGTTCCCTTGAAATACATGTGTTCAGCATACCGGTCTGCGCAAGTGTGCGCATGTGCAAGTGTCTCCATGCGCAAAAGTGTGAGTTTGTGTAAATTTGTGTATGAACATGTGAAAGTTAGTGAGAGCGATTGTCTGAGACCACAGTCTCTTTCTTTCCCTGACTTGATCTGTCTCTCTCAGGTCTCTCCCTTTGGATGTTTAAAACTGTCGTCGGTTTGTTGCCGAAGGGAGACAATCCATGTGCGCGCACGGACAGGCGGTATGCACGCGCATGGCGTCTCCTCTTTCGGCATTTCATGACAGGAGATGGCGCACGCTCCTCCTTTCACTTTTGCTTGTTTCTCTCCTTGCAGCCTGGGTAGAGGCATGTCCAAGTGGTGCTCAAATCTGAGTACGTGATGGCCAAGCTTCCACAGGAGCTGCACAAGCTGCAGACTTACCCTTGCACCGACATCGGCACCGAGTACTCCGGGCAAGAAGCAGAACGTGCCCAACGAGCAAGAGTCCAAGCAATACGCACAGTACAACGACCCCCCTGGGCGAGCAGTAGCCGCACCTGCCAGCCACCCCTGCAGTCCTGTGTCCAATCATGGCGGTCCCCCCCCCCCCGGCTCAGCTTTCGGCAGAGATTGTTTGAAACAGTGTGCAGCACACTCAACCCATGGCAAACACGACATCGAGGGACACCCTCGTGGAGTTATAGACCAAAACATGAGCACTTCTTTCATGCCCGGTATTGTACTTCTTCAATAAACCCATTTTTCTATAAGGAGCAAGTCTGCTGTTTCATTATGTTGCAGGTTGAGATTATCAGTGAAGCTCAGACGTTGGTTTAGAATATGACTCACAAGCTCCATTTATTTACTTTTCCACATCTGTCCCTTTTACAAAGCACCATTAAGCCACGTCAGTCTTTAATTCTAACAAGACACACTTGGCATGCTAGCACAGGCAGCTCATACATGATTTACGTCACATAGCCATCTTTTGCAGCGCCTGCCACTTCGTACATCTCAGGTATGAACTATGGAAATGATTCTTTTGACAACAAATGTATGCTGTTTGTCAGCTGAGAAGCAGGTTTATGCAGAGGGAAATACACCTATGGGGTGGGGCATAACATTTTTGTTGCCAGCTGTTTTTACCTATTATTTCCAATGTCAGGGTATTTGGAAAATAATTCCAATGTGTCTTCCCTGTGAATATGCTGATGCACTAATAATGATGTCACCAGTCGTTTGTGCACTTTGACGTCTAGGGGGACTGACTTTGAAGCCGGGGAGCAAGGTTTAAGTCTGACGGGAGGCACAAACATCCTGTGATTCTGGGCAAATCACTTAATCTCCCTGTGCCTAAAAATGAAAGTGTCCATCTGTAATGCAACTGGTGTTGATGTAAAGTGCTCTGATAACTTCAGGTTGAGTTTGGCTGCATAAAACTGCAAAAAAAGACCAAGGCTGACAAATGAACTATGAAGTCATCTCTGCATAACCGCTCAGGCCATTGTTTTCACCCGGTGGTTTGCATTTCTTCATTCATTTAGCATCAACATAACTCACTACACCCTCTGCGATGAATGAAAGTCACATATAAAACCAAATGGGAAATGAAGGGTGGTCAGAGATTTAAGAGTCATTCGCTGGCGCATTACCAACACTCGCCAGCAGATATTTTTGAATAAATTACTCTTTTTATAGGCGTATCGTATTTAAACAATTAGTATGACTAATAATTTTAAACGGTTCCTTTTAAAACGACTTTCCTTTCACTCGATATTGCTGTCTCCGTGTGTCTCCCTTCGTCCCTCCCATCTAGTCTCGGTCACTGGCCCCACCCGCAGTGTCACTTTCCATCCTTCCTATTCCACCTCCTTATTTACCTGGCCCAGTGGCTCTATTAGCATCTCCCAAGCAATGCTCCTAAAATGCACCTCTCAGTAGGTCAAGAACAATGGGAACCTCCTCACTTGGTCATAGATAGCACACCTCTTAAACACTGTGTGGGGCACATTATGGGGACAAGAATAATCGACATGGTCTTCATGGCCATGCGCTATAATTAAAGATTTTCGGAAGTTGTTTTAAGTCAATTTGGATCTTGTCCAAATCACACATTACGCGCAGCCTTAATTAAAACAAAACAAAATTAAAAAATGTATATCTTAAGGAACTCTTTAAATAACGTTTTTTGCACCAAAAGAGCAGTTGAGTCACTGATTCTGTGGTACTTACAGAACTGTGCATGAGGTCGCTGTTTTCTCAACTAACCTAAGGCCATGAGCAGATCTTCACAGCTGGTCATCAGCTCAGTGAACCTTCACAGAAGTGTCAATTGGCCACAGCTAACTTAGATGTATGTGGCTCTGCATCATTTGTTCGCCATGTGAGCTTTCTCACCTGTCCGTCTGCTGCTCCAAACTCACAGCACATAAGCTACCAAAGTACTTTCGGTTCCGTTACTCTTTTCTGCCCAGAGATAGTAAATCACGTCTCGCTGTCTGGCCTGGCTTTATGATGAGGCGGAGCTTCACAATGTTGAGCAAAAAACATGCCGGAGACTAAGGTAGGCTATATAAGCTCTAAAATAATTGCCAAGATTAGTGCAAAAAATAATAACGGGGCATTTTTCAAATCGGATGCAAAGCATTGTAAAATTAGTGTGAACGGTTTTGGAATTCTAGTGACAGTGTGATTAATTTACAAATGAGTTTATTGTGTTTCTTTTTCAAAATGCATGCAGTTTAATTTGCAGTCACCAGATGCAGTCTGTTGCCTCTTAGTGCGTTTTAGTGTTTTCACTTTTAGGAGAACTGGTTTACACTCCTAATAAAGATTATTGCTCTTGTTCTAAAACGATGCTGTTTGTCTGATTGCTTGCATGGCGGCTCCTCGCAGTAAAAGAGGCAAAGGAACTGCCAGCCTCGCTTCTCATCAGCAACCAGCATAAGTACAAAGTGCATGTTTATGCACAGCTTGCAGGTTTTCAAAACACATATATCAAAGGCATTGTCATTTACAATGCTGATAGCTCAAACTCTCTCAAATGCGAGACCTATTGCATTGCAAATGCTTGTTAGTATGGCAATTGCAGATGAACAGTATCTGTTGATATACCATTAAGGGGCTCTTCCAGCATGATGCTTATGTCTTAAAGACACAGTCCCAGAATATTTAGATCAGACTGCTCTACTTCTAGTGAGACGCTGTCGGCACTCCTTAGCAGGGCTGCATACGGGGCTATTCATATACTGAGGCCCAGCTACATCTTCTAAGCATGGGGTATTTTCATTTAAAAAATTACAAATACAGAACTTCTTTTTATAGTACAGTGCTGATTTGCAGTCAAACCAAAGAGGACAATGTTTGAATGGAAATGAAAGGTGGGTTCCCTCTTTTAATTGATTAATGAAGGTTATTTCCATATAAATGTTACATAAAAATACCAAAATAATATGTAAAACAATCGAAATAAATATTTAATGCACACAATAAAATAATCATGTATACAATTATACAGATATGATGGAATTAATATCAATTTCATTTATAATAGACCTTTAATGAGCTGATAAGAAACTGTTTGGTTATATCTTTAGACCAACAGAGCAGGAGAAAAAAAATATAAAAGAACAAATAGAGTTCTCTCAAGACTAAAAATGCAAACAGGTTAAAGTAACACTATAGTTAGGTGTGATAAAAAACATCTGTTTTTGTTTTAAACAAACCTTAGAAATTCAGTGAAAAAACTAAAAAACAAAGGTTAAAGTAGCATTATAGTTAGGTGAATAGGTCAGTGACAACATTAACATTTTGAACTTAACAAAACACAAAAATTCACCAGTTATAGTTAGCAGAGCTAACTGTAACTTGCGCCCCTGCCATGCACAGATTATGACCTCACATATTACATCACTCATGACATGTTCTATGACATGATTTATGACATCGCTGATGACATCAAAGAATTACATAAGCGATGAAATCACTGACATCATCCAATGAGTGTGTTAGTTTGTTTAATAGTTTACATAGTGGTGGGTATCTACATATTTATTACCTTTCAGCCCAATTTTATACAGCCTGTGTCCAGCTAATGGGTGTAAGGTTTTACAAAATGCATGTGCTCCCAATGCATCATAGGTGTGTAGACATATTGAACACATTAAAAATCTTTGCTTTGAAGAGTAACTCTGTGTGCAGGTGAAAGTTGACGACTTGTGTTTAACATATTCCGCAGAAGATTATGTACTACATCCAAAGTATTGTATGCAGCCGTTGTGTTAATAGAATCATCACAGCATCACAATTTTGTGCATAACATAGAAGACTGTGTTCATTACTACTCTTTTGCTTCAGAAGAATAGTGTATTTTTTGACACGTGTTGCATACAGTGTACACTGTTCTTAGTAGATACTTTTTGGGTCTTGCCTGACCCAGCACATGCGCTGATCTGGCGAGACTTATTGAGAGGGCTCCAAAAAGTGCTCCCAGGCCAGCCTAGAGCTACAGTGCATGTGCGCGGGAGCGCGCGCTGCGCTTTACCGCAATTACTTTCACTTTCCCGGCCACACGGCCGCTTTGCATAGCCAATAGGTCTCGCTTTTGGGATCTTACAAGTATTTAGTTATGCAACTGTTGCATGGCTAAACACTTATAAGGTCCCAAAGGCGAGACCTATTGGCTATGCCAATGCATGTTAATACTATGTGGTGTATTTCTCATGAGAGTTTCACACAGAATAAACTCCCTCTATAAAGTAAACACTGTTTACAGTACCCACTTTTCTACTCATATCAACTACATTTCTCAATGTACGTTCAGTGACGGTAGAGGCTTGATACAGATAAAGCTGTCCGGAGTAGGGCATTAATTTTGGAACACACTTTGAGTATCTTGAGTAAGTTGGCTTTCTCTGAACAGTTGTATACATATTGCACATCATGTGCAATGAGGGTTTCCCATATATAAGTGGCTGATAGTTAATGTGAACTAGACTACCCGTAAAGTGTATGGTATAGAGTCTATGTTACTCATAACAAATGCTTGCTACGCCTAACGGAGTTGTATCTGTGATGGCATTAATGATACTCCATATTATTCAGAGCTATTTTGTACTTACTTTCAGGCCTCTAATGCCATACTTTTTTCATAGAGTAATGTGTACAGAAGATGTAATAGTGATGTCATCAATGATGGCATTTGAGATCTCATAAATGATGTCATAATACAAGTCATGTGTGATGTAATATGTGAGGTCCTAAGCGATGCATGGTGGGAGCACAAGTTATTGTTAGCTCTGCTAACTATAACTGGTGAGTTTCTGTGTTTTTTGTTTTGTCCAAACCATTTGTGATGTGACTGATATATTCACCTAACTATAATGTTACTTTAACCTTTGTTTGTTTTCAGTGAATTTCTCAGGTGTTTTTACTAACAAAAACAGATCTTTTTATCACATCTAACTATAACGTTATTTTAATCTTTTTTTTCAGTGAATTTCTAGGTTTTTAAAAAAAGTAAAGTACTATTTTGTTGTGCTCGGCGGAGGGTTGTCCGCAGGACCTGGCCTGTGGCAAACCACCCCACAGGCAGCCAACCCCACACTGAGTACGGCCTTTGGCCGTGCCTAGGAGGGGGTTGGCAACAGGGCCTGACCTGCGACCACCCCTGTGGCTAACCCACCCGGAGCCAGCACTGTTGCATACTACTAATGTGGAAGGGGCTGGGCGAAACGGGTGAGCTTGTGGGTGATTTGGTGCCTTTGCCTGCCTAGCAGCAATTAAAAGAGAGAATTGTAGACTCTGCCCTCAGACCAGGAGATGACAAGAAAGAACCCACTCGTCTTGGACAGTCACTACAGAAGAGATTGCACTACTAAAAATCAATGATGCATTCACTACATTTCAGATCGCTGTTCAACATGCAATTGTAGAAAATACACACGCATTTCATCAGCCTGGAAAATGTCAGGAACGCCATTGCATACTACTGACGTGGAAGGGGCCAGGCCATACAGGCAGAACTTGTAGGTTGTTTGGTGCCTTTGCATACTCTGCAACAGTTAAAAGGGAGAACCATGGAATCTGCCCACAGACCAAGAGACAACAAGAAAGAACCCTCTCCTCTTGGACAGTCACCACAGAAACAATTGCTCTCAAATAAATCAAAGGTGCATTCTGCTTCATCAAGGATTTCAGATCGCTTTTCAACGTGCAATTGTAGCGAAAACACACTATCCATCAGCCTGGAAACTGGCGGGAACACTGTTGCATACTACTAACTTAGAAGGAGCGGGAACAAATTGGGCGGACCTTATAGGTGTTTTTTTTTTTTTTTAAAGGGAAGGTGGGCCACGCTGTCCCCCTCCCCGAGCCTTAAAAAGGTCCTGGGACCCCACCACCAGGGATGTGCAGCCCCCCTCCCAAGCCCATTCTGACACAGGCGACTCCATCTCCTGGGGCCTCTATTTTAAATTGGTGAGTGCCTTGATCCTCAACCAGGGCACCCACAAAACACACATTGGTGCTGCGGGGGGATCCCCACAACCCACGCTGCGGGAGCGGCATTGCTCATGCCTGCAGGGAGTAGCTATTTATGCTGCTCCCTCCAGGTGGAAACAATATCTTGATCTTTTTCCCTGCCTGCTTCACTGTTAGCCTGGGAGGTCGGGATTACCCCAAAGAGTAAGGAACAGGGGAAAGTGGTCACTTAACTCATATATTTTCACATTTACTTGACTGACAAATGTGTACTCATACTTTGATACATGTTGGCTTTTACCAGTGTAAAGATACAGCCAAATACAATAGGACAAAAAAAGCCACAAGAAAATGAGGAGTCACTCAAAAGAAGCACAATTTTCTGTTTTTAAAAATAAATACAAACATGAAACGGATTGTTTCAAGTAATTTCAACAACAGATGCACTATTTGAGAGGTCGAAAGAGCACACCAGCCAAGTTAAGATTTTACTGCTGCAGACAGACCCAGTCTTCTACTCGTGAACCAAGGTCGGCTGCTCATGCGGCAGCACTGTCTGAGTAACTTCTGCTCCCAGTCTGAACAGGAAGCACCTGGCAGGAAGCAGTAACCTTTGATGCGGGTGGGGAGTGGGAAACTAGTGTCGAAGGTGTGGGGCACAAATGGTCCCATGGCAATCGCTTCCGAGGGCAGCGCAAGCAATGTGGACTGAACGACATACAGTGTGCTCACTGCGCCATCTTGTGGTCTGTTGTGATCAATGCCCTAGACCAGAGGCTCTTAACATTTTGAATTCGGTGGACCCCCGCTGAATCATTACTGAAATCTGAGGTCATTATTGAAAGCTGGGGATCGCCAGCCTAAGCAATTTCTATGACCTGAACCTCAAAACAATATACGAAAACAAGTAAACACCAAGCAAATACGCAATATTGAAATATTTTGTTTAATTCACAAATATATTTTTTTACACATTTTCAGTATTGCTTCTTTATTTGTATATACTATATTAATTTTAATTTATTCATTTTCATATTATTTACTTTTGTTAAACAGCTGCGTGCCCCATGAGTAGGCCTTGTAAATCCCCACGGGTCCTCGACCACAGGTTAAGATTCCACCTCCGTAGATCGATCTGCACCAGTGAGTCTGCGGTTTCACGCTTCTGCCAAGCTATCCATTTCACTCTTTATATTGTAAGGCTAACAAATCAACGTATCTATTGCCCATGTTAAATAAATGCAGGTAGATGTATGCTTTGATCAGTATTCTAAGGAAAAGAAGGTGGTATATATCCGATCAAGAAGAAAGGGGAGGGAAGGCCCTAAAGATGTGAGAGGTGAGCACTTTACTGACTGAAGCACCCTGTCGGGGGGTGGCGAAGAAATGAGGGTGCTAAACAGGACCCCCTAGCAAACATGTTAGGATGTGCAGTAACATCAATGTGGCGCTGAAAAAAATCCAAACTCATCACAAAACCTCCCTATGAGCAATGTCACAGCTTATTTAATGTTTCCACAAGAATTTGCAGATATGGCTGTAGACTTTCATAGATTTGGAGTGCAAGGCTGGAAAGAAGCCATGTCTCAGGGTGCAAGTGTTATAACATATCCCCCGGCTTACCATTTACCTCTCATTTTCAGAGTCAGTGCCAAATGTCATTGGCCTGTCACATTATGATCTTCAGCTCTGAGAGAGTTCGAGATTCTGGAAAGATGTCTGTAGCAAATGGGGGCCTCCGATTTAATCTCCCTGGATGTTTTGCTTTTTACTGACTGTTTTTTGGACTTTTACTGTGACTGAGTCTCACCAACTAAGTCTCCCTCACGGTAAATTCATGGTAAATAACAGAGTGCTAACCACCAGTGTCTGTTTTTAAGATATGGCTGTTGCAGTACAGCTAAGATAAGAGTCTCTGGTTTATTACACATGAACATGTGAGCAGATTCGTGTGCACATATGTGTGGGCTGCACCTGTGAGACTGCCATCTTGTTCAGCCCAGTGTCTTTGCACACATAGCGTGTAGTAGAAGAGCCCCTTCAAGTATTAATACCGACCTGGGGTGGACCTTATAATGGGAGTGGGCATTCATAGTGTAGGTCGGTAGTGCTTGCTGAATGTCTGTGGTGCTTACCTGATTGACACCATATAGGCAAAATCTGCACCAGAGTCCAGTTTCGCCCAACTTAGTCCTATCGGGTCCAGTAAGGTATTCATCTTAGGATAAATATTAGGGGAGGGCAGAATTGGCAGAATTTGATTCCTCGGAATTCTGCGACGGGGTAGAGTGGGCATTTGGCTCTATTTTCTTAGAGCAAAATGAACCCTTGCATCCAAAAATGGATGTGAGGATGCACTTTGAGCTAAGAAAATGGCACAGACAATCGCCACTCCCTGCCCTTACATACTCTGCAGTAAGGGCATTGCTCGAATTGTATGCAGTGGTTTGTAAACTTTAGAAACCACTTCATGTCACTTTCCAGTGCATACCACTCTGCACCCTTACATACTCTACAGTAATCTCTGCAGGGTATGTTAAGGCGCTGAGGGGGTATGCACTGCAGTCATTTTTAGGTCTCGCCTGACCCAGCGCATGCGCTCGTCTGGCGAGACTTATTGAGAGGGCTCCAAAAAGTGCTACCAGCCTAGAGCTACAGTGCATGTGCGCGGGCACGCGCGCCGCGCTGTACCGCGATTACTTTCACTTTTGCGGCGCCTTTGATGTTTGATCGTGATCGCGATCACTTTCACTTCCGCGGCCGCTTTGCATAGCCAATAGGTCTCGCTTTTGGGACCTTATAAGTATTTAGTTATGCAACTGTTGCATGGCTAAACACTTATAAGGTCCCAAAGGCAAGACCTATTGGCTATGCCAATGCTTGTTAAACAGGGTGGGAAGAGGGAGCAGGCTTTATATATTTAGAAAACCACTGGAGATTAAAGTTCAATCTGCAGTAGTTTTCAAACCATTAAGCTGCGTCATGGAGAGATGGAAGCATGTGAGTGGGTTTGTCTCGCTACACCAACAGAAAACCAGCCGCACCCAGGTGCCTGGTGAGTATGGGCACCCTGTTCTTAAACAACCCTGGGAGAGGATAGCAATATTTTTCATGCACTCCTGGAGCTGGAACATTTGTATTCATAAACTCTGGAGATCACACACTCGTGTTGGCTGGCCCTAAAGCTGGAGTTGAAGCATAGTAAAGGGAGAAATGAGACTCTGGGAGTTATGTTTTTCAATTCAATGTTTTATTGACCATGTATTTGGTTCAATGGTGGATTATAATATGTATTGGGTATTTGTACACTCCCCATTGATTTCAGTGGTGTTCCAATGGTGAAATATAACATGTTGCTGCTTTTACTAATGTGGTGACAGCTTAACAAAGCCAGCAGGTCTCATTTATTGGTAATGACACCCTCTTATATTGTGATATTGTGCCTAGGCATATTATAGGGGTACTTTGATTTATGGTTGTGGCTTGCGGGGTGCCATCTCTTCTCTGGGTTTTTCCAAAAGTATTTCCATCTACCTTATTGTATATATTTGTAATTAATGAGCAGTATTTAGTAGTTTGTGTAATCAAATTATTTTTCATTTTTTATAGTAAAAGGCACTGATTGGACAATAATGCATTGAGTGTTGTTGGTGCATACCGGTGAGCCCGGGTTACTACACCACCTCCCCCGAGTAGGGCTTGGACTGCTCTGTTTCGCTATCCTGAGAGAGTCAAGTGCTACAATGGTGTACATGGTTCCCAGTAAAGAGCAGCCTCCAGACTTATTACTTGTGAAGGGCTCACATCCATTGCAACTAATAACCCAATGTATCCCAATGTCAGACTTTCAAATGACCTGAGGGGATATGTCCCAGAAGTCTACAGAGGACCCCTTCACTGTTACCATGACTGCTTGGATGTCCCAAGCCATCTATCAAGCATGTCAGAGAACGGTAGACAGGGTTCAATGCAGGACGAGAAATAGAAGACAGTCTGGAGGCTCACACATGCAGCCAAGGAGCCAATCTACACCCAATATTTAGTACCCAGGCGAGGGGGCCTCTGTGAATTCTAATATTCAGAATACATGAATTTGATGTAAATCTTCTCTGGGTGCAAGGGGGCATGTCTCGGGAATGACCATTGTAAAAAGGGTGCCTGGTTGGTATGTTTTTTTAACCCCTGGAATGAGCTCACTCTTTTAATAAAATGTTACATTCGTCAGTGCTTTGATAGCTTACTTCCCAGTATATCTGAGATAAACTCATTTTTAGAAGAATGGCAGGCAAAAATTAAATATTAATATCATTTGAAGGACTTTTTTTTAGCACATAAATCTAGTAGATGGAGAAATACCGCGGGATATGGGGTCAACTGGGTATTTTTAATTAATGATAGAAATGGCGTTGTGACATAGCCTACCTTGCAATTGCAAGAGGGCAGAGGGGAATAATCTGCCATGACGTGAATCAAATGATTGTATGTTCCTTGTGCTCTCGCTATACGATCCTTTATCGGCCTGTCTTTATTATACACAATGTTGATTTTTTTTCTGTATGATGTGCAATATTCCAAAAAACATTAACAAACGGCCCCATCCCATGAAATTGCACATAGAAAGCGAACCTCTGTGCATAAAAAAAACACCAATCCTCAAGGAACTATCATAAAATGATGCCTCCAAGTACTTTCAACATGATTGGCAACACATACCCCAATCTACTCCCAGTAAGATCCACACTGAACTCCCTTACCACGCGTTTCTGAGAGATGCCAAGCAAACACAAACCATCAGCTGCTGCTCCCTGGCCTCTAGCTTAACCTGAAAATAAGATGGCTTCTTCTTGTACGTGCTCCTCTTGCCGTGAACAGCTAGTCAGCTCACTTGTATTCTTATTAGAGGGAACATATGGCACTTTAAAAAAATCAAAAAAGTGCTTTTTTAAAGCAAATCGCAAATTACCACCAACTTGAAGTTGGTGGTAATTTGCAATTCCTTAAGGCCAAATAGCAAATTTCTGGTGCTTCCAGAATTGCATTTAAGGAATCGCAATTTGCAATTCCTTAATTGAATTCGCAAAATAGAGAATTGCAAATTTAGCAATTCTCTATTTTGCGATGGCCTTTTGGGATGATGCATCCCAAAAAGGATTTTTCCAATTCGCAAATGGGCCGATTCTGAGAATCTGCCCGTTTGCAAACGGGAAAAAGGCTTGGTGCATATGGCCCAAAGTCTTTTGTCTTCCTTAATGTTTTTTGTTATGTTTTTGTAAGTACTGGTTTTGCATAGATAGATAGGTTTTTATAGTGTTACATAGATACATAGGGCCCGATTCACAGAACTAATTTAAGACAAAATCCTAAACTTACTACTTTTGGTATTCACAGAAGTTAGGATTTTGTCCTAAGTTTGACTTAAGACAAACTTAAGACAGACTTAAGACAAACTTAAGACAAACTTAAGACACACTTAAGACAGACTTAAGACAGACTTAAGACAGACTTAAGACAGACTTAAGACAGACTTAAGACAGACTTAAGACAGACTTAAGACAAACTTAAGACAAACTTAAGACAAAATCCTAACTTAAGTCTGTCTTAAGTCTGTCTTAAGTTTGTCTTAAGTCTGTCTTAAGTCTGTCTTAAGTCTGTCTTAAGTCTGTCTTAAGTTTGTCTTAAGTTTGTCTTAAGTTTGTCTTAAGACAAACTTAAGACAAAATCCTAACTTCTGTGAATACCAAAAGTAGTAAGTTTAGGATTTTGTCTTAAGTTAGTTCTGTGAATCGGGCCCTAAGTGTTGCACAGATAGATAGTTAGACTGACAGATAGCTAGATAGACATGCAAATAGGTAGAAAGGCACACAGGTAGATAGATAAGCAGACAGGTAGATAAACAGACAGATACTGAGCATTGCAAGGATTGATATGATAGATAGATAGATAGATAGATAGATAGATAGATAGATAGATAGATAGATAGATAAAGGTAACAATTAAAATGTAAGTGGATTGCACCTAATTGATGGATTGGACTTTATTGCTAAGTTCCTGTGAAAAGTGAGTTTTTATTTAGCTTGTTCACAGTATGCACTGCAGAGGAAATCGGACAAATACATGACTTTAGTTTCACATTAAAACTGTCCAATACTTTAAAGCAATTTGATTGACTATAAGATAATTTAAGGCAAGCTTTGATTCTAAACCAAAGGCATGATGGACTCATTATTAATTACCTTTCTGCCTGGGGAAAACTATCGCGAGAAGCACAAAGACACATAAATGATTTCCAAACACATTGATCCCCATGAATCAATGGAGGATGAGGATCACTTTATAAACACTTAAAGACAATACAAAATAAAATGTCAAACCTTTGACAAACATGCATCCAGCTGTGCAATATTTTCACATGCCTCACCTATTGTCAGCGAGAGCGACCCCACCCAAAATACACAGAAATGGCAGGACAACTATAGCGGCACCTACCTGCCTCAACGGAGACTGCAGGCAGCACTTCAACGTAATGCCCTATCGAGACCACTATGAGCTCATTCTAAGAGAGATGCTCTCGGCTAAATAAATCATCAATTAAGGGTCCAATAGCAGTGTTTAAGGAGCTGCTTGGTCCTCGCGATACTTATATATATTTTTTAAAAGGACTGTTTGGCCCAACAGTGCTGGTTACTTTTGTGGCACACATGAATGTTGTGCAGAGGCAAAGTGCCATCACTCATAGTGAAGTGACTAAAGGCTGAAAAGGGCTGGCACGTTGCTCTTTACTGCATGCTGGGAAGGGCGGAAGCAAATTGTGAATGGCAGCTGACCAATAGATAAAGGGGACTGACTGAAAGCACTTCTATCCATATAGGTGTGTGTAAGTATTTTTATGTAAGCTTTTTTGAGAAAGATAAAAGGTCATGTCCAGACATATAAATGAAAAATAGGGTATTATCAACTAAATAAGTGCGATGGAAAACAGATTTGTAGAGGTAAATAACTGTAAAAGATATTCAAATAAAAAAAACAATGCACAAATAGTTAAGATAAAGTGAAAACAAGTAAAAAGTTTTCTTAAAACGAAATCTATAAATTAGAAAAATACATCCCTGTTATTCGGGATCAGTGCCACTTAAACATGGTTCAACCATGTCTATGCATTCCTTAGTTTCAGATGTGAAAAAGCATAGTCTTAATAATTTGAAGTCCAGGCATATGCTGATAAATGCATGGAGTGTGTTCGAGTGTCTCCTCGATGGAGGAACAGAGGCGGCAGCGGTTATTTACCTCTACCTATTTGCGGTCATAGCGGCAGCTCAATGTGGGAAATAAACCGGATCTGATTCTAAATAGTATGCACTTTCTTTCTAGGCTCACAGGAAGGTCCAAATATTTCTGAAATGCTTTGTAGGTATACATCATGAGCGTCATCCACACCTGGTTCCCAGTGCTTAATCTGTGCCAGTGGTTTCTGGTGTGCGGCACCGGCATTTAATTGTCAGCACCGGCTCTGGTGACAATCCACCACATGGCGCTGCTGTCATTTTAATTTTGAGAACAAACATGTTTATTAAGTCAATATACATTGAAAATGACTAACACCATCCTCTCATGCCATTATTATAGTTTTGCCTGGCTTGAAATAGTCTGAATTGTCACACTTGTAGGAGTGAGATGGTTAGGTGTTATGTTGGTACTGCCATTGGCAGTGCTAACAGGGTATAGGTGGTACAGGCTGCAGCGGCCTTCTGAGAAGGGCACTGGCACTTCATTTTGTTTTCATATTAAGCACTGCTGTTTCCTCTGTTTGACTACCAGTCGATCTTCATGATACCTCAGCTTTGCCAGTTTAATGACTAACCCTTTGAGTGGATGCTGTCATAAAGGTGTCAACAGAGCGCAATATGTGTGCAGTGAGCCATCAGAAGCAACAAAAGCAAGAAGAGGATATGCCTCCAGCCAGCTAATATTGCCAGCAGAGTAATGTATTAGCTGTATACAGTGATTCATTTGTAAAAACAAAAATAAGTGCTATGGCCTTCGTCAGGAGGCCACTGCAGCTTTCACCACACATTGCCCCTGCCATGCTGCCAATGAGAGTACCAACACAACTACTAACCATCACACTCCTACAAGTGTGACAATTCCAGGCCCCCAAAGCTATAAAAATGGCTTGGTGGGCAGGTAATAGTCATTTTTAATGTTTATGGAATTAATAATTGACTGTTGTTGTGATCATCTCTAAATTAGCCAGACATCGCCATCTGGTGTTGAAAATTAAGTTCTGGTGCTGAGCACTGGACACCACCGTCTCAAATTAAGAACTGGCTGCATACCTGCGTATGCAGCCAGCCAATATTCATGAATCGAAATCCATCTGAACACCCATTGCTTACCTTTGATTGTTTGCTGATTTCTCTAAAAAGTCTCTAAAAAGGAAGTAGGGAAATCATAGTAATAAAATAAGAATTAGGATACATGATGGATGAAATCAGAAAGAGTTGCTTGGGAGAACCCAGGCCAATTGGCTTTGGCAATACTTTGTATGTTTTGTTGTTGGTTAAGTGCAACATCTCCAAAGAAGATAACAGGATGTTTTCAATGTTTTTTATTTATAAAGCACACTGTCAACTGTAGACATCATGTCACTAACACGAGATGCAAGGACAAAACCACACAAGAGAAAACTACGGGGAGAAGAGCACATACTAAGCAAATCAGAAAGGTTTATAACACTCTTTGCTTGTCCACAATAACAGAAAATCCCAAGTAGATGTCTATTCCACAGCCTTGGCCCAAGGATAGGAACAGTCCTTCCTCCGCAAGCGCATGCATGAATTGAAGGAATTAAGGAAGGCTCAAAGTGACAGATCTTAGCAACTTTGCAGTCATATGAGTCACTAAGGTGTCAGTCCAAATGCCTATACCTCAGTCTTTCAGCAGGCACAATGAACATAACACAAGGGTTTGAAATGACAATATGTACAGACACTACTGAGATTAAAAAAAATATAACCAAATGCAAATCACAAACAGGATTCAATTTCAAAACCTAACCCACAACTTATCAAACTCACCTCTGTGACAAAACACACACAATAAGGTTCACAGACAAAATATACTCTTGTGTGAAATGAAATTACCAAAACACCACTCAAAACAAGCTCTTGTGGATTCATTAGCTGGCAGGGAGGCTAGTCGGGGCTTAATTCCCATGCAACGGCCCCTGGCTGCCCACGGAGCATTGGAGTGCAACTGCCATTAGATGAGACTCCAGATCTGAAAAAAGCAGGCCTGGTCTGGGAAGTCAACAGAGAGCATGTTGTGTAGTTTCCATTAATCAGTAGGAACTGCACGTCTGTGGATGACAAACTTTGGGATGGTGCCAGACTGATTCTGTGAGTCCCCGCAGAGTATGTTGTCCCTTAGACCAGCTAGCTCAGAGTGCCACATTAAGCCCCCCTAACCTAGACAGGGGGCTAACAGTTCTCTCAACTACTGAACATGACACCACTGTTCCCTCAGGAACCATGGTGATGGACCTAGAACTCATACACTCGTACTGTCGTTTACTCAAGGAAATATACAAAGAATACACAAAGGGACATTTTCAATGTTTACTGAACCGAAGAGATTCTTGTATAGAAAATAGGTGCTGAAATGATCAATAGACACAAGCAGATGAAAGTTATAATAAGCGTCAGGTTAGGGAACAGAACGAAAAGCTCCACCATTGTGCTGAAACAATGTATATTTGCAAGCATATGAAATACTATAGCAATCTGGCGTACTCCTACTATGCAATACCCTAACATAAGTGTCTAGGGTGTATGTGTATGTTCTGCCAAGAAACCTCCTACTAGATGATCCAAGCCAATTACCTAGTGTGTAAGAATGAAGGACCCTGCCCTGATCACAAACTGTATACCCCTCACAGAGATGTCAGTCAGCTGCTGAGCGAAAGCTTCAGCATGTAGGGACCTCTTGAAGTCAGCAGAAGTGCCAACTCTGTCTATACTCGGAAACCGATGTTTATATATAGAAAAAGGCATCTTAGGCTGAGATTGTGATCAGGCTGCCATTGTTTGTATTCCACAGATAGCTGTGTGGCCATATGGACTTAAATAACAAACATGTCTGCACAACCTACGTGTAGGCCTTGTACACAATGCCAAGGCAATATGATATTGTTCTTGCAAAGTTTATTAGTTTAAGCAAGGTCGGTCTTTCCAAGAAACTAACCTAAGTGTCACAAATGCAAATGTGTGTCAAAACTCGACGTGAAAAAGTGAAGGCAACTTCAGAAAAGATCCATGTACCTGTAAAAATATCAATGTTTCCTACTAGGCCTAACTGGGACACATGACACCCACTCCTTGGACATAAGTTGGTTAAGAAGCTATCTGAAGTTAAAGAATCCTATTACTAAAAATGCAACAGCATATGTAAAGGAAATTGCTAAAACTCAAATGCTAAAATAATGATATAACGTGCTAAAAATAGGTACTCGGGCTATTTGGAGATCCAAAGCATAAAGAAAGCCAATGTGTCTTAAAAATATAAAAGCTGTAAAATGTAGGGCAATTTAAAAGAAATTCAGAAGTTAAAACTAGGCCAAATAAGTAGGTTCCCACCACACGGAAGAGCCAAATGTTTATGTGTTCTGAGTGATAGACAAAAAATTTCTGTACCCAATGTCCACAGACGACGCTCCCAGAGACACACCTAAGAGCAAGTTGATAGGGCAAGTATGTTCTCATTCATCCCGCACAGCAGCCGCTGCAGGAGTGAAAACAGCCAATTGGTGTTCTGTTGAGACAGAGCCAAGAGCCAAGCCACCAGGCACAAAGGCAAACCAGACAGGCTAGTAGAACATGGCTAGTAGCAATGGAATCCTCAAGGGACTGCTTCAGCGGGTCCATAAGTATATGTATGTCCGAAGGTTGAACCAATTGTGACCCCAAGCACAATTCTAGGGCACACTCATAAGTGTATACACACTGTAAAGAGAATGGGGGGACAAGGAGCGGGATAAGTAGGAGAGGGAGAAGGTCCTGTACCGGTGCTCCTGAAATCAATCCACATACAAATTAAGGTAACAGTTCCTAAAGAAATATATATGCCAGTATGGTCTACTAAGCAGGGAAGAAAAAGGGGAGGGGAAATGACAAGTTGTCTCAGATGAGGTTCGCAAGTGGTAATATGGTGGAGACTAGAGACTCCTGGATGGTACTAGAAGTGCCCTCACACACCCTTGCGGGTGCAAAGCATCATCATCGGGCTGTGCTCCTCGTGGGGGTGGCGCTGCAGTCCCTCACGGGCCCTAAAAGGGCTCTCTATCGGAGATCTTTTGGTGGAGTCGCCGTAGTTGTGCGTGTGGGTGTGTGGGGAGGGGGGGTGTGTGGTGGTGAAAGCTAAAAAGACCTAATGGTGCCCTAACTATTTATTGGTGGGCCCAGGAGGTCTACTAAAAATTAACGGGGATTGATGTTATATAAACATACAGAGTGGGGAAAGATGGTAAATACGTCCCACTACTCTCGACCCGTAAGAGTGAGGGTTTAAAGTGAGAGAGAGGGGGTACAAGTGGTGGTCAACATGTTTCGCGCTGTTGCCGGTCCCTAATGGATCCTAGCGCTTCGTCAGGACCGAGGTGGTGATTACAAAGTAAGGGATGGGATTCAGAAAAAAGAGGGGGAGTATTCTGTAATCCCAGAGACACACAAAAAAGGATAGTTGAAGGATCACGGGTTATTCGTGTCCTAGACGTCGAACCTGTGGGGGAGAGGGAGAGAATAAAACATAAAAAGTAATGTTGGGCTTCCTACGGTAGAGGGCTCAAGAAGCATGCACCAATAAGGAAAATATTCCTGCCGAAATCGTGCTAGGAATAGGTGCTCGTGCCCTGTGTAACGTCTGTGGAAGTGCCCAACACTGGGGATTTTAAAAAAACAAGACAAACACAAACTGCAATTGAGGTTACTCAGATTGCCAGTAAATTGTCCCTACAGAGGGGACCAGCCTAAATGTGATGGTGACATATGCCAGACTCAGTGAGAACGGTGTGCGAGGTGCCTAGGTTGTGCACACATCAGTGGATGATTGGCTTACTCATACAAGTGAGGCGGGATGTACTGGGGATGTATCCCTGGCAATGATTCAATAACGTAGCCCAGGTGTAGTAGGGTGAGCACTTATGAATTAGGCATGTGCGTACTGTTTATCATGCCAAGAATTGCAGGTGCTGGGCATGTCACAATGCAAATAACAGGTGTGAGAGGCACGTGAAAACGACGTTGAGAATTGACACATGCTTTCACACAAAGGTTGGAAAAACAATCCTACCCGCAAGAAGTCAGGGTCCAAGCTGTACCGGATCTTGACAAACTGGGGCGGGGGCTACAGCTGTGGATGTAATAGGTTAAACTAAGCAGCATAAGTCATGGGTTGGGGGTGGGGTGGGTTGTTGTGGGGTAGGTACAGTTGCTCGCACACGGGTTAGCCAAGGATAGCCACGTCGTCTGAGACAAAGGACCCAAACACTATAACGACAATCGCTACATAGCGTACAAAGTACTTACATCTGCCCCGGGAAATCGCGGCGATAACCTAAGGTGCCTCCAGAGTCGCCGGTAAAGCTGTACGGCGATCTCGCATTTTATATGCTCAAAGCTAATTGGTCAAGGAGGTAGAGTAGGTATTGAGAAAGGACTCAATAACGTCTCAGAGAAGGTAGCGGCCATCTTAGAACGGTAAAATGTCCGAACATTTTCCTATTCCTGTCTGATAAAGGCTGTAATCGTGAGTGGTGGGGTTAGTGTGGGTAAAGATATCCCATGTAGCCATGAGCTGTGGCTGTGGATTGGGTATGAGTAGTTGATTCGGAGTTCTAATATTGGGACTCATCTACGTCTCACAAAGAGGTGGCGGCCATCTTGGAACGGTAAATCATCCCAACCTATTTATATAGCTGTATGGTAGGGGCTAGTGTCCTCAATGGTGAGGTCAGGGGAAATGTGAGTATCGATATCACATATAACCATATGAGGTGGATGTGGGATGCATATGGTTTGGTGATCCACAGTCGTTATGTTGGGACCATCTATGTATGCTCTGTTATGGTGGTTCAGCAGGTAGAAGGTGCAGAGTTACTGAATAGGTTATAGCATCACGCATGGAGTGTGCTCCACGGAATTTCGTCATTAAGGCCAAATACATTAGACTTAAGTCTGAAGACCCATCGTTGTTCGGTTTTGAAGAGGGTCCCGGCAGACCAGGTAGGGTTGTGATCTATGACAACCCAACGTAAGCTCTCAGGGGGGTGGTTATGTTCTAGAAAATGGTTCTGCAGCCTTGTCTGGGTACGTTTGCATCTTATTGTGCTCTTGTGTTCCCCAATACGGGTTTTAACAGGTCTTGATGTCATCCCGATATAATGGAGTCCGCAGGGGCATGTCAGTAGATAGATGCAGTTCTTGGAGTTGCAGTTAGTATGTCGTTTTAATTGCCATGGTCTAGACATACCTAGATCAACCTCTTTAGTAGATCTAGTTTGAGGACAGCAGGAACACGACCCACAGGGAAAATGGCCAGAGATGGGAGGTAAGTGCCAAAGTGTTGTGGGCGGTTTGGGGACGGTTCTTGGGCGTGTGTGTACAAGGATGTCCCTCAGGTTTTGGGTGCGTTTGAAGGCAAACAGGGGGGGAGGTCCCGGATCAAATGTCCCAGTACTGAGTATTCGCCAGTGTCTTTTAACTATTTTTTGGATAGTGTTGGAGCGGGGGGTGAACGAAGTCACGCAGGTAAGTGCGGTGTTCTCCGGTCTTGTTCTTGTTTCCAACAGTGATTCGCGATGGTTGTTTCTTGCCCTCTTGTGAGCTGTTTTTATGATCTTAGTTGGGTAGTTCCTAGCAGTGAGGTTTTTACTCAGTATGGTTGATTGTGTCTCGAACTCCGTAAGGGTGTTGCAATTTCTTCTTAGGCGTAGGAACTGACCCACAGGGAGGTTATCCCTCAGTGATTTGGGGTGGTGACTTTGATAGAGTAGGAGGCTATTTCTGTCCGTTGGTTTTTTGTAGTTGGTAGTGTAAAGCCCACCCTCTTTTAGTGTGATGAGGAGGTCCAGAAATGGTATGGATTCAGGGGAGTGAGTTCCTGTGAATCTGAGGAAGGGATCAATTGTGTTCATCCAAGTGAAAAAGGCGGTACACTCCTCTACACTGCCTCTCCAAAAGATGAGGATGTCGTCGATGTATCGGCGCCAGAGGAGGATGTTTTCATGGAATGGGTTGGAAGGTGTCCTGATTTTAGCTTCCTCCAAGTCGGCCATATAGAGACATGCCAGGCTCGGCGCAAAGGTGCTGCCCATGCATGTACCTTGGATTTGGTGGTAAAGTTTATTGTTGAATGCGAAGAAATTTTCTTTAAGTGCAAGGTGAGCACAGTTGCAGATGAACTGTATCGGAGTGATGTATGGCCATGGGTCCACATTCTGTAGGGCACGTTCAAGGACTGCTAGAGTGGCGTCCTGAGGGATGTTCGTATAAAGTGCCTCAACGTCCAATGTCACGAGCAAGTCAATCGTCTCGGGGGAGTCAAAAAGTTGTATCAAGTTGAGTACCTCCATGGTGTCTCTAAGGTAAGTGGGTGTCTTGCTGACTAAAGGTCGTAAGAAGAAGTCGCAGAACTTACTTAAAGGTTCAAGTAGGGAATCAATACCCGAGACTATGGGTCGTCCCGGAGGAGGATTCATGCCTTTATGGATTTTTGGAAGGCAGTAGAAATACGGTGTCCGTGGGTTGGTTTGATTCAGGAAAAGGGCCTCATCATGCGAAATCCAATCCTCAGCCTCAGCTTCTGTGGTCATGCTCTGTATCTTGTTCACAAGGCGTGACGTTGGGTCCGTTTCGATGAGGTGGTAATATTTGGTATCTGTGAGTTGTCTTTCACATTCTGCTTCATAGATTCTTTTGTCGAGGATGACGATCGCGCCGCCCTTGTCAGCTGGTTTGAGGATGATCGTCTGGTCATCCGCAAGACTTGTCAGGGTACTTCGTTCTGCCTTGGATAGGTTATCGTAGTGATGGCCAGTGACTCTGGTCTCGGTGACTTCTTTAAGGACTGCCTGTTCGAAAGTGAGGACTTCGTTGGGAGTCATAGCTGAAGTGGGGGTAAACCTGGATTTATTCTTCAAACCAGTCCCTACTACCGGGGGAGCAGGTTTACCGTCAAAGAATGCCTTGAGACGTATTTTCCTGCAAGGGTGTGTGAGGGCACTTCTAGTACCATCCAGGAGTCTCTAGTCTCCACCACATTACCACTTGCGAACCTCATCTGAGACAACTTGTCATTTCCCCTCCCCTTTTTCTTCCCTGCTTAGTAGACCATACTGGCATATATATTTCTTTAGGAACTGTTACCTTAATTTGTATGTGGATCGCACTCATAAGTGCACAGGAGACAGCGGAAGATGGGCTGCATGTAATGAAGCCATACAGGCTGAAATGACAGGAACTATTGCTCATCCAGTTCTCGAAGCAAAGGTGCCCCAAAGCAATGCACCATGGGTTCACGGCACAACAGGACGTGAGGCAGTGCCATCTCCATTTGATCTCAAACTGGGACATCCATTGCGGAGCAAAAATATTAAAAGCAATATCCCTGCAATTAGGAGCAGGGCCAGCGGAAGACCTCAAAAGATGCTTCCAAGGACTGAGTGGCTAAAAGATAGAATAATTCCAAACACAAACAACATCTGGAAGGTGCTGACCAACCCGGAGCCTATGCTTCTGAAAACCCCCTCTATTCTAGTCGTACTAGACATGTTAAAAATACGATGCACCAGTTACCCAAAATGTCGTGGGAAGTCGGTGCGGAGTAGCTCCTGTATCTCAGAAGAGGAACGTGCCAATCTGAAGATCTAACTTCTCCTTGGCCAAAGTTAAGGCCACATCTTTTGAAATTATAAGCTTTCAGTTTGCTTAGGGCATCAAAACGCACATTGGTATGATTAATTGAAGGCCACAGTTTATCCTCCCTAACTGTACGGGCAGGTGGAAGCAGTACTTGTATACAACAAGTAACAATGGAAGACACGATCACCACATGGGCTACCTGTAGTTTCATCTCACAGTAATCTTCACTGTTCAACATCCGGTAACTCCAATTCAAGAGTAATATAAAAGTCAGACGTATCACGGCTGCAGGAGACCCTTTCAAGTAGCAATTAAAGTTTGCTACAGAGGCATTACATGCTCCATCCAACAAAACATCTTTGCATACTACTCAAAGTAACCTCACAGTCAGTCAGAACCGCTGAAAAAAACTTCAGTATCCTTATTCTGACACCGGAATTTGAAAGGAAGCTCTCAATGTTCATGAATGTATCCTTCACCTAACACTTCATATCTTCTCCTTTGATGGTGTTGTGGACAGAACTGAAAGTGGAAAGTCGAGATTGGTATTGTAATGTACCCATGGATTATCCAATCTGATGATGCTACCTCAGCAATGGTGAAATGCAATTTATTCAGTCTTTTAACATGTGACATAGTGTATTTTTAATCCTTTCGTGCCGTAGCTATCTGCTGTTCTGAAAGGTCATATGGTGAAAACAGATTTGTGACGTTGATGTGTCGCCAAGGAACATGTCCAGAATGTAGTGTCTGTAGTGTCCAGCTCAACAATAGAATCGACCTAACTTGGGACTGTCCATGTTGTAATGCAGGCATGTCTTGCTGTATGACGTCTATTGTGGATGATACAATGTTACCCAAGGAATATATTCTAGATGATAAAGTAGTCATATCATAGTCCCCTACTGCAAGAGCCTGTTCTAAGTTGGCCCATTCAATCTCCCGCAGTCTTTCAACAGCCTCTTGTTGAGATATTTTCCATATCGCATTATAGAACGCATAAAGAAAGCAGAGTCCTCAAAATCCGGGGCATGCCAGCCAGTGGCGTAGCATGGGCAGGGCCACAGACGCAGTAGCATCCGGGCGCAACATTCTTAGGGGTGCAAAATTTTAAAAGAAAGTATTGCGCAAAATTAGCCTTTCAACATAGTTGCCAAGTTTTAAGTGTGATTATATGTGACATTTACATGCTTTCACTGTATTTAGGAGTGGGGTTCTAAGCAGTTTTTCGTTATAATTTGATTCTCAAAGTATAACGCAAATTGTTTAGAACACCACTCCTAAACACATTGAAAGCATGGAAATGTCACACATAATCACACTTATAACTTGGCAGCTATGTTGAAAGGCTAAATTTGCTGGTGCTTAGGTGTCCAGTGGTAGACGCAGGTGAGATGCCACGTCTACTACAGTAACATGACTGTGCCATTGGTATTCTGCATGAGTCAGAGAAATGCCACTAAGCATCAGAATATGGCCCTCAGCAACATTTCTGTGCCAGCCCTCCACTTCCAGTAGACACGTGGATCCAAGGGCTGGAGGGAGCACCGACCTCTGCGAACCGATGCTAGAGTCCCACTGCCCTGGGTCAGTCTATCACCAGTCCCTTCCCACTAAAAGCAGCACAGACTACAGCCTGCAATAACTGGCCCAAAGTACTTTCAGGCAATCACTTGCGTGCAGCAGGGGCAGCCACTTCCAGTGCTGCAGCAAGAGCAGTGGCCTCCAGAGCAGCAGCAGGGGCGGTGCCTTCTGGTACAGCTGTAGCGGTGGCCTCTTCTGGCTGCAGGGGGTGGTCTCCTTTGGAGCAGCAGCAGGGGATTTAACTTCTGTTGCAGCTGTGGATGCTCTCTCACATGATTGGCTGGCTTCTCCTTGCGTCAGTCATTTTTATTGAGCCAACTGCAGCCACCACGGTCACTCCCTGCGTCCCTCCAGCCTGTCAGTCGGTTGCCTGTCCGTCTTGAGTGGATCTTGCCTTGTACTGGAGTAGGACCAAGGCTAATTTGCATAAGGCGGGTCTCTGTGTAGAATGGCACAGTGAAAGTAAAATGACGGTCTAGCTAGCGGCCCGAGTGGATGCCGGTGGATGAGATTTAATTCAAGCATTCCTTCCATCACCTTGTTGTTTTAACACACACACAAACATTAAAAATCACTAGTGCCTCATATTACCCCACAATCTGCCACTTACCGCTACATCCACACACACTCTACCCCACACACTCAATCCATCTCATATTTTGACAATAGCTATGTTGTCCGCTGGAGCAGCCCACATCCCCTATCTCCGGCTCTTGCACACTCCATGGCCTGACCAGTGACTAGGGGCCAGCCAAATAGCTTCCAGTGTTTGGCCATGTAGATTCCAAAGGGTAAGTGTGCCACTGCTCTGGAATAGCCATGCCACCTCAGGGGCTCTGTGGGATATTACTGCAGCTTTCATGGAATGCCCATGCAAGCTCTAGGGAAGAGGTGTGCAGCATTGCTGGATTTGCAGTTCAGCCTCCATGGGCTTTGCTGAGTAGCTTCCATGGGTTAGCAGTGCAAGCTCTGGGTGCTGAACAAACATCCCATACTGTATTGGTGAGGGCCCAACTCCTGTAGGATGCCCGAAAATACCTTTGGGGCATTGAGCACGTGAGTGTAGGTGCTATCTCTATATTCATTCATTTTTAGTTTTATGAAGCACAAAAAGACAGAGAAAGCTGACCATAAGCAATTTTAGGACTTAACGTTCCATATATGAACTTCTTAAATTATCTGGAGTAGAGCTCGGTGCACAGATATGATGCCTAATCTTCTGCATTAATAGTCATCCTGCAGTTCAACCCCCTACCAATCGAGGACAAAAGGCCAGATGTATGGCGGTTTTTCCATGCGCAAACGGGTTTGCGAACCCGTTTGCGCATGCAAAAAAAGCATGGGGTATGTACAAACCCTATTTTGGAGTCACAATTTTTTGCGACTCGCAAAATAGGGTTTTGCTACTCGCTATTAGGAAGGGGCCTTCCCTTCCTAATAGCGTTTGCAACCTTATCTACAGATGGTTTGTCTCCGCAATTGCGGGCACAAAACACTCGCTAATTACCACCCTCTTCAAGAGGGTGGTAATGGGGTCTCAAAAGGGATGGGGTCCCTAGGGGACCCCTTCCCCTTTGCAAAGGCAGGGGGAAATATTTTTTAAGGGCAGGCAGTGGTCCCAGGGACCGCTGCCTGCCCTTAAAAAATGAAATGAAAACTTTAATTTTTAATTTTTTTTTTTAATGCAGCCCGTTTTCCTTTAAGGAAAAACGGGCTGCATTTAAAAAAAACACTGCTTTATTTAAAAGCAGTTCAGACATGTTGGTCTGCTGAGCCCAGCAGGCCACCATACCGGGGAGGGCCTGCCATTTCCAATGGGGTCGCAAATTTCGAGAGGTTCATTAATATTCATGAGCCTCTCTATTTGCATCCCCATTGGGAATCGCTAACAGTATGAAATACACTGGTAATAGTGCCTCGCAAATTGCGAGTCGCAAAAGACTCGCAATTTGCGAGGCGCTATTTCCAGGATCGTACATCTGGCCCAAAGAATAGTAGGACAACTACTAGTACACCTGAAAAAAAAGTCAAACTTAAAACAAATTACCAAACAAGGATTATTGTAATAGATATAAAATTCAGCATGCATAAATGAATTCAGATTTAACTTCATTTAAACTTGAAATTGGGTGCCGGGTTAAACATTTTTAAAGGTAACAGGAAATTTCTATTTGTTCATTGATCCCCTTAGGTTGTAAGCTGCTAAGTTTAAAAAAATCTTTGTATCCAAAATGTTTCTGTCTGTAAAATAAGTGTTTGGTTGACTCTGCTGGTTATATTGGTAACTTATTCCAAGATTTGCCATTTTAGTTGACATATGTTACACCCTCATTACCAAAATGTCTGCTTGGTTTGCATTTCTCATTGTTATTGCAGATGATGCTTTTGTGTTCATATGACCCAGCTTTAATTGTACGTCAACTCTTTTAATAGTGGATCTGTAGTGAATGTTTAACACACTGACCAACATATTTGTAATGTTATGTTTGGGGGGTTGTTTGGTGCTTTATGCTTCTCTAACACCATCTCAGAGTGCTAGATGTGACAGGAGAGTGAAAAGGAGGGAACAAGCAGAAAGCGAGTATGTCTTGTGAGTGGAATGATCTTCTCTAAAAAAGAGCGATAATCGATACCAGACTTTGAGCTTCTGTTTGTGAAGGAAGAAGCAAAAGATCAAAACAGGCTGCAGGAGAGGGAATATGTGTCAGACCGTCAGTAGCACAAGTAATAAACCACGTCACTGACCTTCTCTGATGTCCAGCAGAGACGATGGAAGGCGATATGCTCCTTAATTCCCTTGAACGCAACCCCCAACAGAGGAAAGAGAACCCTACTGCGTGAGGTCGTGCCTGGGGGAAAAAGGGAAGGGGACAAAATAATAAACTGGCTGCAACTCTCTTGTCCCTTCTTGGTCTGGTCTAGGGGACTGTATGGTGCTCTTCAGGAATAGGACTCTGCAGGACAGGAGAAAACACAACAGATATGAGAAGCTCCCTATGGTGTTCCGATAACCCCCAACGTTGTTTTCGGAACCCACTCACCAGAAGTACTGCAGATCACGATAGCATTAATATGTTAGCTTCATTACGGCTGACAATGCTCGCTAGCAGAATGCATCCTGGGACAGGTAAGCGGCATCAAACTATACAACTAGAAAATCCATATGTAACTGTTGCTCCACAGTAGTGGAAGAAATAGTTCAGTAGTTCACAATGCCCAGATAGAAGTCTTTTGCCATACTAAACTGGTACATTAAATACTACCTCTCATGTATTCTTAGCGCTGGAGAAAGAATCAAAACAATGTACAATTCAGAACAATATCTTCCCCCAGTGCTTACGCCTGCTCTTCAGGGTATTGGCATAAGCAAGCAACCCAGGCGGGATGAAAACAAACGACTTTACCAGCAAAGATAATATCAGAACCTGCAGGATAAAGTAGCTCGTAACCCCAATGTCTCGACAAACAAATGTAAGTGGCCAACAGTCTCGAGCGAAAGAGAAACGCTCCGGCGCTTCCTTTGCTCTAGCAGAGATACTAAAGTGTGACCCAAGGCGCAGCACTGAAGGAAACGCTCTGGCGTTTCCTTCGTAACTAACCGCGGCTCGAACCAGCGGAAACGGAACAGAGGGCAGAGTTGAAGGACGCATACCGGCGTTCCTTCGGAATACCTGAACCTCCAACGACTTTCCTCCGAGTTGCGGGAGTCCTTAAATGCGACTGGAACGACGCTGTAAATTCTTCTAGCTGGTAATCCAGCGGGGAGCACCATCCGCCATCCTGATTCTCGAACATAGAAGATTGTCAAGCACCTTTCATATGAGGAGGAGGTGCTTAAATAAGGAACTGTTTTTTGCCTTCCTGTTGTTGCGCCCCACTACCTGCTGGGTAATGTAGTTCACCGGGCTTTTTCTCAGCCTGAGCCCGGGAGCTGGGAGATAAATGCGGCGGTAAGTAGCCTGTTTGTCTGTTACCTGATGAGCGATCGCTGCAATATGGGAGGATGAAAGGACATGCCTCTCCCATTCTCTCCCATCCACTTCCATCATAGATATACTAGTACCCCCAAACTATTGCATCACAAGACTAGATAAAACGGAGAGGCCAGGCGGTGGTATCGCTTGCATACACCGGAGAAATCTCTCGGTGAATCACTCCTACTCCCAGGTACGTTTCTCCTGTGAATACATGCGTCTAGACATCACTAGTAATAACGAACCAATGTGCTCATTACACGCATTCTACCACCCACCAGGGAACAACCTCACGTTCATCGAACATCTCATGGACATCCTAGCTACAAATGCAGGACATCTAAACTCTCAAATATTCCTTGGAGATTTCAACCTCCACTGGAATGACCCTGAATACCCAGGGTCAATAGCCTCAAAGTGTTTCTCTCAGACCTCAACCTTTCTCAAATCTGCAACGGCCCTACACATGATAAAGGCTCAACCCTTGATCTAGTAGTTTCCAAAGCGGAATCCACCCAACTTGAATCGATCCTCCCCTGCGATTGGTCTGACCACCACATCATCACATTCCACATCAATGAGTCAGCTAAATTACTCTCTGTCCAACCATCGAGAATGAAAATTTGGAAAAGGGACCTAAAAAATATAAGTCCCAACTCACTCGCAACCTCTAGTCCTAAAATCATGCTTCCACCAGATGGTTTATCCGATGTACAAGATCTGACTAATCATTACTTCCATTCCATGAATATGATATTACACAATCTTGCTCCTCTACAGTTGAAAAGAGTCACCACAAAAGACTCCAAACCCTGGTATGATGGTAGGTTAAACGAAGACAGACTTTCACTAATATTAATTGAACGACGATGGAGATCGGAACAATCCTCCGACCATCTCAAATTATTACGAAGCACGAGAAACTCCTATTATAGAAAGATTAGAGGATCAAAAGCAGACTTCTTCAGCAAGAAATTAGGCAAAGCCAAGAATCGTCTCAAAAAGCTTTTCGAATTAATCAAATCTCAATCCAAGGGTGTCTCCCAGGCCCCCCCCCCCCCCCCAAGCCAATTCTGACAATCTACCCAATTGCGAAGATGTTGCCTCCTACTTTACCATGAAGACAGAAAAAATAAAGACAGACTTGCTCAACGATCCATTCTCCCACACCGACACTCACAGAGACACTCCATTGCTCCCGCTAGGGAGCCCCACCATATGCTCCACAAAGTTTGTCCTCAAAAACAACGCTTCCTGGTCCTACTTCAACACTTACAGCGAAGAAACTATATTAAAAATACTCACAGCCTTGAATCCTGCCAACCACTTCACAGACCGTCTTCCCGCAAATTACTTAAGAGACTTTATTCCAATGCTATTGCCTCTATGGACCAAGATTATAAATACCTCTCTCCTTCAAGGAACCACCCCCGATATCCTTAAAGCAGGCCAGGTAAGCCCAATCCTAAAGAAGCCATCGGCAGACCCTTCAGACTTAAATAACTATCACTCAATATCCAACATCCCCACTTTGGCCAAACTGTTAGAAAAATGTGTTCACATCCAGCTTGGCAACCACATAGACCAATTCAACTTACTCGACCAATACCAATCAGGGTTCCGTGCAGGACACAGCACTGAATCCACCATGACCGAGTTATCTAACTGACAAACTGGTGCTCTCGTGTGGGAACCGATCCACCAGGAGCTCAAAAAATCTTCTATTGAAACCACAATGATTTGCCAAGAAGAAAACATACAACCGGACCGTCTCAGGAATGGCTCCCAGGATTTGGAATGCCTTGCCTCCAGAAACAAGAAGGAATCCTTCCACTGCACTATTTAAAAAAGAAGTGAAATCTATTTCCATGGCAAAATTCACTTGAACTATCTGTGTAACCCTGTATATATTTGCCACTCTGTTTTAGTTACTATCATTGTATTAACCTAATCTATATTGTTTTCTTAGCGTTGTTTTTTATCATTTACGTCTACCTGTAAAGCGCTCTGATACCCATAAGAGTCTTGTTCGCGCTATACAAAACCTTCAAAATAAATAGATAAATAACTAACACGTATTAATAAAGGGTGGGGCATCATTGTGAACATGTAGATCCTGAAAGGGACTTAAGAAATATGCCAGAACAAGTCAAAGAGAGTCTAGGACCCACGGTACGAGCCAACACGAAGAGACTGATGCATAAGATAAAAAACTCCTATGGTTCTACAGAAACAGGTCAGAAAAAACTTCCCTTTGGGTTGTTTAAAAGCATACCATCATTCATACATATCACAACCATACATATCCAACCAATATCACTAACAAGTGTCACAGAAACCAAAAGCTAATACATATATACGTTTTATTAAATGGATCCTTTGTTCAATATAAAACCATTAAAAATGCAATTACAACAATAAAGCAATAATTGTTACAATAATCAATAATTCAGATGTGTGAAATAGTACTCATAACATTCAAAATATGGGAGAATGCAATTAAAAATCTAAAAAATTTTTTATAAGGAACACACAAAGCACCAAACCAACAATCATTACAGCTTCAACACATCAGGATGAGCTGCTGTTATTTTGTAAATGAGAACCAATTCAATTTGGTGCTTATAAGTAGCGACGCTTTTCGGTGGTATAAGCTGATCCAACCACCTTCTTCAGGCTTAATGTTTCGATATCTCCCAACACTTCATCAAAATTGGTGATGGAGTACTAATGAAAAGATTTTTGTATGGGGATCTGGCTCCTTCAATTTAGTAAATCTTCTTTCTCGTCTATTCCACCAAAGATCATACAATGAAGGTGAGAAAACTCACTAGTACCCTTCAATACACGAAGCGTGTGCAGGAACAGATAAACCTGCACATGAAGTCTTTTTCTGTGTTTTGCCATCAGAGTCTTTGTTATTGACATTTACTTGCAGGCAGGAGATCACTATAATTCCAGGAGTATCTTAGCAAAGGACCCTGCTTTTACAAATAAGGATTTTACCATCAGTAAATAGGCGCTGGGATGAATGGACTAACTGGAACAACAAATGGCTGCTTCGAAGTGTTCTCTGTATAAACTGTACTTTGTTTCTTCCAGCAGGCAAACAATGAAAACAATACAATCTGTATGTTGCATGTGAGAAAGCTAAACTCCATTCCTCAGCCATGACACTTGTATAACCACCCTCTTTCTCAACAAGTCACAACTCAGTTCTACAAACCAGCCAGATATTTGCTAAATCTCTGGGATTTATCCCTATGACAGACTCTGTGTGGACAAACACAATGAACATGGTCAAAAGTGAACATCGACTACAGCAATGTACTCCTGGTATGCCTTCCCGTAGTCAGGCCGGCACCCCTACAAGCAACCTTCATCGCAGCTGCATGTCATGTGGTCTTGCACTTGCCGTAAAGACCACGTCACTCCAGTGCTAAATGATCTGTGGTAACACTAGCTTGAAGCACGATGTTCCTATTTTGTTGCATGCATTACCTATAAGGCTGTCCATCTATACACTCCAAAATAACTGTCACAAAACTTAACATCTCTGGAGGCACTCACTCTTCTAGAAGCAAAAGTTATCTATCTTAAATAGTGGCAGGGTGAGGATGACAAATTTCAGGACAAACATTTAGGCCAAAGGGTCAAAGTTCAGCACAGACATTTTCGACAAAAGGTCAATTTTACAGGCACATCCAAGGAGAGAACATACCCAACGACTTGCATTCATTTACTATTCTCTACATAGCACTATTTATACATTATGGTCTTTTTGTGATTGCCTCTAGGCATGCTACATTAAGGTGGCACATTATGTCCTTGTTTAATAGTAAATTATTGCCCTTGAGCATGGTGTCAAGGCCATCACACCTACCCAACTTTACCCAATCTTTCTTGAAGAGAAAGCAACAGCACAATTTTGATTATGTTTCTAAACATTTTAAAACTCATGGCAAATAGTTTTTAGAAACAATAAGGTAGATGACCTTCTGCTAGCTTAAACAAGTTGAACAAAAACATGCTGCTCACCTCAACCTAAAAAAAAATGAATGAGGCAGAGCAGATGGATTTTACACCTAATGTCAAGATGTGAGGTCACCAGAAACTGATTCAAAGGGTTAATGCCAAGAACTGGATAAATAAGGAAGAGAAGAACAAGGTGGAACAATTCCTAAAATCAGACAAGATGGGTCCGCTATGAGTATCGGAAAGTATCGCATACCTGGGGAGATGTCTCAGCAGAAAGGAGAAAAACAGAAGAGGCACTGTCACATGGTTGAACAAGCAGCACCCACTCACCCTGGCAGATTCTTCTGGTGCAATGGTCACTGGTCATGCTTGTGAAGGGTGAGTAGGGGCCAGTCCCTTAGAAGGTTGTGCGGGCAACTGCCCAATCTTTCCCTGTCTTTAAAATGCTTTTGCAGTCAAGCCAAGGCCAAGACTGTGATCTCGCTCATCCCTAAGTGCCAAAGTACATGTAGAATCTTCAAAATATTTGGCAAATAAATTACACAAACGAAGTATAAGAAGATGCTAATGATTTTAAAACATAAGGAGTGTTTCTTTAACATATGTTGGTATTTTCCCCATTGTATACAATTAGACCCCAGATTGAACTGGGAATCAGTTACCTTTCGATACCAAGGAAATATAATCTACCATTCCCCCACTGATTTGCTGGATGGAAATTTGGGCAGAGCAGCACGGTCCCATCGAGCCCAGTGTGCTTTTGGTCTTCTCTTCCGCTTTCAGTAATGGGCCATGTGGCACTAGTGAAGATGGTGGTGCTACCCCAGTTATTGTATTATTTTGCAAAGCTTCCCCTGGTCATTCCTCATTCCTTCTTCAGATACGTCCCACTTCTGATTTGGGGGCTGGGGCACCACTGGGTAGATCTTTCCACTCTAAAGCTACCTGTGACTGGGGGGGTGGATTAGCCCTTCTGGACTTAGAACATTATTATTTAGCTGGACAGCTTCAGTGGGTGGCTTGCAGGCTGTCTGATCATCTCCTGCAGGAGATGGTGTTTACCCGCAAAGACTTTAAGGAGGGATTACTGCACTACTCATTGTATCCTACTGACAGAGTTATTCCGCATAGCATTCTCTTTCCTTACTGGAACCTGTAAACTCTCTAACATGAAGCAACCTAATGCTGCTGCACTACTTTTGCTAGGCCTTCCCACTTGCACAGGATGGCTACGCTCATGGCAACTCCATCAGTGGCATGCTGCAGGCCTCCCAAAAATGGAGGATTTGTATGTTGACAGTGAGCTACCAGATTTCCAGTCCCTTATGGCAGACTACACTCTTCAACCTTAAACAATCATTAAATGCCCCATTTCATGTCCACCCCCTAGCACCAATCTTACATAAGGTTTGCCAGACACTCTACACCATGGGGACTGGTAGTAAACTGAAAAGACAGTTGTACAGAGCCGTCCTGCAACAACAGGACCACTCCAGGCCTTCTCTCCATACTACCTGGGAGACTGACATGGCCAAACATCTGCACGATATGCACTGGGCTAAAATATTGGACTATCCCCACAAAGTATCCCATGGCTGCCATTTTAGGTATATTCAATTTAATATTCTGAACTGAGACTACCTTACACCTGCCTGAATTATCAAAATATGCCTCACCTCTTTCTACCCCACCTCTCTCTACCTCTCTTTCATGTCCCTATCTCTCTCTCTCTGTTACTCTGTGGCCTTCACTATATATTGTTATGTTGTTATCTCTTTATCCCCTCTCTCTAGCCCAATTCTCTCTCTACTTTAACCCTCTCTCTGCACCTAACTGCAAGGTTTTCCTCTCACCTCCCTATATTGCTTTTTTTAATATCTATTTCACTTCACTCTTAACCTCACCTCCATCTTTCTATACCCCATGTCTCTCTACCCCTTGCTCAACCTTCTCTCTGCCTCACCACCCTCGGTATCTCAAACCGTTCTCATTACCTTTCTATATACCATCTCTCTCTCTCTCTCTCTCTTTCTCTCTGCCTAGCCTCTCAGTTTGCTTCAGAATTTGCTCACCTCCTCACCCCACATCACTTCTCTACCTCCCCTCCATCTCTTTCAATCTCTGTTCCCAATACCTCATTTCTCTCAGGATTGCACCTCTCTCACTGCCTTTTTCTTTGTCTCCCGCCTTGGTCTGGCTTGTCGGATCAGTTGTCATCAGACCTTACGTGATGACCTGAAAAAGAGGTTTATGAAGCAACACCTAGAGGTTCTGCTCACACGATGATCTTCCCTACAAGCTTTTGTCGGGCAGATGGTGTGTGTAGCTGCAAAAAAGAGTGCTTGTATTGCAAGGTGTTCCCTTGTTGTAAAGCTTATGCTCAAAATACTGGGTCTTAGTTGGTAATGGCTATAAGCCAATCATCAAGGCTACAGTTGTGATTGGCGCACTGGAAACGTGTATGTCAGGTGCAAGGGTATGATCTCTCGGTTAAAAAAGATTACAACACAGGCAGCAGGCATGATGTATTTATTCTGACTGGCATATTTGAGCAGATAGCGCTCTACCTCTCCCTCTCCATTTCTACCTCTGTATCAGCCCCACCTTTTATTATTTATATCATCTCTGTTTCCTTATTTAATCTTTTATTCCCCTCTACACTTTACCTGTCTTTCTATCCTTCACCTCTCTCTCGCTAGCTTTCTCTGTGCCTTACTAATTTGTTAACATGTCCTGTCTTTCTACACTTCTTCTCTCTCTAGCTCACTGCTGTCTTTACACTTCTCTCAATACCTGACCTTTCTAACCTGTTTATGCCTGCCTCTCTTTATAACTCACCTAACTGCTTTGCCTCGACCTCTCTCTACCTCGCCCAAAGGTGTATCCAACTCTTCTCTCTCGCTTTACGTTTCATTCTCTCTCTGCAGCTCAACCTACCTTTCTAAAATGTAATCCAGTTCTCTATCTCTTCCTCTTTCCACCTCTCTGCCTCTTTCTTTGCAGCTACTTCAATTTCCTCTATATGCCTCATGCAGTTTCCTTTGTCACCCAACTCTCTTCTTCATCGCTAACTCCTTTCTCCCTCTATTTCACCTTTCTTGCTATACCATTCTCTTTACCTCTCACTTTATCTCTTATCTCATGCTCTTCGCCACTTACCTTACTCAGCAGATTCAGAGGCTATTGCCTTGCATGAGAAGTGCCCATCAAAAGAGAAGTGAAGGAATATGGCAGAGAACTAAGAGGAAGAGTATCACATTTCACCTTTTGGAATGGGGAAGACATGCTTTGAGTTTCTTGGTGATAGCAAGAACGGCAGTTGTGAAGGGTGATTTATTTGTGATTATGAATATCTGGTTATTAAGCACTAAGTGCGCTTCATTTCAATCTAAAAATTCATCGTTGCAAAACAAAGAAACATCCGGATCCGAGTGCAAAAACCAATGGCATTACTTATGCTTGTTCAAGGTTCCCATTAAAAGCAGACCTAAGTGTCGAGGTTTCGCCAGCCTAGCAATCTGGCTCCAAAAGAAGCAATGCTGAACCTCCCGGAACCCACTGGTGATCATGCAAAAAGTAGTCCTTGGGAAAGGGGACTGGGATAAGAGAAACGGAGAGACTGGAGATCCCCACTCTGCCTGTTCTTGCTGCCAGTCTCAGCCCAAACTACAGAAGCATTGATATCTACAGCAAGAAATAACTCTCTTAGTTTAACTCAGATCCAGCCCTTCTAGACCTACAATGGACACCCCTGCTTTGGCAAGCAGTCTCACCTTTGGGACCTGTGGGTTTAGTGAATGGGCTTTAGCCATCCCAGATGCAGTAGAGCATGGCTCAATAATTACAAACTGCTTCTGGCGCAGACCGCTGTGTCATTTTGTAGGTGTGAGCACCACGCATGCATGCACATACAAAATGACACAGGCACATTCTTTTTTAGTTACCAATCAGAGTTGGATTGGTAAATGAAAAAAATGCTGGGTAGGGGTGCGGAAGCAAAACGGGTGGACACGGGTGGGCGGGGTAGCAAAATGTGGCCGTGGGCTGGGGAGCAATACGTGGATAGAAACCACGCGAGAGGGGCAAAGAAGCACATAGTGAGACAAAGAAACACTGAGACCACAGAAGCTCCTAGTGAAGGAGAGCAACACAGAGACAGGGTGGAGCATAGAAGCACATGGCAAGACAGAGCAACATGGATTTGGATAGGAGGTAACACAGGAGATTTAAACACGGAAGGGGTGGAAAGGGCCAAGAAGCAGAGGGTGAGATAGAGCAGAATGGACACCGTGGATGGGGGGGTGGAGGGGGAGAGTGCACAGGAAACAAACAGCTAGCCAGACCAACTTGGAAACGGGGGGCAGGGCAGATAAGAACATGAGGGAGACAGCTGGAAAACACCTGCACTCTTGTGGAGTGCTTAACTAAAAAGAAAGAATTAGCACCAACAAAAATGTGTAGTGTAAGGACACAGTAATGCATGAACGCACCAAGTGAGGGACAAACTCATGACTGGGAACTAAACATCACCCAGGCCCTCAGATAGGAAGGAAGCAATTGAGAGTGACAAAGAGGCTAAATAAGGGTAAACAATGGATTTCACTCAATAGACTCCGCATTCGCTGTCTTAGGCTGGACCTAAAAAGCTGTATCACTAAGGGGCATATGTATCAAGCGAATTTTTAGTCGCAAAGGCTGCGATTCGCAAAATACAGCGTTTGCGATTAAAAATTCGCAAAACGGGATGTATTAGGCAAATTCCCAACGCAAATTTAAGGAATCGCTAATTTAGCGATTTCTTAAGTTTGCGTAAGCATTTAAGAAATCGCAAATTGCGATTTCTTAAATGAAATGTAACACTCACCAAAGGATTGCGATTAATCCTTAAGAAATCGCAAATTACCACCAACTACTAGTTGGTGTTAATTTGCGATTTCTTTTAAAAATGCACGTTTTGTAATTTTACAAAGTGCCACGTGGCGCACATACATGCCCTTAGGGCATGTATGTGCGCCATATGACCACACATGCTAATTTCAGGGGTGTATCAGGGTGTCATCTTGACACCCTTGCACCTTTGAAATTATTCTCAAATTGCGATTAGCAAATTGCGATTCACAATTTGAGAATTACTTCCCATACATTCCTATGGGTCTCCTGGCCCATAGGAATGAATGGGCAGGTATTCCTTAATTGCGATTTCGCAATTTGCTAATCGCAATTAAGGAATTTTAAGAAATCACAAAAAGTTTGCAATTTTTTAAATACATCCCGTTTTGCAATTCTCAAATAGCGATTCCTTAAAAATCGCTATTTGAGAATCGCAAATGGTGATGTTGATACATATGCCCCTAAATGATGACGAAGTTGCAATGCTGACATTAATCCTACATTCTAAATTATAACTAAAAGCGATGTAAAGTTTAAATACCTATCACTAATCGCTACTTGCCAAGGGATCCTGTCTCGTTGTTATAGATTTATTGCTACATCTACTTTTCACCGTTGCACCATGTGATCCTCTCCTCTTGCATTTGCATGGACCTGTTTCTAATGTGTCTCATTGTCACCATGGCACCGATCATTTACTTGTCAGAACGTGTTTCAACTCTATGTGAAAAACCTATTAAGATCAGACTGAAATGCTTTAAGTAAGTATATGCCACCACCTAGTGGTCAGACTCTGTTTACAACATGTGATATTTACAATTAAACATCAATGACTCAAAATCTAAATTAAAAGGACAAATACGGGTGAACTCAGTCTGCTAGAACAGGAAACCTGGGCCAGGATACAATACAGAAACAGTGGTTCCCTGGAGACTCAGCTAAGAGGCACCATTACATGAATATGTGGCCCTGAGTGATTACCAGTGACTGAGATTAATTCAGGCTTTCCACCCATTACTTTTTTGTAATCCTCAATATAACACCCTAAAGGCAACAGGTATGCCCTGGCTTGAGTCCTGTGCTCACTGGAACCAAGCTCCACCCTATTGAAAAGCCCCAGCTAGGCTGAAACCGGTCTGGTGATGCTGGGGTTCCGGTTCAGCGAGGAGCAAGCCTGGCATTTTGGGCGGATTGCTCGTATTGGAGAATGCCCCGATTACTTACCGGTAATCTTCATTACTCCGAGTCCTAGTCTTCCTCGCCACAGTATTCACATATGAGCCTCAGCCTCCACACAGAACTCCAAGTAAAATTAAAAGAGCAGCGCTCTAGTCTCCCCTCCCTCCTCCAATATGGCCCCCAGTGTCTTCAGCCAATCCCATAAAGGGATACAGAACCAACATCACGATCTGATACACAAAGCCGCAGACATGAAGCCACCACCAGGGCCGGGAGGGAAGGGAAACTATACTGTGGCGAGGAAGACTAGGACTCGGAGTAATGAAGATTACCGGTAAGTAATCGGGGCATTACCTCCTCGTCCAGTCTTCCTCGCCACAGTATTCACATATGAGCCGATACCAAAGCAATCAGCTTCATGTAAGGAAAAGACCACACCAAAGTGCAGTGAAAAACCAAGTTTAATATACAGAGGTACAGCAATCAAAGACAACCTCTCAAGGCATCCCCGCAGTCAAAACAGAAGATGCAAATGAAACAGAACCCCCACCCCCAACCTGGAGGCGGTAATGGGACATGAACGTATGAGGTGAAGACCAAGTAGCAGCCCGGCAAACATCCTCCATGGACACCCCTTTGAAGAAGGCCCAAGACACAGCAACAGAGCGTGTGGAACGCCCCTGAACAGGAAGGGAGGGAACCTCAGAAACCGAAGCATACGCCAACAAAATGGCCTCCTTAATCCAGCGACTGATCGTCGAGAGGGAGGGTTTCAGTCCCTGACGTGACAAACCATAATTGACAAACAAGTTGTCCACCTTGCAAAATGATGACGTGCGAGGCAAATATATCAATAAAGCACGACGAACATCTAAGAGGTGCAACAGGGATTCCTCATCCGAGGAAGGATCAGGACAAAGACATGGAAGCACCACCTCAGAAGACCTGTGAAAATAAGAATCCACTTTCGGGATGAACGTAGGATGAGGGCGCAACACCACCCTGTCCGACAAAACCAACAAAAAGGGAGCAGAACGGAGGAAGGCACCCAACTCACCCATACGTCTGGCAGAAGCAATCGCCACAAGAAACACCACCTTGAGTGTTAAAAACTTCAACTCCACCGACTCCAAAGGCTCGAAGGGAGCCAACTGCAAGGAGCGCAAAACCAAAGGCAGGTCCCAAGGTGGAGGACACAAAATAGGACGGGGGCGTTGGAAAGAGAGAGACTTAAAAAGTCTAGCAACCAAAGGCGAAACAGAAATTAAAGGGAGGACATGGAACGCCTGAATCGCAGCCCACTGAGCCCGAAGAGTCGAAATGGCCAAGCCCAGCACAAATCCATCATTCAAAAAATCCAAAATGCGAGCCGGATCCAAAGAAGCCACCGACAGATCGTGACACAGACACCAAGAAACAAAATTATCCCAGTGTTTTGCATAGGATTTAAGAGTAGAAGGTCTCCTGGATTGCTGAATGACCCCAGCCACAGCCAATGAACAGCCAGTTCGCATCAACGAATCCCTTTCAAGAGCCAGGCCCGCAGACCCAATGAACGGAACACAGGCAGAGGAAGAAGAGGACCCAACAGAGGATAAGGACTGAATGGCAAGGCCCACCCCGGAGACACAGCTAATTCCAACATCAGGGGATACCAAGGGCGACGCATCCAACCCGGAGCAATGAGAAGCACAAAGGATCCCTCCCTCTTGATCTTCTGCAAGACCGCCGGAATCAGGGGAACAGGAGGAAAGGCATACAAGAGACCCGTCGGCCAAGGGAACGACAGGGCATCCACCCTCCATGCATCCCGGCAAGGCATAATTGTGCAAAAGCAACGGATCTTGAAATTGTCCTGGGAAGCAAAGAGGTCGACAATCGGACAACCAAACATCCGCCGCAACCTCCTGAACATCACATGTGTCAGGGACAAAGAACCCATGGAAGGAAACACCCGGCTCAAACAATCCGCCACAGTGTTCTCCACGCCAGGAAGATAAATGGCAGATAGGGACTCCAGATTCATCTCCGCCCAACAACAAATCCGACGGCTGAGGCAACTGAGGGATTGAACCCTGCACCCACCCTGATGGTTTATATATGACATCACAACTTGATTGTCCGTTCGAACTTGCACATGGTGACCCTGAACCAGATTCGAGAATTCCAACAAACCCAGAAGGACGGCTTTCAGCTCCTTGTAGTTGGAGGAACATGACAACACCGACTGAGGCCAAACCCCCTGAGTCGTTGAATCCCCCAGAGTAGCACCCCACCCCAGCAGGCTGGCATCGGTAGTGACCACGCGGGTGGGAATAATCAGAAAGGGACGGCCCCTGGACAGATGACACTCGTCCAACCACCAACCCAGGACCACCCGAACTTCCTCCGACATAGGAATCAAAACAGTCATATCTAGGGAACAGGGGTCCCAATGCGACAAAACGTGTGACACCACCGGGTACATGTGTAGTCGAGCCCACGGCACAGTCAACAACGACGCCGACATCAGACCCTGAACCCTCAGCCATAGGCTCACAGGATGAGAATGTCCCACCAACAGGGCACGAACAGCAGCCATCAGGGACAGAATCCTGGGAGGAGGTAGGAACACCATACCCAACTGAGTCCTGAACAGAGCCCCAATGAAAGTCAATTCCTGTGCAGGAACCAGGGAGGACTTCGGTACATTCACTAGGAACCCATGATGTTCCAGGACATGGCACACCCTCTTGACATGCAACTCCGCCCTGGGAAGAGAAGAAACAGAAATTAAAATGTCGTCCAGATAAGGAAACACACTAATGCCCTCCCCATGCAAAAGGCCAATAAGAGGAGCCAGAACCTTAGTAAAGACCCTGGGAGCAGAGCAGAGTCCAAAGGGCATTACCTGGAATTGGTAATGCTGACCCATCACGCAAAACCGGAGAAATTTCTGAGATTCGGGATGAACAGGGATATGTAGATAAGCATCCCTCAAGTCTATCGATGCAAGGAAGTCGCCCTGAGAGATCAGAGGAAGGATCAACTGAAGGGAAACCATCTTGAACTTTTGGTGAGGGATGTAAGTATTCACCCACTTCAGGTCCATCACAGGGCGAAGATCCCCAGTGCGCTTCGACACCAGGAATAGGATGGAATACACACCCAACCCCAACTGATCGATGGGAACAGGAATCACCGCACCCTTTACCACCAGGGATTCGATGCCTTCCAAAAGCGCCAATCTCCTCACAGGATCCCTGGGACAAGGAGTAGCCCTGAAACAGTCTGGGGGAGTTTGGATAAATCCAATACGCAAACCCTCTGAAACCACCTGCAGCACCCATTTGTCCGATACAGACAGTCTCCAAGACTCCAGGAAGAAACTGAGGCGACCCCCAACCGGACCCATACCAGGAGCGATCCAGTCACGACTTTGGTGCAGGAGTGGAGGAGGAAGAGGAACCGGAGAACCAGGTTTTTCCAAAGGAAGGAGCACCCCGGCCACGCCCCCTCCCACGAAAGGGCTGACCAGCTCGACCCCTCCGAGAAGGGCCAAAAGCCCTCTGAGAACCAAAGGAACGGAAGTGACCCACCCTCTCAGGAGCCAGGAGCTTACGGTCCTCCGCCGTCTTCTTAACCATGTTATCCATCAGCGACCCAAAAAGTTTAACCCCAGAAAAAGGAATCTTCATCAGGAGATTTTTCTGCGCAGCATCAGCCTTCCATGAACGAAGCCACAACTGTCGCCTCGCAGCTACTGAAGACCCAGCCGCGGAAGCCGCTGCACCTAAAGAGTCAAAGGAGACATCCGAAAGCAACCGAACTTGTTGCTCCATCATCGCATGGGTAGAAGAAACATCCTCCCCCTGGTCCATCAATTCAGACAGAGACTGAAAATCCTTAAGCAAGGATTGTATAGTGTAAGACGCATATGCAGCCGCCCTGATAGAGAAATTCGCAGCCGCAAAAGTGCGTTTCACCGCACCATCCACTTTACGGTCAACCGGGTCAGCAGGAGAAGAATCCTCAGACACTACAGTTCCATGAGACGCCATGCTGGCCAACAATGAATCAACCTTCACCGAAGAAGGGAATTTCACATCAAAGTCCTGTAGCGGGTACCTTTTACTCAAAAAGCGTGGAAAGGAACCTTTGTCCACATCCTTCCATTCATTCTCCAGGACCTTCAAGACCGAAGAGTGTAAAGGCAAAGAATCAGGCTCAGGACGCTGGTATTGTGCAAAGAGATCGTCTTCCAGAGGAACAACAGAAGCAGGAAACACCAAGTTCTCCCTAATGTGACCCAGCACCTCCTTCAGGTCTGCACCCTGCACAAAACGACCCCTGACATCAACCTCCTCCTCAATGTCAGAATCAGCAGCTGCAGCGCCATCAACCTTAGCCCGCTTCGCAGGAGGAACAGGCATCTGACCTTGCATAGCAGCAGCCACAGCAGAATTTATCATCTGCTGTAATATTTCCATAGAGGGAATCTGGATACCAGAACCAGAAGCCTCAGGAGCAGAACCAGGCACAGAACCACTCTCCATCACAGCTATACACCAGTGAACGCATGAAGTGAAACACAGGCAGGTAAGAAGACAACACGCCTGGCAGAAAAGGCCCCGGGGTTGCTAGGCAACCAAACAAGCCAGTACCAGTAATCAGACAATCCAATCATAAATGGAGGAGAAACAGCCGCGCGCATGCCCACATACCGTGCAAGCGAGGTCCGAGACCGATCGGAACAACAAGGAACTCACAACGAAGAATCAGTCAAAAGAAATGCCTACGGGATCTACCCGCCCCCACAGCACGCACACGCGGCATCAAATAGCAGGTAAGAATGATACTGGGAGCCTCGGGCCCCCAGATCAAATGCATCCGGCTGCGCTATGTCCGCTAAGCAGGACGCGCGGCCGGGAAATGAAACAGACCACGAGGGATCGTCAGTGTCACCGTACGACACAGGCAGAAAACAAGACGAACGCCACTGAAAGTCCGCTAAAGCAGGACCAGAGGCTTCAAAGGTAGTAGCAGGAGGTACAATACAATACATTAAACAAACGATCGTGTAAAAACACACTACTACCCCCAAACTAGATACCCAAGGGCATAACGGGACCGCTGAAGCAGGAACCCAGCCCCACTCACCTGACCAACACAGGCAACACAGCACTCGGAGAAGTGCAGAAAAAAAGAACAGGTCGTGATGTTGGTTCTGTATCCCTTTAGGGGATTGGCTGAAGACACTGGGGGCCATATTGGAGGAGGGAGGGGAGACTAGAGCGCTGCTCTTTTAATTTTACTTGGAGTTCTGTGTGGAGCCTGAGGCTCATATGTGAATACTGTGGCGAAGAAGACTGGACGAGGAGGTAATGATCAAGGTTAGTTTCCATATGGCTGGGTCCAAAGTGAGGTGGCATGGTGGGCAAAAACGATGGACTGGGATGAAGCCCAAGGAATTACCAATGGTGGAGAATAATTCAAGCATTCCACCCATCGCGTCTCTGCAGTCCTTAGTTCAAAACCCTAAATTCAAGGGGTTTACCCAGGAGTGGGTCCCAGGATCCCGGTGTCACTGGAGCCAAGCTGTGCCTACTGAGGAGGCCCAACTAGGATGAAACCAGTCTGTGAATGCTCGTTTCCAATGCAGAGAGGACTTGGCCTTTCTGTTTGAGCTGGACTTTGGAACAGGATGAAGGTGGATTTGCATATGGCTGGGTCCAATCTGCGTTGGCAAGGTGGGCAAAAACGATGGACTGGGATGAGGCTCCAAGGAATTACCAGTAACTGGGGTTAATTCAAGCATTCGGCCCATCACTCTATAGCGCTCACTAGTAACAGCGAGGCAGCTTAGACTGACATATAGGTTTTGTGATCCTCAGCAAGGGATGTTTAGGTGGAGCATTGTATACAATGCTGTCTGTGACAGACAGATGCGGCCGCCTGTAGTGAGACCCCAGAAAGTTAACAAACGTTGATGTATTTAAGAGAGAGGAATTGCTTAATGTAAAACAGAAATGAGGCACAAAGTCAGTAAAAGTGACGAAGGTTTCGAGACTAAGCACATCCAGGAAAATGATGAAAAGAAATGGGGACAGAATTAGACATGAATCTCAAAGATAGATCTCTATTTGCATGTCAAAGAGATCGCATCTTTAAAGACACACTTCTCTCATTGAGTAACTTTATTGCAAACATGTGTTTGAAATCCCAGAACTGAGCCCTTGCAGCACATACAGATGGCATTGAAGCATTCCTTCCTGGATTCCTGTCCTCTTAACTGCGAACAATAAACTTACTCATTACGAATGATTGATTCTGCCTCTAGCACCACAGTAGCAGTGGAGCAAATTCTGATTAGGGAGGGAGACCCCTTTCAATGAGTCCAGGAACAGGTTTGGCATCTTGGGTTGGGGACACACTCTGGGTTTGGTTGGTAAATCCATTGGCACCTTGCACTGTGGAGGCCATTTATGTGTGCGTTTATTTGTATATATTTACCAGTGTCAGAGGAGCTCTTTTTCTCAGAGTTGAGTCAGGTCTGCTGAGTACAGCGTTAGGGGGCCTTTTGTGGTTCCAAGTGGAGTGGCTTTCTTGGCAGCCTTTAGCAGGTGCAGAGAGCACACTCCATTGAAAGGGGTCCCCCACTTGGTGCAGTCTGACTTTTCTCTTCTGCCAGCTAGACAGGCTTCGGGTGACTTGGAAAAGAGACAGCACAAGCTGCAGAGAGACAATCTATTTCGGGCCGGATTCTGAAGAGTCTCTGATCACGCTATAAAAACTATACACATCTGTGATATGCCATGAGCAGTGCTTTAAATGAGAATAAATAAGTGCAGGTACTAATTAAAATGAGCTAGAGGCGTGGCGAGTGGGCGGGGCTAGGGGCGGGGCTAAGAGCAAGACATGATGATACTTAACAACTTCTATAATAGTTGCAGCACACACCAAAACACATGATAAATGTGTTTATATAAACAAAACAGGTTAACTCATTACACAAAATGAAAGAGAAATGCGATAATATGTTAACATTTCCTTTTTTTGCAATAGTTGCACCTTGTTAATGCCATACTGTTAATTGCTGTTGTTTGGCATAATACTATATACTTTGAGGACATGAGTAGGAAGAAACTGAAAATACCCCCACTTTGAACCAACGCTCTTACGGCACAAAGCAAATGAAGCAAATCATCATGACCCTCCCCAGAAGATATCTCTTGTCTCTTCCATTGATCTATCCATTCATCCTTTCATCCTACCATTTACCTGCTGATGTCCCCCATTTAACCTTTACATTCTATTGTCTATTCAATCTTTCATCCATCATTCAGTTTTTCACCATTCTGTCTGTCCACCCTTCATATCCAAACCTATACATCCATCCATCCCCATCCATCTTTAAACCTATCCATTCATCCTTTCACTCATCCACCTCTTTATCCACCCTTTCACTCATCCATCAATCCTTTCGCTCATCTATCCATCAACCCTTTCACCCCTTTATACCATCCACCCTTTCATTCCATCCACCCTTTCACTCAATCCCTCCTATCACTCATCCATCATCCACCCTTTCATCCATCCTCCCTCTCTTTCATCCATCCATCCAATTTTTCACTTATCCACCCATCATCCGCCCTTTTATACAATCATCCACCCTCTTTCACCCATCCATCCATTCACTCATCCATCCATTCATTCACTCATCCATCCATTCATCCATCTATACATCCACCCTTGCTCACTCATCCATCCACTCACTCACTCACCCACCAACCCTCCCTACTACATTATTTATGAACCTTTGTTGCCGAGCAGTCATGTGCCACCTATTTTCTTTAAAATACCTCCTGAGAGTGTCTTGATTCTCTCTCTCTCTCACTTATTCTTACACAAAACAGGCATACAAATGCAGGCAAACACACAAACATAAGCAGACACACAAAAGACTCCAGTATGTTAAAAGCCATGTTATAGTCTTCACCATGGCTTTTTTAATTGCCACTGCCTGGGGACTGCCATGATTCCTGTGTTTGCGCAAATGCAGAGGATAGTGTGAATGTGGTTGACAGCACAGGGCCTGAATGGACCCCATAGCTGCCAAGGTTTCAGATTGCTATGTGTGACATTTTCATATTTTCATTGCAATTATGAGTGACATTTCAACGACTATGAGTGACACTTTCTCGCTACCAAAATGAAGCAATGAAGATGAGGGAATATCAGAAATGACACCCAGTTGAGTATAGCTGCTAATGTATCAGATTGCTTATGTGTGACATTTTCATAGATTCAGTGGATTTACGAGAGTCAGGCAACAACTAGATGTGTGACACTTAGAGTGGCACTTTCTTGCGACCAAAATCATGGAATGAAGTCAATGGAAATAGACAAATATCAGAATTCACACTCATTTGAGCAACAATGAAGTCAAACTCTGCAGCAGGTGCTTTTGAAGCTATTATTTTATTTCTAAAAAAAATCAGCACCCTCCCCCCCAACCTCAGCTTCAGGTGCGGCCAAACCACATGAAACAAAGAGATCTCTGTGACAAAAATAGCAACTCACTGAGCTATCCACATACAATACAGTACAACACAATATACTTTTTTGAAGGAGGCATATTAACCCTCTACACTACTTAATGGTGAGAGTGAAATCTGTCAGTAGAGAAAACTCTGAGCTCTCTCCAGCGGGAACAATAATCACATGACTTATCTCTGACTTAGCAAGTCTAACTGTGCTGGGAAAAGAAAGGCTGCTGCTTCGTAGTGTCACTGTCAAGCAGGGATGTTAAATACTTTGAAATACAAATAAATCATCAAAACCGCTAGTTTAGACAGAACGTAGCGCATTTTCAGCTCAGACAGACAACTCTAGTGTGCCCATTTGCAAGGCCCTATACCGTGCTGGAGCCCCCTAATCATTTTCGTAACAAACATTTTAAATGTCAGCAGCAGGAGATTATTAAATTAATATCTGATTTACCTGAATCTCTTTATAGCTGTCAGAACGATCCACCGAGATGAACTGCTGGCGCGGCACCGCCGGGATCGCTAGCCTGTCTCTTCTTCTTCAGAGAGTCAGGAAGGGAGGTGCCTCAGTGCAGAAAGCAGTTAGATGAGTGCTCCTGGGGCCTCTTCGATGGCATTGTCTGGGCTTTAACCCTCCGATCAAGAGAAAGTATGGGAAGTGTGAGAATCCGCCCCCTTACCCCTGATAACATTTCTCTGTTTAAAGTATTACCCTGCACTAACTTTTCACTACCTGAAGTGCTGTGCTTTGAAAATCACACGCGCACACTAGCAGGTAAAATGAATCTCGACCATGCTCTGTCAAGCACAGCGTGATAGTGAGCACCGGACACTATTCAAACGAGCCCTGCTGAATGGCTCAGCTGGGGCTCAGATCGGGGCTACAGAAGCGGCGCCGTGGCTGCCGGAGACACGTCCCACTCCTGCTCACCAGCACAGCTAATGAGCCTCCTTTTCATGAGTACCGGTACTCTCTAGGGCAGTAGAAAAGTGCCGGTACTCAGAGTGATAAATATGAGAAGTGCCGGTACTCAGGCACACCCCCAAAAAAGAGAGCTGACCCAGAGTGCTTTTTTATGTATATTGTATGTGTGTTGTGGGCAATGCTATGTATGTTGTGGGGAAATCAGCTGTACCTGCACATTTTAAAATAATTTTGTAAATGTGCACCTCTGGCTGTTCCAGATAATTCAAATAATTGAGCAAACGAAAATGGGAGGGAACAGGCTTAGATGTCAAATTTAAGAGTATTGGACAAGGATACTAAACACGCTGACGTGGAGGGGGGGCGCTAACCTCAGGGGGTGTGCTGTGTTTAGCAATAGCTTATGATTAAAGAGCTGAGGGGCACTTTTGCCGGGTGGTAGTGAAAGAATCCGAGGAGGAGGTCAGGGGGGCGGGGGCACCAAAAATGGCTGTCGCATCGGGCACCACCAGCGCTAAAGCCGGCCCCGGGTGGAAGGTAGGGGGTTTTTGGCCCCCTAGAGACTCCAAAGACCATATGGGACTCTGGCACCAAGCTTCCCCGATGCCGGAGCCCTCATTGCAGAGTCGCTACAAGGGGGCATGGCTTCCTGTGACATGCGATTAAGTGCACTCAGCAGCCCCTCAGCATTGGATACCAGTGGTGGAAGGAAGCGGGATTTAGGCCCCCAGAGACCCCAAACACCACAGGGAACTCCAAGAACCAGATGCCCTAGCGCCAAGGGCCCTTGTTGCAGACTCACTGCAACAGGGCGGGGCTTTCTGTGACGCGCTATTAAGCGCACTCAGCAGCACTGCATCACAGAACGCATGCGGACACGTCTGGGCCCGGACGAGGCTGGGCTGGGCTGGGCCACCTCTCTTTCTCCTGCCCCTCCAAGGGTACTGTTATCATATTATTATTACTTTGTTTGCTTATATCGGGGGTGTTTCAACGCATTTTGGGAATGTGCAAATAAATCTACAATGTCCCCTCCTGCTGCAATAGACACCATCTTGGATGGTTTTCTAGTATGTGCGGTTGGAGTCATCTCGAAAGAGATTGAGCTGGTGGAACGCCGCTTGTCCCTCTCCTATCCTCTCCTCTCGCTGTGGCCACCAGTCCAGTTCCAACCTCCATTGGCGCACACACATAGGAAGCACATGGTGAGCTGAGTGCTACGGCTTTTGCATTCTGTTGAGGCAGTTGAGGTAGTGTCTGCTGGTGCCTCCCCGATAAGTCGGGTGCCTGGAGGCACGCCTATAATCCAGCACACTGGCATAGTCACCAGGGCCCTGGCAGGCAAAAGGAAGAAAGCACCTACTGGCTCCAAACCAAAGAGGCCATGCATTTCTACTCATATCCCTGAGCCGGCCAATGGGCCTAATGAAGAGGATATACTCCTGGGGGGAAAACGACCTTATATAGCCAACTCAAAGCCTCTTTTCTAAGCAAATCTGAATCCATTTATGTCTGCTTGGGGCTATTGAAGACACAGTAAGCTGCCTATCCCTTCAGACTGATGCCAATCACCCCATGGGGTGTTTCCAATGGAGAAGGGCGAAAGGCAGGGGTAGGGGTTGCACCCAATCAGGCTGCCACTTTAATTACTGCATTACCTGCCATGGCAGTTTATTGTACATCTGTTCAAGCCCCACTGCCACCTGCCCCAGTACCTCTGCCTGCATCAAGGGGCATAAAGGTGGCCCAAACCCCTTGAGTATCACCCAGTAATCTCACATTAAGGCAGAGGTCTTCAAACTGTGGGGCGCGACCCCAAGGGGGGTCGTGGAGTCCTAGGAAGGGGGTTGCAGATTCCCCAGCTTCACTTGTCCCTGCAAAAAGACAGCTGTCCTGGGACAGCTAATTGAGATCGTTTTCAGCTGCTTGCCTGAATGAAAGGCAAATGCGCCTTATCTGTTAATCTGCAAGTGTCAGGGACGCTTGGGAGCAGTTCTGGCTCTTTGTGAAGACAAAGATGTGTTTTTTGAATGGAAGTGCAAAGAGTTAACAACTGGGCTGGGAAGTTATTGCTTTTAATTTTAACTTCATTTAAACAGCCCTTACTGCCCCTAAAGAGGTGTTGAAGGGCCAGTTATGTATAAAAAGAAAACTGCATTACATACGCTCTGGTATTACTAAAACCTACATTTTGACAGCACCATTTTATTGTAAAACTATTTGCGCGTTTTGCAGCATTCTATCTTACCTTGTGTGTAATGCGAGTATTAAAAATTGACTTACATATTCACAGTGCTTTCCTTCACAGGCTGTGACTTCGTAGCACTAAAAACGCACGTCACTATTCTCCACTGCATCAATCAAGATTAATTCTGTGGTTCTCTGGTTACACACAGACCTCTGCAGTGCAGTAACTAATAGAGGTTTCATAATGTACTACAGTGCATTTCACACTGTGCAATGACTTTTTAAAATGTATTTTTCATTTACGCTGCCCATTATTTTATATGTAGATACCTGAAGGTGAAAGACCTAAAAAAATGTATTTTGGGCTTAGTTATGAGAGGCTTGCGTCGCCAGAGCATCACTTTTTTGATGCTCCGGTGGTGCAAGCATCTCAACCATACCTATGAGGCAGTGCAAAGTCACACTGCATGGCTTTGCATTGCCTCATTGATATGGAGTAAGACATAGCAGCGCAAGTCACTGCGTTGCCTTACTCTGCGTCAAGGAGGTGTTCACTGGGCGTTGTTTGGGTTTCCACGCAAAGGCCATGGATTCTGATGCTGCCCCATATTTACAAAACCACGTAATCCTGGGGCAGCTACAAAAACTGACGCCTCTCCAGTGGAGGCGTAACGAGGAGAAATGTTTTCATTTCTCCTTGTTTTTTCCTCTTTCCATCTGTGTTGCATTCTGAAGCTCACATAGAAATAGGAAAACGCCCCTCAGGATTGTTTTGGTGAATGAAGGTGCCTCTTCCCGTACAAAAACAATCCTGCCTATGTTGGTGCTAGGCAGCAATTTGTGAAGGGAAAAAGACTGGAAGGCACTGTATTTCATAAATACGGTGCATTCCTGCCCTTTCACATTGGCGTAGGGCAGCGCCGCAAGAAGACTTGCAGCACTGCCCTATGCCAATTCCTCATAAATGAGGCCCTTTGTTTGTAGTTACACCTTTGGCTACACCCCTACGCTCAATCACCTTTGGTTTGCTAAACACTGTTCATAATCATTTCCCACCATAAAAAGTATTTGCTGTGGTAATTGGGAGCTGTTAGAAATGGGGGTCTCTAGTTGGCAATGGGTTGCACCTTTGTCCAAGTAGGGACCCTTCCTTCTGGTCAGGGTAAGAGGGATACACTACTGAAATAACCCCTGCTCACCCACTTGGTAGCTTGGCACGACCAGTCAGGCTGATTTCAGAGGCAGTGTGTAAAGGATTTGCACATAACCAACAGTAATACAGCGAAAACACTACAAAAGGACACCACATCAGTTTAGAAAAATATCCAATACTTTATATATTCAAAACTATAAAAATCCAACATACAGGCTCCCTGAAGTCTTTGTTCACAGCCAGAGCTGTGAACAAAGACACATTGGAATGTTGGTGCTCCGGGCTTATACCAGCCATTATAAGCCCGGAGCACTCCATTGTTTTCAATGGAGCTCCCAACATTCCAATGTTCTAATTACAAATATGCACTTTGCGGGGAGCTGGCATTGGTCGGTCCGGACTGCGTTGAGGGATGGGGCAGTGTGTCGCAAGACTTGCGAGCTGGGCCCCCAAGCCATGGTATGGTCATGGTTGTTGAAGTCAGCGACGGCATCGGTGAGACCAGGGTGGTGAAGTACAGCAAGACAGTGAGTGGGATAAGTGAGTCCCCGCCAGAACACAACCTTAGCTACTCGCAAGATTTTTTAGTGAATGTGGGTCAGTCTGTGATTAACTCCCCTCAACTCCCTCTGTCAAGTCACAAGGGAGCTTCTGCGATGTTAGCTACATATGCCCATGTTTTTAAAGCTCTTTTTTGGAACATTGCAGGGCTGAGTGGGAAAATGGACTATGAAGGGAGCATTAACTTCATTTGCAGCCATGACATTGTTTTATTTTCAGGAGACGTGGACGATTAACAATTTGTGTCTTGATGGGTATCACCCCTTCTCTGTTCCCACAGTTCCTTGATTATCGGGCAGAGCTAGGGTGGGGATAATGGCTTGGATCAAAAACACTCTGGACCATAGAATTTGATCCCTCTGACTGCTTTTTACTCCAAGCACTCCTTCTTACATGATCAAACGATAGAGATATTGTATTTCTACATTTTTATAATGGCTTTCTTGAGCATGATAGTTTAGCAAATTTTAATATGGTTTATGGTTTTATCAAGGATCTGAAAGTCAAACTTGCTTATTTGCACAAAGGATATCATATTGTTCTAAGATGTGATTTTAATGCCAAGCTAGGGTTGATACAGGTAGGAGATGACCAGTATCCGGGCATGGCTAATGGCCCATTGCTTGATTATTTGCAAAGAGATCGGAGAGAGGCTGTGCTTTGATCCTCCTGATCAAAACATTTGACCTGGTTAACGTCCATGAGGATTGTGACCCTAATTATTCAGATAGAGCCACTTTTGAGAGGGGCGATTAGTCTTCCATTATCGATTATGTTTTTGTAACTAGAACATTGTGGAAATATGGATTTTTCTGGTCAGTTATGTCCCCTATCTTGGACCCCAACGGTTCTATGTGCATGTCACAAGTACATGTATGTTCTCTCCAGTTCCAGTTTCCAAAACGCAAACATATGTGCGTCCACCGTCAACATGTTCTCTGTCAGATCCGCCATCAATGGGCTGGATATTCGATTCTTAAGTATGAAAGGCCACCGACTTTATATGGCTAAGTCACTCTATTTTTACAGTTCAGGCAAGTAGGCCCGATTCTGTCCTCAAAGCCTTCCCTGCTCTCTGTCTCTGACAGCTTCAGCTTGAGCTCGCATCTGTATCCATGAACTTTGTCCTACTCCCTGTGCAGCTAACGGTGCCTGCCTCGACCAGTTTTGACTGCCTGCCAAGAAGCTGTATTTCACCTTCGAATTATCTACTTTGCTCTTCAGCCGATGCATTCCTGTCCAGTGATTTAGGTAAACATTTCCTTTAACTCACAAGCAAAGGACTCGGCCTTTCCGTCCTCCTGCAAGTAATTCATAGCCATGTTTCCATGGAAAGTTTTCTGCCCCTCGCATCTCATATAGACACTTAGACGCTTGTACAAGCACACAGTCAGTATAGAATAGATTCTGTCCGAGAGTCTCTTCTTGTGGATAACATAGTTCTCTAAACATAGGATGTTAGATATGATTTGGGATTAGGTTGACTTGACCCCCCAGACTTCTCGTCTCCACATGTAGAGCTAAATGTCAAGTCCCCTTCACCCCCTAGTTGCACGTCAATCACACGTCATGCTGCTGCGCGCGCATCTATGTTAAGTATTATCTTATAGATCCACCTATGTATTACATCATAGCCAATCATGTTCCTTTTTACTCATTATTACACCCATTTTCGGCTACGCACACCAAACGTCAATGTCCTTATCAATTGTTACGCCTACTGTATTCACTTCATTGTGATGTATGTATTATAAAAGTTACTGCTTGTCAATAAAGTATTGTACTTCACTTCCTGAACCCTCGTGGTGACGGAACCTGAAGGCCGCCACTCGAGTCGGCCATTTTGGAATAAAGACCATTCAGAAAATCTCTTATACCACGGATTCTGCCTCTTGTTATTTTGAGCTATTTTACTTTACTTTAGATTCCGTATGAAATTCAGTCAAGGTAGAAAAAGAATATTTACCACATAATGGCGCCCGAACAGGGACACTTTCTCATCTCACGCGCCGGCGGTGCGTTGCAGGCCCGGTCTCCTGCCACAGCTGGACGGACCATAAACGCGTACCAGCAGGATTTCCTGTAAGCTCCCTCCGGTCAAGCGGGGGCGACTGAGGCTGCGATCAACCCAGACGAGGCGGTGAGAAGTGCGAAGTATCCCGACCAGAGCCTAGCTGAGAGAGCAAGATCCGAGGTATACAGAGGCCCACCAGGTTTTCGAAACCCCGATGTCCAGAAGGTCCGCTGTCCGCAGTCATCGAGTCCCGTTCATTCTCTGAGGCCTTCCGTTTCAAGGAGCTACTCGGTGAGTACCATCGCCGGGGAGGCGTGTTGACAGCACATAGGTTGTGCTGGTCAAGACGGATTTGGGTACACAAATCCGGTCTGCACTGTTTAGCAGTGTATATGTACTGTTTAGCAGTATATCAAGTATTCCGAAGTATTCAGTTATTGTCAAGAATTCAGCTTGGTGATTAGTTATGCAGACTGTCATCATCGTCGGTCATTTTTAAAATGTTTAATGTTTAATGTTTAAAGTGTTCAAATGTCTTGCATATTGTGGTATGAATGATTGTTCATTGTTCACCGTTCATTATTGTGTTTTCCGTATTAAGTGAATTCAAGAGTAAGTATCAGATCAGTTGTCGAAATGCCGCTCTTCTCGAAGTTAAGACAGATTACTACCAGAAAAGGGGTGCTCGAAGCAGCAGTTCCTATTCCTCCTAGGGACACCCCAGGGCATTTTATGTATCACAAGCATGGCTTAGATGCCATATTGTTTCTTGATCTATGGGTAGATTATACCAAGGGATTGCCGGAAAGTCAAAGGTGGCCCGCAGCGGGAACCTGGGATGCAGAGTGCATCATGAAAGTGGAAGAAGAGTTATGGAAAAGAAAAGTCAGACAGTCACAGAAAGACGCCGTTGAATTATGGCGTAAAGAATCTCATAGACGTACAGAAAAAGCACGTAGACAAAAGGAGAGGAGTAAAGAGAGTTCAAAGGAAGTTCAAGAAAATATATTAATTGAGGAAGGTATCCGAGTGAAATCAGAACAAGTAGATAGACAAAGAAACGCTCTTATGAGTGGTATGTACCCCCTCCTAGCCGAAGGACTACCTAAGGCTGTTCCAGAGATGCCAAAAGACTTGCCACCCCCATTATTTCCAATTAGGGTACATCCAAAAGGGCATCCCAGAACCGCAGAAGATGTTTTTCTTTCCTCATATCTAGACGACGCAGCTCCCGAGTATGCTAACCCCACACCACATAGACCGTCTGGCGGAGGGGTTCAACGTCAGGATCAGGTATCTGTCCCCGTGCAACAACAAGTCCCGACACGAGCTCCGGCAAGCACATCTGTTTCCGCATCTGTCCCCGCAATCGATTCTACAGTGGTATCGACACCTATAGTTGCTGTATCACGTTCGACGAATCCATTCACACCCGACGCCCCTGAAGGAGCCACGGGAGGTGCAAGCAATACTTTTACGCCACCTAGAATAAATAAACTTGTTTTTCAAGAATCAGCGCATTCACGTACACCCAAGTTCGTAAGTGAACGTACGCTTAAGGAACTCCTTATAGATTGTAGATATGACCCGGTGGTCGGTAAAGAGGACGAAATGGTCCTGGCATCCTTACGTATCAGACGAGCCGCAGAGTATTTAGCAAGGTTACCAGGAATGATTACGCATCTAGATAAAATATATCATTTTGTCCAAACAGGGCGAGACCCAGAATGTATTAACAGAGCTATGGAATTCCAGAAAGTAGAGATACAGGGGGAACTGTTACGTTTCCTCATAAACTGTGTGATCAGAAATCAAGACCGACCGGGGGTAGACCCGAATACAATGCTTACTCTTACAAGATGGAGCCAGAATATATCAGAAGGGAGACACGATAAGAAAAACTGTATAATAGCCATGTGCCGAAAAATCCGTAGAGAAATAGAACGTATTCACGAAGAAAGATTGGAAACAGACGAGTTCGAGCAAGATGAAGTATCCGAATCAGGGAATTCCGCAAGACAGTCAGAAACCATAGCATACGTAGGCAGAGGAAGACCCTGTGATAATACTAGATACTTTTCTGATCCCATACACTCAGAATGTCCAAATAATAGCAGAACGTATCCGACGCCTGTAAAAAATTTAAAGTCTCCTGAACATTTGTTCCAAGCCGCAGATAAAATACTACGAGGACGAAGGGGTTACCATCTCCTCGATTCCCTGGATGAGCAAGAATTAGCCAGATCAGCCGTTCACTGGATTGACAGTCCTGAAAAATATGGTGATGAGACCGTAGCACACACGTTTTTTAACCTTAGTACAGATGAACAACGTTTAGCTGGAATCTATATGATTCAGCAGCTTCTTATACTATATAAGAGCCAACATGCTGACCCTGGTCCTTTACCTGATATATTAACGGAACTACTCACGAACAGATGGAGAGGTTCTAGTAACAAGTTAATTAAAGAAATATTAGTGTCACGTAAACAGTATGTCCTTTTTGTAAGTCCGGATTCTTTCTCGCTGCCCCGCAGAGAAAGAACGCCGTATTATATGGATAGACAAAATCCCTTACGAGAAGTGCACCCAATAAAAGGCGAAGACAATGAGTTTCACCGTGTATTTGTATACACACCCATATCAAAAATTGAATTGTTAGAAATGAAGAAAGTAGTACCAAGTCATGACAAAGACCCAGCGGGTTTCCACCGAGAAATTAAGGACATGTTGCTGATGGGAGAGTATACCTATCCTGATATTATGACGATATTAAAGGTGCTCTTACCTGCTGGCATTTATGAAAAACTGAAAGAAAAAGAGTGGGAAGTGGGAGACCAAAAGATAGATTGGACAGCATTAGAAACGGAAGAAAAGGCCCGAGCTGCAGGTTCAGGGCTCGGGGATAAAGTCAAAGCATTACCAGGTTTACTAGTACAAGTACTGCCACGTTTATTAACTACGAAAAAGGAAGATTGGGGTGCAATCACGGCCTGTAAACAAAAGCACGATGAAGACACAAGTGACTATTATGCCCGATTTGAAAAATGTTTTGGAATAAATAGTGGTATAAAAACAAGTAGTGAGTCGTATCCACATTTATTTGTGACAAAATTAGTAGAAAATGCTTTACCTCCAGTAAAGAATAGAATATTGAAATTCGAGAGTACCTGGCAAAGTAACACTCCGTCACAAATGCTACAAATGTTACAGTATCATCACAATAGAATTAGAGATGAACAAGAACACGAACAAAGACGTATGAAAGATACAAAAATGAAAATGCTAGTGTCTCAGACAGTACCGGCTGAAGGACATAAAAAGGGTACGACACAGTCCGATTCAGCAGGACCGGTAAAAGGAACATGCAATTATTGCAAAAAGCCAGGTCATTACGTACACGATTGTCCAGTTCTAAAACATAATATCGCCATAGGTAAAACACAAGAAAGATCACGGCCACATAGACAAGATCAGAATGAACAAGGAGCTATGCCGCATTCCCAGGCCATGCCAGCCGCACAACAGCCAATACAGTTTGTGCCAGCTGCACCACCGTTGCCTGTTACTGCCACACAAACCACAACACGACAAATGTATCAGACTGCACAGTATGAATATCCTGAGTATCAGCGTTACGCATGAACCAGCCTAGAGAGGGAAGTTGACTTACCGCTTATCGAGATTCCTGTAGATCAAGAAGGACCTTATGTACATAGTGAATTATTAGGTCAAGATAGAAAATTCTTACTCGATACAGGGGCAAGTCGAACAACTATAAAACGTAGTGAAGTTCCAGGGGCACCCCTCTCAGGCTCTCAAAATGTTTCCCTTGGTTTTTCAGGAAAACCTATTGTTAATGAAGTATCACAGCCTCTTCCACTTACGATAGGACCTTTGACACGAACCACGGATTTATTGCTTACTAAATCATGCCCAGAAAATCTGTTAGGGATTAAAACTCTGAAAGCCCTAGGAGCCATAATATGTTGTTCTCCGGAAGGAGTAAGATTGTTTTTACGTGATTTTAAAGGTCACTATGTATCTAGAGACATGGATCCCCGACTACAGACTTTACCAGCACATCTATGGGCACAAGGCCCTACTGATGTTGGTTGCATGAACATTACACCATACCGAGTTACACTCAAGGCAGGAGTGGTATTACCACGAATGCGACAATACAAGTTACCGCAAGATGCTGTAGTGGCTTTGTTGAAAATCATTGATGAGCTAATTGCCCAAGGAGTAGTTGTAGAAACAGACTCCAATGTATGTAATTCGCCGATAATTCCGATTCTTAAACGAACTGACCCTACTGCTCCGCCAGTATACCGATTGGTTATTGATTTGCGTGAACTAAACAAGTGCATTGTGCCACAATTTCCTGTGGTTCCCGATATATCATCATTATTGACAGCAATTGATTCCGAAGCAACATTCTTTACTGTAATTGATCTCAAGAATGCCTTCTTCAGCGTCCCAATAGATCCGGAAAGCCAATATTTGTTCGGATTCAGTTTAAATGGGCGCAGCTTTAAATTCTCACGCGCTCCCCAAGGATTTACAGAAAGCCCCAGCATCTACAGCCAAGCACTGAAACGAGAACTTGACAGTATCCACATGCCAGTCAACACTGCACTGTTTCAATATGTCGATGATCTGCTGATCACCGCGAGAAGCGAACCTGAATGTGAAAAGGCTTCTCTGACAGTTTTACATTTTCTAGCCGACAAGGGGCACAAAGTGTCTCCTTCTAAGCTGCAATTCTGTGTCCAGCGAGTTATTTATCTTGGTCACTCGCTGTCCAAGGAGGGAAGGCAGCTTACACCAGATCGCATCCAGTTAATTGCTAACATGTCAATACCCCAGACACAAAAGGAGGTGCGGGCTTTCATAGGCCTCACTTCATATTGTAGGCAGTGGATCCCTCAGTACGCATTTCTAGCAAAACCTCTCATTCAGTTAACCACACAGGAGGCAGCCACATCGACTGTTCTCCCTTGGACTCAGGAACATACACAAGCTTTTGAAAGCCTAAAGGAAGCTTTATGCCAAGCACCTGTTTTAGCAACACCATGTTATAGCAAACATTTTACACTCTTCGTTACAGAACGCGAAGGTACTGCTTTGTCAGTACTCACTCAGGATCAAGCAGGATCACGCAAGCCATGTGCTTATTTTTCCAGTACATTAGATCCCGTAGCTCAGGCTTTGCCCGCGTGCCTGAAATCAGTGGCAGCAACAGCTTTAGCAATCAGACAAAGCGATGCCATAGTGTTAGGACATCCATTGACAGTACAAGTACCACATGCAGTAGAAGTTCTTGTGAACCGAACACAGACACAACACTTGACCATAGCAAGACTTACCGGTTATGAACTAACATTGTTTCAGCCACACATAGAGATCCGACGGTGTAATACATTGAATCCTGCTACACTATTACCTGTAATTGGAACAGACCCACTAGCTCATAATTGTGTTGAAATTATTGAAATAAAGACGAAACCTAGACAAGACTTGACAGACGTTCCATTGTTAGATCCAGACCTGACGTTGTATGTAGACGGATCATGCATGAGAGCAAGTACAGGAGACTTAGTGGCCGCGTATGCAGTCACAACAGACACTGAAGTTATTGAGACAAATTGTATAGATACTTTGTCAGCCCAAGCAGCAGAACTTATTGCTCTAACACAAGCCTGTATTCAAGCCACGAATAAAAAAGTCAACATATACACTGATTCACGTTATGCATTCGGAGTTGTACACGACTTCGGCGTGCTGTGGCGAGAGAGAGGTTATTTAACCTCCCATGGTGCCCACATTCAGCACGGAACCCTCATTCATGCCTTGTTAGACGCAATACATCTACCAACTGCCATATCGATTATGAAATGTAAAGCACACACGAAGGTTACTGATATCATTTCTCAAGGCAATGATTTAGCTGACAGAACAGCTAAACAGACTGCTCAGAATCGCACATTAGACATGACAAAGCCAATAGTTCAGACACCAACACAGTGTATGACAATTAAGGATCCCGCACTTGACGTGATTGACATACAGACACATGCTACTGCAGAAGAATTAAAGAAATGGACTGAACTAGGAGGGATCCAGACAGATCAGGGATGGATGACGAAGGAGAAATCTGTATGGTTTCTTCCTGACTCTATGGTCCAAGCCATTATAGCTACAATTCACAGCCCAGCGCATTTAGGAGAGAAAGCTATGCTAGATAGCATTCAACACATTTGGTTCAACAAACATTTACGAGCGGCAGCTAAACAAAAAGTCCGTACCTGTATGATATGTTGTCAGTTCAACCCAGGAAAAAGTGTTCCCGTAGAACAGGGTGGATTCCAGACTCCTGACCATCCTTTTGAAGTGCTCCAAATGGATTATATCCAGATGGAACGATGTCGAGGATTCAAATATGTTCTGGTAGTTGTCTGCGCTCTCTCCCGATGGACTGAGGCGTACCCAGTATCAGATTACACGGCCCCGACTACTGCCAAACAGTTAGTTCGAGAATTCTTCCCACGGTACGGTTTACCACGTGTTGTATATTCAGATAACGGCCAGCCTTTCTCATCCGAATTAATGAAACATGTCTCACTCTTGTTGGGATATCAGTGGAAATTCCACTGTGTCCGACACCCCGAGGCAGCAGGTCTCGTGGAACGACATAACCAAATTTTGAAAATCAGATTGTCTAAAATATGTAAGGAGAAAGGTGTTGACTGGATAGTAGCATTACCAGTTGCACTATTTTACATAAGAATGGTAGCACACTCTCGAACAGGGCTATCCCCGTATGAGGTGATCTTCGGAAGACCACCAAATATGTGGGGGACGCCTATACCACGTAAAATAACTGATGTTAATTGTAATATGCTGACAGATTACTTGGCTTCCTTGATGTCTGCACTACAATCTTGTCGTTCACAGGTAGCTGCAGCTTTTCCTGACAACACTGAGGTGAAACCCCATGACGTTGCTCCGGGGGATCTGGTGTTTGTGAGGAATTTCGATCGGAAAACCCAATTGGAGCCCAGGTGGAAAACACCGAAGCTAGTCCTGTTGACCACAAGAACAGCCGTGAAAGTGGAGGGCCGCAAAGGATGGATACATTCCAGCCACGTTAAGAAATTTCATGGACTATCCTCGGATATAGACACTGTGCCCTGCACTCCCTCACAGACTGATTCAAAACTTCCTTTTGTTGAACAGAATGACTCTCAGTGCTATAAATTAAAGCTTAGGCCCAAACAGTCGAGCAATTTGATTGTTTAAGTCCTCTCCAAGGTGAAGCGGTTGAATTGTCTCCGACATGTATCCCTTGGACCTGAGTAGAGAAAATACCCGAGAAATGTTGAAACGACAGGCGTATTGTAAATCACTGCGTAGCTACTGTATGAGGACATTATTAATTTTGTTTTTATTGAGTGTTTTAGTAATTATTACGAGTGTGATTTTGCACATATATCATCCTATCTCTAGACATGTTTATAATGTTACTGCAGAACATTCTTTTAGTGACCTACCGCCACATGAATTATCTTATAGACTTGCGCTGCGCAATAACACCTTCATTAGTATGTTACATCATTCCCATCAGACTAGTAATGCCACCAATTGTTGGGTGTGTGGCCGACTCCCTCCCTATCAGAATAACAAAGGAGTTCTGCCTTTCTTTCCACATCCGTTCACACACAATGGCTCCTGTGGAGCATGGTTTAGCTTACTAAATTCCATAGACCCAGACACAGCAGTTTATCAACAACATTGGATATGGGGAAATCTGAATCTAGTTTTATTCAAAGTCTGTCATCCTAATAAGGAGGGTCGCCCCAGTAGAACAGGAACTGATCTAGAAAATGAAGTGTATAAATTAGGTAATTTTACACCTAATCTTATGATTCTGAATGTCAAATCCGAAGTTGAACTAATTCTGCCCACTATGTCAGTATTTCCAGTTAAGGGTGAATTATGTATAAGAAAAGTTGGTTCCATACATATGGGCCATAGCCAATGCGTTACTACAATAGAATATAGTGATCAAGGTAAATCGTCATTTAGAGCTTCTCGCCATTCTTACTTTATATGTGGTCAGACGGCATATATGCGTCTGCCTCTAGATTGGGATGGTACCTGTTACATAGCATTCCTTTTACCACCTGTTTTCCTAGCTCCCCCTGATTATTATCGGAATGTTCATTTAGTACACAATAGAGAGCGAAGAGATCTCCCAGTTGTCGATTATACTGAGACGGCATGGGACAAGTATGTAGATTTCAATAAAGGTATCTTTCCCTATATAGGTACAATATCAAATAGTAAGCTGATACGTAGACTAACCAAGACTCTTGAAGCTGTAGTAAACGAGACTATAGCCGCCCTAGGCAATCTGACAGAGGAACAATCAGTGATGAGAATTGTTGTTCTCCAGAATCGTCTTGTCCTTGACGTCATCCTGGCCGATAGGGGCGGAGCTTGCAGGGTCATCGGATCCAGCTGCTGCATATTCATACCAGAAAATTCGCCATCTGTATATAAAGCTATAACACGCCTTCATAAGATTGTGAGCCAGATACACGAAAATCCAGGCACTTGGACGTGGTCCGGGTGGTTTTGGAGTGTGATATCAGCCTGGGGATGGAGAGTTCTATCCTTCCTAGGTATTGGCCTTCTTATGCTCTTCAGTTGTTGTTTATGCCTGCAATGTGGACCAGCGATTTGTGGTCTGTGTGCCACATCATGCATTCCATATCAAGGTTCTCGTTCAAAATGCCGGAAGAAGAAGGAAGAAGAAATGATGCTCCATGAGCAAATCGATGGAATGATGAAGATTGATATCTCGTGAAGGGCAAGAAGGGGACAAGGAGGGAATGTGGAAATATGGATTTTTCTGGTCAGTTATGTCCCCTATCTTGGACCCCAACGGTTCTATGTGCATGTCACAAGTACATGTATGTTCTCTCCAGTTCCAGTTTCCAAAACGCAAACATATGTGCGTCCACCGTCAACATGTTCTCTGTCAGATCCGCCATCAATGGGCTGGATATTCGATTCTTAAGTATGAAAGGCCACCGACTTTATATGGCTAAGTCACTCTATTTTTACAGTTCAGGCAAGTAGGCCCGATTCTGTCCTCAAAGCCTTCCCTGCTCTCTGTCTCTGACAGCTTCAGCTTGAGCTCGCATCTGTATCCATGAACTTTGTCCTACTCCCTGTGCAGCTAACGGTGCCTGCCTCGACCAGTTTTGACTGCCTGCCAAGAAGCTGTATTTCACCTTCGAATTATCTACTTTGCTCTTCAGCCGATGCATTCCTGTCCAGTGATTTAGGTAAACATTTCCTTTAACTCACAAGCAAAGGACTCGGCCTTTCCGTCCTCCTGCAAGTAATTCATAGCCATGTTTCCATGGAAAGTTTTCTGCCCCTCGCATCTCATATAGACACTTAGACGCTTGTACACGCACACAGTCAGTATAGAATAGATTCTGTCCGAGAGTCTCTTCTTGTGGATAACATAGTTCTCTAAACATAGGATGTTAGATATGATTTGGGATTAGGTTGACTTGACCCCCCAGACTTCTCGTCTCCACATGTAGAGCTAAATGTCAAGTCCCCTTCACCCCCTAGTTGCACGTCAATCACACGTCATGCTGCTGCGCGCGCATCTATGTTAAGTATTATCTTATAGATCCACCTATGTATTACATCATAGCCAATCATGTTCCTTTTTACTCATTATTACACCCATTTTCGGCTACGCACACCAAACGTCAATGTCCTTATCAATTGTTACGCCTACTGTATTCACTTCATTGTGATGTATGTATTATAAAAGTTACTGCTTGTCAATAAAGTATTGTACTTCACTTCCTGAACCCTCGTGGTGACGGAACCTGAAGGCCGCCACTCGAGTCGGCCATTTTGGAATAAAGACCATTCAGAAAATCTCTTATACCACGGATTCTGCCTCTTGTTATTTTGAGCTATTTTACTTTACTTTAGATTCCGTATGAAATTCAGTCAAGGTAGAAAAAGAATATTTACCACAGGTGGATGGTGCTTCAATTGTCCCCAGTATACATAGTGATCATAATCTCCAAGGCCTATTCCTGTGGCCTCGGAATTATTAACATTTATGTCCAGGGGCCTGCGCCTGGCCTGGAGAAATATGGATATGAATACCCTTGTGGCTAACATATGCTCACTGCATTTGCCCCTGCTGTTTAACTGCCTTAATCAATCAGATGCATATAGTTAGAGGGCTAGTTTATTTGTCGAGTTGAGTTTGGAGATTAACGGGCTGTTATTGAAGCCCAGAAATACGTGGTGCCTGGAAACGAAGTGGTTCAACTTCTCCTGTAGGTAGGCCTTAACTGTACTCCGCAAGGCCTTAAAAGAGTCAACAAGGGACATACCCAAAATTCAAAGATGCAGAACAGAATACTAGGTGGCTCTACGGAACAGGAATAAGGAACTGCAAAATGAATCTTGGGGTAAACTGATAACGGTGTGTAGGCTTAAGGACACTAAGGTGTTTTGTCAGGAGGCACATGGGATTAGGTCATTAGGCGCTAAGCCCATCTCGGTTGTCACTACCATAACCCTGGAAGCCTGGATTGACCTCTTCAAGGAGGTTTTACAACTTGAGGACTGACCATTGTTATGAAGAAGAGAAGGTAGTCTTCCCTCTTGCTTGGAATTTACACATGAGAAATGTCTGGAGGCAATAAATAAGAGCCCATTCAATAAAGCACTGGGCCCGGACGGTGTTCTGATGGACCTGTATAAATCAGCGCCAGACTTTTGGGCCCCCTTCCTTTGTAATTCTATTAATGCTGTCTGCAATGTGGGCCTCCCACAAAAATGGTCCACTACTGTTTTAGTGCCAGTTTTCCGGCAGGGTAGCCCACAATCCCCTTGGTGTTACCGTCCACTATCTTTATTGGTCTCTTCAGTACATCTGGTAGGGAGAGTTGTCTTGGAATGCCTCCATATCTGCCTGAAGGTGACTGACACGCTGTCGGAGGTGCAGTGTGGGTTCCAGGAGGGGCTTGGCACGATCGAGCATTGCCTAAACTTACATCTATTGGTTAGCAAATGCACCATTGCTAGGTTGGGCTCAGTCTGCTTGCCTTTATGGATCTCTAATGTGCCTTTAACAGTATTGTCTGGTCAAAATTATGGGGGATCTACTAGAGGTTGGGGTGGAGGCCAATTTGGTACAGTTCTTGAGAGCCCTTCTTTTCGATCTATCTGCATCAGTGAGGTTTGGACCATTGGGTGAGCGGACGGAGAGCTTTAAGCAGGGACACTGAGTGGGACAGGGCTGCGTCTTGGCTCCTATACTGTTCCTTCTGTATATAAATGGCCTAGGTGCTGCCCTCTTTAGTGTAGTCTCAGACGCCCCATTAATTGGTAGGAAGAAGGTCTAAGTTTTATTATACGCAGACGATGCAGTTTTTATATCCAGAATTCCTAATGTTTTTAAGATTTTATTCCAGGAATTTGTTTTTTTATGGGGACATTGGGCATGGTTACCAATAAAGCAAAGACTTTTATCATGGTATGTAAACCCAAAAACAATCGGATGCAGGGCATTTATGTGAATAGTCAACCTGTCGCACAGATTATGGAGTTCTCATATTTGGGGGTAGTCATGGACGTCAGATCTAATTGGGGATCATGCATAGCCAAGTCGAGGCAGAAATGTGTTAGTTCGATGGGCTGCATCTTCAATTTGGCTAAACGTATTGGTACAAAATCCCTGTAGTCCCTCTATAGGAAGTTTATAAGAGGTAATGCCTCCTGGTTCTTACTTATTGTGCCGGAATCTGAGATTTTGCAAATGCCAGCCCCTTTCAGGTGGATCAAATCAGGGCGGTCAGGAGACTCTTGGGGGTCCCACCCACATGCTCCACCTTCATAGTATATCAGGAGCTAGGTACAGAGTATGCAGCGGATGCTATCAAGCTCACCTCCTTGCTCCTATGGTGCTCCATCTGGGTTAATCCCCAGGCCATGAGGAATAGAGAAATTATTAATGATTGCCTCATGTGTAATAGAGGCTCAAAAAGCCCTTGGTTTGATTATATCCAGTCTAAGTTGGGTAGGCCGTCTCTTTTCCCCAGCCCTTCCTCCATCTGGAAGAACAATATTGTGTGGCTTAAATCTGCTGTTAAAGTTAGGTCAAGATCATTGAGGGAGCATCTCGAATGTAGCAAATGGTCTGTTAAAGATTATTCGGAGATCCACCTTTCCCCTTCCCTGGAGACTTACCTTGAGTGGATTGATAATTCATGGGACAGGTGTTTGCTCACTAGATTCAAGTTAGGATTTGTGAAGTGGTATCTTGCCTTCCCCCTTGGCTAATTTGATCCCTCAAAAGTCCTGTCATGTCCATGTCCTGAATCTTCCCCTGCAAAGCCTTTTACACTTCACCTTCTTCTCTTAATTTTTACTATAAAGTTTTTTATCCTGAATATACGACGTAGTGATCAGAACCTCAGGACTGTCCTTTGAGTACTTAAAACAACTGGATTTCCCATCTAATTGCATTGATATCTGCTCTTTTCTTAAATGTGCTGTTAGCAGAAGAAAATCATTGTTTTAGTTTGATGGTCTAACTTTTGAGGAAAATCCATATGCCTCCTAATGCATTTTTAAAAATGTGAATTAGGCCCTTTAAACTGCACTTTACTTGTACTTTTCTGCAATTCTAGACTATGGCTTCTGTGTGATTGAATGCCTATTTTATGAGTCATTGCAGTATTTATGGAGTTCAATTTGCTGCTGGCTTTTATGTGACCTGTTTTATTTTAACTTCATTTTATACATCTATTTTAAAGTGCCGGATTGTGATGTTTATCCTGTACACTTTTATGGTCACATTTGTGTCGAAATAAAGTGCTTTTACCATATGACTTGATTTGAACTACGTTTGTGTGTTGACTATAGACTATAAGTCCAGCACCAAATTGGCCAATGACTGGTGCTTCAACACCCTCCCTCAGAAAGTAATGGAGGTGTAGGAAATAATGTTATTTGAAATTGCATAATTTAAAATAGTTAAACATATAAGTGAATTCATTGTAATGTTACCAAATATATACAAATAGTACATATTTTAATAAACTTGTTGCATATAAATATTAATGTAAAAATGTTATTAAAATATAATGAATTTACTTTCAATTAATTGAATACATCACATGTAATAATTATTAAAGCTTAATACATTTTTTTTACGTGAGGTGGGAATTTATTTTTTAATTTAAACTTGAGAACAGTAATTTGAATTACATTATTATATTTTGAATAATTACATTGGTATTTCTAAATTTAGTTAATAGTGCTGTTATGTTTTTTCCTTTTGTTTTGCATTTAAAATACATATAAAATATATTAATATTTAAATAAAATATTTTCCCAAACCTTTTTAGAATTTAATAGACTTTTTTACTTTTCCATTTAATTTACCATGCAGACATCTCTGCCACTGGGGAAATTTTCACGATTGTTTACAATATAGAGATTTACACTCCAAATGAAAAGTCCCCCCATGGTAAAGTATAGAGAAAAGTAAAAAAGTTATATTTTTTGTTAGGCATTACTGTACATTAACTGTAATTAAAAGTGACATACACACAATGCACAATAAACATTTTTGTCAGGTTAACTTTTAAATGCATAAAAGAATATATTTTATAATTAAATAAAAATATGTACTATATTTATATATTTTTAACATTTTTTTAACAAGAAATTATATTTAACATTTTTAATATTTTAAATAATTGTACTTATTTTAACATTATTTCCTATGTTCTCTAACTCCATTATTTACTATTGGAGGGTGTTGCAGTACCAGTAGTCGCCCATCATAGGTCCAGCACCACATATGGCCAACTACTGGTACTGCAATACCATCTCTTAGAAAATAGTTGGCTATTGTGTGGTGCTTGACTTACTTCAGCTCTGATTTACCATTGTTTTGGGTCCCTTTTTGACTGTAGTAACATTAAAAGGACACTTTATGAATGTCAATGGGCTTACTTTTCTGTTGGCGGGTGTACTTCCCTCCCTATGCCCCTTCCTGACCCTCCCTTAACCTCTCTTTACTATGAGAAAACAGGGCTTTTAGCAGTTTCCACCCCACTTTTTGCCACCATTTTTGACTGACACTGGTGTTTTCTGACTCTGAGTGTGCCCTGGGTGCTGCTAACCAGGCCCAGGGTCATTGCTCTGTGTAAAAGGAACATGGTAATTAAATGTAATTACAATCAGTACTGACAATCTACCTGTAAGTCCCTAGTATATGATAGGGCATGTAGGTTTAGAGGCCCAGTAGATTTAATGCACTCTAATATGCACTGCTGTGGTGCCTGCTATCATTATAAAGGCAGCCCTGCTTTGCAGGCTGCTTTTAAAATAAAACTATGTCCAAATTCGATTTTGGAATAAAAAGTACTACCAAAGCATAAACTACCATATTTTTACATATAAGTCCTAAGGTATATCCCTAGGTTCCCCAAGGGTAGGGTGCACTGAAGTAATAAGCGGGGACATGAGAAAATATGCTTTATGTGCCCTTTTGTGCCACTGATTGGTGCTTTACATTTTAAACACTAGAAAGCACATTTTTATATCTAATCTTTAACAATTCACATCTCTGCTTCCCTACATTGGATGTGTGGTGTTTTGCCATCATTTTAAAGAGAAAAATATTTCCTATGTGTATAAATTTGTGCTGGAATTTTATTGTGTGTTGTGCTTTACTTATTGTTTTGGTGATATTAAATACTTTACACACCTGCCTCCTAAGTTAAGCCTGACACCTCATAAGCCAAGCTACCAATGGTTGAGCAAGGGTTAATTTTTTGAGACTTGACTGAATCTTATTTGTGATTGTGGTGTTTTACTGGCTGTGGGTACCTACCAGCATCTAGTAATAAACCACCTTCCAACATCCTCCCTATACCTCTCCCCCTTTAGTAGTAAGTATTCCCCATTTTCCAGCAACTCCCTGTCCCTTCTACATTTACTACTAAAATGTATACTTACATGTGCAGAGACTCATGGCGGAGATAGATCTGTGAATAGCATTTTGTAGACTGTCAGTAGTACGATTGTTGTGTTACAAAGCGTACTGCAAAATGCAGTTTGTGAATAGGCTGCATGGAGAGTTCCTCAATAGGAACAGGTCAGCCTGAACTGCTAGGCCTCATTCCTTCTCAAACACAAGAAACTCAAGAGAGAGTTCAGCCCTATAGAGCCTCATGGGGGAGGTGTGGCCTCAGTCCTAGGCACAGTGAGCAATGGAACCTATCCTGGGCACACCCATACATTGAGGGCAACTCACTGAGAAGCATAAGCGATGAGTAGAATACCAGAAGTAATTATCAGCCACTGGCATTTATTCTAAGTCACATTCCAGGCCATCATTTTTACGCTCACTGTGAACCTACAGACAGGGCCATTTCACTCACTAAACATTCACCATATCGCAGATTATTATATGCGAACCAAATCTGAGTGCCTAAAGCCCCCTTGCACTCCATGAGAATGCACTGGCCTCATAGCCTTGCTGCACCGCTAGAGTCCAAGCCCGAAATGAAAGCTCTTGACAAATCAGTGTCTGAGCAATAATACAAACACCTTGGCTCACAGATATTGGAGGTAAGACTTCTCGCGAGAATTGCAAATTCGGTCGGAATACCTCCGGTCTAGGAGAAAGGGCTTGCCAGACCTAAAACACATTGAACAGTGACCCAGCTTCGGATTTATGAAGGCCAATCAGACCGAGCTGATTCATGAAAGCACCAGACACAGAAACAGGAACCCGCCCACAACGAACCCAGTAACAACAGAATGACCCAAACCCAGCAGGAAGTACAGGAAAAAGAAGCAGAAGTAATAGGGCTTTGCAACCCAGATGTGGCAATAAAAAGGTTTAATAAGAATCTAAGTAAGCACTCTCAAAGTTCAGGTTACAGTCAAAGTGCTTATCTGGCATAGCGCGGAAGGTGACCACAACAAGACCCCTGGCCAACTGCTGAAGACGCAGGCCCTGCAGTTGCAGTGGGACTTTCCCTTCTCAAGACCAAAGTCCCTGTGACCCTCACATTCCTATCACTTAACATGAACACAGTATTCCAGTAATTTCAACGGAAAAATACTGAAAGGCTGGACACTGCAGGAAACACGGAGCAGAAGCATGGGCGCCCAGTGTTATGTGTAACTTCTGTAGCCAGTGCAATGATGCATTCTGGGTCTTTGGCCCTGATTAACAGTGTCATGCCAGAAATTCTGGATGATAAAATCTCACGTGACTTTCGCTGCAACGGCAGCCAAGCCACTCCCGCTAGTCCCTGCCAACTTTTGTTTCTGCCAAAACTATTCTTCTCTTCCCCTCTCCTACGCCGAAACCCCTTCCTCCACCCTTGCCCTGGAGGAAAGCGACTGCTCCCTTTTGCTACCTCGGGGCAGGTGGTAAATGGGCATATTACACACCTGAGAGTTGGGAATACCATGCAGCATTCCACACAATAATTCCATGCCTGCAAGTTATTCCACATTCCAATGGCTCTAATTTATAATAGGCAGAATTCCATGCAGACATGCTGCTCGGTAACACTAATTCCAGCCGCCAGGAAACTCCGCATGGACTACGGAACACAGCTGTTTTCAAATAAAAAAAGAGATCTGTGACACGCGCAGTGATCCCTGTGTTTTACAGGACCCCCAGAGGCGGCGTGCTGGATCCTGGACAGAGATCCTACAGCCAATACATGAATTAAACTGCAGCAAAAAAAACATGACTTGGTATAGATAATATCAAAGTGGTAGATTTGTGTTGTACGTGCTCATGGAGGCACACGGCATAAGAGCACACATACACACATGAAGCAAGCCCACAGACCAACATACCTACAAACTCGCACAGTGCTGCTCATCAGTGGAGCGTAGGATGATGTGAAGCAGGGTATGCAAAGTGATGGGCATCAAGGGGCATAAGTTGATCTAACAGGTGCATCAATGGTTGAGCAAGGATTAATTTATTGAGACTTGTCTGGACCTTATTTGTATTTGTGGTGTTATTACTGACTGTGGGTACCTACCATCACCTACTAATAAACCATCTTCCAGCATTACATCTCCACCAGGTGCACCATAGCAGTACAGGGTGGAGTACGTCAGAGGAGCACTAGTGGTGCATCCGAGGGGAGCACTGTCTGCTGTGCATAAGGTGAACTCTTATGCAGCAGTGGCTTAACACCAACCTACATTCACAACATTTGCACAAATGGGGGCTGCCACTGGGTGCAGACAATGCCAGTGTCAGGACATCTCTTACATTGCACCTCTTCTATTAACCATCTCTCATCTGACCTAAATAATTGGATGATGCAACATGCTCATCACAAAGTTAAACATCTTGGCTGACTGCTGTGTAATAAATTGCTCCCACTGCTGAGATGCCCCGATAAATGTAGCTCAGTACATTTATTTTGAACAACGGTGCAAAAAAGGGCGAATACTACATGCTAGTGGCGGATGATGGAGGAATTGGGGATTGGACAATTTTGTATCAGCTTTTGAACTGACTGACCAGCAGAAAATGTCAATACCATTGTTTGACTTCATTGTCACTCTTATTTGCTTGCTTCTCATTTGTCAGTTTGTGTGGGGTTTCCTTCCTCTTCTTGTGTCAGTCAATCCCCTTGAGCATAGAACCATTACCTGTGTCCTTACATTGCTCATATTGAAGGCGCTACTTTTTTAGGTCTCGCCTACGCAGTGCGCATCCACTGCATAGGAGACCTTTAGCCGTCGTGCAGCTGTTTTTCCAAGCTTGTGGTGGCATGCGCCTTGCGGGAATGCGCAGCGGCACGCCACAAGCATGAGTATGTGCATTGAGATAGAGCAAACAGCTGCTACTTAGCGTGCGCGCATGCACTCCCCCCACCCCTCCCACTTGTTAACTTTGCCTCCCAACGCTCCTACATGTGACACTGCACTGAGAGCGCGGCTGGCTGACGGCACTTTCGTTTTTAACTTGTTTTTTTTTTTAGGACACGGACCTCAAATTCATACTTGATTTTTCAAAATACTGAAACATGCACTTCAGGGCTGCCATCCCGGGGACGCAAAGCAACTTTACTTTCTAAAACATGCTGTTGATCAGCCAAATCTAGTGCTTAGAAAGCCCGTGCATGCTTTTTAGAGTTGCATTAATTTTAACATTCATCCATACAATTACATTTTGGACATAACATTGGTAATGGCTATCAAACGAAAAAGAAGAGGGCTGCTTGCATCTCAAATGAACATATCAGTGATGCCCATACAGAAGAAAGAAACTTTAGATTCACTAATAAGTCCTAACCATAATGTTAAAGGATTGCAGAACAATGTGCTGCTACAAAAGACATGCGCGAAATTACCGAACTGATGCACACAAATCCATGCACTGATGTGATGTGTAATCTTCGGAAAAAACGGGAGTCAAAATGGCCATCGATTTACAAGACGGGTTTTTTAGAACTAAGGCGTACTCTCTTTTTTTTCATTATCAAATTGGTGTGTGGCGAAAGCATCTAGATCTACCTAACTGTTGGTGGTAAAACTTCCACGCAAAAACACATGCAGGTGTACCAATGGAACACATGTTTCCGAGCGATCTGGTAACTAGCCTTTCAAACAAATGCCAAAGCGCAGCATGGCAGGTGGCTTTCTACTTAAAGGGTGGGGTAAAAAAAGAAAATTGTAACAATCAACAAACATGTAATTTGCCATCGGATTCTCGGTGTACCATTTGACAGCGCACAAAAACAAAAAGGCCCATCAGACCATACATATCAAAGCAGTTTACAATAATACTGATGATGGGTTAAGCATAAATCATATTTAGTTGTAAATGTTGTGAATGCAGTTTGTTCTTATAAACTTAGTCGCATGATATAAAAAGTAAAAAGTGCATCGACAAATAGGAAGAATGATTAAGAGAAGTCAACACAAATAGTGATATAATTAACTCTCTATTAAATGTGTGCTTGCTTTTCATAGCCCTTTAAATTCTACAATAAAAAGCATAATCCAAACATATTTGATTATGGGTTTGAACACCTGCTCTGAAATAGAAATTAAATTAGGCCGTCACCAGGAAAACGATTAGGATTATTTTTCTCACCCTCTGGAACCGCTGGACATGTGCTTCTCTGCCTGCCATAGAAGAGTGGCGCAGCCTCCGACCCTTAGACGAGGACCCAGATACCCATAGACGTTCCCGCTAGTCAGATTTCTCATGCACGGTTCAAGGGATGTACTTGGGGCGCTGTCCCTTCAAACCCCATGCACTCTTTCTCACGTTTGTTTGCCGAGTAAAGGGTGGGCATGGTAGTACAATATAATGTCACTGTGAATACATAAAGGTAACAAGCATTGGCATAGCCAATAGGTCTCGCTTTTGGGACCTTATAAGTATTTAGCTATGCAGCACAATATCCTTGGTGCAACAACATTAACCGTTCCATGGCTAAACACTTATAAGGTCACGAAGGAGAGACCTATTGGCTATGCCAATGCTTGTTTTGTTTTTGTTTCAGCACTCCAGAAGACTGCAAGTGTTTTGAAGCCGTCTCTCTAGGGTAATTCTCTTCCCACTTCCACGCTCTGTGTTGCACTCTCCCTTTCCCATGTGCTCCTCCGCTGCTCACTCCAATTGCTCTCTCAGGCTACTTGCCCCCTGTGCTCCACATTGCTTTCTCACCCCATTAGTTGCTTCACTCCCCACGTCTTCCATGCTCACACCCCACCCACCCGTGCTCCCCCCGTTGCTTCCCCCTCTGATGCTCTCGTTGCTGTATCTTGCCTGTGTTTATCCCTTTGCACTTGATTCCCAGAGAAGCTGAGGCTATTTTGATCTGCTTCGCAAGGGCGGAAATTACCTTCACGACTTTTGGATCCAGTTTGCGAATGATACATACAAAGAGGAATAAGCCTCTAATAATCGTTTTTTATGCAAGAAGGACTGCCTTTCTGGACAAAAGCTACAAGGCAGCGTAGTGGTGCAAATGGGAAGCTTGCACATGTGTCACTGAGGCAAAGCGTGTGCAAATACATGCAGTGTATGTTGGTGCATGCTAAACTGTGCATCGTCTATGTGTGCATGGAAACATACTCAAAGTGCCCACTGGTATCTATTTTCAGATCAAAGTACATGGTCACATTTACGTCCCAAATATATAAAGTTGCCACCGCCTGGTGCCAGTGTATATACGCTGACAGCCACATAAATGCAAGTAAACGTAAACAACGAAAGCCAATCAGCGAACAGTCAACTTTGATTAAAAAGGGATTGGTTTTGCGTTCAGGAGTGTATCTGTGTGAAAATAAACTGCATCACAGATGGTCACACCGGGATAGGAAATAGGCCCCAGGCCTAAAATAAAAGTGGCCGCCATTACCGAATCAGAGAGCAAAAATTGGGCAACATTTGCAAATCAAGGCAATTTTGAACTTATAGAGACACAGGGCCAGATTTATCAAAGTGTTGTGTTGCCCTTGCATCACCCAAGGTAACTCAAGGGCAACGCAACACTAAAGTTAGATTAACCCCTTCGCCGCGGCAGGAATTCCGCCGCTGCGCTGGGGGGGGGGTTTGGGGGCAGCGCGGTGGCGCTGTGCTCATGACAGAACCGCTCCGTCACGAGCCACGGTTGAGCTGTGCTCATGACGGAGTGGTTCCGTCATGGCGCCGCCCACTTGCGTTGGACGCCCGCACAGGCGGGGAAAACGCCCCGCGTGGGCGGAGCGGCAGCCAATGGCCGTGGCATGACGGAACTACTCCGTCATGAGCACAGCGCAACCGTGGCTCATGACGGAGTGGTTCCGTCATGAGCGGGGAAGGGGTTAACCAAGCCACGCGAGGCCACCTCGTGTGGCCCGGCGGTGCTTGGTAAATCTAGAGTAACGCTAGGCAGCGTTACTCTGCCCCTTAGTAGAGGACCATGGGGAGGAGTACCATGGGTGGAGCTTGGGAGCATGGATTTTGGTGCATTCCCAGATTTACCATGTGTAGAAGACCTGGCAATGCATAAAAATGCTACGCCTTCTCAGGTGAGGCACAACGAGGAGAAATAACTTTATTTCTCTTTGTTTTTTCCTCTTTCTACTTGTGCTGTAATATGCAGCACATGTAGAAAGAGGAAAAAGCATCAGATGATTTTTTTGCGCAGGAACGCGTCCCTTACTGAACAAAAACAATCCTTCCTGCAATTCAGGCACCCTTGCACGATGACACATGGGTGCATGTGTTGATGCTAGGCAGCCAAGAGTGCACCAGAGCAAGGAGAGGACAGGAATGTTAATATGGCGCATTCCTGCCCTCTCCCTTTCACGTAGTGCAGCAAGGTGTTTTGCTGCATTGCGTTGCAGGAAAAAACGATAAATCTGGACCACGGAGTATAGGTGTTTTGCAAGCTAAGGGAGACGGCATGCATTTGTGCTTGCTGTAGGCAATGTTTATGTTCCATAAAACGGCCACAATTAAAAAAAACCTCAAGCTGATTTCATCTCCCATAAAATTAAAATGATTACCAATGCCTTTTGAGAAATATTTCAAATAGTTAAGTCTTTTCAATTTCCTCAGGCCACTGGAATTATGTGAGACTCTTTCTACATTCTTTCAGGATTTTTTTTCCTTTAAAATGTACTAGTTCTTTGAACGATCCTTGCCCTTACAGTCCAGCCCTGCTCTGACCCAGTTTAATCGGGTCACACTGGATTCAGCGCAAGTTATTTTTAACTGGGAATCTGGGTCTCCACGCAATCCTTGCCCATTCCGTCTCCTGGCAATGGCCGTTCAGGCCATACATCCTGTTTTAAACATGTTTTACAATCGATGACTAGATTGTGCCATTGTCTCTGATATATGGAAGCATGCTCAGGTGGCCCCACTAATGGAAAAACCTTCTGCCGACCCTACAACTGTTTCTAATTTCAGGTCCATAGTTCTCCTTCTGGCTGCATCGAAGATGTTGGAGAAGCTGATTAATGACCAACTATCAGGTTATTTAGAACACCATGACCTTCCTCATTCTTCCCAGTCTGGTTTTAGGCCCAGGCCTAGCACGGGTACTGCTTCACCTTAGATCGAGGTCAGACCGCCGATTTGTTAGTACTGGACTTATTGGGGGCGTTCAACAGTCTCCCACACACTACTGCTCCAGCAGTTATCGGATATAGGAATCTGCGGAACTGCCTTGTTGTCTGTACAGTCTTTCCTCAGCAATAGAGGTCAATTAGTGTCCCTCTTCCTTCTTCTCTAGAAAGAAATACTTAAATATTGGGTGCCGCATGGATCCTCCCTTAATCCCACCTTCAGTAATGAGTGTGTGGCTCTCCTAGCCTCTGTCATTCAATTTTTTTGGCCTCAGAGAGTAGTCTCCTATGCATATGACATCCAGCCTATTTTTTTTCATTGGAAAGAACTTTGTTATTAAACAAGAGGCCTTTGAAGCTTGCCTAACCACAGTGCTTGAGTGGATGAAGCAGAGCTTTTTAAGATTCAATACAACCGAAATCCTACTCTTTGGAAAAGCAAATGATTTGAGGACTAACAACTGGTGGCTAGCTAAACTGGGGGTTCTGTCTACGTCAAATATGGTATCAGAAAATTTGGGAGTCAAATTTGACTGTGATCTATCATTTCATCCTCAGAATGTGTCTGTCGCAGGTATACGGTTTTCTTTTATATTCACTGAAAAAGATTTTGTGTATTCTCCTGATTTAAACCTGTCGAACTACAGCCCACGCCTTGATCACAGCTTGCCTTGACTATGTTAATCTGCGATAAATGGGTCTTCCTAACTATTTGGTCAGCGCCTGCAGATTGTATAGAATGATGCAGCTGGGACAGACTGACTGAAAAGTAGGGGAGCCAGTCATTGAGTGGTATAGCCTGCTAATGGTCTCTTAGTAGGCAACGTATTGATTAAGTGCTCCATTTCTGGAACAGTCTTATCACATCGTGCTGTCTTTCTCCCACCCTTGATCTAAGGGCAAGATCATAAATAAGCAATCATCTGTCTCGATGTACCGGCAGAACGTCGGTGGAGCATTGGTGTGTCAGAGTTCGGGCTTGTATTGGCAGGCTCCATAGTCTGAGCCGCCATCTTAACACGGGTCATGACATGGTGCAGTGTGACAGGGCTAGAGCATGGCAGTGAGGGCACCCTCGTTGTCCCTCCTGCTGGAGATTCCTACTACAGGATCAAACCGTTCAGACAAGTGTGACTTCCGCTGTCCTCTGACAGGTATCCGTGTCAGTGGGAGGTGTTTAGGTGCTGTTACGCAGAAATATTGATTTATCCCAGCAGAACCCTGGGATCAAGAGGCCATCTCTTTGGACACAAACAGCGTCCCTCCTACATATTTCTCTTTTGTACTGAGAAGGACCTAGACTGTGGTTGGAGAGAATCCCTTCTTTCTCTTCTCCCAAAGACTTTCTGCAGTTATTATCAGTGGTCTAAACTAACTGCATGTATGTATATGGTGGAAGGGTATCCTGACATATACAGCAGACCTCCTGCATGCCATCCAAGAGAATGAAGACACCTCTCCACCCATGCTCGACAGGGCGCACCGAGTCCCCGGCCCTCGCAATCGCCCTGATTTTGTCCCAGACATCCTTACGAGGGTCCATTATTTTATGGAGAAGGAGGCCATCTTGAAAAAAGTCCAGGGGATTAAATCGATCAACTATAATAGCCTATTGATACAAATCGTCCAAGATCTGGCACCTGCCACACTCCGACAGAGGAAGGAGTTCAAACCTGTTACAGATAAACTGAGAGACCTTGATGTTAAATACCAATGGGGCCACCCCTTTGCCTTGATGTTTTCCTGGGAGGGCCAACAACGAATTCTTCGATCATTGAGAGAGGAACAGCGGCTCCTCCATCTCCCTGTAGATCCTGAAGATGAAGACCCGCCATCATCACGAGAACGTCGCACTGGAGCGCTTCGTCCCAAATGTTTTACTGTTCCCCCTCCAAGATCCAAACATCGAATACAGGGACTTGCTCTGTTGCAAAGTAAACAGGACATCATAAGCCACATCTGCTCCTTGAGTAGCTCTCCTTCTCCAACGAAATCGCTGCCCCCAGCTAAATGACATTTTGTAACTTGAGCCAGTCCTCTATTTGTACTTGACACCTCTCACAGCTTAGGCCCGGGGGCCTGTTTGAATTGTGCTTACTTTTCCTTTGCACAGGATGCAGGTGGCGGAGGCCTTCGGAATTCTGTGTGTCCACCACCCCCCCCCCCACAGCAGAGTCCCACAGGGGAGTGACTTCCCTGGAACAGCCCGCCTGAGTAATTCCGGGCTGTTCCTGTCAGACTCTGTTATTGCCTGGCCAAGTTGGCCACTTGTTTGTATTTTTTCTTCTTTCTTTCTTCTTTCTTCCTTTCTTTCTCTCTATCCCTTTGGCTATCTCCTTCCCTTTGATACGCTACTGGGGGGGGGGTGCATTTTCTTAAGATCCTCAGACGCTATAATGGGGGGGTTTACTCATTTATGTGCTACTGGTATAGCGATTAAGGGGCCCTTTCCTAGTATTGTCCTGGAGAGTCTGACTCATGAGGATGGGACAGGCAGTCTGGGCTGCCAACCTGCAGGTGAAGGGTGCTACAATCCCCTCTAGGTACCATGACTAACCCTATTCCTTTCTTTAAATGTGAAAGGGCTGAATTCCCCTAATAAACGTTGCCAGGTCTGGAGATATTTACTCCATCAAGATACTGACGTTATTTTCCTTCAGGAAACTCATCTACTTTTGGTGGACACCAACCTGATGTCACACCCTAAAAATCCCCTTCAATATCGGTCATGTTCGGGTGGGGTGGCGCTTCTTTTGAAATCGGGTTGGCAGGTGGCAAACCATAAGATTACAGCGTATGCTGAGGGGATATTTCTCAGAGCACACATGTCCCGGGGTCAATGGTCTCTAACCTTGGTTAATATATGCGCCCCTAATCAAAATCAGGACGCATATCTCTGTTCGCATCTTCAAACTCTATTGCAACCCATTACAACCCCTGTTGTCCACGGGGGGATTTTAACTTGGTCTGGAATCCGGAATGGGATCGCATTGCACACACGTTTCAACCAACCGGGGCCATGTAGGCATCTCTCCGACATGTCGTTACCTACTCCAGGTTGGTTGACGCCTGGAGGCATCTTCACCCAGATTCTCGGGACTTATCCTTTTTTTCACATGCACATCACTCGTACGCTCATATAGACTATTTCTTTCTTTCCCTTCCATTGATACGTATGCTTTGTAACACCAAGATATCGGATATTTCTATATCAGATCATGCACATGTCCAGTTCTCCCTTCAATCCCCTGATCCGTGTAGGGAATCTCTACCTCGGTGGAGACTACCCCCTCAGGTCCGCCGGGATCCTGTTGATGTAGCGGACCTCCGGAAAGAGATTGAGGCCTTCTTTCTGGCCAATACCCTCTCTGACACCTCCGAGGATATTCGGTGGGATGCATTCAAAGCTACCATTCAGGGGCCATCACGTCCATCTCGATTGCCAGCACTCGTGAGGCACGCTTGGTGGAGTCCGCCCTCTCTCAGGATATTAAGAACTTAGAATGAAAAGATCAGACACCCCTCTCTCCGCAATAAGCGTCTTCTTGCTGAACTTCGCGGCCAATTGCATATACATCGCACTAACAAAGCTGAATGACTCATACTCTCTCTCAAACAGAAATTCTATGCAGGGGAGACAAAGGTGGGGCATGCCTGGCTCGACGCCTTCGGACTCTGACTGTGTGAGCTCACATTGCTCAGCTTAAGCGCCAGGATGGCACTTGGGCCATCTCGGAAGCCAACAAAAGCCTTGAGTTAGAAACTTTCTAAAGGGATCTTTATGTAGATGAACCGTGTTCACCTGATGCCGTTTCGGATTTTCTCGACTCTTGTCCCTGGGAACCGATCGACCCTCACTTCGCAAAACTACTCGATGGTCCTATCACTCACGATGAGATATCCAGAGCCTTGAAACAACTCCCAGTCGGTAAGACCCCAGGCCCTGGTGGTTTGACCGTAGATTTTTATTGTGTCTTTTACCCGCGGCTTAGAGATCACAGGCTTCATCTCTTCAATAGTTTCACTGACAGTTCAGGTCTCTCCCCTACAATGAACGAGGCGCAAGTCGTGCTTATTCCCAAACCGGGTAAGGACCATACCCTACCTGCTTCCTATCGCCCCATTGCCCTGTTAAATACTGACGCCAAGATATACACGAAGATTCTGGCGAACCGCCTGGAGCCACACTTGCCGGGTGGGGTTTATCAGTCACCGTCAGGGAGCAGACAATATCCGCCGGCTTGCCCACTTGGTGGAGAAGGTGCGATTCAGAAATATCCCCGCTTGTCTCGTGTCCCTGGACGCGGAGAAAGCATTTGACCGCATGGATTGGCGGTTTCTCAGGGCAGTTCTACGCAAAGTGGGTTTGGGTCCTGGGTTGATCTCTAAACTGATGGCTCCCATTGCGAAGCCTACTACCCGCATTCGCTTTAATTGACGTTGCACTGGCCCTATCCCCATCCATTGTGTCACCAGGCAGGGGTGCCCGCTATCTCTGCTCTTATTCGCTCTTGTAGTTGAACCCCTCGCTATTGCATTACGTCATGATCCAGCTATACGGGGTATCCCTATGGGTGGTTACGAACATAAAGCCTCCCTTTTCGCTGATGATCTTCTCCTCTCCCTGTCCTCACCCCATTGCCCTGTTAAATACTCACGCCAAGATATACATGAAGATTCTGGCAAACCCCCTGGAGCCACACTTGCCGGGCCTTATTGACCCCGACCAGGTGGGGTTTATCCGTCACCGTCAGAGAGCAGCCAATATACGCCAGATTGCCCACTTGGTGGAGAAGGTGCGATTCAGAAATATCCCCGCTTGTCTCGTGTCCCTGGACGCGGAGAAAGCATTTGACCGCATGGATTGGCGCATTCTCAGGGCAGTTCTTCGCAAAGTGGGTTTGGATCCTGAGTTGATCTCTAAACTGATGGCTCCCTACGCAAAGACTACTACCCGCATTCGCTTTAATGGACGTTGCACGGCCCCTATCCCCATCCATCGTGGCACCAGGCAGGGGTGCCCGCTATCTCCGTTCTTATTTGCTCTTGTAGTGGAACCCATCGCTTTTGCTCTACGTTAGGATCCGGCTATACGGGGTATCCCTAAGGGTGGTTACGAACATAAAGCCTCCCTTTTCGCTGATGATCTTCTCCTCTCCCTGTCCTCTCCATCTACTTCCCTCCCGGTGGTAGCAACCCTCTTGTGATCTTTTGAAAGCGCCTTGGGTTATCAGATCAATCTTACTCCCTCAATCTAACATTGTCAGCCCCGGACGTCCAGACCCTACAGGAGATGCTCCCGATCCAATGGACTGATGAATCAATCAGCTATTTGGGTCTTGATCTGACTCCTACACTGTCAACTTGGACCTCCGCTAATTGGCCCAGATGCAGGCAGACCATATGGGAAGAAATGCGTAGATGGAAAGGCCTTCCCCTTTCCTGGTTAGGACGCTTTAACACCATTAAGATGTCTCTTCTCCCTAAAGTCCTATATCTTTTCCAAACTCTCCCTACTTCAATACCCCAGGTGGATATTTTAGCCTTCAGCGGGATTTTACTAAATTTATCTGGGTGAAATCTCACCCTCGCTTTTCTAATGAGATTCCTATGCTCCCCCGGAGCCGGGGTGGGCTAGCCTGCCCTAATCTTTTGGAATACTACTTGGCCTGCCACCTCCGATTTATATTGGAATGGTTAGTCCGTGAACGTGAAAAACACTGGTTTCACTTAGACCGGGCGGTATCATGTAGACCCTTGTGGAATTTGCCGTGGCTTCCGCGAGGGGCTCACCCCTGTAGTGCATATCTTGCCACACCTACGAGGACGGTGCTGGACATCTGGGATAGACTAGCGATGTCTTGGGGACTTACAACGTTTCCTTCCCCCAACACACCAATGATGCGTAACCCTGGCTTCCCCCCTGCCCTGCAACCCCATGCATTTGGAGCCTGGGCTAACGGTGAGTGTCGAGCCATACAGGATCTCTTTCATGGCAACGAGTTCCACACCTTCGAACAATGCAAACAACTTTTTCATCTCTCGGAAGGGGTGCGTATGCAATACTGTCAATTGCGCCACTAGCTCAACTCCCCACTGTTTACACAAGAGGCCACTAGACCACTACCCCCTTTGAATCTTTGGTCCAACTTCCAATACCACATGGCTATCAGACACATTGGGCCGCAGACTTAAATGAGGACATTCCCCTGGAGACATGGGCTCGATTGTGGAGGGACATTCCTAGGGTTTTTTGAAGCATTCCGCAACGTGAATCTGCTTACAAACTGATGACAAGATGGTACTACACTCCGACACGGCTGCATCAGGCTGCATCAGATGTTCCCTACCTCCCCCCGACTTGCTGAAGATGCCTAAGGGATAGGGGAGATTTTGTGCATATTTGGTGGTCTTGCCCTGGTATTACCTTATTTTGGAAAGAGGTCCTTAGCCATATCAAGGAAGTGGTGGGCTTCCCGATTCCTTCCTCACCATTAATTGTGCTGCTGGGTGTTAAACCCACCACATTGACAGCAATGACAAACTCCGAGTGGCACCTAATCCTTCACCTGCTCAGGCGGCTAGACAATCCAGTGCCTTATATTGGAAGAAACCACATCCTCCCCCTATTGCTGTTTGGTTTCTTCGGTTGTGGAATGTTCTAGCTTTAGAATTACTTACAGCCCACATTAATCATACAGACACATGCTTTGATTGCATCTGGCAGCCACTGATACAACATCTCTCCAAGGTAGGGCATTCTCGAATAGTCCCCCTCCCCGATTAAGGGCCCTAAAATTGTTTGAGGATTCGATAGAGCCATTTGCTAGAGGGCATATGCCAGAATTCCCTGGCTGACTCATTTGAATATACAGATGTGGTATTTCATCCCTTGAGCCCTCTTTGGTCCTCAGCCCAGCTCCTGCGATCTCCTCTCCTTAGGGAAGCTCCCTCTGATTGCTCTTTCTGTCCTGTCTCTTTCCTTCCTTCTATTCTTTATCTGTCCTCGCTTATTTGTCTGTTATATGATTGGCATCATTTTCTAATGTCTTTATAATTTATAATGTTTTCCTCATTGGGCGGAATGGTCCTCTCTATGATAATTCTACAATTCATGTGTTCTGATGGAATGTTGCCGCCATTTTTGCTGAGACGTGAGCCCCTAATTTGCTTGACCTCCTGTTTTTCTTTGATTTATCTTCAATAAACAGACTTTAAAATACAAAAATAAAATAATAAAAGCTAACACATTTCCAGATGGGTGTGGTGACTCTGTATCACTATTTTCTAATTTAACAATTCTATTAATGCATATTATAAAATTATATCTAAAGTGTGATTTTCATGTTAAGTTGAACTATAGTTGGTGTTTTTTTTTGTTACATTTGATCATAAGTAAAGTGTACACGTTAATGTGAGAATTTAGAATGTTGGTTGACTGGGGTGTAAGCCCCGGTCAAGCAGCAACCACAATCCTTGTCAGGGTGAGGCACAAGCAATCAATTAGTCATGTGAGCTTTATTTCGGCAATTGCCATAAAAGCAAACACAATGACTTAAAACTGTAAAATCATTCAATAATTAAACGCTTAAGAACATGACATATAAGATAATTGAAATACCAACAATTAAAACTAGCAGCACATAAGGAGAACAACACAATGGTTTTAAAATGCCATGTTAGATTTAATCCAACAACTCCTATACTTATTATCTACTGTTGTATGTGCTTTAAGAAATCCTTAAAAAAGCACCTTGAACACACAAGAATCTTAGGAGCTAAGTAACAGACAACAGGGCAGTATTTTTATGTCTTTGTCTCTATATAAATGCAAAGAAACGGGAGACAGCAAAGACAATTGGTTGAGCTGTGTCTGTCCTGAGAATGCTAGTTGCGATTTTGTAGTCCCTGGTGCCCAGATTGCAACACAACAGGTTCAATTTGCTCCTATGTGAATAATACTAAGGACAAAAGTACAGGACATGATCTACAGTTTCGTTAACCTCAGGGCAAAATGGACATCTTAGGCCAGGTTCAGCACCAGTGAGGCACATGCCAATACTAAGTTACCCTGTAATCAACTCTCTGGTAGCTTGGTATAGAGCAATCAGGCTTAACTTAGAGGCAATATTTAACTATTTGTGCAACACATCAAACAATAATAAATTAAAAACACCACACAAAAAGGATCCCACACAAAGTTAGTAAAATAGAACCTTCTTTAATAAATATAAAATACTAAAATGACAAAAACCCAATTAGTAGAACATGAGATTTCAATTTGAAAGATTTGAGTCAAAATAGCTCAACAAAGCACCAACTGTGGATATCTGGCCGCACCGGACCGGGACAAAGTCCTAAGTTCAGGCCAACTGCAAAGGAGCGCGGGCCAGCTACAGGGACCCAGTTAGGACCCCTGAACAGAGTTCCTTAAATCCTGGTTTACAGAGCATTGTGAGGATCCGCGTTGAAGATATGTTGTGCTGCCAAAGCAATGCATCGGTTCCAAGTTGTGTCATTGAGGATCCCGTTGACAGGGCTTGCAATGCTAAGTCTGGCATCAAGGATGCCTTGCGCTGTCTGGGCAATGCGTCAGTTCCAAACAGCTGCAAGGCTGTGATATGGAGTCCGGCGTCCTAGTCTCTGCGCCCGTCGACGACAGATGTGAGAGCCTGCACTGAGGATGCATCGTGCAGTCGGGGCGGTTCCAAAGAGCAGCAATGCAGGTCTTTGCGACAGGTCTAATCTATGCAGCAGCAGCGATGCGTTGGTTCTGCTCGGGTTAGCGCAGCAGCAGCGATGCGTTGGTTCTGCTCGAGTTAGCGCAGCAGAGGAGATGCATTGGTTCCACTTGCTGTAGTGAAAAATGAATGTAAGTGCTTTTCACTAAACATATATAACTTAAAGAAACATGTCCTACTTTATAAATACACTGCACCCTGCCATTGGCCTGTTCAGGACATACCTCGGGGGTGACTTATGTGTATAAAAAAGGAAGGCTGGGGCCTGGCAAAAGGTTTTCTTTGCCAGGTCGAAATAACCGTTTAAAACAGCAATGGCAGGCCTGAGACATGTTTAGAGTGCTACTTAAGTTGGTGGCCCAATCAGTGCTGCAGATCTACTAGAAGCATTTATTTACAGGCCTTAGGCACAGGTAGTGCCACTTTATTAGGGACTTAGAAGTAAATTTAAGATGCCAATTGGGTAATCGATGAGAGAGGCGGTCATTATCGCCCTCTTAAAACCGGATAAAGATGCGCAACACTGCGATTCCTATAGGCCGCTGTCCTTAATTAATACGGATGCAAAGATTTTCGCGAAAATGCTAGCATTGCGGTTGCAACCGGTACTGCCACTTATGATACGCCCTGACCAATCGGGCTTTGTGCCGGGCCGCTCTACGTCTCACAATCTTCGAACTTTATTTGGTGTGCTACACTACTTGGCCCCGCATGTGCAAGCCGTAGCGGTGCTGTTGGACGCAACAAAAGCGTTCGACTCCCTGGAATGGGGATTCCTGTTTCCCTTGCTCCAGCGAATGGGTATGAGTGAGGCATTCATTGGCTATATTCGCTTGCTGTATACCAACATCACTGCCCGGGTACGGGTTAACGGGCTAGTCTCTGCGCCCTGTGCCATCGGGAGGGGTACGAGACAGGGCTGCCCCTTATCGCCCCTGCTATTTGCCATCGCCACAGAACCCTTGGCGGCTCGTATCCGACAGCACCACGCAAACCGGGGCATAGGCTTTTCGTCGAGGGCACTGACCGTGTCTCTATACGTGGATGATATTACCTTATATGTAACCGACCCGCAGGAAAACCTTTCGCCCATGACCGAAGAATTGATAGAGTATGGCTTGCTATCGGGTGTAACCATAAATTGGGAGAAGTCGGTTATTCTACCTTTGACGGCCGGGACGACTCGCTTTTCCCCGAATTGCCCGCTGAAGTGGGCGGACGGACCGGTGCGATACTTGGGGGTCTGGATCAGCACTGATATGCAGCAAATATGGTCGGAGAATTATGGGCGGGCATTGAGCTGGGTCGAGGAGCGGGTCGGCCGCTGGAAGCATTTGCCCCTTTCGCTGGCGGGCAGGATTGCGGTGACCAAGATGGTCATCCTGCCGAAGTTCTTATATCTCTTCGGGAACATTCCGCTGCCCCTGACTGCTAGTTTTTTGCGCCAATTGCGCTCGCAGATGGTGGAGCTGGCGTGGGGTGGTAAGCAGCCGAGGGTGGCGTGGGAGACCCTCACTCTCCCGCAGCGGCAGGGAGGCCTGGCGGCGCCGGATTTCCCGCTCTATGCCTACTGCGCGCAGGCACAGTTTTTACACCACTGGGTCCACCCAACACCGTTCCAGCCACATGTGGCGATAGAAACGGATAGAGCGGCACCGTTGCCACTCGCCGTGGCCCTATATGCGCCGCACAAGCGGAGATGCGCCGACATAGACCCGGTGCACGCACTTAGATGGGCCTGGGATGGGCTGCGGCGCAGGGCTGGACTGGACCTCTTGTATGCCGGATCGATGCCGCTGCGAAATAACCCGATGTGGTCCCCGCTGCAGAATATGCGCACTGGCGAGCGGGCTGCAGCGCACGGCCTTCGCACAGTGGGAGATTTATTCCCGGGGGTTCCTTCATCACGCTGGAGCAGATGTGTGGCGAGGAGGCTCCGACGCTGTTAGACACACTACTTTACTGCCAGATACGCCACACAGGTCAAAAACTGTTTCCCACGTTTCCGGCTCCTCCGCCAGATTTACCAGCCCTGGAGAACGTGCTGGCGGTGGAATCAGGACGCAAGCTTATATCCAGATTGTACCAACGTATGCAATCTAGCCATCCTGTAGTGATCCCGGCGGCCCGTGAGCTGTAGTCTGCGGAATTGGGTTCCGACATTTCTGATGAACACTGGGATCTATGCTGCAGACTCCTGGGGGTCTTATCCCCCAATTACCGACTTCGCCTGATACATTTTAAATATATTCATATGGTATATCGTACCCCTCACCGGCTCCACCGCATGGGATTGAGAGATTCCGATGCTTGCTGGCGGTGTCGCGCGGGCGGGGCGACCTTCATACATATGGCGTGGGACTGTCCCCCGCTGGCGGCTTTCTGGGTCAAAGTGTTGAACATAGTGGGAACAATCACTGGTCTGCAGATCCCATGCACCCCGCAGGCTACACTGCTAGGTATATTGCCTATGGTCAAGCCCAAACACCGGAAGTTGCCAGCGATGCTTATCCTACTAGCCAAACGCCAAATTGCGATGCACTGGGGGGTGGCTACAGCGCCTAATATTAGGGACTGGGTTCGAAGCGTAGTATATTGCCAGTCGCAGCTAGCGCTATATTGGGAGCTGATGCCGATGCGTTCCAGGCCAAAGGATATCTGGGAGCCCTTTACTCACTGGTTGGCGCAGACAACGCTTCAAGAACTGTAATTTTCATGTACATGCCCTGATATTGCTGGGAGACGGATGCGGGTCGGATTGCATGTAGGGCACGCTGGATTACATAGATGGGTCATGAGACAATACGGCGGGAGGGGGTGGGCGGATGGATGGGTCAAGCGCATGTTGTTCGTACACTTTGTGGGGGAGCATATCTATAGTATTACTGGCGGTGGAGTGATGGGCGGCTGTCTCGTCCATAACATGTTATATGTACACAGCAGTGGGTTGCGTTGTTTTCTGTTGTTTAAAAATGCAAATAAAAAGTTTTTTTAAAAAAAGATGCCAATTGGGTATATGTTACCATGTTGTAGGGAAGGTACACAAGCACTGGCTAGCAGAGGTAAAGTGTGCAGAGTCCTAAGGACAGCAAAAAAGATGTCAGCAAAACAGGAGGTCTGAAGGCAAAAAGTTAGGGGAAAACCATGCCAAGTATACCAGGTCAAACATTTAAGTTATCAATAGTTAATGTAGGCCTCAGTTTGACAGTTCGTGCTAACATTTAAAATGCATATTGGCTGCCATGTCACTCTCTCTCGTTTCAGGAGCCCAGCTCCCCACTGCCATAGTTTGAATAATGTTTTGTTTCAGTTATTTATCTCAATGAAAACCATTATTATTGATAGTTTCACTGAACATTGAATAAGAAGCTTTTTGCACCTGTGATAGGGACTTGATGACTGTGATGTACCACTCTGTATGAGGTGTGTTCTGAAAGTCATGCAGCTGTAAGCTTCCTTCGTGCAAAGCCTGGAAAGACAAACTAAGACATGTTATCAGGAAATGTTGGATTTTGATTGGTCCCCACCTGTTGGGAATCGTAGGGATTTGTTCGTTCATATTTCGGAATGTATGCTTTAGCTGTGCATCTGTGGAGTTAGTTTGTTTCAGATGCTCATATTTCCTCTTTCAAGAACAGAGGACCCTTCTCTCACCCTCTCTCTCTCTCTTTAGACCCTATGCTTATTATATTCCTGCTCATAGAGTTAACCTCTTGAGCAAATCTAGTCTCCCTTGCCTGATTGATCCATCATTTGTTCTGCTTTTAGTGGCTTTACTTGCCGACATCTGCTGCTTAACATCCCTCGACCTCATTCGAATCCTTAACATTAGGGAATTTCGCTTCAGCGGCACTAAATCTTAATTGATTTGCACATGATTATCTTTAAATAGCTTGTCTTTGTATTTGCTATTTTGACTTGGTTTTGATTATGCCGGACAATGCCTTATGAGGTGATTATTTGTTTATGACTAACTTGATTGATTTGAATTTGTTACTTTGCTAACCTGCTAAAATACCTTTATGGTTTGCAAAGCCTCTACTCTCTGTCCTCCTTATGGGGCAAAATGTGCTTCACTGTCACTGATATATTGTTGAACTGTTGATGCTAAGCCTCAATTTAAGAAGCAGGTCCATCTACTTGAGTGCAGCTTGTACACTTGAATTTGCACCAAAGACCTGCACGATGTAAACTCCATCCCAAGCTGCTCCAGTTGCAAGAGATGTGCAGGTATGGTGGGGTGTCAATTTGCCAATGGGGAGCTTTTCAATGGCAGTGGCATGAGGGCAAGACAATCAGAGGAGCAATTGCATAAGAAAGAAAAATGTTGGTACAATACTTCACAAAGGGAAGCTAGCTGAAAAACGGAAAGGGTGGAGAAAAAACATAAAACAGGTGAACCACATAAGGAAAGGAGAGCAGCAGCCAGGATAAGCCCTCAGGAGGAAAAGGCATGACAATCCCCAGAAAGGAAGCCAGTGCTTAGCAATCAGAGGGAGAAAGTCAGAAAAGGAAAAGGTGGATGGCACTCACTCAAGTCTAGGCTGTGTTTTCGCAATATTAGGAGGGCAACCTAATTTCCTTGTTCACATTGAACTTTCTAATTTGAATTGCATGTATATGTAATGACTCTTGTTTTCAATTACTTTCCATATTTCGTTTTTCAATTAATTTCCAGCCGTTTGTGTCTTTTTCCATAAAGTTCTTTTTTATTAAGTATCAAATTCGATCACACTGAAAACAGACCCAGCCAACGTGTTTCAACCCTTATAGGGACTTCATCAGAGTGTAAATAATTTTTTTTTTTAAACATGTAATCAATACTTTTCACCGATTAAAATCAACAACTCTGGTTCTTATTTTTACATGACATTTTCAAAATGTTTTGATTTTTGTCATTTTTAATCTAACATTAACCACTTCCATTTCAAGGACTGTATCGGTCATAATTGCTGTACCAACCTCTGTCAGGTATACAGACTAATATATACACACCATCCCCAAAAATGTAATTCATCCGTGTATTCCAGAAACCAAAAAACACCTACTTTTTAAAGAGTGATTGCAGTTACCAAGTGCGTACTTCTGAACTAACAACTCTAGTACTCCTAAAATGGGCACAGAATATCACTACTTTACTTACAATTTAATGTATCCTCCTTCTCAAAATTCTTCTTTTCCTTTCATTCCAGTTTAAATGTCTGGGCTCCTATTGTCAAGAAAGCAGTTATATGTGTCAACATGCCTAAAGCCTTTCCATTTCTTGCTCTTGTTTATTAAATTATGTTTCACCTTGTTTCTTTATAACCTGCTTGACGCAGTGTTAGAGAGCCATCCCCTGATTAACATCCAACCCAGACAACAGAGTAAACCTATATTCCGGCCAGAACTAAAATTTCCCTTCTCTCATATCCTGAGTCATTTCTCCAACAAATCATTAAATTATACCAACATCATCATATATAGTCCCTTCAGACCCCATATTCCTCGTTCTGATCTTTTTCCCTCCCCATGGGGTTATCTCACATATTTCCTAAGGTCTCTTACCTTTCGAGCAGCATTTCAGCATGTGTGTACAGGTCCTGTCTGATCTATCTGTCTTAGGGGCACTCTTCACGCCTCTTAAACATCCCTCCAATTTAAGGTAACCGGTTTCAGCTGTGCCTTGTCTGAGTCTTGACTGCCAATCCATTATTCTGTGGCAGCCATCTTGAAAGTTCTTCCTGCTGTATTCATCCTCCACAATCATATTCAAGTATCCTGACGCTCCAGCCAATCGTTCCTTTCCTTTCTTAAACTGAGCATGTATCTCAAGCCTATACTTGGCAATGATTATTTGCTGTATTTTATAAATGCAGGAGCACATGCTTCTGATACGTATACAGGGTCGCCATCTTGTAATGGCTATTTCGAGAACCTCAAGTGCCCCTCTAACATTGTGAAAACATTGACCAAGGATTGAGTTTTGTGGGCAGTCACAACTCCCAGAGTAGGCATAAGGGAACTATAAGATTGGGATATTTGACCGGTGCCGTTCATAAACACCACTGCTGCTAGTCCAGGCTGCATGAAGTCTTCCATCTCAAGCCATAAGACCACTAACAGGTGGACGAGCAGGTACGTCGGTCCTATCTATCAAACATTGTTCTGGTAAATTTGTCAAGTATTCAAATTGTGTGACATTTTTACACGAGCTACAGGGAGAAAGCCAGTAGTTAAACTTTTCACCAAATATTGTCATACAAGTACAGCACATACAGCACGCCTTTGTGCCTTGTGCAAACAAGTGCAGCCAACCAAGTGCAGTTTTCAAGCTCAAAGACTTGTGTAGGAAAACTTTGTGTATTTCTTGTTTGGTAATTCACGTTTGTTCCACAAAAATGTCCCTAACACGGTTTGGTATTTCAAGCTTTCATGGTTATTTTTTCTTATTTCCATGATATGGGTACCTTTTTTTAAATATACACACTCTTTACATCTTAATCTGTCATACATACAGGTGTGTTATATCGAGAGAGCTTAAAACATATATACAACTCTCATTCATATTGTATTGATTATGTCTCAACGCATGTTGACCTATATGTGCCTGTCATCAGGAATCTTTGTCCAAGAGTTGATGCAATAATGTCCTTTTACCTGTTGTTTTGTACTCTGTAACTCTCTTTGCTCACACCAATCTGAAATGGCCTACCTCAAGATAATCTTTACTCTACCATACAAATTTAAAGCTCCTCTCCCATTCGGACCAGAATGCAGAATGAGCCTTTGTGCTACGAGTGAGTGCTTTACCCATACACACATACCATATGTGTTACATACTCTGACTTGTAAGGAACTAAGTGGCTTATTTATGAGAGCCCTGCGTCACTTTTGCACCACGTAAAGTGGTACATGCGTGATGCAGGGCTCTCATAAAGATGTATGAAGTCACACAAAGCCACCCTGTGTGGCATGGAGTGGCCACATAAATCATGGGTAAGACAACGCAGCGCAAATCATTGCGTCACCTTACTCTGTGCCTGGGAATGTTTCATGGGCATTGCTGTGGATTTTGCCATGCAAAACCCATGGAATTTGATGCTGCCCCAGATTTACAAAGTGACGTAAATCTGGCAAAACGTCAAATCCGTACAACTCCCGAGGTGAGGAATAATGAGGAGAACTATGTTAATTTCTCCTCGGTTATTCCTCTTTCCATGTGTGCTGCATTTTGCAGCACATATAGGAAGAGGAAAACACCTCGTAGGATTGTTTTAGTGAAAGGAAGGTGCCCGTTCCTGCTCAAAAACAATCCTGCCTACAATGGAGGCACTCTTGCACCATGGTGCAAGGGTGCCTACACTGGCACTCGGCTGCCAAATCAGTGCCAGCGCAGGCAGAAAGGACAGGAATGCACCGTATTGCTTAAATACAGTAAACTCCTGCTCTTTCACTTTGTCGTCGGGCAGCGCAGCAAGGTGCTTTGTTGCGCTAGTTGTAAGACATTAAAGGGTAACCAGTTCCTCTTTTATAGCATATAAGGCATGGAAATGGAGACTATCACTGCATGCCTAGGGGTCTTTGTCGCTAGGAGATCTGAATTACAGATCATGTTGCCCTCACACACCTTTATAGGGGTGTCATGCTTCATCATAGGGCGCTCCTCGTCGGACCGGCGCTGCAATGTCCGTCGGGCCTGGTGGCAACTTTGGCGGAGTTCTTTTGATCTGTAGAAACGCCGTATGTGAAGTGTGTATATGGGCAGTCAGGGCTATGTGTGTCTTGACGTGAGTAAGTGATTTAAAATAGGCACCAGGTCTGTAGAAACTCTTTATTCAGTCTTAGAACTGGGTCTCAATAAAAGCGGTGGAGCCACCTATAGGGCTTAAGGTGCCTTGGTGGCTGCTAGGTGTATATCAGGTCGACATGTTTCGTGTCTTGGGGGCTCCAATATTGAGCGACACTTCATCAGGACCTATGGTGTATCTTGACGAGTCCGGTTAGAGTACGTCAAACAAACTACGCCTCCAAAGTTGGAGGGCGTAATAGAGATAGAAGCGAATCCCAGATGGGGACATCACATACCCTTTCAACCTATAGTCGGCAGTGGGTTGTGTAACATGGAAAAGGGGGAGTCAGTCCAATATATTAAAAGGTAACCAACGGCTAAGTAGAGGGCAGGATCTCCTCATACACGGGCTCCCCCGCTTCTGAATGTTGCGCTAACCCACTCCAAAATGCCAGAAATGAGGCACTGCGGGTCCATGGATGTTGGCGAGAGATCGCAAAAAGAATTTGAGGAAGATTACATATTTGAGGATGCTGAGTGGGCTGAAAACCTTTTAATTTACATGAGGTTTACTGATGTTATATGTCTTTAATAGAAAGGTACACAAATAGCTGTGCAAAATTTGTAAAATGTGCAGTTGAGTAAGTACGTGAAATTTCGTCAAATTAATGCTTAATTTCGGAAAATGCTAATCTGTCATTTCGCACTATATTTTAGCGAAAAATGCATCCATGTGCCAGTTTTTGGTGCAAGGATGCAGGTAACAAAAGAACCGTGAACAACAGCAGCTCACATTCACGTGTAATCGAATTAATTACAGACAGCGAATAGTGTGTTTCACAGTACATTTTTATTATGAATGTTGCACAATTACGCAAAGTGGGGTAGCGGTGTATTTTTGGGAACTTCATGTCAAAAGAGTAATGCAAAATGACTCAAATTACGCGGGCATAATTTACATTTTGCCCATGCCAAATTTAAACAGAAAGCAACAGAGCTGAATGAAACACACTCAAGGACAAAACCTACCAGCTCCACTGACTCACCTTCAAGTCCAGTTTACCGTTCTTCTAACTCCTACCGTTGAAAAGAACAATTTCAGATGAGCCACAATATTCTATATGAGAGGAGGAAATGTGTAAGAAAGTCAGGGCCAGGGGATGCCAACTATCACCGAATGCCAGGCAAAGTGTGAACGACGAAAAGAGCAGTGAGCACCTAGAGTATAAACCGGAACAAATCCAAAAAAGAATGGTATTCATTTCCAGGTTATCCACTCACAGCAGAACAAAAAAAGGATTTAACACTAGGCGATTCTTCTAAAATAATTACATTTTAAAAATGAGGTTCAATATCTATCTTTTATTGCTCATCAATGAAGCAGAAACATTCAGCACATGGTAACCTAGGATGAGAAAATCTTCATCATCACAAAAAACTATGTCAAAAGCAAAAAATGGAACAGGTCCTTATTTGAACTGCAGCCACTGTAAATAATGCTATCGGAGGAGATTAACCCCTTCCCCGCTCATGACAGAACCACTCCGTCATGAGCCACGGGTGCGCTGTGCTCATGACGGAGTGGTTCCGTCATGCTGCGGCCGTTGGCGGCCGCTCCGCCCACGCGGTGCTAATTCCCCGCCTGTGCGGGCGATTAGCGCAGTGGGCGGAGACGTGACGGAACCACTCCGTCATGAGCACAGCTCAACCGTGACTCTTGACGGAGTGGTTCCGTCACGAGCACAGCGCCACCGCAACTGCCCCCAAACTCCCCCAGCGCCGCGGCGGAATTCCTGCCGCGGCGAAGGGGTTAAACCACACATTCCGGATCACATATATATACATATATTTTTTTTTACATATGTAAACCTGCCAGCCTGTAAACAAATTTCACCATATGAGGAGGGGGTGGAGCTTTGGAGGGGCGAGTCGTGCCGAGAGCTACCTAAGAGGCCCTCTGCCCTCCACCAAGCCTCTCTCCACCCCAAATGAAACCAAGCATTTGCAATGCAATAGGTCTCGCATTTGCAAGAGTTTGAGCTATTGGCATTGTAAATGACAATGCCTTTTATTTATGCATTTTGAAAACCTTTGTGCTTCTAGTAGGTGCTTATAAGAAGCAAGGCTGACAGTAATAGCGCCTCTTTTACTGCCAGCCTTGCTTCTCGTAAGCAACGACTAAGTACAAAGTGCATATTTACGCACCACTTGCAGGTTTTCAAAACAGATCAATAAAAGGCATTGTCATTTACAATGCAAACAGCTCAAACTGTTGCAGATGCATTGCACATGCTTGTCTGACACTGTGGTTACAGCGGGTTAAAATGTATTGTCACAGTGGGATTGGTTTCTGTCAAAAAGGGTTTTGATCTGAACTTCTACTCTGTGCAAGCAAAGAATAGAAAAAGCATGTGCTCAAACTCAGTGAAATCTTTCAAAGGTTTGTTCTTGATTTCTCACCAGTAACTGGGAAATCCATCAATTTACAATTAAACACACACCTCCTTTAATTGGATTGTCAGTTCTTTGCTAGCATCTGAAGTAGGCTCACTGGTAAAGTGTGGTAGAATAACAGTACAAGTACCAGAAGGCAGCATTTGGACAGTGCTAGATTTCAGACTCAAGTGTGCAATGGTCCGCATTGCCTGGCCTGAGCTTTGAAGTTAAACTGTTGCATTTGTGACAAGCTCATCCAGTCCGATAAATTCATTTGAAATTTGTATTGCAGATGTTTTCATGTATTAAACAGAACTACAAATCCCAGTGTGCAACAAATATCTGGGCTGGGTGCAGCGGTAGAAATGCATTTAAAACAAGCATTGGCATAGCCAATAGGTCCGGCCTCTGGGACCTTATAAGTGTTTAGTTATGCAGCACAATATCCGTGGTGCAACAACATCAACTGTTGCATGGCTCAACACTTATGGGGTCCCAAAGGCGAGACCTATTGGCTATGCCAATGCTTGTTTTCATTAATTATGGACACAGTCCGCTTGCTTCCCGCCAGGGGATGGAGTGAAAAGTGCATCTGACCGCTGAGTTTACAGGAAGGACAAACACATGCACGCTGAAGTCGTCTGACCGGCTGAGTCTTGCAACCAGGTGAGTAACACATTTTAATATTTAAAGCCAAATATATCTAGGACAGCTCATGCATTTGTTGTTGTCTAGGAGGAGCAATGCTTCGGCTCAAATGCCAATATACTGTTTGATGCAACTGTGTGCTCCTGGGTAGAGCGTGCAGGCACTGTACCGCGAAAGTGAAGACGAATGTGGCCCATTTTAACTTGTTAGTTGAAAAAAGTCTCCTAACGATTGCACATTTGGTACCAGAGTGCAAAGGAGAAATTTTATGTTGCCAGAATCCCGTTTCGCTTCCTTTAGAATTCACTGCTTACTGTCTTGCAGATTTCACGTTACAATCACTTTACAGAAGGAAGAATGGGCCTCTAACCATAAGGCTTTTTAATGAGTTTTTATCCACCTACGTGGCTTAACCCCACGTCTATTTAAATATATTTTCTGCGCATGAAAGCAGAACATGGCAGGAGCCATTCACACTGATCCGCAGAGCGTAATGGCAAATTCTAGGTCAGTATAGCGCCCTGAGCGCTTTTATTATTTATTGATCTATTATTCAGACTTGTGTAGCGTTCCTGCATCACTAAGTATTAGGGCCACTTACATGCAATTCATATTCATAACGCTGCATTAAATGTATAGCAAAACATCAAACTACATGAACGAGTCTAGAATAGAGCGCAGGATTCAATGAGCTTCAGAGGAGCCTCGCAGAATGGCGAGACTTATTGAAAGGGCTCCAAAAAGTGCTGCCAGGCCAGCCTAGAGCTACAGTGCATGTGCGCGGGCGCGCGCGCCGCGCTTTACCGCGATTACTTTCACTTTCGCGGCCGCTTTGTTGTTTGATCGCGATTGCGGCCGCTTTGCATAGCCAATAGGTCTCGCTTTTGGAACCTTATAAGTATTTAGTTATGCAACTGTTGCATAGCTAAACACTTATAAGGTCCCAAAGGCGAGACCTATTGGCTATGCCAATGCTTGTTTTTGTATGTTCTGTGGAGTAGGTTTCATGTGTAAGTTTTGCTAAATAAGTGCTACATGTTGATGGAATAATATGGCAGTCAATAGATATATGAGAGTAATACATCTATTGAGGATACTAGGTAGAATTAAAAAAGAATGTGTTTGAAAAGGTTTTAAATAAAATATCTTTTCTACAAAGCATGTATATTGTGTAGCGCTTCTCCGGATCAGAACACATATTTAGACACAATCGAAAAATTCAGGTCAGGTGGTATTTTTGTCTTGCTTAATTGTTTTTACCCCTTAGTCCAGACCTAGAATTAAGATTTATAGGGGGTACCGTCTGTGTTTGGGTGGATATGGTTCAATATTGCCATCTCCTCGTGTTTTAAAAGCATCCCTTCAAGAAGCCGTTTCTATGTAAGCATGAGATGGTTTTGAAAACCTGTTTGATAAGGCTGTCCTAGCTTGTTGAGCTCTGGTGTTAAAAGTCGAAAGAAACAACGGCATAACGGTCCGGTCAAAAAGCAGAAGGTGTTTTTTCACACCAAGTGCCCTACGATCAGAGGTTTTCTGCTTTGCTGCTGGGACGGATGTACTTCTCGTGTACAGTACTGAATAGCCATTTGTAGGATCGGAGGTATGCTGCTTTATTAAATATGGATGAAACGTCATTCTGTTTGCGAATCCAATTGAGGCGGCTGTGAATAAGGGAATAGAGGCGTGTAAGGGACTGAAGACTTTCATCACTACATTCGTATTACGCCAGAATACCTACTTTGATTCCAGACCATCTCCCTTACAGGGGCGGGGCTTATGCACTGGTAAACAGGCGAGATAAACGAGGCAGGCGGGTGTAGTCGGGTGCCAATGCGGACAAGATCGACGGCCTGCGGTAATTTTGCATATAAAATCTGTCACCACGCGCACTGCATGGACCGTCGGGCACACGCATCCAGGAGCTAGTGCAGCCACTCTAGGACCTGCCTCAAGTCAGAGCAGCGTGGAAGATGTCAACATGAAAGGGCGAGGAAACAAGCGCTAGTAATGTTGCCAGTTGTGGGTGTGCCGGCAGTGGAGGCTGGGTCTGCGCGAAATGGAAAGTGATCGCGATCGCGATCAAAGCGGCCGCGAAAGTGAAAGTAAGCGCGGCGCGCGCGCCCGCGCACATGCACTGTAGCTTTAGGCCACGGCAGCACTTTCAAAGCCCAGATATAAAATGTCTCTTCGAGCCTTTGGCTCGCGAGACCTAAAAAGCATTGACTCATTGCGTGTGGGTGATATCACCAGATGAAGACCCATACCTAGGAATGCAATGCAATTTTTGCAAAGTTGTTGAATTGTTAACTATTGTAAAGCCCTACAATGGTATACGAGCCCTCTAGGTTTATATGCACCAAACCTGTGTGCCTGTGGCGATCAGTGTCGGACATTTTAGATGGATCTGGGAAGGGCTGATGATAGCTCGTTGCCCCCCTTGAGTAGGAGACATTTGCTGTTCTTCTACCCTGGAGATGAGCCACTTGTGCAGTTTGTAGAACCTGTTTGGTGCCCCTGTTGGTGATCGAGGAGGAAGTTGTCTAATGTTTACCCCCCTAGAAACAGTGCTTCTAAGTCAGGCTAAAACAGGATAGCAAAGTCTAACGCTGCCCGGAGGGGAGCAAATATCCCTGAATAAATTCCTCTGATGCCACACACATGCAAATGATTAAGCTCCAAGAGGCAAGTTAATTGGCGAATGCTGCTCTATACAGATACACAGTAACATAACACAGCACTGAATCAGGCTAATCCCTTGGCTGACGTACTTGTAGCATGCATGGGAAGGCGCAGTCTGTCCGAGAGACGGTGCGTAACAGTCAATATGAAGCTACATTTCCAGAGTCTGCGTGCATTCACTGCCAAGCTTCCTTTGCTTAGAGTAAGCAACCAGAAGAGATTACAGCTGACAAATTTGTGACAAACGTTTAAGGGCGGGTAGTTTGTGAAACCTCTATATAGGAGTAATAAACATTTTAAAGTGAGAGAAAAAAATGTAAATAAGCTGAACACATACTCTCCCCACTGCGAGCAATAGTTAACTTTCATGCTAGAATTCAAGTTCCAGTTGCTTTATGTTTAATTTGTAGTGAATTTAAAAATTCAGAGAAAGTACTGTAAAATGTAGATATCAGGAAAACCCACCTCCAAAAGTGTTCTTGGAGACATGTTCACATTTGGTGTTGGTGTGTACTGTGATCTGAGCCTCAAACTGCAGCTGCTCTCTACCCATTTACAGCTCCTTATACAGAACCCCGAAGAGCGTGCAATTAATCATGGCATCTGGGACACAAGAATGTAAGACTCAAGCTGAAACATTTAAATGTGTTTTCTGCTTTTACAGAAGCTTAAGAAAAGCTTGAAATGTCCTTAGTGTTCAGTGGAGTAAACAGGAAGCAGGATGGGCATTTTAAATGCGATGCCCCTTAACTGCCCAATCTCACTTCACAAAGAGAACATGAGTGATTGGAGAGCATTAGCCAGGTGACTGCCGATTAGATCCTGTTACTTTGGTTTCATACAGTAACAAGCCTTTGTGGCATTCAAGCTTCAGCTGTAAACATCGTAAGCTAAAGCGTGGGTGCCGCGATGGCCTAATTTTTTTCTATTTCTTTACTTTTTAAGCAATCGGGGCATTCGCGCTTTACCTTACGATGTTTACAGCTAAAGCTCGAGTGCCACAATGGTAACAGTAAACAAATAAAAAAGAATTAATTGCTTGCATTCCAAACCAGCCTGGGAGCTGCCTTCTGTAAGACTACAAAAGGATGCCAGCCACGTGAAAGGAACTGGGAGAGTGATTGCTGCAATTAAATGTAAGCAGCTATGTCTGAGCACCCACAGTGTAACACGAGGTAGAAAACATAATAAAATAGTCCTCACACGAACAGATCAACAGAACAAAGCATAATGATATTGTACTAAGTCCCTGCTCCTTGGAGGAAAAAGGAGGGACAAAGAGGCAGGACTGGCCACTAGTAAGCAAGGATTTTTAAAGGACATTGAAACAAACAAATGAGATGCAAGGAATGGCATTTGGCCCACAGAGATATAAATATACTAAAGTATACAAGAGGTCAGACGCTTACGCTCAACCTAAAAAGGGTCTGAAGTTGTTGCTGTTGCTCTGGGGTATTTTCACACCTCTTAATGGGCATCAGCTGCTTACTGCCGCAAAAGACTAGCAGGAAATCCACTATATGCAGTGGTTTTCCGCTTGTCTTTCCTGTCACCGTGTGATTTCGAATCATTATTGGGTGGCTGTGAGAAGGGTGCTGAAATCGTGTGACAAATGTTGCACTATGTGAGTTGGCAGTTCTGCATGTGTTATGGACTTCTGTATTCTGTATTTGTTGGGACTCTAGGGATCAGGTCCACTTTAATTATGTGACTTTGTGACAACAACGCTTTCTGCATAATTATGGATTTACCACAGTTGTCACATAATCCATCATCTTCCGCATGATCTACAGATAGAAACAAACATTTTTTGTTTCCAGCTCAACCAGACCAACATCTACTAAAAATGCAGCAACGTGTTGCTGCAGAGTCGAAGGCCCTTTGCAAATTTTTCTGTGGCTTATTGCTGTATTTGGGTGTCAGACTGGAACTAATGAGGTGATACTTATTACAGATAGTGTTAACATGTGTAAAAATGGCAAAGAATTGAGGTAATACTATTACAAAATGTGCCACATTACACCACATAATCTGACTTTTCTTGATGCAAAAGCTAGTAAACCCTGTTGCATCATTTGGTCGTCAACTGCTACATAATTCTAGTGGCCCAGGGAATGACATACTGTCTGGTAGGCTGGTATTCAGAGTTTCCCCTTGCATGACCTGGCATCACCATCAGTCTATTGGACGATTGATAGAGAACCTACAGCAAGGCAGCTGGATATACATTGCTAAATTTATCAGCAGGAACAGATACAAGAAGGGTTCTTCCCAGGTAAGAAAGGTTTCTGGATTTGTCTTCCACCTCAAGGTAATCAAACCCTGAAACTCTGCTGCCTCCTATCTCAGCCAGAAGATGCTGACTTAATGCACAAGTACCAACATTCCTGCCTTCCCTCCTGGTCCATAGCCCTCTCTCTCCCTCCCTCTGTCCCTGCCTCCACTGTTCTCTCTCACCTCCCCCCGGACATGTAGGCATGCGGAGCCCGCCCTCTGCACGGGCAGGCACCTCCATGCACCTACAACCCCCCCACACAAACCCTCCCCCGTGGACTTCATCCATCCTGCCACTCCGGTGGTTCATGGCCCTCCCTGGATCGACTCGGAGGACCCCACCCACACCACCAGCGTGCCCTGCTTCCTCATTACATATTCACCATTAAGGAACTAGACCAGCGACCTACCCCAACACATGGCCAGGGCGACCGTCCCACACCCCCTCTCCTGCTCTCTTCTGCGCATAGACTTACTCAGATTCTCATCCTCTCCCCCCCCCCTTTTCCACCGCCCCTGGGCCCTACCTCCGCTGTTGCCAGGGGAACTGCTTGGTGCTTAGTACCCAGTATTTGGGGCCCAGCGTCCAGCGGCAGGATGATTGGCTAGCAATACTGTTTCTGCTGATGATATGCATCCCTCCAATGCTTCACCCACCACCCCCTTATACACCGATCCTTCCCTCCAACCTCCCTACCTTCCCCCTTCTATTACTTTATCGATTAATGTTGCATATATAATCCTGTGCTACATTGTTCCCATGTTGTAAAATTTTGTCTGTATAAAAAATGACGACACAAAAAAATAATTTAAAAAAAATACCAACGAGGCATATATTGGCATAGTTGCCATTCGACCCCATGTCACCTCTGCCAGCATCACCAATTCTGGCACTATTGCCAGCAGCACTCTGCATTTAGGCCCTTAAATTTTGCTGTTAAAGTTGTAAGTCTGTGCCCAAACACCCCAGCCAGTGAAGTGCTTTGGTTAGGTCTTGCCTACTAGACAGTGCATGCGCTGTCTGTTGTGAGATGTATTGTTAGCTTGAAGTGGTCTTAGAGCCCTCCCACTGCTTATTGTTGGTTGACTTTATTGTCACTCTCATTTTCTTGATTATTATTTGTTAGCTTTTGTATGCTTTACTTCACCTTTATGCATTTGTTCATCCCTGGGAGCATGGGTGCTTTATTTGTGCCCTACCACCACTCACTTTTCAGGTGCTTCTTTTTTCTTTTTGTTTCAGCACTCCAATAGAGCGCATGTGTTTTCCAGCTGTCTCCCTTGTGTACTTCCGCCCTTTGCCATGCTAGCGTTGCAGTTTCTCTCTCTCTCTGTTCGCTTGTACCCACTCTCCTATTGCTTTCCCACACCCACCTTCCGGGATTTCAGACCCCTTCTGTGTTGGTTCCTCCACCCGCATTGGTTTCCTCCATCTGCTCACAGTACTTTTTTTTTCCTATTTGTTTACCGATCCAACTTGAACTGCTAAACAAAAAGAAAAAACACTCAAGTCATTTGGTAGCCATGCACATGCTTGGTGTGTGCACCTACAAGATTATGTTTTTTCTTACTGTACATAATGGCTAAAACCGTTGGCAAAGCCAGTAGGCCCCAAAGGCAAGACCTATTGAATTTACCAATGCTTGTCCACATAGTTGGGCTGGCAGGAGGCACTTACCAGCTTTGCACTTTCATATACTACTTTTGGTTTTCAACCATTTATATTGAGAATTTAAACATAATAAAGTCTTACAGGTGACTCGTCTGCAACGTGTTCAGAACACAGCAGCCTGCTGAGGCTTCCCAGAACCTGCTCGGCGTCGGGGGTTTTCCGTCGCCTACATTGGCTGCCTATGACCAATAGGATCGACTTTAAAACTCTGTGCCTAACTTTTACAATTTTTAAATTTTCTTCCCCTGAGATTCTGTCCTATCTGTTGGCACCTTGCGTACCCACGTCTCTGTGCTGGAGGGCGTTCTTTTCGCTGTTTAGCGGCTAAACTGTGGAACTCCTTGCCTACGCAGATTCGATGTCTGGACAACCTGCTGTCCTTCCGTAAGGCGGCCAAAACATATCTTTTCCCCGTGTTTTAGTCCCCTGTTTCCTTATTGACACTGCTACCAGCGCCGGGACGCCTCTTTGCTGAGGCAGCTGTGCGCTATATAAAAAAGAATTAACATAACATAACATAACACAGTACAAGTCAGCATCGGTTGTGCGGCGTTCATTCCTCGTACAAACTGGAAAGGGTATAAGCCAGAGCCCTATGAATACAAGCGTATGTGGTAGCAGAGAAAAAGGCACTAACATCTTAAGATATACAGTAAGGTTTACCTCGGAGACCTGATATTCCCACACAAATGTACTGTGTCAAAGTAAAAAGAGAAAAAAAGGGGACCGCAGAGTGTGGAAAACAGTGGATTAGTGGGAGAGGGATGTGGGGGAGAAGGGAGGGGAGGGGTATCTTGTAATATTGACAAGTCTGGGAGCCCAACAGCTAGCTATTTCCGGCTTGGGATGAGATGGCCTCCCCCCTGCGCGCCGCTGCTCCTTCCCGCAGAAAAGCTCCATGGGAGTTAACTTGACAGAAAAGGTGGGACATGCTCCCACCATTAGCCATTGGCAAGCTAAGTTTTTAGGTCTCGCCTGGCGAACGCAGCGCGAAGCGCTGTCGCCAGCGAGATCTATTGTTGCTGACTTGCCTCGCAAGGGGGACAGGAGATGGGCACGCGCAGGCTCTCGGCGGATTTGAGTTGGCGTACGCGCTTACAGCCACGCGGCGTGCACATCTCCTGTCCCCCTTCCCTCGCAAGCCAGCAAGCAGTTTCACTTTCGTCCTCACCAGCCTCATGTAATTTTTTAGGTCTCGCTCTCGCTGTGAACGCGCTTGCGCGTTGTGTGCCTGCTGAGTTAATTATAGGTCCGCAGCGTGGGGCGCCTGTCGGCATGCTGTGATAATGACCTTTGGTTTTTTAAAGCACGAAGGCTGTGTTTGCACTTTTTTTTTTTTTTTAAATAGGCGGACACGTGCAGAGAGACCACGACTGATAGAAGAACTTCCGGCAGCAAGGGGGACCAATAGTTAATTTCCCGTGATTTCGAAGATACCAAGTTTTGCCAAAGCGCAATAACTATGCGTCAAAATAAACTATTTTATGCACATCGCGTTACAGTTTTCAACCCGATAACTAAACAGTTGACAGGCTTATCTACCACCGCTTATCGCTGCTTAAAATCATCCCCCAGGGGCACAAAGAAAACAATATCCTGCGGAATACTGGGGGGGAGGCAGGGCTGACCCTGCTCCCTGAGGGCACAGTCCACAATGCCGCAGATCACAGGCAGTTATGGGGGAGGGACAAATGGTTGTAAGAAGGCTGAGGGACAATATGGCACGAAAAACGTTTGAGTTCCTACCCATACCAGGCGCACCCAACCCTCCCTCCCCAAGATGCCGCGGTACTCACAGGGATCTCTGCCATGGCCAGCATCATCTCTTCCATCAACTCTTCTTCCTCCATAGCTGCTCCCACGGGTGCAGGCGCTCACACGCCCCGGCAGCAGGGATTCCGTGGGCGGGGCTTGAGGCGGGGAGGAGCGGCCACGCGCCGGGACTCACGCGATTCTTGTGATGTGGCGGTTGGGGTCCAAGCGGCTGGAACGGTAGACAACGCGCACCCTCCCTACAATCCGCCACTTGCTGGGATGGGGGCGGAACCGCTGTACACTCACCCCCGGCCCGAGCGGTTGAAATCCCTGCCCGCAGTGCCGGATCCGCAGGAAAGCAGAGGGGGTCTACTGTGTCACAGCCAAACCAACTGCACAGTTTGCTGACACAGGGAGGAGGTAGCCCAACTAATGCCCGCATAGAGCAACAGCATCGACGGGCTGGTAGACGGTTGGTGACCGGGGCTAGCTTATTGGTGGCGCAAAGCTTCTAATGAGAGAAAGATCGTGTGCTACAGGTGCCCAGCCATAGGCGCTTTACTTATCCCGGCTCTAGAGGACGCGTGCAGGTGTGGTTCTTCGCTTGTTGTTAATTGCTTTTGTGTCCGTGTTCTGTGGAAGCGGGGTTGGAGTCCGCCCTGTCGGCATTTGGCCCTGCCCACCCTGACTGCATATTTTGCTCGCCTTGCTCTGGCTTTTCATGAGGCATTCTTGGCGTTTGATGGTGTTCAGTTTGCTGTACAGCATTCTCGGCGCACAAGCTTTTCAGGGAGCATTGTTGCAGGGAGCATTCTTGGCGTTCACTTTCGCTTTTGCTTTTACAGCCTACGGCGCTCTGTTCCTTTCCATATCATATCGTCTCCGCTGTAGTAAACATATGGCTTATGCCACTTTCTTTAGACTGGTGGGGAACTTGCTGTATCTAACCTATTGTACCATTTACTGTTCGTAGTAAATTCTTCAAAAGCAAACTGTTATACTTTGTAACACGTATGTTTCGATCTGTTTTACGTTCTTGCTAGCGTAGATATTGCTTTCCTCACAAAAATTGGTGCTTTATATACACTGCGTGATCTTCCATTGGGCAATACACATCCTGCTCTGTTTACACACCTACATTTATTGAGAAAGGAGCCCCCTTTCAATGCACCTAACTAACTGTGCGCACAATTCCACACTGCGTGAATCGGTCCGTATAGTCCGGTCCCAGCCTCTTATAAACAGTCGGAGCCGAAATCGTAGGTGAAAGGTCACAGTCTGTGATGATTTCATGCACATTTGCGTGTCTTTGCATGCACACGATATGCTAAATTGCAGATACACGTGTGCATTGTTTTGCCGGTGTTCTTTTAAATACAGCAAAATGGACCCAGGTCTGTATGTGTTTCATTGATTATGCATGCTAACTGTACCTCCCTTTCGTATACCCCACTGCAATGCAAGTGCCTGATTCATTAACGTTCAATAAGTTGATGACTGTTATTGTGGTTAATGTCCGTTTTCACTGATGACAAATAGCGTGGCCTTCACCTGGTGCTCGGCTCCCTGTGCTGTGACCTGCAATGCCAGATATGAAGCCGGCTGCAGCGCGTGGCCAGCCCCGAGCCTGCGGCGCGCACACTCTTGCTATTCAATATGGCCGCGCCGCCCGGAGTATACACTAGAGAGGGTCTGCCAGAATGTGTGGCGTGGCTTTTCACACTGTATCTAGAACACTGCAAAGAATTCCCAAGGGGCACACTGAGGTATGTCATTGTTGATTTTAACCCCAGTGCCCGACAGCTTCTAGCACACGCATATTAACATGTTGTCATCATGCATTTTGCCTCTGCCATCCGTGGCACTCTGCCTGGTTGCTTGACTGGGAGAAAACATTTAATTTGATCTACACTGCATGAGTTGGAAGTAGGTGCACAAATAATATTTACATATGGTGGGGCTTTAAGTGTGATGAGAAAACCGGGGGGGGGGGTGTCTCTCTAAAGGGGCTGGCTAATGTAATTAGGGCGTGGCTCAAAAACACATAAGCTAAAAATCTGTGCTTAGCATAGTGTGCCGCCCGACTGGTATTTTGCTACTTCTGTCATTGCCTCCACATATAAAATACGACCAGTAACATTACACCTACAACAAGCCAGGGCTATTGGCTTTGTGAATGGTTGTTTAGTTGCATAAGATAAATAGGCAACAACTATGGCTTCGATGTATAAAACATTGAAAATGCTACAGTTCTGTAATTATGACACTGTGAAACAAGCATTTGCAATGCAATAGGTCTCGCATTTACGCACATTTATGCTATTGGCATTGTAAATGACACTGCCTTTTATTTATGTTTTAAAAACCAAAAAGGCATTGTCATTTACAATGCCAATAGCTCAAACATGCGTAAATGCGAGACCTATTGCATTGCAAATGCTTGTTTAAATAGTACACACTGAAGCCAATCCAAAAGAGGGATGAGTCAGACCCCACAAAGTAAAGATAACAGATCGCCTGACAGCGCAAGCGCTGTACGCTCCACCTAAAAAGTACTGCGCCGACACCATCGGGGTCATCAACCCAAAATATATTGCCAATCCGTTAAAATAGCTCTTTTCAGTCCCGTGCCAGCGCCACGCAGCGCTGCGGCTTACGCATACAAAGCTTCGGGGGTGTCTATCTACTGTCTGGGTAAAGTTAAACTGACAGCTCACCATAGCCTCAGTCACTTCCTGGCCACACACACGTCCTAATCTTCAGGGTGCAGGAAACAGATGTCTGCACACAGCTCTGGTCGCGAGCATCAGGCATCCTGTGAGCAGTGCCAGGGTGACAGCAAGTGTCAATGATGGCAGTGAAGAGCGGTGCCCAGCATAAGCAGAGGAGGGAGGGGGCCAGACCAGATGCTAGGACTTCAGGAGTTTTGCCTACAAAAGGTCTCTCTGAGAGGGTAATGGGGCTGGTGAAGGGTCAGTCACAGGGTCCAAGAGAGAACCTGAAGACTTCACATAGTGCTTTGGAAAAAGAGGTGCATGGCCTGGTGGGGGGATCCGCTCTCTGCGTTTCTATAATGACTAGGGGGGGTAATGATTGAAGCGGCGCGGCCATGTTCTAGAGGAAGTTGCGCACATCTCCAAAGAAATTAATATAGTTTTTTTATGGGTATTTTCAAGACTCAATTCATGTAACAATTGTACATATTCCATATTTAAGCACACAAGGTTGCTGCCTTCAGATGTAATTGTATTGTCTCTTTCATGCCATCTCACGCCACACAACACCTGTCCCTAGGCCGGTTGTCGTGACAGAAAACTCAAGCTTGGACTAACGATTGCTTTTGAGAAACGACTTATTGTATATGTTAAGGTCCAATGCACGCTGAGGTCCGCCGCACTCTGAGGTCCGAAAGTCCGACGCACGCTGAGGTCCGACGCACGCGGAGGTCCGACGCACCGTGCACGCTGTTAAAGGGAACGTATCCACGAGCTCTTTACAGCGGAGAAGCAAGAGTCGGGGGCCCAAAGGAGGACTTACTGCTCTGCACCACTCCCTCTACTAAGAGAGCCGAGGACCATCCCAGAAGGGAAGGAGGTGGGCAGCAAGCTCGCCTACTGGACAGAGATTGTCAGAGTGGCAGATGGAGGTGTTACATGCATGGCTGGTCAACTCTTTTGTAATATCCAGAGCAAATCTTGCTACAGACTTGAAAAATGGTGTTTGTGTAAGTGGCTACATGTTTAGCACCAGCGGCATTCCAGAACCAGCTTACAGACCAGATAGTCAGTAGGTTGAGTTCATTGATGGTGCAGACCCAGTAGCAGGGCTTCGAACTGTGCACTGAACTGAAACAGTTAAACTCTAAGTGGTCAATGTTGCCATATAATCTTGGATCCTTTTTGGTCACTCTACAGCCTTGAATACTGTGGATCACATTATCTGGAGTGAAACGCTGGCTAGGGGTCCAGTTGTTAGCTCTGGAATGGCCTACTACACTTCGATCTCAGCCGCAACAATCCTTTTCCTCTTCTCTCTTGAAGCCCTCTTCTCTTGCCCTTAACTGGTGTCCCCTCCTTAGCCCGAACGTTTTAAATATTAAACACAATCAATAATAGTAGACTGACACCCCTCTGTCCAGTCTTCTATCTGTTGGCATAGTACCGCCACTGACATCAACAAGCATTGGCAAAGCTAATGGGTTTCCCGTATGCAAGAGCTATAGACTTTTCCAATATGTTTTAGCAATGTTGTACACCAGGGTGGCCTTTCTTCAGCATGTCTAAACATTAGTAGGGTAAAGGAGAGTTGAGTGTTGTAAAGTGGGGTAGAGTGGGCTGGAGTTGGGTGGAATGTCGCAAAGGGAGTACAGTGTCTTAGAGTGGAAGGGCGTGGAGTAGAGTTGAGTGGGATGGAGAAGACTGTTGGACAATGGAGTGATGTAGAGCAGAGTGGAGTGTCATAGAGGGTGTTCCTTAGAGTGAAGTAGAGTGCTGTAGAATAAAGTGACGTAGAGAAAAATAGACTGTTGAAGAATAGAGTGTCATACAGTGGCCTAGTATAGGAGAGTGGAATGGCATAGGGTGGAGTAGAGCATTCTAGAGTTGAGTGGCATAGAATGGAGTGGAGTAAAGTGGCATGAAGTGGCATAAATGGAGTTTCGTAGAGTATCGTAGAGTGGAGTAGTGTCATAGAGTGGCTTATGACATAGAGTTAAGTGGAGTAGTTTCGTGGAGTGGAGTGGCATAGAGTGGAGTAGAGTTTTATGGAGTAGAACATCATAGAGGGAGTATCATGGAGTGGAAAGTCGTAGGGTGTAGCAGAGTGGACTCAAGTGAAACTGCATAGAGTACAGTGTTGCAGAGTAGATTGGTGTAGAGTACATTGGTTTGAGTAAAGTAGTGTAGAGTCCATTGGTTTTCAGTAAAGTGAAGTAGTGTAGAGGGATGCTGAGTAGATAGCAGTGGCATAGAGCCAAATGCAATAGAGTGGATTGGCGCAGAATGGAGTAGAGTGGCATAGAGTGCAGTGACATAGAGTGGATTGGCGCAGAATGGAGTAGAGTGGCATAGAGTGCAGTGACATAGAGTAGAATATTTCAGAGCAGAGTGAAGTGGTGTAGAGTGGAGTGGTGCATGGTAGAGTGCAGCGGTGTAGAGTAGAGTGGTGTAGAGTGCAGTGCCATAGAGTAGCGTTGTGTCAAGCACAGTGGCTTAGAGTGCAGTGGTGCAGAACAGATTAGAGTGGTGTAGAGTGGAGTGATGCGGAGCAGAGTGGTAGTGGTGTAGAGTGCAGTAGAGTGGGGTACAGTTGAATTGTGCAGAGTAAAGTGCAGTTACATAGAGTGCAGTGGTACAGAGTAGAGTGGTGTTGAGTTCAGAGGCGGAGAGTGCAGTCTTGCAGACCAGAGTGTCATAGAGTGGTGCAGAGTACAGATGTGCAGAACACAATGGTGCAGTGGTGAAGATAACAGTGGTGCATAGTAGAGTGGGGTACAGGACACTGGCATAGAGTAGAGTGGTGCAGAGTAGGTTAGGTAAGGTGTAGATTCAAAAGGTGTATTGTGAAGTGTCATAGAGTGCAGTGGTGACAAGTAGATTAGAGTGGCATAGAGTGAAGTGGTGTAGAAGGCAGTAAAGTGGTGCAGAGAAGAGTTCAGTGGCATAGTGTAGAGTGGCACAGAGTAGATTGGTGCAGAGCAGAGTGGCATATAGTTCAGCGGCAGAGAGTGCAGTGTTGCAGAGGAGAGTAACAAAGAGTGCAGCAGTATAGAGTAGAGTGGCATAGAGTGCATTAATTTAGAGTGCAGTGGCATAGAGTGGTGCAGAGTCAAGTGGCATAGAGTGCAATGGCATAGAATAGAGTGTTGCAGAGTAGAGTGCAGTGGTGCATAGAGTGCAATGGCATGGAGTGTATTGGTTTTGAGTAAAGTGGCTTAGAGCGCAGCAGCGTAGAAAGCTTTTCATGGTAAAGTCAAGGAGCCTTATTACAGTACTAACGTCACTGCTGCCAAGGAGAAAATGGAAGATGAAGGTACTGCTGCAATTCTTTCTTGCTGGTTCCGATGTTTTTGGCAGGATCCAGACCTTTGTCCAGCAGACTAGAGCACCACATCCTTTCTAATACACTGCCATTCACTGGGAAACATTCTGAGGCCTGTCTTACCTGAGTTCCAAGGACCAGCCTTGCGTGATGCTCCCACAATAGAAACAGTGGTGTAAATGGGCAGGGTTGGAAGCCAGCGCAACTTAGGGGAGGGAGACAGGTAAGAACTTTGCTGTAAGTGAGATTAGTAGTTCGAGATCCTGGAGAATGGTGACAGTGCCACCATGGCACAGTTGGGGTACACAGCAGGCTATCACACACACAGGACTTAAAACAGAAGGGCCCATTCCATCCCACAACCCAAAAACAGATCAATCAGTCGGTGGCATTCATACCGCGCTCAGCTGCTTCAGAAGAAGGATCCCTGCACTCAAAACAGAGACTGAGTACAGGACTGGACCGCCAAATCTGGTTTTGATAAAAAAAGCCAGGTTTTTAATCCTTTCCTGAAGCAGCGCTTGGACTCAGCCATGTGGAAGATGATAGGCAGGGTGTTCCAGAGTTTCGCAGTCAAAACTGCAAAGGATCTACCCCCTGATGGGCTTTGGAATATGCATAAGTCAGAGGTGGTTCAAATTCATGGATCTCTCCTGTTGGCAGCAACTGAGTCTGTTTCTCAGGTAGCGAGGGCTCTTGTCTGCAAGTGCTCTGGGCCTAGAACTTGATTCTTTTTACTACAGGAAGCCAATGAAGCTGCCTCAGGTGCTGCAAAATATGATGACGGAAAGGGACCAGCTGGATCAGCCTAACCGCCGCATTCTGTCTGATCTGGAGCCTGTGGATCAAATAAGCAGGTAAACCCAAAAAAAGACTATTAGCGTAATCCATGCAGGATGTCTCAAGAGAGTGGATTACTGTTTTTTGGTTCTCAGTTGTAAATAGGTGTATTGGCTTCCTGACTGATCTGAGCTTCAGGAAACAGATTGACGAGATATGCCTGGGAGGCAAAGGAAAGATCTGAATCTAACAAGATCCCCAAATTTCTGGCCGATGAGGCCAGTACTGGAGGTGGATTCAGTTCAGAGGACCACCAGGGGCTAGCACGGAGGAGGGACCTTCTGGTTGAAGAAAATAACCTCTGTTTTTTCTGTATTTAGTTTTTAAAAGTTTGAATACATCCATTTCACAATGACTATTAGACAGTCTTTAAATTTAAGAGAAGCAGCCGCAGAGTGATCTCTGAACAAGAACAACAATAGCGTGTAATCTGCATATGAGACTACCTTCACTCCCCAGGATTCAACGACAGTGGCCAGAGGAGCTACTTAAAGGTTGAAGAGTAGCGGGCTAAGTCCGGAGCCTGGGGGACCCCCAGACAAGAGGTTTGGAAGAGGAGAAGAAAGGGTGGCGAAAAACCAGCTAGGAGTCCTCTTCCCCTCTTCCAGAAATTATCTGATCCAGTACACAACTGTGCTCTGAAAGCCAAGTTAGCTTAGCCTATTCAGCAAGGTGGAATGTACCACTGTGTCGAACGCTGCCAATAGGTCTAGCAAAACCACCATCGCCGAAGAGATGCAATCCACCATTTCTCTGATGAACTCTGACACTGCCAGTAAGGCAGTCTCTGTGCTGGAAGCCCAACTGCGTGTCATGTAGCAGAACATATGCCTCAGCCGAAGTCAATAGCTGGCGATTTGCCAACTTCTCCAGGATCATGTGCATATAATCCCCTGTAAATATTGCCTAGTGCCAGTTGGCACAGTGTATATTATGTGATTACTAGTCTAATGTGTTATGAGAATACAAAGGCTATTTTTGATATAACCTTGTGTGGAGTTCCTTTTGTGGTGTGCCTGGTATGTTGTTGCTGTGTGCGTGCGCAAACGCCTTACACATGGCCTCCGGGATAAGCCTGACTGCTCGTGCCAAGCTACCAAGGGGGTGAGCAGGGGTTATCTTTGCCGTGTAACTCCCTCGCCCTGACTGGAGTGGTGGTCTCCACCTGGCTTTGGCGCAAGCCTTAGCCAACCAGAGATCCCATTTCTTACAAGCATGAAGTAATGTTTATATAGGTATATTTGGAGGCCTGAGAAATAAATATTATACTTATTCAGACACATCCTACTGTCTTGGAGATGTCCTTAATGTCCGGGGCTCTCAATAGGCTTTCACAGTAACTCAGAAGTTCTCAGGTCATAATCTCTAATGAGTTCTCTGTTTTGGGAACTTCTAGAAACAATGTCCTTGTTTGAAGATCAGTCATTGTTAATGCTTTTCTGGTGCTTTTGTCCCAAATGCAAATTAGTTCAGATCAACCTAAGTACAGGTTAGATTTTTGATTAAGGGGACATAAGTGATGTGTCTGGGCTTTTCTGTGGCCACCAGGGTCAAGAGCCTCCCTTGGCACACAGTTTTTCAGCTTGGGCTATCAGATGAATCCATCCATTTCACAATGTCTATTAGACAGTCTTTACATTTAAGAAAGGCGGCTGCAGAGTGATCACTGAATGAGAACAACAGTTGCGTGTCATCTGCATAAGAGTGTGGTCATGTTTTTCTGTTGCCACAGTGAGCACAGGTACCTTGTGGTCAGCACACTAACCAAACGTAATGAGGCTGTATCTTAGAACCGGTCACAATGGTCAAGAATTACCAGTGCCAAGGGACCCTTGGGCCATTAGAGGCCGTTAAACGTCACAGCTCGGGCTAGGGGTGCTGGGGAGACTATAATTAACCCGATATTGGGATCAATTTGTTCTAGAAAGAAACTTGTTTCTCTGGTGGATCCCTTCTGCTCATTGGCTCCCTGTGGCTACCTTTTGAAGAGTTTGGGAACAGGGGCACTCTAAATTTCTCTTATGGCTGAACAAATTACAGAATCCAATGGATAGATTGCAACCACTTCAAAGTCAAAAGACAGACTTTTCAGGTGCAATCGCCCATGTGAACATCAAACACAAAGCATTACGAAGGCGACTAACTCATTTGCCATTTTATTACATACAACGGTCTTAAAAAAAGGTGCACTAAATTAAGCGGAGAAATGGAAATATCACAAGGCAACCTGCACGGCATAAGAATAAAACAGAGGCAGCAGGGTTTAGAACAGCAAAGGGAAGAGCAGTCCCAATGACATCACAGGCAAGCAGGAGTAAGAGTCAGGGCAACAGAGGAAGGAATACATGTAAGAAATGTATGGAGCCTGCAATCCAGAAATAAAGAACCAGGAATAGCTGGTAAACCGTGAACTACAATTCCCAGAAGACACTGTGATAATGGTTGGAAAGCCAGGTGTGAATCGTGACACGAAGGGGATCACGTGCCACGCGGAGTTCAGTTTATTTTCTATAACCCCTACTTTATTTTTTATGTAAAATAAGCATTTTCTCCTGTTATTTCTTATTTTTAATCAATTCATACTGCTTGTTATTTTCCAACAGGTCTGAGGGGATGAGAACGTTGCTGCCTCCTCCATGAGGCGCCTCAGCCTGAAATGTAAATATTAAAGGGAAGAGTATGTGTCGTGACACCAGAGCTGCACCGCTTATTTTAAACCGAGGGGCAGATTTACAAGCCCCTTCCGCCTCTTTTACGCCGCCGTTGCATCACTTTTGTGACGCAGCGGTGGCGCAAAACCAGTGCCATGCTGCGGGGTATTTACAACGTGATGCATCTGGGAGATGCGTCACGTTATAAAGCCCTGCGCCAGAGGTAGGCGTTCCTGCGCAGGGGGGGGCGTTCCGTCGCAGGAATCTACAAGATTTCACTCAGTCACTTTTGAGCCCATGCTGCGTCAAAACCCTTCGCCTGCTTGAAGCAGGCATAAGGATTGACGCAGCATTGTGAAGATAGGGCACTCCAGAGCCTTGCTGGAGCTGCGTCGCGCTTGCGACGCAACTCCAGCAATGCACTGCCTTTACGGCAAAGATGCGTCACGCATCTGTCCGTTTTTTGCCCCATGGTGCGCCGCATTGTAAATGCGGCGCATCCATGGTGGCGGAGCCGTTACGCACAATAACTGGCGCATCCCTGCTGATATGCAGGGATGCGTCAGTTATCGTAAATCTGCCCCCGAGTTTTCAGCTTTTTCCTGACGCATTTCTACACCGGGGAAGTGAACAGGAATGCAAGGCAAGAATTGGAGGTTGTAGCACATGAAAACACTGGGGAGAACTTAAGAAGACTCCCAGGAGAGTTTACAAATCTGATATAAAGTAGTTAAAATACATTTGAAATACTCGAGCAGCTCTGGATGTATTTACAGAGGCGCGCTGTACACTGCATGCAGAGTCTACATTATGATGATATCTGTTCGGCCTGTGTGTCGTTAATACACTTATTACATTCTCTATAATTTTTTTTTCACCTGAAAGTAAAAAATACATGCATTGGCAAAGGTGGGAGGGGGGTAGGAGAAATAGTACCTGCATCGCAGCGGACAGGCCACTAATCATGCAGAATTAATCTGTGCACGGTCCCTGCTCCTCAGATAGGAACGGAAGTGACGTATCAGCGGCACTAACCAATTAAGAGGCAACAAAGAAGAGCAACACTGGAGTCAACCTGTGGTAAGCAGCAGGCGGATCGAAGTCCTTTGTTGAAAACAACAATCGCTAACACATGCTCAAGCAGGCTTGACCTAAAAAAGCTGGAGTCATGACTGAGGCAGCCTGACTTTCGATCCTCATGTTTACAAGGCAACCGCCACTTGCATCTCCCTCCTCAAGATTTTACAGAATAATCTGTATATTATTCCGCCAGATGGTATTTGTCCTGTGATGCAGGGCACTATGTCTTCCGACTAGGATTACAACAATGTCATTCTGCAAAGCTGACCCAGATATCTCATCAGCTGTCTTCTTTTGTGCACAATGCTGCAGTCCTTCTCAGCGATATTTGTTATCATGCAATGGCCTCGAAGAAACACACCCTGACCAGGCAGAGGATTACATTTGGTGTTGATAGTTAGGCTTACTGTCAGGATTCACACACAACAGAAGTATCTGCTCACCCGCAGGGCAGGATGGGTGTGGAAACTAGGGAGAATGGGGTAAATAGGGAATGGAACACTAAACACCTACGAAAACTATAGGGCGCAATCGGAGTTTGGCAGGGATACGCCTGGGTTAGTCCAGTGTGCACTCTAAGCAGAGAATGTCAAATCAACATGAAGCTTACGCTTTGCAGCAAGTTGATGACTTTCCGCTACATACTAGTTTGCACCTGACATTTGGCTTCCCCGACATGTATTATTTTTCCTCCTCTGGGTCCTTACCATTAGTGTTCTCCACTGTTTTCTCCCTTTTTGTTTGTAAGTCTATGTTGGTACCTTCAGGTGTTCCAGTCCCCTCTTGCTTCTTGAGCACGATTCTTCCCGTCTTTCTGGTGTCTTCTATTGGTATCTTGGTCTGCCAAAAGCTTGTCAAACATAGCAGCCGCTGCGAAGACCAGTAAGCCTTTCCTTAATTTGTACCTTCTAAATTAGTGAGTTTGATTTATATTAAGCTGAATGTTGCCACGTACCCTATAGTTGGACTCGCTGTCTTTGATGTTCCTAATACCTTTGGAGCCATACTGGGTGAGATTCCAGTCCCTGTTTTTACCCTGGTTCCTATTGCAAATGCATCGTTCACCGGGTACATTCACTTTAGATTTTAAGGATGATTCGTGATTCGACCTGTCCACGCTCCGAGACTGCAACACTCGGTCCTGACACAATACCACTCACTGAATGACTCTGATTATTCCCTCCTTGACGACAAGCGCGGTGATGCTGGTTTGAGGGCTGAGTGTGTGACATCTTAAACAACCCCCCTTTGGATCCTGATGATCTTGGGACCATTCATCCTATTTCTACTCTATTTGTCGCGCGCTCTACCTCCACTTGCCTTCAATCCCAGTAAACCTGACATCTAATACCACTTTTACGCAGATGATATAGAGATGTATTTGGAAAATCTCCTTATGTAAAGAGATCAAGTTCATGGCCAAAGTCGTAGAGGACACCTAAGCATAGATGTCAAACCATCATCACATGTTAAATTCAATCAAAAAAAGCTCACATTGCTTTGCCCACCTTATTGTCCAATCTCACACCCAACTTGTTGTCTTCAGTTACAGTGTTAAACTCTAACCCTTTGATTGTCGAGTTTACCATATCTGTAGGATTTTACTTTAAAAAGAGCCTCAAACTACAACCTCATATCAACACAATGGAAAAGGTGGTCCGATTTCAATTCAGGATCCTATGCAGAATCTATTCTTTTATCCCTCAGATCATCTTTAAGATCTGAATACAATTGTTTGTGCTACACAGGCTGGACTCCCTTCTCTGCATTCCCCATTTGCATCCCTCTTCCTTCAAAGCAGCCCTACAGGCAGCCTCCATGCTGGGTACCAGTTTTCATCTGTTCAGCCACAGCTCACCTATTTTGTTTGAATTGAAAATTCCCCCTGTAGAAAGAAGCAAGGTGCATTTTTAAAACTTGCCTGCATCATAAATAAAGATGCTTCCCTGGGAACACTCACATACCTTTCTCAGTAATTACTCATGTCTAAGGGTCGACAACTCCTGCAGTGACACTCTGCTGACTGTGACACCAGACTTCCTTGATTATTTTCTTTTTCGAATGGGTAATGTAATTGGTCCCATTCTCATCCCATAATAAATCACTGATGTTCATATTCTAGTCACCTTATGACAGCACGTATATTCGTGTGCTACAAATCTTTTTTTAAATTATTTTTTATTGAAAGGCTTAATCCTAATTACAAAGTAAAAATATACAATTAGTGGCAGTATAAATATATGTGAATTCAACTCCTGTAAAGGGGCAGTGCGCCTTCTTATGCTACAATACCATTTCAACAAAAAGCAGCTTCTCCTTGAAAGTGAGTAGAAGTACATCATTTTATTAAAATGAAATAAGGCTCACATTGTAGGATTACCTGATTAGACAATTTCTTGCCAGATTATCCAATCAGAATATTCCAAGCTGCCACAAACTTTCAAATATGCACATAACTGGTTCATCCAGGCATGAAACCAACATTTGTGTGGACTTATTTTCCGAACTGTGGCTATCCATTCACTATATTTTGGGCTGGATGGTGATTTTCAATGCATGGGAATTAAGGAGCGAGCTATCAGTGTCGCTATATAAAATACGTTTTTGCAGTTTAAAATAGGGCAATCTGTTAAGCCCAGGAAAGCTCCCTTGGGGGTTGGCTGTACAGGCACTTGAGCCCCTCTGCTTGCTTTACCGAACATGATAATGTAGAACTGCGCTTGTGCCCTCATGACCACAACCTATGCATTCTATCACCTTTTCCGCACCATCAGCGGCATTTGTCAGCAGTGGTGGAGGGCATTTTATTTATCATACAAGGTGTATAGTCTACCGTTTAAAAAAATCATGAAATTATAAGTAGCCCTTCTTAAAATCCAGAAACCCAGCCAGGAATAGATTTTCCAAAGAATATTGTGTAAGTGAATTTCACTGTGATTTTCCACTTAACTAAGTACGGAAGTTTGTTTCACGCAACTCTCTGTTCCAATAGCTCAGAGAGCAGTTCTCTTTTCCTGCTGAGAACAAGTTTCTAACTAGGTCAGCTGACATTGTTAATTCCGCTTTTGAAAAAAGTATCAAGTACTGAGTTTGTCTGTAAAAATGGAAAGTAGGAACAGTGTCTGTTAGGAATATTCGCAGGGCAAGGCGTGTGGAAGCTATTTCCTGCTGCACCTTCAATATCACCGTTTATAATGATCCCTAAGTACGACCATCTGTTGTAAGGCTTGGAGATAAATGCCTACAACAGTGGAGTAGGGTTTCGACATGCACATCCTAGTATTATATACTGCAAAACGTTGTGTTTGCTTAAACTTCACTGGATTATGTATATTTTGGTATCCCATTTGTTTGGTGCTTTTGGATTCTCACTGCAGCCAGGTATATTGCATATGCTAAGGTAGGCTTCAGTGTCACTTCTTTCACCACGAATTGTGTTTTAACATGTGTTTTAACCACATGTATTTTTACATTGCTCTTACATGATATTATTTAGGTGACATGCATAAGTGATCATCTTCCAGCTAATCGTGGTAAAATGTACACACCTGTATTGACGCCCTTAAAAATATGTATTTGCTGGTGGTGTGGGTGTTGTGCCAATGGGTGTACATGCAATAGTGTGTATATGTTGTTAGTGTGCTATGCTATTTGTTACAAAAAGGCCATTACACATACTCTACATATACATTTGTGACCCATTACAACATATATGTGTAATGAGGCAGTCATGAGTAGGACTCACCTGTCTCCACACCTCCAGGGACTCACTCTATGAGGAATATACCGCCAGGACACCGCCAGCACAACGGGGACATCTAAAACAGCTCAGGGCAAAGAGAAGACCACCAACGCGGCGGTCGATGCCACATCTATATACGGCAGATGGAACGCTGTCGGCTCCATGGAGTTCTTGGAACTGCCACAGGATGACGGTAGTCCGCCAAGATCTAAATCTGGCCCGGAGTCTTCAATTAATTAATCATGTAGCCCCACCCTCCCAAAGTGGTTTCTTTTTTATGGCCTGCAGGGCCATTTAAATATTGGTTTTATCTGGTGTTAAAAAAGAGCCATATTGTCGGCTAATACTTTAATTTTTTAGGCTTCCTGAAAGGGTGTAGAAAGAGCACCATCAGAGTGAATATATTATGCCAAAGCTAAAATAAAAAGGGCAAAAAGAATATTGGATAGATGGCAGCCACAATAGGTGCCTCTATTGGGAAAATCTTAACCAGGGGATAGATTACTGATTACTACCTGGGCGAAAACACTATAATATAGTTCAGATACTGACCTTGTGAGCTGGTTGGGGAGGGGGGTCGAGGCACTTAAATTTTTCCAAGATTTTAAATAGAAACCTCCAGCTCACAAATACAAAAGTATCTATAAAAGTTATTGTGGCTGGTGTTCTATCAGGTGTCACAAAATCAATTCACTTCACTTTGATAGCTTTATTTCGGTCGTTGACCATAAAAGCACAGGTAAAATATATACATACAAGATAAAACATAAATATTTATACATACAGGTAAAAAATTATTAAACAAGGGTTATCAAAGATGAAATTTACACATCGTTAATTTGATTAATAAGGGCGGACCTCCTCCGCCACATACTATGTAAAAAACGGGAAACAGTGAACACAATTGGGGGTGAGGTATCGTAACGCAATATCCTGCATGCTTGTGCACATTGTTTTAAGCCTAAGTTTCTACATAGTGGCACAAGCCAAGATCTGCGTATTTCTTTGTAGGCAGGGCAGAAGAATAAGATATGAGCTAAATCTTCTTTAATTGCGTTACAACCCGGACAAAGTCCCTCACTTCTCCCTACCCATTTGCAGGTCAGGTCCCCGATTGGAAGGCAGCCATACCTTAGCTGAATATATAACTTTTTAGCAATTGGGGGCTGAATTTGGTCTAGGAACTCCTCCCTGCTGGGTACCATCTTAACTTGCATGAAGTCTGTAGTCAACCTACCCATGGACTGTGAGCGGTATAACAGAGCTAGTTTATGCTGTTTGAGTAGAGCTAGCAACTCCTTCTTCTGTACCGCTATACAGCTCACCCCTGGAGACTCCCAGAGTTGTGGCAGGCCTATCTGATGTGTTAAGGCTTTAAGATGGGATAGCCAGGGTATATTTTTGACCTTCAGTTGGTCCCAGATTGCTAAAAATTCAGCTCTATAGTCGTTGAGCTCAGGCGCTGTCCATAACCTTCTCCAGTATAGGAGGGGTCGGTTTGATAGGAATTCAGAAATGGGTTCCAGGTCTAAGTCTAGCCTCATAGGTATAAGAGGTGTACTCTGGGGGAGCCCTAACAAGTTTCTAACGAATGTGTGTTCAGCCTTTGAAAGGGGTGATACACGAGTGTGGCCCCAGAGTTCTGCGCCGTATGTGGCGGTAGGTCTGGCTTGAACCCTGTACATTTCGAGGGCTGGGGAAACTGGTTTAAATTGCGTTTTCCTATGAAACTTATTAATGCCACCCGCTATCTGCATTAACTTTAGGGCAGATTTGGCCACCTGGGGGCCCCAGCCGAAATCTTCGGTCAGGGTGACACCCAGGTAAACAAAAGTTCTGACCCTTTCAAGCGGGGTGCCATTCAGAGATGGGCAGGGGCGGGTGCGCTTTGGTGGGCCGAAAATCATGTACTTTGTCTTATCTAAGTTCAATTCAAGTCCCCTCAGAGCGCAGAATGTTACAAATCCATCCAAAACCCTCTGGATGCCTGTTGATGTCCCCGATAACAACAGGGTGTCATCCGCGAACATCAGAGCAGGCACCCGCCCAGTTGACAAGCGAGGGGCATCATTGTTTCTGACCGCATCCAGGTCACCAACCAAGCCATTTATGTAAAGGCTGAAGAGTGTGGGTGCCAGGGCGCAACCCTGGCGTACTCCTCTGGTGACGGGGAAAGGGTCGGATAAATCACCGTTCTTCCCACAGCGTACCTGGGCGTAGTTCCCTTTGTGAAAACGCTTTAGAACTTCTAGTAAGTATGGGGGAAGCTTTAGGTCTTCCAATACCCTCCATAGCTTTTCCCTGGGCAAAAGGTCAAAAGCGGCCCGTAGGTCAACAAATACCAGGTATAAGCTGCAACCCTCCAATATTACCGTCTTCCAGTACAGAACCTGTAATCTAAAAAGCTGGTCTAGGGTCGAAATCCCGGCTCTGAACCCAGCTTGTAGAGTGGTTAGTATTTTATTTTCTTCTGCCCATTCTAGAATTCTATCCAAGATGATCCGACCCATGAGTTTCTGTGAGGTATCCAGGAGGCTTATCGGTCTATAGTTTGAGGGGGCCAAGGGGGAACCTTTTTTGAATATAGGGACAATTTCAGCCCCGGCCCATGTGTCTGGGATGTTAGTTCCCTGAAGCACTGCATTAAACAGTGCAGCTAAATAGGGTGCCCAGATCCTGGGTTGGGAGTGGAAGAGATCACCAGGGACTTTGTCCAGGCCGGGTGCTTTATTATGGGGCTGCCTGGCGATAGCGTGCTCTCAAATCAATTAATTCAGACATACAGGGCCCGATTACGATGGCGGCCGAATGAGCATCCGACCACCATAGCAGTGAGATTGGGACATGTAGTGGTCGAAATCATGTCTTTTTCCATTGCAGCTTGTGCTGCGGCCCGAGAAGGCCCACAGCATAAGTCGCAATGGAAATAAGGATGGTTTTAAACATCCATAAACTGTGTGTCAGGCACACTGTGGTGCCTGGCACACAGGGTTCGGATCTTTTGGGGGGGCAGCTGCCCCCCGGGCCTCATAGCGGAGGCCCACAGGGGATGGGGGCCCTGGGGCATTTCTGATAGCCTTTCAATGGCAGTTAGACGATCATGGAAAGGCTGTGGGAAAGCAACATCGTAATCCCTACGGCTAGGCCTACTCAGTGTAGGGAATACAATCCAACTGATAGCCAGGCAGGCTCCTTGAGCTCGTCAGAAGCGTTGGTGGAGCCCTCCAATCAATGCAGTCCAACCTACCGCATCATAATGCGGCAGTCAGCCTGCTCTGCTGGATGTCGGTCGGATTGCCACCGACGGCCTGTCGGTGGTGGTCCCACCGCCATCCTCATGAGGTCCATAGTGTGTATTAGAGTATATGCTTTGGCCTGCTATAAATTCGTTCTGATCCAACTGTATTTTTGGTGCAAATCTTATATTAAGCCGTTTTATGGGGTCTCTAAGAGAATAGGTCTATATCCAGTTTACCTATTTATAAAACATTTATCAACACACGTTTTGCAGAAGAAGGGATAAGAGGTTCTCCTTCCAGAATTGAATTAAATAGAGCTGTAAGAAACACACTTTTTGCAGAAGAAGGGAGAACAGATTCTCTGTTGGAGACTTAACCTGGCTAGATGCAAAATTATATACATTTCTGCCCTTAAAACATCCTGCGCTGAGGCTTTACAGCTTGGCAATTGTTTTATTGTTTCCCTGATTCCATTCTCTGATATTGGATTTGTAGGTAGATTAGAACATTCTGAGGCCAGAGCTGGTAAATTTATCTCTTGAAGAAATTGGTTGAGCTCCTCCTCCGGAATCTGTTGATTTACCTCAGATTCATTTAATTGAATAGTGTTTTCTATTAATTTACAAATATTTCATTAATCCTGCTATGATCCTGGCGAGGGATCAGAGTGTTAATACATGATATCATATTTTGATTTTTTTCCCATCAAGATCGAAGTAAAAAATACCCATCTTTCTCAGCGTCCTAGTATACTTGATGCTCAGATGTTTGATTATTGACAGATAGGATTCTCTCATTTTTTTATTACTTGACTAGTTTTGGAGTGTAAACTCATATTTATCTGAAAGGTCTGTCTGATACATCATATCTAAATATTACTGAATCATATTTAACCTCTCTCTTTCTTTTTTAATTCAATGTCAGCTTTGAAGTGGGAGAAACTTCTAGACTTTCCCCCACAGCTGGTTCTGGAATTTCCGTCCTCCCTGCCCTGATCCCAGGATGTCTGGAGTCACAAAAGGCTAGCATGAAGTTGTTTGTGTGTGCTGAGGCAGCTCCTTTGAAGTGCTAGTGTGCTAGGTGGAAGCTCTGCCCCTCCATCAGATCAGAATGTCCTATCCTGCCAACACCCAGCTCCTTTGTTATACTGTCTGGGAGGAATACACAAAGGCCAACTGGCAACTACACCTAGTCATGTGAACCAGGGCACAGGCTGCAGCACTGGCGTAACAGAACTTGAGGGGGCCTCCCTGCAAGGCACGTGGAGGGGCCCCCTCCGGGCGCAATCAGGAGCTCTCCAGCCAGAGTGCTGTGCTGAGGGGGCACCCTGGAGTTTGGGGGCCCCCCCGCACTGCGGGGGCTGCGGGGTCTGTGTTACGCCCCTGGGCTGCAGGCACCAAATATTTAGGACAAGAAAATGCCAGTTTTCTAAAAGTGCCATTTTCAGAATTGTAACTTAAAATTCAACTTTACCATTTATTTATATACTTAAAGTTTTGTATAGCGCGAACATGACCCAAGTGGGTATCAGAGCGCTTTACATACGGATGGGGAAGGCATAGGAAAACAACTAGGGGAGAAAAATCAAGGTAACAGTGGGACAATATATAACAGGAGCAAGAGGGCATTATGCTGGACATAGGAAGCAGGCTGGATAAGAACGAAAAGTATGGCCATCTAAATTAAGAGCAAACAAGACAATATGGTAGGCAACAATGAGTCGCACAAAATGATATTTATTCAGTATGCTTGAGGCAAGAGGAGAAAAGCATCTAGTTCAGCGCATTGTTCATTAGTAGAGCTATAACTTCCCATTTGAAGGCAAGTGTAGAGGGAATCAATCTTGTTTCCACTGGAAGGGAGTTCCATATTCTTGGGGCGATGCCAGAGAATGTACGATTATAGGTTTTAAGCTTATTAAATTCCTTTGGCTTGAGCAGAAGTGTGCTGGTGCTCCTTGTGGACCTGGAGCGACCAGATAGTCCCAGCTTGCAGTAGCGGTCCGTGGAGGGAGTTCGGGGGGGCAGTGTGGCGGGGCGGGGGAGGGGCAGGATGGGGAAATGTAAACACCGGAATGTGGATGAACGGAGGTAAGTACATATTTAAATAAATAAAATGAATTTTGTTGCGCGCGCTGCATCGCATTTTGCGAAACGACCTCCATCACCCATGGAAGGAAAAATAATTCAGATTAATAAGACTTTCAATGACGGTACTTGGAAATGAGAGGATAGAGGGAGCAGCACAATTTAAAATCTACAGAACATTATATTTACCTAGGATGGTGTGAAAACCAACCCCTTAGCCAAAGAGCTGGTAAGGGTCCCCTCGGGAAAAGGACAGGAGACAAAGGCTTCAGGATTCAGGACAGGATTCAGGACAGGATAAGGTGACCTCTTCTAGATCCGACGCCTGCGTCGCACCCCTCTCTGACGCTATCTTCCTTCTCGATTCTTCCGCGATCTTCTAATTATTTGGCTTAAATTCTAAGTCTGTGATAGGATTCTTCTTCAGCATTTGCTCGTTACTCCGACAGCTTCCCGAGCTCTGCATCATTCCGGTCTCTCTGTTTCTCTCTAACTAACTAAACTACCTCAATTTTACCTTTCTAATGCCCTGTACCACCTATTGATGTTTCAATTTTCATAGAACTCCTAATTCTGACAGGCGAAAGGGATGATCTTCACACCATGCTAAGTTTTCGTCAATATTCTTAAGTTTATTGTCTAATGATCCCGCCCCTTAATTCCTTATTCAAAATCTTTATTCCTACCCGTATTCACATTTTATCAACACAAAGTATACATTTGGTCCCATATTTCTTCCTTTCACAGGACGTTATGATGTTTCCCTTGGTATGTTGCTGATTGTTTTCTTCGATGGCATTCAAAAGAAGTATATTAATTTAAAAATAAAATGATTTCACTGTATACCACCTATCTCTAGTCCCATTTACTTTAAAATGCTCTCCCCGCATTAGCAATTAGTAAAAATAGCTTCATTAGTTTCAGCAAAGCAGATGCCTAGCATGTGAGTTTTCAAACGGCCATTTTGGAGGTATCTGCGCAAGTGCAGAAAATTCTCTCCAAGCAAAAGCTCGTCACTACCACGTGGGTGCAGGTGACGCATGCGCAATACAATTTTTCCCACGTTAGCGGCCATTTTAGATTTCACTCAAGTTACTTGTTAATAGACACGTACGTAAGCTTCTCTATTCTTTGATATTTGGAATGTGGTGCATATTAATTACACCTTACATAATTAGTATGACGTTATGAGTTATATGAGAGATTTGCCTTTGAACAAGTCTCTTTTCTATGAGTCCTTGCTCCATCACCTGAGAGCCCCATCCTGCTTTCCAAGAGGTAGAGTAGATTGTCATGTTTGACAGTTTTTAATGCAGATGAGCGATCGAGAAGAATTAAAAGGCAGGCTTCATTTTGGTCAAGTAAAGTGAGAGCGTCGTCCACTATGTGAGTGATGGCCGTTTCGGTGCTGTGGCCAGTGCAGAAGCCCGATTGGAAAAGGTCACGTAGCTAAAATTGCTCAACGTGTTTGCATAGTTGTTCATGAACACATTTCTCCAGTAGTTTTGCAGGGTGGGTATGTTTGTGATTGGTTGGTAGTTGTTTAAGTCACCAGGGTCCGCCAAGGGTTTTTTGAGAATAGGGAGCACTAGGCCAGCCTTCAGGCAGTCCGGGATCTCACCTTGAAGAAGTGAGGCGTTGATGATCTTGGACCAGAGCGGTGCTAGTGATCCTGTCATTTCTTTAAAAAAGTTTGGGGGAGGGGGTCATTGAAGTGATTTGAGGGTTCAAGGGTCGAGAGAATACTGAGGATGGTAATGTCAGTGAGGTGAGTGAATTGGCTCCATGAAGCATTTTTTTTGAGGTAGAGTCCATGAGACGAGGGCAGGGGTGTGGAGACAGAGGAGCCATTGAGTGGAGTGAATTGGCTCCATGAAGCATTGTTTTTGAGGGAGAGTCCATGAGGCGAGGGCAGGGGTATGGAGACAGAGGATTCAAGAGAGGGCGAGAGGTTGAGTGCAGCAGACCTTAGATCTGATTCGATTTAATTTGTCTTTTCGAGGAAGAAGTCAGCAACCGCATCGCAGTTTGGTTGCGGGCGAGAGAGGTGCTGAGATTGGGTCGAGGTGTTGTTGGATTGTGATTTAATCAGCTCAAAAAGTCTTTTCGGGTGATTTTTGGCTTTGTCAAGTTGCTCTTTGAAGAACGTAGCTTTCGCCATTCTAATGCATTTGTTGTATCTACTTCTTTTGAATCTTAGAGTTTTTAGAAGATCAGTGGAGGGAATGGATCTCCAGGTGCGTTCAGCTAGTCATAGGCTGAGTCTGTCCGCATTTAGACTGTCATTGAACCAATGTTTGGAGTCTTTGGGTATTCTTTTTAGTTGAATTTGATTAGCATTCAAGGCAGATAGCACGGCGTTGTTATAGTGCTCAGTGAGGTTGTGAACACCGTTCATGTTTGAATGCGGCGGAAGGGAGAAATTGCAGCGCTCTATGAGCTCATTCAGGCATGTGTTATGGAGCGATCTTTTCCACTGTTTTAGTTTTAGTGGTTGTGCACTTTTGTGGTTCAAACTTTCAAGTATAAGGAAGTTGATAAGGTGATGGTCAGACCAGTCACAGGGTAGAATGGATTCGAGATGAATGAAGTTGGGGTTGGAAATTATTAGATCCAGTGTCAAGCCTAAGTTGTGTGTGGGGCTGTCGCAGAATTGAGTCAGGGAGAGGTCGGTGAGGAAGTTTTTGAGGGTGGTAACCGCCTGATCATACGGGTCATTCCAGTGGCGATTGAAGTCACCAATGAAGATCTGTGGGCAGTGTCAGCCCAGGTTGGAGGAGATGGTTTCCATAGTTTGTTCAATTAGAGGAAGGTTATCACCTGGGGGATGGTAGAAGATGTAAAGGCTGCATAAGGGTCTGTGTGTGATAGTGATATCTATGCATAAGTATTCACAGAATGAGAGATTAGCTGAAGGGGACTGTTTTGCTGTGAGAGAGTTGTGGAAGATACAGGCAATGCCACCTCCCGTTTTCTTAACTTGGTCGAGTCTGATAATGTGTTGGATGGGAGGGACTAATAAGTCAAGGATAGGGCCAGAGGAGTCGTTGAGCCAAGTTTATGTGAGGATAAGGAGGTCCAGATCTCGGGCAAGGATGAGATCAGCAAGGTCTGTGGCATGTTTCACTGCTGATGTACAGTTAAGTAACATGTATTTCAGGTGTGATTTGTGCAGACTGTCAGTGAGCGCGGGCTGTGTAGTGGGGATCTGCATGAGGTTATTAATGTTTATGGCATTGTCGTTGAGTCTGGGCGCTCTATGAGGATTGGGTGTGATGCTGTGGATGGGTTCCGCAATTCCATGCTTAGGGAATGTTGAGCTAGGGGCATTTAATGGGGCTGTTTGTGAGGGTCTAGCAGGGACCATGAAAGGGGTTTTAAAATTACAATTCAGTAGAGACCAAATATGACATTTCCACCTGTTCCCAAACAAATGTCATCACTTAATAAATGTAATAAGGCAACCCAGTGTTATCTATGGAAGAGTTAAGCCTTGCAGTAGTGAAAACATATTTCACTACCAGGACGTGTAAAACTTAAAGGTACATGTGCAACTTTTTATATACACTGCTCCCTGTCCTATGAGCAGTTTAGGGCCTACCCTAGGGGTGAATGCTATGTATTAAAAAGGAAGTCTAAGGCCTGGCAAAATGTTTATTTTGCCAGGTCAAAATGGCAGTTTAAAACTCCACTACCGACTGCAAATGGCAGGCCTGAAAAAAATGTTTTAAAAGGCTACTTAAGTGAGTGGCAAAATAAGTGCAGCAAGCATTTAATTTAAGGGCCCTCTGTACTTGTAGGGGCACTTTACTAGGGACTTTAAAGTAAATTAGATGTGCCAATTGGGTTTAAGCCAATGTTACCATGTTTTAAGGAGAGATTACAAGCACTTTAACACTGGTTAATAGTGGTAAAGTGCACAGAGTCCTAAAAATCAACTACAATGGGTTCAGAAAATAGGAGTGAGGGCAAAAGGTTTGGGGATGTTCCTGCAGAGAGGGCCTAGTCCAACAAATAGCATACTATGTTCTAAACATCACCTACTGATTTGTGTGAACTATATATATGTACATATTTTTGTATGAACATTCCACAGTATTTGTTTTGTTTAGAAATCACCCTGGTTAATTAGTAGCTACACCTTTTTTTGAATTGGGTTTGAAATTTAGCCTGTGAATGATGCACAACTCTATGGTTCCATTTTGATTTTGCTTGCACAGCATTGCGATTTGAAACTGTGAACAATGCACAAAGGTAGTTTAAACAGGACTAAAATAGTGGTAAACCAATACATTACTCAGGTGGAACAGTTTTTAATGCATGCACATCAAGATGGGAATGCATTTAAACCACAGTATTAGGAATATGAACAAACAGCATAAGAAGACAAACCAATAGAGTGTGCCTATAAACCAATACATTGTGGAAACATGCTATTCTCTTACCAATAAACAAATACACTGTGGAAACATACCATTGTCTTATACTTAAATCATTGTTTACTTTAAATGCAAAGGAGTACTAAATAGACACATTATAATGCTGCTAAAATGAACCAGTGTACATGGAACATAAACCACTATGTTATGCTGAAAACATGTATAAGATATAAGGCAAGTACTTATAAAATATGTTTTTGTAAGCCCTGGTGCTGGAAAAATGGCCCAAGTCATTTTTCCCATTGCAAATCCCCTGTTACATAGGTTAACATGATAGGAAGTTATTGATTAATAGCTCTTGATAGGAGAGGTATAAAAACAACATTTAAAGAATTCCCAGAATGGTATTAATATATCCAACAATATCATATTGTTGAATTTCTCCTTAAGTGTACATACAAGAAGTTATAAGACTTTCTTGTTTGTAAACCCAAATTCAGCCTTCCGGCGGTCTGCCCTGATTGGTCAGAGTTAAGAGGATAGCCAGGCTGCCTTGAAGAGGTGATAAAGGGCCCCTGCGGTTAACCAGCTCTGCTGGCAGGGCAGTGTGCTGTTCCATAGAAATGCCAGGCCAGGGGGAGGAGTCGTAAACTATGGTCTTCAAAGGGGAGAGTAGAGACCATTGTCATTTACAGCTCTGAACGTCCCACCTTAGGCAGATGGTAGGATTAAGGAAGGTATGAGCAGATGCAGGGGGTAGAGTCTAAGTAAATTAGCCATCCTAGGGGTGTGTTTAGCCAGGTCTTACCTCCTTGCTGGAAAATCAGCCATTATGGATTTGGAAGATTTGATGCACTCTGAGACAAAATAATACCACACTCTACAGGATGTGGTCACCTGAAAACTACAGGTTAAAAGAGCTCAACTGGAACATCACCAACTAAATCTACACCTTGGAGAACCATCAGTGGATTTGTAAGGGTTTTGTACCAGTGGATTGTGGGAACTGACGTCCTCAACTTTCAAGGACCATCTTGGAGATTCCAGACCCTTGGAGTACATTTGAGACACTTTGGGACCCCTTGAGGAACCTTAGGAAGAAGTTCAAGAATGTTGGAGAACTTTGGAGCAACTTTGAAAAAAAGCTCCATAGAGGGACCGACTCAACCTGGCCAGCCAGGCCAACTGCCTTCAACAGTTAGCCGGCCACGCCAACCAGGTTCGTCCCGCTAAATGCTCCATAGCTACAACTTCCAGAGATTAACCAGGACTAAGAGAAATCTGAAGCCGGCGAACCCTCACCGGATCCAGCTACATGAGGAGCATCGAGAGACCCCGTGAGAAAAAGCTCCAGAAAGGTTTCTAAGTCCGCTCGTAGAAAAGGTGACCGAGAGCAACCGCGAGAGCCAAGCCGCCTGCCTTCCATCACGTGTCGGCCTGTATTCCTGGGTTGTCCCGCTGAAGCAATCTTGAAATATTTTCTAAGACCTCGTCACAAGTTAAGCCGGCGAACCCTCACCGGATCCGGACTGGCTGGCAGCTTTGAGGACCCTCGGGAAGAAAAGCTCCAGAAAAGTTTCTAAATGTGAAGGTTTGACTTTGGTCCAGTCTATCGCAAGCAGGTATCACAATATGGTGCTATAATCTTCTAATTGCTATATTTTATTAAATCTTTGAAATTTCATATCTCTGGTTCCCTACATTGGATTTTTGTCATTTTGGTGTCATTTTAAAGATAAAAATATTTCCTATGCGTTTAAATTGGTGCAGGATTTTTATTATGTGTTGTGTCTTAATTATGTACTGAAATTGTGTTTTTAAATGCTTTACATACCTGTCTTTGAAGTTAAGCCTGTCTGCTCGCAGCCACGTTACCAAGGGTTGAGCATAGGAATAATTTTCTAAGACCTATGCTGAGTCCTACCATGTGTTAGTGGCCTTATTGCCAGTGGCAGACCTACGTTTGCCCCTACCAATAATCCACTTTCCAACAATTATCCCACATACTGAGTCCATAAACCAGTGTTATTTAATTTATTTATTTTTATTAATTTATTTATAGTTTTGTATAGCGTGAACTTGACCCGATGGAATCAAAGCCCAGTATATAGGTGGCAAAGAAATAGTTACCCGAGATACAATCAGCCAATCAATCAAGGGTTTGTTAAGCGCAACTGCTCACCCAAAATGGTCTCAAGGCACGGGGGCAGCTCCTGGATGTTCACAGTGGTTCGTCGAAGAGCCAGGTCTTCAGGTCCCTCAGGAACTTGGAGAGTGTTGGTGTCTGACTGAGGTGGAGATGGAGGGTGTTCAATGCCTTGGCCGTGAGGAAGGAGGAGGAGCAGCCTCCTGTTCTGATCTTCTTGATGCGAGGCACTGTCGCCAGGGAGAGCTGGGCTGAGCGGAGGAATCTTTGGGGTGCGTGGAACGAGAGGCGGTGGTTCATGTAGGCGGGACCGGTGTTGTGGAGGGCTTTGTGGGCGTGGGAGAGAAACTTGAAGGTGATTTGCTTCTCGACGGGGAGCCAGTGTAGTGCTCGCAGGTGTTGGGTGATGTGACAGTGGTGCGGTAGGTTGAGGACAAGTCTGGCGGAGGTGGTCTGGATGTTCTGGAGTTTGTGGGTGAGGTTCTTGTTTATCCCGGCGTAGAGTGCATTGCTGTAGTCCGGTCTGCTGCTGATGAGAGTGTGGGAGACGTTTTTCCTGTGTTCGAGAGGGATCCAGTTGAAGGTCTATTGTAGGAGACGGAGGGTCTGAAAACAGGGTGAGGAGATGGCGTTGATTTGGCTTGCCCATTTTGTGTTCGAAGTCCAGGATGATTCCCAGGTTGTGTGTGTGGTTAGTGGGTGGGGGTGGGTTCCCGAGGGCAGGGGGCCACCAGGTGTCATTCCAGACGTCGGGGTGAGGACTTAGGATAAGTACTTCGGTTTTGTCCGTGTTGAGTTGAAGGCAGCTGCTCTACATCCATCTGGTGACTGCTTCCATTCCTTCTTGAAAGTTGTGTTTGGAGATGTTAGGTTTGTTGGATAGGGAGTGGATGAGTTGGCTGTCATCTGCGTATGATATGATGTTGAGTCTGTGTGATCCGACGATGGACGCAAGTGGGGCCATGTAGACATTGAACAGGGTGGGGCTGATGGAGGATCTTTGGGAGACTCCGGTGGTCTGTGTGGGATCCAAGAGGAAGGGAGGGTGTCTCACTTGCTTCGTTCTGCCTGAGAGAAAAGAGCGGATCCAGTCGAGGGCTTTGTTCCAGATTCCTGCATCGTGGATTTTGCGGCCTAGGGTGCGGTGTGAGACTGTGTCGAAGGCTGCGGAGAGGTCCAGGAGGATGAGGGCCACAGTCTCTCCTCTGTCGAGGAGGGAGCGGATGTCATCTGTAGCGGCAATAAGGGCGGTTTCAGTACTGTGGTTCTTTCGGAAGCCGGATTGGGAGGAGTCGAGGATGTTGTTTTCGTCAATGAAGGAGGCGAGTTGGCCGTAGACCGCTTTTTCCATGACTTTCACTGGGTAGCAAAGTAAGGAGATCGGTCTGAAGTTTTTGAGTTCGGTAGAGTCCGCCAAAGTTTTTTTCAGGAGAGGGTTGATCTCGGCGTGTTTCCAGTCTTCGGGGAAGGAGGCGGTTTCGAAGGGACGGTTGATGATTTCTTGCAGCTCAGGAGCGATGAGGTCTGCAGCTCTGCGGTAAATGTGGTGGGGGCCCCGGAGTGGATGATCTTCATAGTCTTGAGGGTGTCTTCGATGCTAAGGGTGGTCCAGCTGTCCAGTGTTGGTTGTGTGGTGAGAGAAGCGGTGGGAGAGGGTTCCTTGTGGGGGTTGTTGTAGTCGAGGTTGTCATAGATGGTCTCGATTTTGTGATGGAAAAGGCTCTGAGTCTGTCGCAGAAGTCCTGTGAGGGTGGGATGTCAGTAGTCTCACTGTTGGGATGGGCAAACTCTTTGATGATGCTGAAGAATTCCTTGCTGTTGTGTGCATATAGGTAAATACAATTACATGGAGTGAGCACAAATACATAGCATCAGTATACTATAGACAGGTATGGTTATACGAGTTACATATGAAGTAAAAACAGTTACATGAAATAGTCAAAGATACAAGGCAACAGTGTATTTGAAGGTCAGTGGGATATATGGGCGATATAGTTCTGGGGTAGTTACGGTTAGGATGTGTCGACTTAGGGAACAGTGTGTGCATAAGCTATAAAAGTTGGTGTAAGTATAGAATAACATATAGGCATATAATACAGTGGAGTCCAGTGAATGAGAAAAAGAACATATAGGCCCAGTGTAACAGTGTTTCCTATCAGATAGGACATAACGGCACAAGCTACTCGCAGGCTGTTAGTATGGGCATATAGTAGCAACTTCTGAATCAGGGGACTCCGGAGGTGGTGAGGAGCTGTTGGAGATAGAACACAATGACTCCACAATAGAGTTCACATTAGGTTACTTATTACACTAGTGCATTTAAAGTTCTTATTAACACAGTATGTATTTAAAACATTAGACAAATAATGATCACATAGCCTATCATTTCCCATTGTGGTAAAACATTTGTCACATGCAAAAGTTCTATTGCAAGCATATAATACAAACTTGCATTCCGACTCTCCAGGGTTGTATGGTTTTTTAATTGACTTTGGAATTGTGTGAACAAAGAAAATGAAAATTGGTATTGGCAGCAGTTCAGGGGCAGAATTTGCATTTGCAAGCAATGACCAATCACAATTCATTATCTTTGAAAGATTTGGTTGCCGGCAACCCCCATATTGGGATTAGGGGTATTTACCCGTGTGTAAGCCAGTAAAACACCAGAACACAGGCCTGGGGGGTTGGGAGGGCAATCGACGCTGCTCCAGGCATGATCGAGGGGTGATGGTCCCTAGGTCCAGGCAATTATGTAGATTGTGGTCTGCTTGCCCCCAACTAGCACAGCAGCAGGGGTCAGTCAGGTGGGGGGCCATGTGTTATGCGTTGGGGTCCTCCTCACTGTCACTGCTTCAGTCGAGTCATGCACTTGGGGCAGGAGAGCTGGGCCAGTTCCTTGGTCGTCAAACATCAGTAACAGCACTACGCAGACCCGCAACACTCCGGTGTCTGCACAGAAATTGTTGGGACATAGCGATCAGTCCTCATCACAGAGGGCCGGTAGAGCGCCGTGGGTCGAGGGAGGTTGAACAGCCGAGGCGTGAAGCGGTGCTCTCCTCACCTCAACATGGCTGCTCAGTCTCTATCTCTCTCCGGCAGATCGCTAGCATCTAGGAGATTGGAGAGGCAGCGTCCATGAGCCCCTGCAAGAGTGTAAGGCAAAGTGATATCCTGCCTAGTGGGTAGTGCTAAGGACTCGCGTCCAACAAGTATCATGATCCTGTAGGGTGTACAGCAGAGTGTATGGTTATCCTGCCTAGCGCTCAGTGCTAAGGGCTCACTTCCAATCTGAAGTATCATGAACCCATAGAGCGTACGGTAAAGTGTATGGCTATCCGGCCAAGCAGGCAGTGCTAAGGGCTCACATCCATCTTGCTGTATCAGGATTGTGTATCAAGATCAGCAGGTCACACGCTCCACCCCATCTTCTCCGCCAAGCGACAACATCACCTTCAGCCACACCACCAAGCTCCTGTAAACCGACCACCGCTGCGTCCACCTCTCCTTCACCAAACCCACCATACACCACCATGCCTACTGCTCCACATGCAGAAGTTCGAACAAGGTCACCCAAGAACAGCTCACCACCTCCCTCAGCAAAATCCCTCCACCCACATCCACAGACGCTAATACTGCAGCACGCAACCTCCACTGTTGGATCTCTGACTGTGCTGACAGTCTGGCTCCCTTGAAGAAAGACTCAAGCAATGGACCCTCCAAGAAAGCCAGGTGTTTCTCTCCCACCCTGCATTACTCCAGACGCACCTGTAGATGGCTCGAGAACAGATGGAGGAGCAGCAAGACTCTGGAAGATCACTCAGCCTTAAAAACCGCTGTCACTGCACACCACCACCTCATCAGAACAATGAAGAAAGCGGCCCCAAAAGAAAGGATCAACATCAATGCACTCAATAGTAAAGAACTTTTCGCCATGGTCACAGAATTCTTCAGACCCAGAACAGAGACAGCAGGCACCCCACCCTCCCAAGACCGCTGTAACAACCTCGGAACCTACTTCCACCACAAAATTAAGGAGATATACAACAGCTTCAACAGCCTTGATACCCAAGACCTTTCCACCACACTCTATGACACCGGATCCCACCAGAACGTACTCAGCTGGACTCCCCTCACCGCTGACAACACCCTCAAGGTCATGAAGAGCATCCACTCCGGCACACCCTTGGACCCCTGCTCACACCACATCTTCAAGCCGGCACCACCATCGCCCCCCCGAACTCTGCCACACCATCAACTGCTCCATCAACTCCGCCACCTTCCTGAAAGACTGGAAACACACAGAGATCAACCCCTTGCTGAAGAAACCCTCGGCCGACCCAACGGATCTCAAGAACTTCAAACCCATCTCTCTTCTCCCATTCCCAGCCAAGGTTATCAAGAAGGCCATCAATGCCCAACTCTCTGAGTTCATTGAAGCAAACCACATCCTGGACCTCTCTCAATCCGGCTTCCAAAGCAACCACAGCACGAGACAGCCCTCCTCACCACCACAGACGTCCATACCCTCCTCGATCGAGGCAAAACTGCAGCCCTTATCATCCTGGATGCCTTGGCCACCTTTGATACTGTCTCTCACCGCACCCTATGCACAACAAATAACTGGAATGGATCCGCTCCTTCCTCACTGGCTGAACACAGGGAGTCAGATGATCATGTTACACTTGGAACCCAGGATGATCAGCTGCGGAGTGCCTCAGGGCTCCTTCCTGAGCTCCCCTCTCTTCAACATCTACATGGCCCCGCTAACAGCTGTCAGGAACCACGGATTCGACATCATCTCCTATTCCGACGATGCCCAGCTGATTCTCTCCCTCACCAATGAACCCACAGTCGCCAAGAACAACTTCCACGTCGGGGTGAAGGCTGTTGTCACCTGGATGAAGAACAGCTGCATCAAGATCAACTCAGAGAAGACTGAAGTCATCATCATGAGCTCCACCCTCTCCGCCTGGGACTACTCCTAGTGGACCCAGCATTTGGAACCGAGCACACCGCCTGACCGAGCACAAAACCTCGGCATCATCTTGGAATCCTCACTCACCATGAACCACCAGATTGATGCCTTCTCATCATCCTGCTTCCACACATTACACCAGCTCTGAAATATCTTCAAGTGGATCCCCACTGAGTCCAAAAGGACTGTCACCCACAGATTCATCAGCAGCACAAATGCGGCATCACCCAGAACTACTCAAGAAACTGCAGAACATTTAGAACGCCTCCGCTAGACTCATCCTCAACGTCCCCCACCGCAGCCACATCACCAGCCACCTGAGAGACCTCCACTGGCTCCCAGTCAGCAAAAGGATCACCTTCAAGCTTCTCACACACACCAACAAAGCCCTACATGACACAGGACCTGCATACCTCAACCACCATCTCTCATTCCACGCACCCACCAGAGACCTCGACTCTGCTCAACTGGCCCTGGCTATCGTCCCATGTATCCGCAAGACCACAACCAGAGGAAAATCCTACTGCTACCTCACAGCAAAGACCTGGAACACCCTGCCTCTCCACCTCAGGCAATCACAATCACTTCCTCAATTCAGGAAAGACTTCTAGACCTGGCTCTTCAACTGAACCACTGTTCCTTTGACGGATCAGCAGACCCCCCCAGCACCATCAGACCCTTACAGGTGAGTAGTCATGCTATACAAGCCACCTGATTGATTGATTGATTGATTGATTGAGTGCTAAGGGATCACGTCCAACCTGCAGATTCATGAACACATAGTGTGCAAAAAGAACAATTGATGGACAGATTGCAGAACAGTGTTATACATTCACCCCAGTACAGAGATCTAAGCCTAAATCCACCATTGTTTTGCTCACCATGCCATTCCAGTTTGGACCTAGCCATATGCAAATCAGTCTTCACCCTGGGCCCAATGGGAACAGTCTCTAGACGGAACTGCCAGGCCAGGTCCTCACTGATGAGGTGTGAATCCCCGAAACTGGTCCTAGGATGCTTGTTTCCGGTCCAGGGAGGAGCTGGCTTGGCAGTTCGGCTGGACTGTTCCCATGAGGCACAGTGTCAGGACTGATTTGCATTTGACCAGGTCTAAACTGGGGTGGCATGGTGAGCAAAAGAATGATGGATTTAACCCAGATCTCTTGACTGGGGGTGAATGTTTTGATTTGTTCTGCATTTCATCCATAAATTATGTGTCTTTTGCTTTCTTGTCCTAAGTGCGCCGGGTATACCCAGACGTGGATCCCGGGCTCACTGTGCCACTGGAATCAAGCTATCCTGGCTGATGAAAGGTGAATCCCCAAAACCGGTCCTAGGATGCTTGTTTCCGGTCCAGCGAGGACCTGGCTTGGCAGTTCAGGCTGGACTGTTCCCATGAGACACAGGGTCAGAACTGATTTGCATATGGCCAGGTCTAAACTGGTGTGGCATGGTGAGAAAAAGAATGATGGATTTAACCCAGATATTTTGACTGAGGGTGAATGTTTTGATTTGTTCTGCATTCCGTCCATCAATTGTGTGTCTTTTGCACATAGAGTGTTATGTTATGTTATGTTATGTTAGATGATATTTGTATAACGCACTGACACCAAAGGTTTCCTGGCGCTTAACCACAGAAGAGTGATAACAGCAACAAGGTGAGAGATAACCGTAAGCTGACTAATGAAGGGGAGGAAAAAGAGAAGTTTTTAGCAGTTTCCTGAAGTTGAGTAGTGAGGAGCTCAACTTAATAGAAGGAGGCAGTGAATTCCAGAGGTACGGGGCCAAAGAAGCAAAGCAGCGGCCCCCGAACTTCTTGGTTTTGACTCTAGGAGCAGTCAATAAGTGAAGATGAGTAGAGCGTAAGTTACGTAAAGGTCGATGCACCGTGACTAAAGATCGCAGAAAAGCAGGGCTAGTACAATGGAGGGCTTTATAGGTGATACACGCCACCTTAAAAGCTGCCCTTTGTCCAATTGGCAGCCAGTGGAGTTGCTGTAATAGTGGTTTTGCCGACTGCCACCTGGGGAGATTATAAATAAGACGGGCCGCCTGGTTCTGGACGACCTGAAGGCGATGCAAAAGACACTGAGGGAGTCCATGGTAGATAGAGTTTGAAAAATCCAGGCGGGATAGAACCAGGGAAATGACAACCTGGGTTAGTGCAGATGATGAGAGTAAATGGCTGATCTTACGGATCTTCCTGAGCTGGTACATGGAGGAGGAGATGACAGCCCCCACTTGAGCTTTTAGTGAGAGTTCTGCGTCAATTATCACGCCGAGACTCTTCACTGAATTAAGCGGAACCGGAAGAGGGCCCAGTTCAGAAGGCCAGAACTGCGGGCCCCAGTGAGAAGAGCTGGAGCCAGGGAGAAGCAGTTCAGTCTTTCCCGGATTCAACTTTAGTTGATTGATATTCATCCATTCCAGTATATGAATCATAACGGAATGGAAAGTCTTATCCGCATTAGGGGAATTAAGAGGAAAAATGATTTGTAAATCATCGGCGTAGTTGTACACCGTGATATCCCAGTTCCTGAGTGAATGGATCAGAGGACGGAGGTAGAGATTAAACAGCAGCGGCGAGATAGAAGAGCCCTGAGGGACTCCACAGGTAGTTGCAGTCTTCCCAGCTGCAAAAGGGCCTAGACGTACGGCCTGTGTTCTGCCAGTTAAGAATGACGTAATCCAGTTGAGGGCGGTGCCCTGGATGCCTGCCTGTGCGACACGGCGGAGAAGGATGTTATGGTCCACCGTGTCGAATGCGGCAGACAAATCCAAAAGCACCAGAGCCTGAGGAGTGCCGGCATCCGCATTACTTCTTAGAGTGTTCAAAACTGCGAGAATGACCGCCTCGGTCGAATGAGCAGGTCTAAACCCAGCTTGATTGGGCTCGAGGTAACTGGAGGACTCAATGAAATGTGAGAGAGTTTGAGTCACATGAGCCTCCAGTAACTTAGAGAGAAAAGGAAGAAGGGAGATGGGACGAAAGTTAGAGAGTTCCCCAGGGTCTGCTCCAGGTTTCTTTAGAAGAGGTACCAAAATAGCCTCCTTGAAAGATGCAGGGACAATGCCACTATTAAGTGAACCATTCAACAAAGAAAGGATGCGGTCCGGTAGCTTAAGGCAGACGTCCCGCATGACTGAAGGCGGGCAGCAGTCGCTGGGAGAGCCTGATTTGACTCGAGTTACGAGTCGAGCCAGAGAATCAGCGTTAAGAGCAGGAAACGTCGCGATAGTCAGGTGATTGTTGGGCGTTAAGTCCTGAAAGAATGGCTGGCCAGGAGAATGGATCGAGTCTTTAATTTTTACAATTTTTTCAATAAAAAAAGAGTTGAGGGCATCACATGTCTCTTGAGAGGGAGTCTGAGTAGGAAGAGTTCTATCATCGGTGGTGAGCTCATTCATAATTCTAAACACTTCCTTGGATTTATTGGCTGCTGAGAGAAGCCTGTCTGAGAAATGAGCAGATTTGGCTGAGGTGATGGCTGCTTTATATTCTCTACGAGCGGCAATGTAGAGTGAACGAGCTGAGTCAGAATAGGTATGCCTCCAGATGCGTTCCTGTTGTCGTACTTTTAGTTTATGCAATTTAAGATCAGGCGTATACCATCTATGAGAAACAGGGTGCTTAGATGGGGGAAAGCGGGTCAACGGGGCAAATTGGTCACTGGCCGACTTTAGCCAATTGGTGATGTTACTGTCTAACGTGTCAAGATCAGAACAGAGTATGGGATCCCAGGCTAGGCTGGTGTCTGCTAAGGTCGTAAGAAAGGCCTGGGAATCCAGTGTGCTCCACTTACGAGAAAGCCCGCCAGCCATACGAGGGGCAGGGAGCTTGCCTGTGAGAGTAAAAACCGTGTCAACTAAAAAGTAATCGGACCAGACACAAGGAGAGACAGTAGGCTGAGACAGCACTAAGTTGTGTGACCAGATTTGATCTAAAATGTGGCCCTTTCGGTGGGTGGGGCAAAGAATCTGTTGCGTCAGATTCAAACTATGCAGCGATTAAAACAGTTCAAAGGCATGAGAGCCGGCATTGAGGTCGTTGTACCAGTAATTAAGATCGCCAATAAGTGCGAAGCTGGCATGATGAGTCAGAATGGAAGACAGATATTCACTCAGCACGGTGGCGAAAGTAGACATGGGATATGGTGGCCGATAGAGGAGAAGCAGTGCAAAGACACCTGTGTTGGTTCCTATACTAAGGAGCAGATTATCCACCCCTGGTATAGAGAGAGAAGAAGAAGATAGAGAGTTGAGACGTTTTGATATAATAGCAGCAACCCCCCCTCCAGAGCGGTCTCCCGGCCGGTCCGCGTGAAGAATGTAATAATCTGGAGGGAGGGCCGCCAAGACATCAGGGAGTGACTCAGCAGTGAGCCAAGTTTCGGTCAGAAGGAGAATGTCCGGTTTTTCATTAGTGAGTAAGATAAAAATGTCGGACTGGTGGCTCACTAAGGACCGTGTATTCAGGTATATTGCCCTAATAGTAGTCTCACCACTATTGGCGTGAACAGGGGGCTTTGCCTCGACGCAGTTAGAAATAGTTAGGCGATTAATACCTACAGTGTTCAACCGTTTTACAGTAGTGGGACTGAGGGTAATGCAGGCTTGCTGTAGTGCTCTAAGACGGTCCGATGTATATGCGGTGTGAGGGGCGGCCTCAGTGTCCCCTGGACCCGATCGGGCGCCGACGGGCGCAGACGGGCTTGCCTTGTGCGCGCCTTCGGCGCGCCCGCGGTGCGCCCCCTGCGCGCGTCCGCTGCGCGTCCGTCTTTGCATCGAATTTAAACTTTCCCCCACCGGAAGTCACGGACGACTAGAGCGCTAACGCTGACCTTCCTGAGTAAAGATGGCGCTCAAACTCAGATTAGACAAAACTGGGTTAGGATCAGAAAAAAGTGCAGTGTGCAGTTTCGTGTGCCAAAGGAATTAGCAGCAATTAGCAACAGAGAATCACGGAATACAGTACTATTTTAAAAAACGATTTTCCTTTACTCGATTTTAAAAAAGTTTTTAACAGCATTAATACAGTATCAAAAGCGACGTTAGTTCGTTCAAGTCAGTGCAACTATACAGTGAATCTCAGCGTTCCTCACACACTCTAATCAGAGTGTGCAGCAGAGTGTATGGAACCTGCCTAGCAGGCAGTGCTGAGGGCTAATGTCCAGCCTGCAGTATCAGGATTGCGTAGAGTGTAAGGCAGAGCGTATGGCTATCCTGCCTAGCTTGCAGTGCTAAGGGCTCATGCTGACAATACAGAGCTGAGAGCTCATATCCAGCCTGAGAACACTTGTCCAGTCTGCAGTGTATCTGGCTTTTGTCTCGGTTTCAGTGATGAAGGCTCATGCCCACCATACAGCGCTGAGGCATCGTGCCCATCCTGTAAAGCAGAAAGCTGTCAACCAGTCTGCAGGGTTAGGGCTCATGTCCAGCTTGCAGTGTGGACCATACAAGCTGAGAGTTCATGGCCAGCGAGCATTGCCGGCCTTCAGTTCTGAGTCCATCTTAGAATGCTAAACCTCATATCCATTCTGCAGTACTGAGGTGTGTGTGGTTCCTATCTAGCCTTCACTGTCTAGGGCTCATACTTATCATGCAGTGCGTAGGGCTCCTGTCAATCCTGAAGTACTAAAAGACACACATCCAGCCTGCATTGTTGAAGGAGCATGCCTACCCTGCATATGCCCAGCTTACAGTGCCAAGAGCTCACGCACAACCTGCATTGCTGATGACTGACACCCAGTGTCCCCCCTTTCTATTTTAGAACTCTAAGGGCATTCAACACTATGATTCCCAGTCCAGTATCCCGTCCAGCCTGCGGTACCGACATCTTCTGTCCAGCCTGCAGTGTTTATATGTACTGTCCAGCTTGCTGTGCTGAGCACTGAGAGACCCCAACCCCATGCAGACCAGTCCACAGTGCTGAGGATAACGCCTACTCTGCAGTTCTGAGGGCTTATGTCCAGCCTCCAGTACAGAGAGCCGGTATGCAGCCTGCAGTGCAGATGCTCATGCCTACTGTGCAGTGCTGGAATGTATGTCCAGCATCCAGTACAGAGCCTGTATTCAGCCTTCAGTGCAGAGGCTCATGACTATTGTGAAGTGCTGGCAGAGTTATGTCCAGCATCCAGTTCAGAGAGCCCTATGCAGCCTGCAGTGCATAGGATCTTGTCTATTGTGCAGTGCTGAAAGGCCTTCTTCATCCTGCATTGTTTCTGACTCCTGCTCAACCTGCAGTGCTAAAAGCTTATGTCCAGCCTCCAGTACACAGAGAGCCCCTATCCGGCCTGCAGTGTTTTCTATCTCCTGTCCAACCTCCAGTACAGAGGCTCATGCTTTATGTGTAGTGCTGGCAGGATCATGTTCAGCCTCCAGTACTAACTGCCCTTATGCAGCCTGCAGCGTTTCTGTCTCCTGTCCAGCTTGCAATACAAAAGATCATGCTTGATGTGCAGTGCTGGAAGGATTATGTCCAGCCTCCAGTATCGAGTGCCCTTTTACAGCCTGCAGTTTTCTGTCTCCTGTCCAGCTTGCAGTACAGAGGATCATGCCTACCGTGCAGTGCTGCAATTGTTATGCCCAGCCTCCAGTGCCGAGTGCCCTTATGCAGCCTGCAGTGTTTCTGTCTACTGTCCAGCTTGCAGTACAGAGGATTGTGCCTACTCTTCCATCCTGGAAGGGTTATATCCAGCCACTAGTACAGAGAGCCCCTCTCCCACCATCAGTGTTTCTGTCTTCTGTCCAGCTTGAAGTACAGAGGCACATGTCTACTATGCAGAGATAGAACGGTTATGTCCAGCCTCCAGTACAGAGAGTTTCACTTCCGATCCATTCCTATGTGGTGAGGGTTCCTACCCTCTGCAGTGGTGCAGGCCTATGTCTAGCCTCTAGTACTTACAGCCCCTGTTGCCGTGTGAGGGGCACCTACTAATCCTGCAGGTCAGAAGTATTCCAGTTCTGCCTATTCTGCTAAGGGGGCTATCCTGTCTGCTATGGTTTCAGACCATATTTCCTGGGTAAAGATTCATGTTGATGCAATGTCGATGCAATGGAGCCCTGATGTTGAGCCCCAACCATTGTGTAAAACACCTGGGAGTACTGCCCCTCATCCTCTGAGCGACTGTAGGAAAGTGGGTTTCTGTTGCAGTAACCCCCCCACTTTTTGCCAGACTACTGATGCATTTTGACTTGATGTGCCCTGGGTCCCTGCCAATCAGGTTCCCAGGGCCTGTGTTCTTTCCCCAAAACGAACTCAATTGGCATCTCTAGCCACAGGTCAGCCCCTGGTAAATGGTACCACAGGTACCCAGGGCACTGTTACCAGGGAAGACCTCTAAGCACTTATTGTGCCACCCTTAGAGGCCCTGTGCCTTTACACACACACATACTGCCTTTGCAGGCTGCGTGTCTTGGTACAGAACAAAGTGAAGAGTCGACATGGCACACCCTGTGTGCCATGCCTACAACCCACTGCCCTGGCATAGATCAGTCACCCCTCTAGCTGGGTGCACTATCCCAGTGGTTAGGGGACAGGTGCATGAGCCCTGTACCCCTACAGTGTCTAAGTCCATTCTTAGACATTGTAAGTGCAGTACTTCCATTAAGAGTATATGGTGCTGGGAGTTTGCCATTATGAACTCCACTGCACCATAATGGCTACACTGAAAACTGAGAAGTGTGGTATCAAACATTAAACCCACACTGATGCCAGTGTGGGATTTATTGAAAAATGCACACAGAGGGCATTTCCCCTGAAAACCTAACCTACCACTAGTGTCCAGGCTGAGTGGCTGCTTTCAGCAGCCACCACCAGACATGTTTCTGGACCCCTGGGTCGAGAGCCAGCTGCTCTCTGGGGCCTGAAACAAGATACATCCTGGGATGAGGTGCCAAGCCTCCTCCCCCAGGAGGGGCAGTGTTCATGAAGGGAAAGCTTCAAAGGCTGGCCGCCTTTGTGAGCTTCCCTAGGCCACTTACTGCTCTCAGCAACTGGTCTCCACTGGTTCTGACCCCACTTTGGGCTGGAGAACCGGCGGGAAAAACAAGTGAGGAAGAGAGATGTGCCCACCTCTGCCAACTCCACCCCTCAGGTGGGGGAGGCGAGGTGAAGCACAACTCATAGTACACGCTATCTTGAAGATAGGGGGGACTCAGCCCACCAGGGGCAGGCTCATGCCCCCCTCCCACTGGAGGGAGGCATAATAGGGGGTGTACTCACCCCAGGGAAGGGACCCATTGGTCCCTGCCTTTTACCTACCTATAACACCCCTAAATCTAGTATTTAGGGGCACCCCTGAACCTTGCTTCGTCAGACAAGAACCTGCAACAAGAAAAGCAGAAGGACCAAACAGCCGTGCCGAAGCTAACAAGAGGAAGACGCCTACTGACTTGGCCCCAGCCCTCCCAGCCTTTCTCCACCTCGAACCTGCTCCTGCAAAATCCCGGTGTATCCTGCAGCCAGCAACCTCGAAAACCACGGAGGACCTGCCTGCCTTCAAGCACAAAGACTTTGTCTCCTGTGAACACGGATTTGTTTACCTGCGACCTCTGACTCCAGCCAGACACCGCAAAGCCGCCCCACTCTGCACCCGCCGTCCACGGCCCGAGTTTGAGTGGGTAAACACCACGAGGAGGGCACCCCGGCGATCCTGAACCAAGATCTGGTGACCCCTGACCTGCATCAAGCTTCAATCCGACACCTGCAGTCTAAATCCAGAAGGCCCCCCCAACCGCGACCAGGAGCTGGTAAGAAGATCCAACCCCAAAAGGCACCACTGCACCCAACGCCCCACAGCCTTGTGTGCCCAAATCAACGATGCCTAACCAACCCCTAACTTCCCAACTTACCTCTCGAAGTGGTGGTCGCACCCAGAAGACCTTCATCTCCCTGCCTGCAGTGCTTTTCCAAACCAGAGGTTCCCCATTGAAACCAACAGGGGGTCCGACGTCGAAACAGCACCCTGCACCCAGCTACCCTTGTGCCGCTTTGGTGCTACCTTGTTTCCCCATTTGCCCTGAGCTAAAGTCCAGGAGCTTTGCTCCCACAGCCTAGTGGCCTGCTAGCCAGCAGCCACCAACCGGAGGCCCCCTATCCCCACTGGATAACATTAAGGCTCAGCACTCTGTACCCCGGCTGCCCTAGTGCCGCTGAGGGTGTAAGGAGAGTGCATCCTTGACCCTGGGGAAATCCTTGTTCTAACCACTGAACCTCAACTCCAAAGACCGATTACTTACCTCAAAACCGATAACACTATTTTCCTCCATAGGATAACATTGACTCTTTTTCTGTGAAAAGTTTTTAAGTGTGGAGTTTGAGAAACTAAACAAATTCTTTAAAATTGCATAATCTAACAAAAACATTTTACTTACCTGTTTTCAGGAAATGCCCCAGAGTAGTATCTAGGTCTACTACTCTGTGTAAGCCTAGTAATCTCAAAAGTTACATACCTGCTATTTTACTTAAAAAGCCTATTGAAGTCCAAGTACTGCATTTACTAAGTATTGCATTTCTCTGCATCCATACTGTAGATCAAATCAAAGTGCATATACAATTTTCATTCAAACTGTATTTTAGTTGCATTACTACTGTAAAGTACTTATTGCTTACCTGGGCCAGGCTTGTTTGGTTCTAGAAAATAGAATAACTAAAAGAATATTTTTAAACAAAAACAATTGGTCTGAAGTTCGGTCTTTGACTGTGTAAATTCATTTGCTGACTGAGTGTGTACAACAAATGCTTTACACTGTCCTCTTATACTGCCTTACTGCTTGACCCCACTACCACAAATAGAGAGTAAGGTTCTATCTAACTTTACCTCTGCCTACCTTTGGGGTTCCACTGGACTCTTTGCACACTATACCTCACTTTGGTATAGTATATACAGAGCCAGCTTCCTACAGCGACATCGTCCCTTGGTGTGCAGTTTTAATTTCACTGAAAATCAAAGGTGAAATGTCTGGCGACGCTGCCCCCCCAGTGACGTCTCTAGAAGGGAATTTTAGAGGGGTTGCATGCATTTTAGGAGGGGGTACACACAAATGTATATGTTTGTGTGTGTACATGTATGTATATATGTATGTATATATGCACACACATATATACACACCGACACATACACACCTGTTTGCTTATAAATCTTTAAATGTAACTTTGTGTATATATGTTGCTTGAAAATGAAATACCTTGAAAACAACAAGAGACAACAGGGGTTTGGCAAAACAGGAACAGTTTGATTAATTAAACAATGCATCCTGGAGAACAGTTAAAAGCATAGGGTCTGATGACTGTCTCAACCTAAAATTAATCTGAGCTGGGTTTTATACAATTCATTGAATACAATAAAATGGTTCTGACAGTCCTTTTTTGTAAAGGAAGGCAAACCGCCATCTTTAGAGCCATAAATTAATGCTTTGGATGAGGAATCCAGGTGGGCCTGGACCTTGCGTGGACACAATGAGGCCAGTAGATAATGTGTCCAGATGCCCAGCATAGGGAGCATGTGATCACTGCATGTACTTTGTGGGCTGATCCTGATTGGCTGAGTGTTCCTAACTTTATGTGGCATCCAACTTTCTGGTATTTTGAGAACATGCGCTTTATAGGGTAATCTGTCTGGACCATTGTGGTGTCGATGTGCCTATCTGTGGGATTGATCTGAGATTTCCTGCTCGCACATTTGTCTGCTGGCTATTTGCCACCCCACCTGTGACCTGTCAATTAGTTTCCTTAGACCTGGTTTGCAGACCCTGCCTAACTACGTATTTCTGAGTCAGGGTTGACGTGGAGTTTTCAACTGGAGAATTTGTCAATAGTAATGCAGTTTCATTGCTGTATTTAAATGTATAGTTATTCATACTGACATTGACTTTCTCAATATTAACACTGAATCCTCTCTCACCTGAAGTAAAATTGAAGAAGCAGAGCATTGTGGGCAAATGCAAACAGATCCCCCACTGGACACCCCCACCACTGGCAAAGCAGATGGTACAATCGAGGAGACAGACAAATGTCGTGAGAGGAGAAATCACCCTGCTCAACACATTTGCCTGGGAGTTCAGAAGACCCTGATTATAAATCGAAGTCAAAGATAGGAGATAAGTATAGCAACATGATAAAATGCGATCTGAAATGAGGGACCGGGACCAGGACTTCGTCCCTCCCTGTCACTTGATGTAGGACTTTGCCTTAGTATTGTCTGCCCTAATCAGGAGACAGCTTTGTTCAGAGTCCATGGGAAGAAGGCCAGGAGGGCTAAATGAATTGCTTTGAGTTCCCTCCAGTTTGCTGACCTGATACTTTGAGAGACCATCCACAGTCTGTGTCCTTGATGCAAAGCCATTCAAGCTTCCCATGCTTTCTTGCTCGTATACTTAGTAATTGTCAGTGGAGAGAGAAGACATAAGGACCCCCTTCAGGACATTCAGTGGGTCCAACGACCAAGTCAGTTCCTGTCTCATGACCACAGACAAAGGAAGTTGGAGCAACACATCCTACGAGGTGGGATCTCAGGATTGAAGCAGACAGCGGATGAAGATGCTTAGATAGAAGTGAGCCCAGGGAACCAAAAAGACATCAGCCACCAGATCCCCCTGAACTCTCATTCAGCCCAACACCCTTGGAAAGGAAGTCATCAGAAGACACAGAATCTGGGATTACATTTTTTACACCCTATTGCTTGGAAGCGTGACCACGCCCACATGAAATCTGGTGCTGATAAAAACCCAGTGCTGTGATGGAAGCAACTGAGATTTCCGGGTGTTGAAAAGGAACTCAGAGATATCAACATCTGGACTACTCGATTGACATGGTCCATTGCTTGAATTACTGAATCAGCCGGCTCCAGACAATTGGCCCTATATGGCAGGATGCAAATCCCTTGATGAGGAAGCAGATCCATCAATGGAGCCAGAACCTTTGTGAAAACCTGTGGAGCAGATTTAAAATCAAACAGGAGCACACAGAACTGGAAGTGAGATTCCCCCACCTCGAAACGGAGAGACGTCTGATGTGCAAGGTGAATAGGCATGTGTAAGTAAGCATCTTTTAAATCGATGGTAGCCAGAAAATCTTGCACAGAAACCAGAGGAATGATTACTTGCAGCGTCACCAGTCTTTATCCAACGGGTGAGTCTTTTCAAATAGAGCACTGGATGAAAACCCCTGAGGTCTTTTGCACCAAAAATAGAATGGAATGCACTCCTTTACTTCGCTCTTCCTGGGGAACTGGAAGAATAGCCTTCTTCTGCAGCAACGCCGAAATCCCGTCCCATAAGGCATTCTGGGGACAGGAGTAGGGATTCACCCGGAGTCTAAAGGAAGAGAGTGGAACTCTATAAAGAAGCCATTCTGAATGATGCTCAGAACCCAATGGTCTGCAATATTGGTGCTTTCCACTGAAGAAAAAATCATTGAGCCTTCCTCCCACCACATCCAAGGCCGGAGAATCAGAATAGTCAGGACCACTGTGTAGAGGGACTCGCCTTGGTAGACCCACATTGAAGTCTCCCTGGTATACAGGGCTAGTATTTGCGACATTTCAAAGAGTATGACTTAGAATCTCCCTTACGATAATCCTTAAGATTCCCAGACCAAGGTTTAAAAGATCTTTTTCACGAGAGGTCTTATATGACAAAAAATGTTTCTTGTCCTTAAACCCAGCTGGTTGCTGAAGAGCTTCTTGCTCTCAAATGGTGGTTTCATCAGGGACACTTCCTCCGAAAAATCAGCCTTCCAATCCCGGAGCCAAACATGTCGACGAGTCATCACCACCGAACTGAAAGCAACGGAAGCAAAAATGTCTATTAAGATCTTCGACTGCTGATCCATCTGAAATAGGATCTCCAATATATATCCACTCCTTCTTGCTTCAGTTCCGCCAGAGAGTCGAAATCTTTCACCAAGGATTCTGAAGTTAAAGCAGCATAGAAGGCTTCCCGCAGTACTAACTTTGCAGCCCCAAAACATCTTTTGAGGCTAGCATCCACCTTCCTGTCAGTAGGGTCTGATGGCGAACAGACATCAGGGTTCAAAGGAGACCTATCCAGCAGAAGACCTAAATAAAGTCCTCTTTGATGGCCTGAGGCAGTATAACTTCCGTCTCCTCCAACTGATAAGATTTCTGCAGAAACCTTGGAATCTGACATCGATCCGGCTTCTTCCAACCCCCAAAAATGGTCTCCTTGAATTTGGGGTGAAAAGGAAGTCACAGGAGCTGTTTTGGGAAATTGAGGAAACAGACCATCAGCATCTAATTCAACAGGGGGAGGATCAAACCCCAAATTTTCCCAGATGTGCAATAAGATGGCCCCTAATTCTTCTCTGGAAATAAATTTCTCACCACAGGAACGGCGTTTATCTGGCAAAGAATCACTATCTATATCAGAGGATAAATCTGCAGACCTCTTTTTCCTTCGCCACCACCATACCAATCATGGCCTGAACATGTCTAGCCATGAACCAGTTCTGTGACTCAGGAGGGCAACTGGGATGCTACACAGACACCTCCTTCTTTACCCTCGGATGAGGGAAAAAGGAGAATGCTTCCACCTCTTCAGCCTCCATTTGGAACTAATCAAACTGTGAAAAGACAGGCCTTAAATAAGACCTGCCATTAGTCATAGCCCAATAGTAAAGAAACATACAGGTCCCCAATAGAGAAACAGAAAGGCACAGGTAAGTAAGCCAATCCCAAAAGGCCTCAGAAAGCAACAGCCCTATATAGTGCCCATGCTAGTAAAGCAGATTGGTTGGTAAGGTGGCCGGCCAATCTGCTTTGCTATCATGGGAGAGCACTGCAGCACCCATTTGCACTGTATCATTCCTTCCTTGGAGAGGAATCACTTCCTCCAACCAGGAAGGACCTCCATGCGCAGATGCCCAGACGGGACGCCATCCTCCGAAGTCAGGAAGTACATCAAAGAGCAGGCGCCAGAGCGTAGAGCTCGGGAGATCTCTGCTCCTGCCGCTGCGCCTGCATGTCAGCCCGAACAGTCGTAGGGCCCCACCCACACGGAGTCTCCACAGAGTGTGAAGCCCACTTCAGTTACCCTGGAGCAGGCGTACTACACCCACCCTTGGAAGGAGATGACACAAAGAAACAGGAGGGAGCTTTTCATACTGGGAAAAGGGATGTCAGGGAGGTGTGGAAGACCTCACCATGGGCCTAATTTACAAGGTTTTGAGGTTTCAAAAGAAAAGGGCAGGAATGTGCCGTGTCTATGAGATACTGTGCATTCCTCTCTTTTTCGCCTGTGCTGGGGCACAGTGAGCTGCCATGCTCCAACGTAGGCAACCTTGTGCCATGGTGCAAGAGTGTCTGAGTTGTAGGGGTAATTCTTTTTGAGCAGAAAGGGACACCTTCCTGCACATAAACAATCGCAAGAGGTGTTTTCCTCTTTCTATGTGTGCTGCAGAATGCAGCACACATAGAAAGATGAAAAAACGAGGAGAAATTAGGATATTTCTTCTCGTTGTGCCTCCCTAACGCCACCCTAGGGTGGCGTTAGAATCTTACGCATTCCCGGTTTACGATTCCTCGTAAAACTGGGAATGCTTCAGATTCCATGGGTGTTTCGTGGGAACACCCACAGCAACACCAATGGAACGCCCCTTTCACGTAGTGTTCTGCATTAAAGGGGCACTTATTTACAAGGCCATGAAAAGCCACATAAAGTGGCTTTGTGTGGCCTTGTAAATATTCTGTGGCACATTGCGCCACCAGAGCATTAAAAAAACACGCTCCTGCAGCGCAAACGTGCTTCTAGGGGCCTCATAAATGAGGCCCTATGTGAAGAAGCCAAGCGAGAGGGATGAGGAGGCAATAGTGGTGTGAAGAGCCATTTTCAGGCCCTTGCAACTTGCAAAATGGCCGTAGCAGCTCCGAGAGATAGCAGCATAGAGTTCTAGATATTTGGGGTAAGGTGAGAGGAAGATCCCACGACTTAATGAATCCATGCAATTTAATTAATCAAGAGGCAGTCACTAGAAGTATCTAAGAAGGTGAATACCTGTTATGATAGGGGATCTGAAGGAAACGGGGTCCCTCTGAATGAAAGACCTTGTGGCAGGTACATAGAATCTTGAGGAGGGCTCTTTTCTGGACAGGAGGCCAATGGAGGTTTGTCAGATAAGTAATATGAGCTCAAGGGAAGTCAGAGAAGGACCCTATCAGCAGCAGTTTGGAGCTTTCTTTCCCATAGTACCTTTTGTTGGATTTCCAGGTGGCCTATTGTGTGTGAGGTTGGCTAGGTACATTTCTTGTTAGAGGAGAATATATGTATATTTGTTGTGCTTTTCACAGAGAAAGATGGGGAGGGTGAAAGTGAGGTTACAGTCACATCACGGTGAACAGTGGGATTGATGTGCCTTTAGGCAAATCTGTGTAGTTTTTATGAGGCACAGATCGTAGGCGTCTCCTTATTCTTGGTTTGTTGGGGGTGTCAGGTGTGAGTTTTCTGGTGGGAGGAAGTGGTTTGTAGTCAACATGAAACTGTTCTGCCAAGTGCTTATTTCCTGTTTGAATTATACATCTCTCGTCTTTATAAGGTACACACCCTGAGGGTCTTGCTGCTATCAATTTCTCATATATAGAGGGGTAGCGAAGGAAGAACATTTTACATGGTTCTATCTCACCAATCAGACTCCAACAACCCTCACTGTTGGCTTCACATCAAACCATCTCAGCCATATTGGAACCTGTGGAGGGATGTCTGAAGACTTCAGGGACCTTCAGCACTGACTGTCCTGCTTGAGGAACCAGAGATCATCAGCTCAGGTTCAGTCTGATTAGGTTGCACAAGGTTTTTGTGAGTGCAGTTTTGAGCCGCGTTTAACAAAGGAGACAGATCTGTAGATGGTTGAAAGTTTAACGAGAACCTAAGTGGATGTCTGCTGCATAAGATTGAAGATAAACCTTTACAACTAGTACCAAGAACAGGCATCAAACCATGCACCTAAATTCCCTAAAGGAACAAGGGAAGAAAGCATTGCAATGGAAGCATATTTGTTAAAAAATTAGTAGTTATTTTCCAAGATAAGTACAAAGTGATCCCCATGCATTCGCACTCACTGCATACAGAAGAGAAAGTAGTGATTGTAGAAGGTGGCATTGGAAAAGAAGCCCCACTCCACCACCTTTTCCCGCGGTTCTATCCTAGTGCAATATTCAGTTCTGCTGTGGGAGGGTGGAGGACATGTGGAGTACAGTAGCTCTAGATCTGTAAGACGTAGTAGAGCAGCATAAATTAGAAAATTGATCAGGCCAGGCGCACGTGGCATCATTGTCAAGTGTAGCTGGCATAATACATAAAAAGACAGCAATGATTCTGGCCAGCAGCCTGCAGTAACATGAGGCATTTAAAGTCACAATGCCCTTAGATGTTATGTTATGGTAATATCTATAGTATGAAATCTGCACTGGTGGAAATCTCGGAGTTAATACGCGAAACTCTAGACTCAGGGTGCAGGACAGCTTTGGTCCTCTTAGACCTGTCGGCAGCGTTTGACACCGTGCCTCATGCCCTGCTCTTGTCTTGTCTTCGGGATATTGGCTGAATAGGCTCTGCATGGGAATGGCTGAAATCTTTCCTTGAGGGTAGAGGGTAGAACTCAACAAGTTTGGATCCCTCCCTTTACTGCCAACCCCCAGAATTTACTGACTGGGTTTCCGCAGGGGTTGGTTCTGAACCCTTTACTGTTTAACATCTATATGTCTCCCCTTATTGGGATAGCAGAAGGCTTGGGTGCCAAAGTCTTCGCTTATGCTGATGACACCTGGAAGAAAACGAGACATCCTTTTCCTATGTGAAAACCTGTCTTACAGCAGTGTTTGACTGGCTCTCTGCGGCCCAGCTAGAATGCAATGAGGAAAAAACTGAGATCCTCCTTTTCGGCAATTTCCCTCCTCAATATTGACATTCTTTCCGGCCACATGAGTGCCCCCGGCTTATTCCTTGGGTTTACCTGTCAAGAACTTAGGTATCTGGTTCGATGAAAAATTGAGTTTCATCTCCCAGATCACCAAGCTGACTGGAATGTGTTTTGGCATTCTGAAATCACTGAAGAAGTTCTTGCCTTCGCTCCCTCTTTCGGCAAGGGAAACGGTCATGCGTGCTCTTATTACCTCACGTATTGACTATGCCAATGCACAGTACACTGGTCTGCCTGACTATCTTTTGGAAAAACGTCAGGTTGTCCAAAATGCAGCAGCCATAACCCTCCTTAACCTCCCTAAGAGAATCAGTGTCAGGCAATACCTTCGCAACCTGCACTGGTTACCAGTGAAAGTACGGGTGAAATTGAAGTCCTTGGTTACGGCACACGCTGCCCTTTATGGGCTAAGCCCGGTGTATCTTTGGAAACGTTTTCAGTTTTATGCACCTACCAGGTAGCTTCGCCCTTCCTCAATGCTGATGGCCTGCACCCCCAGGTTCCACCATAAAAGTGTAGGTGGCAGCTCCCTTGCTTATAGGGCAGCGATGGCCTGGAACCAACTGCCTTTTGATCTTCGCTGCCTGCAGGAGCCATAAAACTTTAGGAAGAGACTCAAGACATTTCTTTTTAACTAATTAGTCCTTCTTCCCTCCTCACTCCCCACTGGGTTTGCGCTGCGACACTCTCTGAGTAGCTGTGCGCGCTACAAATGCCATAACATAACATAAAAACACTTGTATAGCGCACAAATACATACCACCTGTCTCTTGGCGCTCATATTAGGGTTATGATACCATGTTGCAACAGATATTATTACATTGAGAAAGTCAAACTCTTCCAAAAGCTTGTTCAAATAAGAAAGCTCCCAGTCTCTTCCCAAACGGGAGGAGAGCGGTTTCTCTACCCAATTTTTCTGGCAATGCCCTTTGCTGCACAGCTTGCCCTGCACACCTAAGGATGTTAGGGACAATACGCAATTTAACGAGTCCATTTAAATAAAAACACACACTTCAACAGATATGAATCAGTGAATCTGATAGATAAAAATCAATAAAAAGACATTAAAAGACCTTCATTACCATTATATGGATAGAGTATTCTTTGGAATGGGATTATGGGGGGAAAGAGAACGGATTAAAAGAAGGAGCAGACGCTTATGGAATCAGAAGAAAAACACAATGTAATGCTCAGTCCTCAAATTATTTGCAGTTTGGCCTACTTTCCAATCTGTCCATCTATTGGTTTAGGTTATTACTTAAATTGTCACCCATTAACCAACTTCTGCCACAATTGGATTTAAAGAGGTAAGCAGAGTGGCAGACTTAGAAAGAGACTAAAAAGGCCTGGAGGTTTCTTCTTCAATTCTCTTTATTGAATGTTCATTGAAACAGTGCTCATTTATACATAAATTAATTTATCAACACTATTACAGTTATACAGAAAAGCAAATGAATTGGCCATATTTATAAATTGTGGTTTAATGCTGAGTAGTGTTTGTTAGGGGATACTTCTATTTTCTGTCACTATTCAGTTCATGCCCTTCACTCTTAGTCATGGGTTTTGGATTATAATATGCAGGCCTCTGTTACCCCCAGGTGTTGCTGCCGGGTTGTGTGTATTCTGTCCAACATGTCTGCTTTTGGGATGGAAGGATTAGACACCTGAACAGGGAAACAGTAGAAAGTGTTACCATTGGATAGCTTCTCTGTGAGGTCCTGCTGAAGCGGATTTGATTTTCAGAAAAGCTCTGAGCAGGAGCAACATGAATCTTTGGCTTATCTGCAATGCCTCTTCATCGGATTGGCTTGGAAGGTTGGTCCTGGTCCTCCGGAGTTCTTGATGCCAAGTCCCAGGTGTCTGGAAATGTTAGGAGAAGTAGATTTTGGCACCAGCCAAGGGTCGAGGACCTTCAGGACAGCAATTGGAGAGCTAGACTCACTCCAGCAGAGGCCAGCAGCAGGGTCTCAGGCAGGTCAAATTGTAACTGGTTGCCTGGGCAGTTGCATAAAAAGGCCTCTTGTAGCTTTTTGTGTCCCTGTAGCTTGAACAGGAGGTCAGGCTTTTGACCCTTGGAGTCCATTTCTTTATCCTGGTTTCAGAAAGTTTTCTAAGGAGGTTACTGTGGATGCCACAGTTCCTCTATGTGCCTACCTCCAAGATGATAAAACCCTTCTCCCTTTGTGCTGAACCTGTGTACCCATCCCAAGGAAATGGACAACCTATCCTCTGTTGTCATTCCAAACTAGTTCTGGAGGCATCTCTTCTCCCACTGGGATTGGTACCTGCCTAACTGGGGAACAAAGAAGGGACCTAGCCTGGTGTCAGCTAACATCTGCCAGTGATAAGGTAGGCCCCTCTGAAGTTAATCAAGTTCCTGGGCACAGTCCAGATGGTCATCCTGCCAGAGGAACAGAACAAACACAAGGAGATGATGGACGGAGTGCCGAAACTTTTCAAACACTCACCCACAGTCACAGATGTGGGTTGAATCCATCATCATTCTTTAGCTCCATTTGCTACCCCAGTTCAGACACAGCTATATGCAAATCAGTCTTGACCCTGTGCCTCATGGGAACACTCCAGCCCGAACTGCCAAGCCATGTCTTCCCTCGGCCGGAAACAAGCATCCTGGGACCGGTTTCGGGATAACAGCCCTCTTCAGCCAGGCTAGCCTGAATCTAGTGGCAAGGTGAGCAAGGGACCCATGTATGGGCATACCCTGTCAACTTATGGCGAACAAAGCAAACACAGGGAGATGATGGACAGAGTGATAAAACTTTTCAGGAACAGACACAACTCCCCTCACCCAATTCTTTGTCCTGCTGTGGGAACAGTATTTACACTTCATCAAGGTAACTATTCAGCTGCCAGGTGAATGTTTGGGGCTCATACAAATGGGAAAATGAGAGGTTTTAGGCAGGGAAAAGGTCAATTCTAAATATCCATTTTAAAAAATATTTATTAGAAATTCAACTTCCCCACTGAATTGAGCTTGTAATAAATATTTCAAAAGGTCCAATAATTAAAGTTATAGGTATTTCATTCATGGAGATAACATTATAAAATGTAATATTGGAGCCCAATGCTTTCCTAAGGAACTGCCAGAATTGCTACAGTGAAAAAAGCTGATGTGGCTGTTTCACTGTAAGTACATGTTTAACATTAAACATTCACATATCCTACTTGTAAATACCATGCACCCTGCCTATGGGTAGTAAGACCTACTTACGGGTGAATTATTTATATTTAAGAGAAAGATATAGGCCAGTCTAAAGGTTTTTTTTTATAGGTCGAATTTGCAGTTTAAAACTGCACAGCCAGGCTTCAAATGGTAGGCCTGAAGTCATATTTACACTGTCCCTGTAGTGGAAGGCACAATGGGTGCTGCAGTCCACTTTTGACTTTTAACCACAGGCTCTGTATTAGACCTGATAGCCTTACGGTGGTCTCCCCCCAAACATTTTGACTGATTTGCCTCCTTTTTTTGCTAATCTGTTTTGGTGGCCTTGGGACTCTGGGCACTTTATCACTGCTAACTAGTGGTAGGGAGCCCATTACCAAGTTGATGGGCCTTCCTAAGCTAGATGGATAGAAGGGGCTGGCCCTTGCACCTGAATAGGCCTGTGCCTGTCCCCATGCAAAGAGATGCATACTCCTCTGTAGTGTGTCTGGAGCCTGCACAGGAAAAGGAGGACCTGTGTGCATTTCAAAGCCCCTCTTAGAAGTCTCCCCCACTTCAACGGCACCACTGGGTATGAAAACTGGGGCTCGGACCCCACCAAATCCCTTAACTTATGGACCAGTGGATACTCTGCCAGGAAGAAAGACTGCTGTGCTGCTGAAGAGGACTGCCACTCTGTAGGACTGTTGCTCTGGAAGAACTGCTTTTCTGCTGTGCTGTAGGCCTGCGTGGAGCGGGTGAGCGCACCATCACAGTCAGCTTGACTTTTCAGGTTTTGAACCAGTCCAGTGCGACTTCAAGTAACCTCTAAGAGCACTTTTAAGCACTAGATTTCAGGATAATCTTTTAAACTCCTGTTCTATTTATTGGATTTTAGTTGTTTTGTTCAATAAATCAAGCTCTAATTTTCTAACCAGGTGTGCATTATTTTTGTGCTGTGCTTTTCACTGTTCTACTGTTATGAGTGTTGCACACATACTTTACACATTGCCTCTTAAGTTGGGCCTACCTGTTCTGTGCCAAGCTACCAGAGGGTGAGCACAGGTTAATTTAGGGAGTGTTTCTGATTTACTCTGACTAGAATGGTGGTCCCTACTTTGGCAAGGTGCATACCTCTGCCAACTCAAGACCCCATTTGTAACACCATTGGTACACTTTTGCACCATATACTAGGGGCATATAAATCAGCTGAAAATGCCAATTAGGTGTATTACAATTTCATCATGTTGAAATGGGGGGCACAGACAGTTTACCTCTAGTTAGCAGGGGTAAACCGCTCTGAATGCCACATCCACCAAAAAAGAGTCAAGACAAAGTTCTGGCAGTACACCACACAGAAGATGGCTATTTCTACATTGTCCCACACCCCCCAGCAGAATATGGGTAGAACTACCCATCACCACAGGAGTTTTCATTGCTAAAGCAGAAAAATCTGAAAAAAACATCAGCGTTGATGTGGTGACTTCCAAGGCGATGTTCAATCGTAAAGTCACACCCTGTAGGGAGATGCACCATCTCAACAGTTTAGAATATTCACCCTGCATTTGCATCAGCCATCTGAGGGGTCTGTGCTCTGTCTGAACGTGGAAATTAGTCCCAAACAGACACAGTCTCAGCGTCTTCAGTGCCAAGAGCAGCACAAATGCTTCCATTTCAGTTGCACTTCATCTTTGTTCTCTGGGTAGTAGCCGCCTGCTGTTGAAGGCTACATGTTGGTCTATGCCCTCTTCATTTAGCTGTGAAAGAACAGCCCCAATACCACACTCTTGAGCATCTGTCTTCACAAGGGATTCTTTGCTGATGTCAAGTGTCTTTAGTACTGGTGCTGAACACATGGCTTCAGGGTGTCAATTGCCTTTTGGCCCACCTCCGTTCAGATCATCTTTTTGGGCTGCTTCTTGGAAGTCAGCTAAGTCAAGGGGCAACAGTGATGCCATATCCCTTGACAAAGCTTCTGGAATATCCAGTGAAGACTAAGAAGAATTTCACCTGTGTCTGGGTCTTGAGAGGTACTTAAGCCATAACAGTCTTGATCTCTGACTGGAGAGATTGTCCATGGCCACCTCCAACTGGGTGGCCCAAGTACACAACTAAACCCTACCCTATCTGGCACTCACTGGCCTTGATAGTCTGGCCTGCCTGTTGCTGAGCCTGAAGCATTCCTTTGAGGCGGTACAGGTGGTCGCCCCAGCTAGAACAGAAGACAGTAATGTCATCCAAGGTGGCTGCACTGACGTTTCCACCTCAGATAGGGCCCAGTTGACCAAGCCCTGAAAGGTGGCATGGACATTCTTCAACCCAAAGGGCATAACTCTGAACTGGAAATGCCTCTCTGGTGTGGAGGATGCTGACCTCTCCTTGGACTCTTCGATTAGTGCAATCTGCCAATACTCTGAAGTGAAATCTAAGGTACAGAAGCTACTTAGCTGCCCCCAAACCAGTCATCACCTCCAGGTATGGGATGAGCATCAGCTTGATGACTTAACTGAGGTCCTTGCAGTCCACACAGACTCTCATTTCTGGGATGGTGCCCTGGCCGGGCTTTGGGGGGGGGGCAGACTTTGGTACCAAAACCACTAGGCTCATTCACCCCCAGCTCCAGCATCATAGGACCCTCATATTTGATACTGTTTTTGACCTTATCAGGAAGTCTTATCTGACAGTCATGCTGCCCCCTGTATCAATGTCATGGGCACACATGATGGTGACCCAAGAGGTAGAAAGAGAAGGGAGCAAAACTGTTGCAGTAAATGGTGACAGTTTGTCTGCTGCTCTGTGGTCAGTGTGGGGGAAAGAACAACTCCCTCGACTGATATATCGCGCTCCTTGCAGAACAGAAGGACTGGTAGGGGTTCCTTTGCTTCCTCCTCCCCAACATCTGTCACCATGAGCACTGTGAATTCAAACCTCTCATAGTGTGGTTTCAATCTATTGCCATGCAGGACCCTCAAGGGGTTCTTGAGTGTCTAAAGCTCCACTATGTGCATCCTCACTCTTTTTGTCCTTGATCTTATAGGACCCTTTCACCAGCATTGTAGGGTTCTGGGCTCCACTGGCTCTATTTTGGCCAGGTTGGTACTTCACTAGAGTGGCCTTCTGTTCGTACCACTGTTTCATAATTTCCTAGCAGGCCTCTAGATTTGCCTCCTTCATGAAACGCCTCATTGGAGCTCTGAGGGCTAGCATGTAGCTTACAACATCTTGTGGGGTTTACTTGGGAGCTTTCTCCCCCCCTCCTTCACAAGCCTGAGAGGTCATCTAACAAGGTTTCCAAACGGAAGATCAAAAAGGCAAAAGCCCACTCCCTTTTAGTGTACTTCTCTGTAGGCTAAGACCATGCATGGTAACAGAACGCCCCACTCATGTCTCATGGGCTCTAATAAGTCCATAATCAGGCTGCATCATACATGGAGAGGCGCTGAGAGAAAGGCTCGTGGGTCTTGTGGGGCGCGTACATGGCAGATACAGGGCAGTGAAAATACAGCCATTACCCTGGAAACCTGGGGTATTGCATCGATTTGCCGCTTGTAGGCTTGGGACTGATTGCTGACAATCTGTGGGCTCTCCACGAGAACGCTGCGCTGCCTTGGGGGCGATACCTACCGGACCATCACCATCAGAACACGGGACTGCGAGGACCAGGCTGCTTGGCGGTGAGCGCAGCTGCATCCTCTTCCCCGCTCCTCCTTTTCCGTCCCTTTGTCTTTATTTCGGAATTTTGTTACCGCGCGCCAGCGGGACGCGCGCGGGACTAAGCTCGGGGCGAAGACCGGGCTAAGAGCGGGCCATTCGAGACTGGAGACACTGGGCTGGGCCACCCCCCCTATATCTTATTAAGTGTATTCGATTGTGCTCATAATATTGACATTGGCGGGAGAAATGTCTAGGAATAAAAGTTCCGCAGCTGGTACTTCTATGGCAGGGACTCTGGATAATTTTATTGTTAGAGCTGCAAATATATTAGAACGAGAGATAGACCTTACCGAGCGTCGCTTATCGTTGGAACCTTTTACAACTAAACGCTCATCCCTAGGGAAAATCGCCTTATCTGCTACACCTGGGGTAACCACTACTAAACCTATATCAACTGAATGTTTGACTAGTGAGACTGAAAGCATAGACCTCAGCACGGATTTAACTATGGAAAGTAATAAGTGCAGAAATATTAGAAGGTCTACTACATCTGTAACTACCTCGGCTGATGCTGCCAACAATTTAACTGAAGGCGTCTCTACTCGTGCACAATTACATGCAATAACTGAGGCTACCTCTTTTTCTTCTTCCTCTCCTTTAATTTTAGGAGCAAAACCAAAACTCAAGGCTGCTCCGCAAGCAAAAAAGGGGAGACAACCAAGAGTGTCAAAAAATAAAAATAAAACAAATGCGTCTAATATCACTCTGGGCGCTGCTGATTATCCCCTGAACGAAGTCACCTCAGACTTGACTAGGCAACTAGATGTTGGGTTTCACTCCAAAATAATAGAAGTGTTTGAAAATTCAACCCGTCTGATCCTGGAAAGACTTTCCAAGATAGAGGAGCGTCTACAGAAACTAGAAAAGACTGCCTCTACAAATCTAGAACACAATCAATTTCTGAGGACAGACTTACTTAGGGAGCTTCACGAACATTCACTTCTTGCCAAACCTGCAAGCAACCCAAAAGAGAAAATTCCTCCCCCTATGTCTCTGCCGCTAACGGATAGGCACTTGGGATTATCAGGGGATAAATGTGAAAACACAGCCTGTATTGAAAATACCACAACTAGTAGTGGCCTCCAAAATTCACATACAGGAGTAAAGCCCCCGCAGAAACTTCTGGAAGTTAATATAAAAACCAACAATCTTATTACGCAAGATAAAAATGTGGTAGAAAATGGAACTGCTCCTGCCCAAGATGTTGCTCCCAAATTACCTATTTAAGATCTCCCCCCAGAATCCTTACCCTACGTCATTATATTGGCAGGAGTACCTGGCCTGGAGGGAAACTCCAATGAGTCTTATCTCGAATTGAGGAACAAAACTATGCATTGGCTCAATATCAACCGACCCCTCCCTCCTCACATCCACACTAAAATCTTATTTGTACGGAGAGTTAGCTGGGTGGGTAGAAGGAGTAAAGATATACCGGGAGATTGTATAATTGTTAACTTTAAGGATACCCAGGCTGTTAAATACATCCAGCATGCACAATCTTCTGTCCTCAATACAAACATCATTCCACTACCTCTCGACTACTTTTATCCTTATCAATCAATCAACAAGATGTGGGAACAAGTAGGGAGGGCAAAAATACACATTAACCGGGAAAGAGGTAGGTTGCCTATATTTACTCAAGGCTGGATGGAGACCATTCCATTGTCAAACAGGTACAGCTGTCTGGATATGGTCGACTGACTACCCCTAAATTATAATGTCGTCGAATATGTGGGGGAAGTCGCAGCCGGCGATAAGCCAACTTCACCGACTGACTTACGGCCCGTACAATTGTCAACTTCCTTAGAGAACAACTTAGAAACCATCCCCATTAATACTGAGGATGATGAGTTAATTGACCATCTCACACTGACCAGCAGCGGATCTTCTGAAACTGTGGCTCCTGGTGCAACTCCAATTGTAATTTCATCCTCAGAGGGCGACATAGGCCATTCTATCACATTTTTGTCTTGGAATGTCGCAGGGCTGTCTTCCAGGCTAGGCGACATAAACTGTGTTTCCTTTGTAAAACGGTTTTCGATTATTTGTCTCCAGGAATGTTGGACGGTCGAGCCCATTCATATGAATGGTTATCGTACCTGCCACACGCCAGCTGTACACACCTTGAGAGGGAGAGATAAAGGAGGCCTTTGTATTTACGTCTCAAATTGTTTAAAAGAAACTAAGATTTCTTTTTTCTCTGATTCCATCTTCTACCAGATTTTGCACATAACGCTGGGGGGCAATCAACACATTAACCTGATAAATTTTTATAACAACATACCGAAAGATGTATGGGCCTCGACCTTTAAAGAATTACTTGAGACCCTCAAAAATATAGACGAAAAGGAACATTCTGATAGCTGTGTGATTTGGATGGGCGATTTTAACTACTTCCTATGCCCATTGAGCGACCAAAATCTATGCGGATTGGGAGAGATGGACGGTGTTCCTGTGACACATTTTTCACATACATCTCTGGGAAAACACCTTAATGATATACTTTTCTCCCTGGACCTGGGCTTTGTGAATGAACTATGCTCCCCACCAGTCTCTTTTAACCCCACATTCATTGGACGGGGCTGCAAATCAATAATTGACTTCATGTTAATATCCAAACGTTACTCTCATTATATCCTCGCGTTTGAAACATGCGAGGTAGCAATGAGTGACCACTTACCGCTTAGTATGTCCCTTATTACAATGATGGGTAAAAACAACACTGTTTCTATGACTCAGACCCTTTATGACTTTAGATTAGAACTTGCAAGGAAGAACGGTTATACCCTAAAATGGGACAAAGTGGAACCAGTGGCCTTCCTAGGAAATTTAATTCGTTCCAAGGAAGAGGAATTTAATATCTGTCTCACAGAGCACGTTGAGCCTCTCAAAGTCAATGATGCATTCCTTAGTATCTCAGAGGAAATTAAAAAGCTACTCACGAGACCACTGAATTCTGGGGCAAATAAAATCAAGAGATGGTTTGATAGAGAGTGTAGTAAGACCCACGCTCGTTTAATGGAACAACTAAAAAGGGAGCCTAGGGTAATGGTTGAAGTTAGATCAGCCAGATCTGCTTACCAACAGGCAGTTAAAAAAAGGAAAAAAACAAATCAAACAGGAAGCCTGGAGCACTCTTCGGGAAACCTGTAATTCTAAAAATAATACCGCATTTTGGAAAGCGGTGAATGCTCCTTTTTTCTCCAATGATTTAACAGATTCTATCGTAACAGCTATCTCGGAAGAGGGTTGGTTGTCTTTCTTTCGGGAACTTTATACAAAGGACTCTCAGGTTGAGACAGAAGGGGGTTTTAACTCAGGCGATAAGGATGTAGTACCCTACCCAATAAATATTGATTTCACTATGGAGGAAGTTTTGATAGCTATCAACAAGAGCCCAGCGGGAAAGGCCCCGGGTCCGGATGGAATTCCCGTAGACGTTTTTAAGGCTAACAGTAAGCTATGGGCCCCACTGTTAACTAATGTCCTCAACAGTTTTACTAAAACGGGCTTCCCAAAGACTTGGCAGGAAGCCATTGTGGTACCCATTTTCAAGAAAGGAGATCGCAGTTTACCGAAATGCTATAGACCGATCTCCTTACTTGATTCACTCATGAAGATCGCGGGGAGAGTTATACTTAACAAATTACAAATATGGGTGAACGACACAGGTACTCTCTCCCAATTTCAATACGGTTTTAGGGAAGGCCTAGGAACAATAGAGCAAGGTCTGAATCTAGCACTCCTAGTAGCCAAATATGTCGAGGCAAAAAAAGAGAACTTATTTCTAACATTTGTGGACTTAAGTTCGGCCTTTGACTGCATCAACCACAGTAAACTTTGGCTAACCATGCAGGATATGGGAGTGGACCCAAACCTCCTAATATTCATTAGAGAATTATATCGGGAGGCGGGCGCAAGGGTACGCTATGGGGAGAAGGGGGACTGCACTTCCAAATTTCCCATAGAAAAGGGTGTGAGACAAGGCTGTATTTTAGCACCTTTTTTATTTAATTTATACATTAACTCGGTCGCGTCTCACCTCCTGGAAGATAAGCAGGATTATCCCAAAATTGGTAACTCCTTTATCCCCATTCTTTTATATGCAGACGATGCTGTAATCATGGCCCGGACCCAAATCGGTCTCCAGAGATCGATTACCAGCTTCTCTGAATATATGGGTAGCAGAGGCCTAAAGATTAACATAAGCAAAACATTTAACATGTGCTGCACAAAAAAGAAGAATCTTAGCTGTAATTCATTTTTATCTAACACGAAAATTGAGACTGTTAATACTTTTTCGTATTTAGGTATTACTTTTGACAAAAAGGGAACTTGGACAGCGGCAGGTGAATCCCGAAAGCTAGCATTCTCGCGAGCAATTGGGGCGGTCAAACATTTTTCAAACAAGGTTGGAGGCCGCCCGGTACCAGTCTTGCTTGATATTTATAGGGCTAAGTGTGTATCAATTGCACTATATGGCGCAGGAATCTGGGGGATTGTGAATACCCCAAGTATTCAAATTCAGATCTGTCAGAATGCTTTTCTGCGGTATTTATTGGCTGTGCCGGGGTCAACTTCTTCTTATGCCTGTCATCAAGAGTTGGGCGTGCCCTATATTGTTGATCTCATTAAACTGGAGCCCATCTTGCTGTGGCATAAAGTTTGGTCTGGAACTGAGACAGACCTGAACAGGGACATAATTAAGGACTGTTTAGGCCTAGATGGAGCACTGAACATTCCCTGGTTTAATTACGTAAGGAACTTCTTTACGGAGTTGGGCCACCCAGAGTTCTTTGACTTTCCAGCTAGCATGACGAATTTTTCAAGAAAGAAGCTTAAGCAAATTTGTCTGCATTTCCTTTCAGAGCAATGCTGGATGTCAGAGAAATGCAAGAGCTCTGTTATGGCCAATCAGCTACTTATTATTAACCTGGGTATCCAACCATATTTGAAACTAGTCCCCAGCTGCTATATTCGTATGCTGTTATCTCGCTTCAGGGCTGACATCTTTTTTAGAATGGTCACCTTTCCTGAGAAGAATTGTTGGCTCAAGGAACTTATTCCTTGTCCCTGTGATCAGATTTCTGTCCAATCTTCCCTCCACTGTATTCTTTTTTGTAAATTTTATTCAGAACCTAGAAAAAGTATTCTTCGACCCGTTTTAAAAAAGTTAGGGTTGAGACAATGTAGAGCGGCGTTGGTCAGATTACAAATGTTAGATGATGAATTTCTTATTTTTTCGGTCTCTATGTTCCTAAAAACTGTTATTAGATTCAGGATCTCCATGAATTAGATTATTTTTAATATGCTGATATTTTTAACCTTCAAAGTTTGTTTCATTGTATGAAATGTGATACATGTTTGCTTTTATGGTTTTGTCTTTTAAAAAAAATCGAATAAAGCTGTTTCTGATTCTGATTCTGAAGTCCATAATCATACTTTTTGATGTCTTGTTGAATCTTTCAAGAAGACCATTTGTTTGTAGGTGATATGGTGTGGAGAACTTGTAGGTTACCCCACACTCATCCGACATGGCCTTCATGTAAGCAGACATGAAGTTGGTGCCCCTGGCCATCATACACGTAGTCACTGACCTCAGTGTTATGGCTTTAGGGTTTCGGGTGGCATGATCTAACCAGACCAGGATAAACCTTTTCCCTAAGGCTGTCTTCGGGTCTAGAGGCCCAACAATATCTACATCCACCCTATCAAAGGGTGTTCCCACCACAGGGAAAGGTTGCTGGGGAACCTTGTGCCTTACTCCTGACTTACCACCACTGGTGTGGCAGGTGATACAGGATCTGCAGTACAATCTGATTCAGTCCTCATCTGGGGCCACTAAAAGTGGGTCACTCAGCGGTCAAGGTTTTTGGCCTTTCCCAGATGTCCTGCTAGGGTATCCCATGAGCCAACTCCAGTAGGAAGGCCCTATAGCACTGGGGGACCACCAACATTCTAGTTTACTCTGGCTCAGTGACCTTAGGCTCACTCTACAGCCCATTCTGCAAATAAATGTGGTGAACACCAGAGGTGTCGCCATTGGCTTGGGCCTCGATCTACCACTGTAGGCCTTTAAGAGTGGCACACTCCCTCTTGCAGAATTCTGCCTGGGACTGTCCCTTTCTTGGGCTCCCCCAGGTAGGTTTTAGGACACTGAGGTGTTGATCCAGAGGTCAGCTTCTTTCCCAGGTTCTCGGGCATAATGAGCCTAGTGTCTAACAGGTGCTGGCGCAACTCTGTACAGAAATTACTCAAGATGTACTTTCTCAACACCAAATTGTTTAGCCCATCACAATCATTACTGTGCTGCCCTTCACCTAACCATCTAGCATATTACTTGATGAAACCACAAAGTCTACACATGACGGGTGTTACTAGTTCTTACTATCTCTGGACCTCAAGTGATACTTTACAAGGGTCAAACAGGATTGTTTCCTGGAGGCATACTTCATCTGGTCTGCTACTTCAGTGCTTGCAATGTGTCAAACCACTGCCAATCGCTCTGGATGGCCTTCCAATCCATCATTCTCTAGCCCACCGTGCCACCTCTGTTTGGACCCAGCAATATGCAAATCTCCTCTTGAGCATTATTGTGTGCTAGACCGAGGCACACTACACAGAGCTCTATCTTCCCTGGTGCACTTCACCCAGTGCTTTCCGGCTACAGTTCACCTTGCGCCCATAGTTGGCCATCACTGTGTGCGCCTCTAATGCATACTAGACACTGCTTCTTTGAGGTACACTTCCAGTACTCCCATGTCACACCTCACCCAGTGCTCTTCTGCTTGCAACACTTCACATTGCAATCCTTGTTGGCCTCATCACATGATCTGCTAAGGCACACTAGACACAGCTCTTGTGAGGTACATCCCTAGTGCTCCTCTGGTGCACTTTACCCGGTGCTCTTCTGATACAGTGCACTTTGTGTCCACTGTTGTGCATCATCGGGTGCTCCATTGAAATTGACCATGCTGTGCATCCTGCATCACGTGGTGATGTATGACTGCAGGTCTGTGTGCTTTGCTGCCTATATCTTTGTAGGTTAGTGTGTATTAGTGTATGGAGCTTTGTTAGACCTTGGGTAAATAGGAGGGCTGTAGGTGTGATGATGTGTGTCCAAATGCACCTACTTTTATGGTGTGTGCCTCTTTGTGCAAAAAATAAATGCATTGGCTTTGTTTATGCTTGTTATTATTTGAATTTCAAAGAGCTATATTCTCTTGACGTGCATAAATGTGAACTGGAAACAAAACTATTTCTGAGTAAGTAATGAAGGAATAAGGGACATTTGGAGCATAATAACTGCATGGCGTGTCAATGCAAACTCCTATTTCATGTAAGTAGGTGTAAGAAATTGGTTTATTGTTTAAGTGGGATGGAAGCCCCAACCAGACAACAAACACAAATCTTGTCTGGGGAACCACAAAAGTCACTAAATTAAACTGTACTTAACCCTTGGCTCAAAAGCAGTCAGTCTTAACTTGGAGGCAACAGGTAGAGTATTTATGGGGCACACAAACAGAAATCAAGGAAAAACATAACATTAGAAAAATCAATTAAATCCAATCGGTAGAACAGGAGTTATCATATTTTTAAGTTTTTAGTGCAAAATAGAGTCTAAATGTTTAAAGCGTCAACCGTGGGTATCTGGTCATGCCAGACATGGGCCAAGTCAAAAGTTGAGGCCGACCACAATGGAGCGTGGATTGGTGTCACAATGCGCCCTGCGAACCAGGGGTTGGAACGGAGTGGTGGTCTGTACCCTCTATTATCATGCCTCTTATGTACCAGCAGGAAGAATGGAACGCATGCACCTTCACCAAACCGAAAGTGGACACTTCGATGTGGGAGAGCAGGCTCTTTAAAAATGCCGCGGACACTGGGCAGACCGCCTCCCGCACTGATGTCAGCGGTTATTGGCCAATAAGGGGCGAGGACGAAAAAGCCAGAGAGAAGCTTGCTTCCGTATTGAGCCAAGGAGAGCAGCCGACCGATGCGGAAACGAGAGATCGAAGAACCACGCTGTCCGTATCCGGGCCGGGACCGCGATCCACGGAGAGAACCAGTGAACCGAAGCAGCCACGAGGCCAACGTACCCACGCTGTGCCCCGCCAAGCTTCAGGAGAAGCGTGGCTTGCAAAGGTACGCAGCAAGGTTGCGGGGTGGGTTGGATCACGGGAGAGGTCAGACCCGTAGTAAGGTGTTTCCTTGCACTCTATCCTCCCTCTTGGCTTCTCCCGTTTTCCCTTGTCCACTGACACCTACTTGAATAGCACCGAGCATTTACGCGTGATTCCCTCACTCCCCTTCCCTCCAGACCATGTGTTCAGAATGCTGATATCGTTCTCCTCCTCTTTTCATGTGCAGAGAACATCGGTTATAGACCCCGACCAGCCCCTGTGATGCCTAGAAGGAAGCTGAAGTGAAGCGGACCTGGACAAGAAGCATTGTCACGTGTCTTAACTCTGGCTTCTCTCAGAAGAAAGCGCCTGTATAAAAAAAAACCCTCTTTGCAAAGGCACTGTCTTGAGAGCCTTCTGTCCCCATGCCCACAGTTAGATACACAAGATGGATTGGGACTGGTTTTGGATTACCTTCTGACTTGTAAGAAATTTTAAAGAAAAGTTCCTGAGAAGGTAGAAGTTGAATGGGGCAAGACACAGGGGCGGCTCCTCAACTATGGCGAGGGGGCGTCATCCCCTCCCCCCGCAAGCAGCCTCAAAACTTGAAAAATAAAACAATAATAAACAAGCATTTGCAATGCAATAGGTCTCGCATTTGTGAGAGTTTAAGCTAATGACATTGTAAATGACAGTGCCTCTTATTTAGGTTTTAAAAACCAACACAATAAAAGAGGCATAGTTATTTACAATGCCAGTAGCTGAAACTGTCACAAATTCGAGACCTATGGCATTCCAAATATATCTCTCTCTCTCACACACACACACACACACACACTCTATCTCTATCTCTCTTTTTAAAGAGTTAATAAACAAGCCCACATTAAATGGAAGGGCAAGAAACTTGGTTTCTAGTCGAATTCAGCAGAATTAGTTTGTAAACTGTATGAGTGCCTTGAGTCTCAGTAACGAGAGCGGGTACTCTTATCACCCATAAAACAAAGTTATGGTTGGGTTGGTTACTGTGGAGGACTTGTCTGACATTCCTCATGATGGCTAAAAACTACTCAAGGCAAGTGAGGTAATGTGTCGCAAATTGTGGTCTGGAATGTGAAAGAGGTATCCTACATCTCAACCAAACTGTTTTCCTGTATGCAGAAAATATATATGTGTGTGTGCGTATGTATAAGTTGATAAAACTGCAATGGATACTGTCTGCTTTTACCCCCCAATCATGTAGGCGTTCCTGCTTTTTTTTTTCCTTGGTCCCTTCAATTGGTTGTTTTATTGTTCCTACGTCATGTAATGTACGTTTGATCGAAAGCTTGCCATTTGACCTTGGTAGTGAGATACTTTTCGTACTACACATATGAAAATAATATGTACATGCACAATCCATTTACACTGAGTTATTAGTAGTAAGCGTACCAAGTGTGGAACGACTATATTTACCTGTTACCGAGACAGATCGCTATTACTTCAGGGTTGATATATTGATTCTTCTGTAAATGTTTACTTGTGTCAAATATATTGTATATGTGAAAATCTAATAAACAGATCAGACAAAAAAATAAAACAAAGGTATGGTTAGCGTAGATCTCTTCCTGCTGCTTATTGTTGGTTTTCGGCTGCCATGTTAAAACATGAAGCACATTGGGTACTGTGGTGAAAAACAACACATAATAACAACCATGTTGCAAGTGCGTTGGGCGCTGTGTTGAAAAATAATATATAAGGGCAATGCAGCCGCCTTGTTAAAACAAAGCATGTCAGGTGCCTTGTTGCTACAAAAGTCAATAATTCAACAAAACAAAAGGCGGACGGCCATCGCATTATTTTCCTATTTATTTACTTTTGTAGAAATCGCGTCATGCCCCACTTTAGATGTTTAAAGCTAAAGCGCGGCATGCCGAGATTGTTACAAAAGTAAAGAAATGGAAAAGAAATGCCACATCTGCCTGCTTTTTATTCTATTTATTTACTTTTGTAGCAATTGCGGCGCGCCACGCTTTAGCTTTAAACCTCTGAAGCTAAAGCAGGTATGACGCGAACGCTAATAAAGCAAATAAATATTTTAAAAGGTGTGCAGTCGATGCTGCTGCTACTAATAAAGTAAATAAATACTGGGGAAAAAACGCTTTACTTTGTACGTGTTGGTTCGTAGTAAAGCACGTCTTGGGTGGAATAGGGAAAAACCATTAAAGAGCGTAGTGTTCAAAGACTGTAGATAAAACAGACCGTGTAATAACACAAGTAAAAAGTCCAGTCCTCATGAGAGGTTACAAATGCAAACAAGACAGTACTAAGGAGGGACTACTAAGCATATTCATGAATCAAAAGCAACGATTTAGAAAAGGCAGTAACAGGAGCCAATTGAAAAGATGAGCGGAAAATAGGCAGAGCTTCAAGTCCATACCTGGATACAGCATGGCTCGCAGAGCAGCACATGCGCGCCCAGGCTCGACCTAAAGGTTGAACTACAGATCCCAAAAGGCACTTATGCAAGCTTAGGGTGGGTGAGATACATTTTTAGCTGCTGCTGCATACTTTGCAAAGATGAGCTGACCGTGTGAAAGATGATAATATAGCACGAAGAAAGAGCTGTTTAGAGAAAAGTGGCTGCACAGAAATAGCTAGATGGCATCCCATTTGCAAGATGCCATCCAAAGATTATATAGCGAACAAGCTATGAAAGAAAGCCTTCAAAATCTCTGTTAAATAGTTTCAATGGGACAGCCCTCTTGGCTCACGAGATAGCCCTCTCAGTCAATAGAATTGTAGCATTCCCAAGGGATTACTTTACATGCCGTTGCGTCATCACCTTTAACTCAGCGGCCATATTAGTTGAGGATACATCCTCCAATAGTCAATAGGAGTACAATGTTAGCTCTCTTTTAGAGGACGCACAGAATTTCTGCCCAGTCAAATTATGTAAGCATGGCTACCACCATATGGGTGGAGCCAAAGCCCCTCTCCTTGTGCTTCTTTAAATTATTTTTTAGGAAGGTCATCAGTGGTTTAAATGGAAATACTGAAGTGCAAGTACTCCCTATTTAGAGTGCCTGTTTGTTCCCAAGAAGTGCCGGTACTGCCCCCTTTAAAGCACTGATGATCATGGCGACAGATGCGATGTCATGCCAGACTTGAAAAGGTATGTGGATTGAGGTTGAAGGCTATTATGAGGTCTTGGACTGGTCGGCAGTATCGGCTCTTAATAAGATTGATTTCAAATCCTTTGCAGATGTAGCTTTAAATAAGCATACTCCTCGGCTCCAGTTGTGACATAGAATATAAATTCCCTTTTTGTCGTGACACAAAGTTTTAATCCCATTAAGGAAAATAAAGCGTGCATTATTCCCCTTCAATTGTTGATTTGGTCTGATGAAATCTAATTTATCCCTAGCTATTAAATGAATGAAAATACTGCTATTGATGAGTGAATTGTTTTTTTCTTTTCTAAGCAATGATGAACAAAAGCCAACAGGCAGCTCAGATGAAAAAAGAATTGGAATGATGATTTTTTTTTTTTTTTTTTTTAACTGCAGAGTGGTCAAAATGGAGCCACACTTTGATGTCTTGGAAAGACAGCCTTTGATTGGTTAGGTCTCGTGTTTGGTTTTAAGGTTTTGTGGCTTTCTCCATTGGTTTTATTGGTGTTGTAGGTGAAATTATTTGTGAATGCTGCTGTGCTAATAAAGAAAGAAGAGCCTAATCCTCGACTGTGTCCTTCATAGAACTGAAAAGTGTCCAGGAAAGCTAGGATATCATCGACAATAATACAGCGACTCATTGATATCCATGGAGTGGGGCTCGGTAATAGAGGTACAGGCATGCCTGGAGAAATAGGTTCCGAAATACAGAGGTCAGATTGTGTTGATTGCTTGCTTGTTGCAGTTTTGACACAAGAGTGTCTGTTTTGTATAAAGAATCGTCAATTTTGCCAAAACTTTCATGGTGACCGGTTTCCTCAGTTTGGTTTTGTTTTGCCTACAGGGATCTCGGTTAATCGGCCTGCGTGTTTGTCTGTGTTCAGCACTGTTATCGAATACTGTCATGCCCCGGGTTTGTCGTTTCTCATTGGCATGCCTACAAATTTGAAATTGCGTATCCTTTCCTGATTTTTTCTTAAATTCTATAATTTCCCGATATAAGGGTTTAGAAACGAGCAGTGTTTTTGTACTGCGTATTTGAGGGGCTTTCATTGCGCCCACCCCGCACAGGCCTCTGACGTGTCCCGTTATGGTCGTGAAAACGCACATCTGTGTGGACAAAGGCCACGGCAGGCACCCAGCACAGCTTGTTTGCCTGACCCTTCTACGGCCAGCTCTCTTACTGAGGAAAGGTATGTTATACATCACATCTGAAGTGTACGGACTACAACGGCTTTCTTTATAGAGCTCGGGTGAGCTCTTTTGACCGATGCTGTCAGTGATATTTTCCGTTTGTAAGAGACGAACAAGAAACAAGGATGGGAGAAAGAGGAGAAACCAGAGGATGGCGGGAGATAGCAGTGTAGAGGAAGAGAAGCATGGAGAGCTAGAAGTAGTGGCGGAGGCAGAATGAAAGCAAGGGATGATTGAGTGAGAAGCGGAAGATGGCGCTGAGAGGGGAGAAGCAGATAAAAGAGGACACGAGAGAGAAGAACAGAAGAACGTTCGAGAGATGAGAATGTGCTAACGGAGAACCAAGAGGCAGGAGTCAGGCTATGAACAGAGGGATGGAGTGACGCTGCAAGGGCAGTCCAGGAGGCGTGCCTCGGGCGTGGACAGAGGGGTCCGGTGTCACAGTGAGCAGAGAAAGCTGTGAGACACGGCGGAGCATGGCACGCGTGCTTGGCAGGGGCGGGGAAGCGCATTCCAGGCGGGGGAGCGGACCCTTTGAAGTATGATGCCGAGGGCGCCAGTGGGCTGAAGCGCTTCCCCAAACGGATTGCATGGCGGCACGATGCACGTGATTGTGCGTGTGCTCGCCATGCAATCCACTTTTGGGAGCACTTTGAAATGCCCCTCTTTACCAGAGTCTTGCATAGCGATTGCGTAAACAAAATAGCTAGGCGAGACCTAAAAAGGTTTATTATCGTTTAATTTTTCAAGTTCTAAGGGCTGAGTCTTGGGGGAAGGGCCATTGTGGGGGCAATCACGGAGAGGGAGTGGGGGGCACTACTGTCAGTGTGCATGTGGGTTTGGCCGGCAGTCTTAGGACCGCCAAACTGTCCTGCACACTGAGATGTCTACAACCCGAACTGCGTTGCCGGGTTGGAGACAGCAGGCACAGGCTCCCAGTATCTCTGTGATCACAAATCCAGGGCACTCAGGCGAATCCTGACGCTGCTGTCATACTGCCAGCAGCATGAGAGCAGTGTCTGGATTGGCCGCAGTACAGGGCAGCTTGGGAGCATGTGCTGCAGTGGAGCCAGAGAGGAGCAGCAATGCCGCGTGCCAGCAGGTATGTTATTTTTGTTTTGGGGGTTTTTGTATTTTTCCTTCCGGCCCACATGCCTGCCCCGCCACACAACCCTGACACCAGCGGCTACTGACAAGACAGCAGGTGGTGTCTAAGGAGGAGGCGTCTTCATCAGGAATCCACTGGACTAAGTAAAAAATTTCCAGAACGATGACACTGCAGGCTATAGGCAACGATGGCAGCACGAGGCCGGATACCTTTGCCCATAGCTCTAGCTGAATAGGATTTGCTGCTGCGGAGAAAAACGTAGTGGGAGCTGTTGCAAAGCTAGGTCGACCAGCAATGCACTTTGGGCAGATCCGATGGCAATAAGGCCCCAGTCTTCTGTCAGTTCTCAGGCCAGTTTCTGGTGAAATTTTTTTAAGTTACAAGTTTTTGGAGAAGTACCACCAACATCACAACCAAGGGTCCTGGACTTGGGGGCACCACTCAGGAATCACTCCAGCAGGGGCCATGGCAGGGTTCAAGGCCCAGTGCCTCACAGAGGAAGCCAAAACCAAAGGAAATGATGGACGGAGTGTTGAACATTGCAAGCACTCACCCCCAGTCAACTGATCTGAGTTTAATCCATCACCGTTCTTTAGCCCACTCTGCCACCCCAGTTCAGACATGGCCATATGCAAATCAGTCTGACCCTGTGCCTCATGGGAACAGTCCAGCCCGAACTGCCAAGCCATGTCTTCCCTGGACCAGAAATAAGCTTCCTAGGACCGGTTTCTGGCATTTCAGCCGTCTTCAGCCAGGCTTGCTTGAATCCAGTGGCAAAGTGAGCAAGGGACTCACGTCTGAGCATACCCTGCCAACTTATGGCGAACAAAGCAAAAACCAAAGGAAATGATGGACGGAGTGTTGAACATTGCAAGCACTCACCCCCAGTCAACTGATCTGAGTTTAATCCATCACCGTTCTTTAGCCCACTCTGCCACCCCAGTTCAGACATGGCCATATGCAAATCAGTCTGACCCTGTGCCTCATGGGAACAGTCCAGCCCGAACTGCCAAGCCATGTCTTCCCTGGACCGGAAATAAGCTTCCTAGGACCGGTTTCTGGCATTTCAGCCGTCTTCAGCCAGGCTTGCTTGAATCCAGTGGCAAAGTGAGCAAGGGACTCACGTCTGAGCATACCCTGCCAACTTATGGCGAACAAAGCAAAAACCAAAGGAAATGATGGACGGAGTGTTGAACATTGCAAGCACTCACCCCCAGTCAACTGATCTGAGTTTAATCCATCACCGTTCTTTAGCCCACTCTGCCACCCCAGTTCAGACATGGCCATATGCAAATCAGTCTGACCCTGTGCCTCATGGGAACAGTCCAGCCCGAACTGCCAAGCCATGTCTCCCCTGGACCGGAAATAAGCTTCCTAGGACCGGTTTCTGGCATTTCAGCCGTCTTCAGCCAGGCTTGCTTGAATCCAGTGGCAAAGTGAGCAAGGGACTCACGTCTGAGCATACCCTGCCAACTTATGGCGAACAAAGCAAAAACCAAAGGAAATGATGGACGGAGTGTTGAACATTGCAAGCACTCACCCCCAGTCAACTGATCTGAGTTTAATCCATCACCGTTCTTTAGCCCACTCTGCCACCCCAGTTCAGACATGGCCATATGCAAATCAGTCTGACCCTGTGCCTCATGGGAACAGTCCAGCCCGAACTGCCAAGCCATGTCTTCCCTGGACCGGAAATAAGCTTCCTAGGACCGGTTTCTGGCATTTCAGCCGTCTTCAGCCAGGCTTGCTTGAATCCAGTGGCAAAGTGAGCAAGGGACTCACGTCTGAGCATACCCTGCCAACTTATGGCGAACAAAGCAAAAACCAAAGGAAATGATGGACGGAGTGTTGAACATTGCAAGCACTCACCCCCAGTCAACTGATCAATTAGGGGTGACTTATATGTATTAAAAAAGAAGGTTTAGGCCTCGCAAAAGGTTTATTTTGCCAGGTCTAATCAGCAGTTTAAAACTGCACTACAGGCTGCAATGGCAGGCCGGAGACATGTTTAAAAGTGCTTCTTTAGTGAACGGCACACAAGAGTGCTGCAGGCCCACTAGTAGCATTTAGTTTATAGGCACTACGTACATGTAGTACCATTTTACTAGGGACTTACAAGCAAACTAAGTGCGCTAATCAGGTGTAGGATAGTTGTACCATGTCTTAGGGAGAATGCACAAGTACTTTAGCCCTGGTAAGCAGTGGTCATGTGCACAGTCAAAATGCAAACAAAAACGAATTTCAGGAAATAAGAGGGGTAAAGGCAAATTTTTGGGGGAAGACCACACCAAGTATGTCAGGTCTAACAGTACACATGAGAAGTTAGTGCGCCATATTCAGCTCCTTTGGAATTATGCGATTCTGTCGCGTTTTCTGCATAATTATGTCTTTGCTGTTTTTGCCACATAATCCATCATCTGCTGTGTAATCTTCACATTTCAACCCAAAATTTTTATTTCGAGCTCAAACGGATGAAAAGTTACTAAAATGTGGTGACGTGCTCCCGTGCAGTGGGAGGTTCTTTGCAAAGGTTGACTGGTCACCTTTCAATCAATTATTGCTATATTTGCTATATTTGATTGTTAAACCCAGTTTAGACAATATTTCACCTCACAAGTATCACTGATACTTGTGAGGTGAAATATTGTCTAGACAGTGGGGCCATGAGTTAAAATGACAAATGACAAATCAATGAAATACTACTGTTACAAAATGCAACGCATTATATCCATTATTTGCGTTTTCGTGTCACATAATTTGGTCCTTATCTGCGGCATGAAGGCAGTGGCCACGGCCATATCAAAGGGAACCAGCATTTCCGCGTTGGTCACGTGCATGAGTCGGTGCTGTGAGGTCTCTGGCATGTTTGAATGTTATATTAGCTCCCTTGCAGAACTGTCTGCAAATCCTGCTGTTTTGAGCTCAGACGTTTAAAAGGGGGTGCTGTAAACAATGCAGTTTGTTCTCAAACGTCGATGAGAGGCGTGCAGGATGCCGAAGACCTGCAGAGTGTGCCACCGACCTTGGCTACAGCATCTCGAAGCCTCCAGGACGCTGCCCACATCCACCCACCAGAGCTGCGGCTTCGAGCTCTCTGCCCCCTCCACGTGTCAGAAGAGGGGGACTTCCAGAGTGCGCAGGAAGAGGGGGTCGCGGAAACTAGAGAGGAAATAAGTTAGTAGGTCAGACGAACAGCAGGCACGTTGGCGCGTTGCTGCATCTCATGGAGTCCCGGGTGAGCTTGACGCCCCTGTTGCTGCTGCTCTGTGCCGGTAAGTGCCCGGTGGGGTGGTACATCCGACGGATGTCTTGAGGTGGGGAAGGGACTGATCCATGACCGCATCTTGGACACCCCTATAACATGCAGACAGACGATGAGAGGAGAAGGTCCGTCGGCTTAAACTGCCGACTTTGGTGCAGGAAACCCGGGTTCGAGCCTCGAGGTCGCATCTACATCCTGTGATTCTGGGCAAATCACTTAATCTCCCCGTCCCTGAATGTGTAATGTAAATACGGTGCTCATGTACAGCGCTCCAATACCTTCGGGTCGAGTTCGCGCTATATAAAAGATGCAAAAAAATAAACAAAAAAAAAGAAAAAGCCCTGCTTCTCTTGGTTTTCCAGCTCACGCATTTAGCGTCTGATCACGCCTCCTTATTTGTCGGATGACCAACTAACATAGAGGCAAATTCTGGACAGGACTGTAAAGAATTCAGGACAAAGGGTCAAAATTCAGGACAAAGGGTCAAAATTCAGGACAAAAACTCAAGACAAAAAGTCAGTTTTACAGACACATCGAAGTAGAGGCCATACCCCACTATTCTATCAATGCATTTATTTACTACTTTTTTACATAGTACTACATATGCACTATGGTCTTTATGTGTTTGCACTGGTGGCACCTATCTCCTACACACTTTCATAATTTCCCCTCGAGCACTTTCTTTTAAGCTGCACCGGGTTCATTGCTCTGCTTCCGAATGCTAATAGTTAAAGCAGCGTCAAATGGGCAGGGGGTCTGGGGGAGGACAGTTCATTATGGGTTTGTTTGTTACAAAGAACATTTTTCATATAGTGTGCTAACTTTTCATAAATAGCCCAGCACCATTCTTCTGTAATCGCATGATGGCATCTATGGCTACATACCTGGCTACTATCATGCTATGTAATCTCTTTTGACATACAACAATAACATCTTTTTTTTTTCTAAACATATGGTAGTTTCATTTTAGTGCATTAGGCCACAACATTGCATTGGCATTTATCTGAAATTAAAGTTTCTAAATATGAACTTCAAAACATTCATTAACTATCCCTTTTGACTACACCAGGAGGGAACTGAGTGAGCCAATTATCTGGTGCCCCTTACATCATGACCAATATTATTGTTATGAATGGTGGAACATTCCAGGCTAATAAAACACACAAGTGATTTTTTTTTGTGTACAGTCATCTTTAACGGAATTACTTGAAAGTGCTCTAAAATGTCACTATTAGGTACATTAGCACATGAAGTAAATTGATTTGACGAAGATCACACAACTTAGCTTTGCAGGAAATCTGGGATTTGAACCCAGGCTTCCTGGTAATACATAGTGCACTTAGGTCACTGACTGGATTAATGTATTTTTTGCAATCCCCTTTAAAACCAGAAGACAGTGTTTTGTACAATTCTGTAAAATGACTAGAATACTATGTTAAATAAATACAGATCACCGGCTAATCTGACAAAATATCTAATAAAAAAATGTCCATAATGAAAATAAGGGAAGGCAGGACACCATAAGCAAATATCACTGACTGTTTAGACATTATACAGCTATTCTAGATGTGGCGAACCACTGAAACGTTGAGCCAGGCTTAAGCCTGAAGCCTGGCTCTAGCTCAGCTCAAGGTCCTGTTAGAACCTCAAGCCCATAACGAGCCACGCTTTACCTTCCCTTTACCCAGGATGTGGCATTAGGGCCAGGTCTGCCGATTTTGGAACTGGGGAACCAGGTTCAAATCTCAGCATTGGCTCGACGTCCTGTGATTCTGGGCAAATCACTTAATCTCCCCATGCATATAAACAATGAATGTGACCTCTTGTAAGGTAAGTGATGCTCATGTAAAGTGCTCCAATAACTTTGGGTTGAGTTTGCACTATATAAAAACTTCCGAAAAATGCACAAAGAAATAAAAATAAAGCCTTAACATAAACAAATACACATACCCATGTCCTGGCTAATTTTTACAAAGTTACATTTGAAAACAGGGATAAATCACGTTTTCCCTACTTATATTCTGTGATCCTAGGCACAAAACGACCCTGTAACAAAAACGCCCCCCTAGTGGCCCAAATCCAGCCCCCACCCTGGTGGCCTACCGGGGAAATGCCCGGTGCCCGCTACGGCCAGTCCGGCCCTGGTCTTGGCCTGCAGCCCACCCAACAACCCCCCTCTAATGCTCCTCTTTCTAGGCAGTGTCCACTCCTTTCTTCTGACACTGACCACACCTCCATTACCACCTGCTGAAAGCTGGTGGTAAATGGGAGAGGTAATCCCAGTGGATTTGGGATTTCCTTTCAGAGTTTCACCCAGAAAAAACGGGTTTGCAAAGTTATTCCACATTCCGTGGAGATTAACGTATAATAAACAGATAAATAAACTTCCATACCAGCTAGAAACTTTATTTCCTGCACATAAACCTGCATTACTTGTAATCAGGGCCCACAAAGTGAACAAAGAAATAGGAAAGAAAAAAACTAATTTAATTCCGAAAAGGCAAATTATTCTGCGCCTAAAAGTTAACAGAATGGGCGAAGAACACTGAGAAATAGCAGAGATTGCTGAAGAAGTGCTATCATCTGGCTAGTCAAAGAGCTATCTTGTCTCCGGAATGGATGTATTGCTAGAGGCACGCATGGCTAAACCACGTGCGCCTCTACCACACAGCCCGAACCATGAATGCGTCTTACCCACGTATTCTTTTAGCATGCATGCCTTTTCTCTGCAATTTCATGGTAAAGGCATGAATGGTATAGGGGTATACGTGGCTAAGGTCTACCCAAGCTACAAACCCCCTACCTGCCTGCCGACTTTGTGGTCCAAATACCCCAACCTGACCCCCTCCCACGCCCCAGCCCCCACCCCCATGCTGTCCTAAACCCTTAATATACACTACCCTGACCTCCTCACAACCCCCGTGCTGTCCCTAAAACTACCCCAACCCCTTTCACTGCCCATAGGCCTAAAACCCTAACCCCTATTCTAAAAAACGATCCCAAGCCCTTACAAAACTACCCCGCCCTCCCCTAAGCCCTAAAAACTACCCCACCCATCCATTCCCCTCCCCTGTGACCTAAAACCCTGTCCCCCGATTCCCCTTCCACCCTGGCGCTGTCCCTAAAACTACCCCATCTCCTTCCACTGCCCTTAAGCCTAATACCCTTACCCCTAATTAGAAAAAAACTACCAAACCCTCCCTCAGCCCTGAAAACTACCCTGACCCTTCCAGACCGAAAAAACTACCCCAACCCTCCCCCAGCCCTGAAATCTACCACAACCCCCTCCCCAGCCCTGAAAATGACCCTCGACCCCCATCCCTAGTCCTGAAAACTAACTCAACCCTCCCCAGCCCTGAAAACGACCCTGACCCTCCCACAAACCTGAAAACTACCCTGATACACCACCAGCCCTGAAAACTACCCGCCACCCCCCTCCTCCCTGAAATGACCCTGACCCCCCAGACCTGAACACAACCCCCAACCCATAAAAACGTCCCCCACCAAACCCTGCCCCAGCTCCACTTACCTCACTTGTCCTCTCTTCCTGCTTCAGCTGAGCTGCAGGCAGCAGCTAGACCGCACACTGCTTTAACCACGCATATGCGTGATAAAGGCATATGCATGGTTAAGGCAAGCATGGTAGGGCTTGCGTATGCGGAACACGCGTGGCTCTGCCTGCGTTGTTTTGACTGTTTCCCCTCCAGAATGCCAATACATACATAGGACTAAGTAACCCCAACCGTACATTATAAGATGTTGCAGGTCTCCAAGAAGCTTCTTTGCCATTTAACAACATAAGGCCAGTAATCGAAGTGCATTAAAAAAGTATGAGAACAGCGATGCTGCGCGCAATGATGGCAGGCTGAGTGGGTGCCGTCAAAGGCATAGTTTAAAAAAAAATCTGTAAATTTGTTTGGTCGTTCTACTGCAGTAACTATATATAAAACAATGTACAGCTGAAATGGAAATTAAATGCAAGGTATGTTAATCAGTGTGAAAATGCACTAGTGTACATTAGGAAACCTCTATTAGTTAATACAGTGCACCAGAGAACTACAGAATTGTATCCTGGTTCGTGCACTGGAGAATAGTGAATTGTGTATGTTTACACAGTTCCACTGTATGTCACTCCACTCTGTGCCATTCCACTCTACACCACTCCACTGTATGCCTATTCACTCTATGCTACTCCACTGTTATTCCAGTCTATGCCAGTACATTCTACGCCAATTCACTCTACACTATTCCACTGTATGCCACTCCACTTCACGCTACTCCACTCTGACTCTCCACTTTATGCTATTGCACTATACCCCACTACAGTCTAGGCCATTCTACTATACGCCACTGTAAGCTAGTGCACTCTACACCATTTCATTGTACGCATGCCACTCATCTATTCCACTGTGTGCCACTACACCCTATACAGTTCCATTGTATGCTACTCTACTCTACGTCACTCCACTGTACGCCACTATACCAGACTCCACCATATGCTATTGCACTATATCCCACTACACTCTACGACACTCCACTACATGTAATTTCACTCTACATCACTCCACTGTATGCCACTCCACTGCACACTACTCCACTGTACTTCACTCCATTCTACACCATTCCACTCTATCCCACTGTATGCCAGTCCACTCTATAACAAACCACCGTACGCCTCTACAGTTTACACCACTGCACTATACCCCACTCCAACGTACGCTATTCCACGGTGTCGAACTACACTTTACAACACTCCACTATATGTTGTTCCATTCTACCCACTCCACTATACGCCATTCCACCGTAAGCTACCTGACATTACGCTATTTCACTCAAAGCCACTCTACTGTAAAACAATCCACTCTATGCTGTTCCACTATATGCCACTCCACTGTACATCACTCCAAGCTATTCCACTGTTTTTCACTTCATTGTACACTACTCCACTCTATGGCACTTCTCTGTACTCCACTCTACACCATTTCACTCTACACTTTTCCTCTGTAAGCCATTCCAGAGCACGTCACTCCACGCCAATCTACTCTATGCTATTCCACTGTATGCAGCTCCACTGTACGCCGCTCCACTCTACCCTGTTAGACGTCTACCCCACTCAACTGAATGCCACTACACCGTATGCCACTCCACTGTACGCTAATCCACTCTACACTATTCCACTTTGTCACTGTACTGTATTCCACTCCAATCTATGCATTCAGTTATATGGAATTGCACACCAAATCCACTCTATTCCACTGAATGCAACTCCACTCTGCGCCACTCCACTCTATGCTATTTCACTTCTACCCCACTCTACTGAATACCACTCCAGTGTATGCCACTACACCGTACGCCACTCCACTGTACTGTACTCCACTCTATTATTCCAGTCTTCGCTACTCTACTGTGTGCCATTCCACTCTGTTCCACTGTATGCCAGCCCACTCTACGCCAGTACACTCTATACTGTTCCACTGTATGCCACTCCACTGCACACTGTTCCCACTAACACCCCACTTTATGCTGTTTCACTATACCCCACTCCACTGTATGCCACTCCACTGTACGCTAGTGCACTCTACGCTATTCTACTCTATGCCATTCCACAGTACCTCACATCACTCTCATCTATTCCAGTGTATGCCACTACACTCTACACCACTCTACACAGTTCCACTGTATGCCACTACACTACACTCTACTCCACTACATTCTACTCCACTGCACTATACCCAACTCTACTGGATGGTTTTCCAATGTATCTAATTACACTCTATGACACTCCACTGTGCACCATTCCACTGCACACTACTCTACTCTACACTATTCCACTCTACAACACTGTACTTTATTCCCCTCCAATCTATGTTATTCCGCTCCACTCTATGCTGTTCCACTGTATGGCACTCCACTGTACGCTAGTCCACTGTGCCCAACTCCACTGTACGCCACTACAGTTGAGGACATTCCAATATACGCCATGTTAGAAATGAGGGGGCTCTGGTTGACGCAGGTGTGAACCCACAACAAGCAGGGACCCTTTACTTCTTGTTAGGGCGAAGGATGACTCCCCAGAATAACCCCTGCTCACCCTCTAGGTGCGTGGCGCGAGCAGTCTAGGCTAAGTCTCAGGCGTACACGGTTAAGCAAATGCAATTACACATACAGTAAACCCCTTGCATGCACCACAAACGGACACCAATCAGGAAGTATATCAAAATAAGCTTTTATGTAGATTCAGCAGATTCAAATACAAGGCCCAGTAACGTTGAACTGATGGGGCCACAATTCTTGGAAATACGGTAAAGTTCTCTTTGTTTACGGAAAGTTCTTTAGGCGGGCACAAGGTGACTGTAGGCCTCAGCGCACTTCGTGCTGAGGCAGCGCCCAGGAAGCACACAGCAGATGGCAGGGAAATAAGAACGTTGCGGACCCTGGATCCGATGCGAGCTCGCGGTCGAGTTCGTAAGTACAGTACCTTGTTTCTTGACGCAAAGGCGGGTGCGGGATTTCAGCGGCTCTTCGACAGAAGAGCGAGGCGGCGTCCGGGGCTCCCACACTTCACGATGGGTGTCTGATCTTCAGGCTCACGACAAGAGCGGGGTGTTGCAGGTGGCGGGTGAACAAAGCGGGGCAGCCGGGCACGCAGATACGTCCGGGCCGTCCGAGGCTTGGAGATGCTCACAAACGCCGATTCCGGCGGGAGGGTGAAGGTGCACAGCGAGCCTCCAACGAGCGAGGTGACAGGAGCGGCCCAGCACAGCGTAGGGGGAGCGGCTCCGATCGAGCGAGGCTCTTCCCAAGGCGGGGGCGGCTAAGCAGTCCTGGTCACGGCTCAGGGAGGGACTGGGGCACGAGGGTCACAGCTCCGGCGAGGGAAAGGACACCACAGTCCAGCGGCAGGCGAGTGAAGATCAGGTAGAGCCCAATGGTCCTGGGGCTCAGTTCAGGGGGCAAGCTCAGTTCCAAGCCCTTGGAGATCGTTTTGGAAAAGCACAAGTCTTGAAAGTAAAAGTAAAGTAAAAGTCTTCAGCAACAGTTTCTCTTCTCCCCTTTGGCAGCAAGGTCACCACTGTAGGCCAATCCCCCAGGATAGGGACAGTCTTCCTCCTACAGCTTTCCCGGTGCCTCCTCCTCAGGCAGAGATTCTTCTTGGTCAAAAGCGGATCTAGTTTCTTAGGAGCAGGGCTCCTCCATTTATACAGCAAATCTTTTGTTCTCCCAGGCCAGGGGGGCCCTTGCCTAGTTTAGTCCGGTTTCTGAGCACTTTGTTTACGCGATGCAGGCTTCTCCTTTCAGAGTGCAGGGCAGAGTCCTCAGACGCTCCACAGGGGGCCGAGCCGGCATTGAGGTGGCAGAGTACTGTCCTATTCAGAGCCTAGGAGCACTCCTCCCACCCATCTACCTGTCGATCGTCCTATTCACCACCAGGCTACCTAGCCCTGCCCATCTGGGTTCCCCCAGCCCTGTCACTCACACCAGCCAGACATCAGATATACATCACGCAGAGGCGGCTGAAATGTTTAGGCAAGCAAAGGCCAGCTTTCTAAAAGCGGCATTTGCAAACCCGGAATATTAAAATAAACCTTGCGAAAAGATGTACCTTATTATTCCGAGTTCAGGCATACTAAACTCGATCTTCTACCATGTTCCCTGGGTCGGTTAGGATCATAGGGTGTAATAATCCAGGCCGCCCATACTGGCCTATGAGAACAGGGTAGCCTTGCAGTAGTGAACAACAAGATGGCGGTAATTCACTACTAGGACATGCCACGCATCTAGGCTTGTCCTACCTTATGCTCACAACGCACCCTGCCCGTGGGCCTACCAGAGGGGTGACTAACATGTAGCTAAGGGAAGGTTTCAGGGACGGGCAAGTGTGGGCACTTGCCAGTCAGCATGTCAGTACCAGACTGCACGCAGGTTCTGCGATGGCAGACCTTAAATGTATTTTACCGGCCGCTTCTGTGGGTGGCACAACCCGTGCTGCAAGCCCACCAGCGGTGTTTGCATTTACATGCCCTGGCGCTCCTGGCGCACTTTACTGGGGTCTGATAGTAAACCAAACAATCCAATCATGGAATCCAACCAACATATACAATTTACAAAGGGAGCACTCGCACCGTGACACTGGTTGGCAGTGGCACAGCGCGCTGAGCGGCCAACACCATAAAAACACATGAGGCACAGCGACAAAAAGAGGAAGGGAGACTCACGCCAAGGTGCCAGGTCTAACACGTGTCCCCTCCAGCTGAAAAGTGGGGAGAACTACCCTACCCCAGGGAGTTCCTCATCACTAAGGCGGAAAAATCTGGACAGACCGTCAGCATTGGCGTGATCTGCACCAGGGCGATGTTCCACCGTGAAATCCATACCCTGTAGGGAAATGGACCACCTCAACAGCTTTGGATTCTCACCCCTCATATGCATCAACCATCTGAGGGGCCTGTGGTCCGTCTGAACCCGGAAGTGAGACCCAAACAAGTAGGGTCTTAGCTTCTTCAGCGCCCAGACCACAGCAAATGCCTCACGCTCAATAGCACTTCACCTCTGTTCCCGTGGAAGTAACCTCCTGCTAAGAAAGGCTACGGGTTGATCTAGGCCCTCCTCATTAATCTGTGAAAGAACAGCCCCCACACCATGCTCTGAAGCGTCTGTCTGAACGATAAACTCTTTGGAGAAGTGGGGAGCCAAGAGCACGGGCGCCGTGCACATAGCAGTTTTCAAGGCCTCAAAAGCTTTCTGACAGGTGTCAGTCCAAATCACTTTCCTGGGCTGCTTCTTCGAAGTCAGCGCTGTCAAGGGGGCAACCATGTTGCCATACCCCTTGACGAACCTCCTGTAGTACCCGGTGAGACCTAGGAAGGCTCTCACCTCCGTCTGGGTTTTGGGCGCCTCCCAATTCAGGATGGTTTCTATCTTGGGCTGAAGGGGTGCCACCTGGCCACTCCCAACTTGGTGTCCCAAGTACACCACGGAACCCTGCCCGATCTGGCACTTACTCGCCTTGATCGTGAGGCCTGCCTTGCGCAGCGCCATCAACACTTCCCAGAGGTGACGCAAGTGTTCCTCCCAAGTGGAGCTGAACACTGCGATGTCATACAGGTAGGCTGCACTGAACGAATCCAGCCCAGCCAACACCCGGTTGACCAATCTCTGGAAGGTGGCAGGGGCATTCTTCATCCCAAATGGCATAACCCGGAACTGGTAGTGCCCATCTGGGGTGGAAAATGCTGACCTCTCTTTGGCCCCCTCGGTCAAGGCGATCTGCCAATACCCAGACGTTAAATCAAACGTGCTGAAGTAGTTGGCAGCCCCTAGCCGATCGATGAGCTCATCAGCTCGGGGGATGGGGTGTGCGTCAGTCCTAGTGACTGAATTGAGTCCTCTGTAGTCCACACAGAACCGGAGTTCGGGCGTGGCTCCCGGCGCTGCAGCCTTTGGGACCAAGACCATGGGGCTGGCCCAAGGACTGCTAGAAGACTCAATTACCCCGAGGGCAAACATCTTGGAGACCTCCTCCTTGATGCATGTCCTCACCCTGTCAGTCACCCTGTAGGCCTTGTGCCGCACAGGTGGACTATCCCCAGTGTCCACATCATGGACGCACCAATCAGTGACACCCGGGACCAGGAAAAACAGGTCAGAAAATTGTCCCAGCAACTGGCGACAATCATTCTGTTGCTCAGGGGTCAGGGTGGAAGAGAGGATGACACCATCCACTGACCCATCTTGCTCCTTGGCTGACAGGAGGTCCGGAAGAGGTTCTGTCTCCTCTTCCATCCCAGCATCTGTTGCCAAGAGCATGCCCACTTGGGACCTCTCCAAGTGGGGCTTGAGGCGGTTGACATGCAGGACCCTTAAGGGGTTCCTAGGAGACTTCAGGTCCACCACGTAGGTAACAGGACTCTTGCGCTCCACCACCTCAAAGGGACCGGTCCACTTATCCTGGAGCGCACACGGCTCCACGGGGGCCAAGACCCATACTTTCTGTCCAGGCTGAAGCTCTACCAGAGTGGCATTCTGGTCGTACCACCGCTTCATCTCCTCCTGGCTGGCTTCCAGATTTGCCTCAGCAAGTTGCCTGAATCGCCTAGTCTGATTCCTGAAGGCCAGCATGTAACTATATACAATCTGGGGAGGTTTCCTGGGAGATTGTTCCCAGCCTTCCTTGACCAGACTTAGAGGTCCTCTGACTGGGTGACCATACAGAAGCTCAAAGGGACTAAACCCCAGAGACTTATGTGGCACCTCACGGTAAGCGAAGAGAAGGCATGGTAAGAGGACGTCCCACTTACGCCTCATGGGTCCTTCTAGGCCCATTATCATGCCTTTGAGGGTTCGGTTGAATCTCTCAACCAACCCGTTTCCTTGGGGGTGGTAAGGGGTGGTGAACTTGTAGGTTACACCACACTCTTGCCAAAGAGATTTCATGTACTTGGACGTGAAATTGGTACCTCGGTCAAACACCACCTCTAGAGGGAATCCCACTCGGGAGAAAATTCCCATCAGTGCACGTCCCACCACGGGGGCCGTCACTGTCCTCAGAGGAATGGCTTCCGGGTACCGGGTGGCATGGTCCACCAGGACCAGGATGAACCTATTGCCCATCGCTGTCCTGGGGTCCAGTGGCCCTACAATGTCAATCCCCACTCGCTGGAATGGGGTACCGACCACAGGGAATGGCTGGAGTGGAGCCTTCTGCTTCCTTCCACTCTTCCCACTTGCCTGGCAAGTCTGGCATGTCCTGCAGTGAGTATCTGAACTCCTGCGCATTTGAGGCCATAAAAGTGGGTGACAAGCCTTTCAAAGGTCTTGTCCTGCCCCAAATGCCCTGCCAATGGCACATCGTGAGCCAGCCCCAGTAGGAAGGCTCTGAAGTCCTGGGGTACCACCAGCGCACGGGCTGACCCAGGCTCAGCAACCTTAGGCTCTGTGTATAGGAGGTCGTTCTCCCAGTAAACGAAATGTGATCCTGACTGATCACCTGCGGCCTGGTCTGCAGCCTGCTGCCGCATACCCACGAGAGAAGGGCACTCCTTCTGTGCCTTGCAAAAGTCCTCCCTGGTGGGACCCCCTTCCTGCTGCCAGTGGGTCAGCTCCGGCAGGTCTCCCAGTTCGGCTATCTGTTCCCCTGTAGGCTCCAGGGCATCCCCCTCAAGGTCTGCTTCCTCCTGGACCGTGGGAACTTCAGGGGCCGGCTTCCCGCGCCCCTTGCTCCTTCTCTCTGAGGCCGGTTCCTGGGCCTCCCTCTCAGGCTCCAGGACCTCTTGAGTACTTCTACTGGCTGCCATGGACCGTGTGGTGACACACGCCCAATCCGGCATACCCAACATCTCCAGGTGAGCACTCCGCTCCACCTTAGCCCAAGGTGAGCTCTCCAAATCGTTCCCTAACAAACAGTCTACAGGCATGGCAGGCCTCACAGCTACCTGAAGAGTACCAGAGACCCCCCCCCACTCAAAGGGAACCAGAGCCACCTTGCAGTGTCTCTCTGTGTTGTCAGCGGCAACAACGGGGTAGAATGCATTGGGGACCACCTGCTCTTGAGACACCAGGTGACACCTGACAGCTGTCACACTGGCTCCTGTATCTCTAAGAGCTTCCACCCTATGGCCATTTATGGTCACCCACTGCCTGTACTTCTTAGTGTTCTCAGGCAGCTGGGTTGGGGGGACCACTTCACGGTCTCCTAGCGAGACCAGGGACATCTCTGCGGGACCCCACCCACCTTGGACATCCCTCTCCTCCCCCAAGGCTACACTAGTCACCTGCCGGGGTGGAGCACCAGTGGGTGCTGGTTTACCAAACAATGGACACTTCACATCAGAGGCAAAATGCCCCAAATTGTTACACCTGTAACATCTGACGGGCCCCTTCTGAACAGGAGGACCTGTCGGGGCCCCGGTCGGTTTCTGGGGTGGGGGAGGCTGAGAACCCTTCCCTTGGGGACTACTTTGGGGCCCTTTTTGGAACTGCTTCTGTTTACCCCTGTCCCCCCCACTCTTCTGCTGGGGACCCTGCCCACCTTTGGCGGAATCTCCCACGGTACCCTTGTGGACCCTGGTACTGACCCAGCGGTCCGCCTCCTCAGCAAGCTTCCTAGGGTTAGTCAGCCTACTATCTATCAGGTGCTGGCGTAGCTCAGGAAAACAATTACTGGACAAGTGCTCCCATGCCATTAAATCAAGAAGCCCTTGATAATCATTTACCTTACTACCCTTTACCCAACCATCCAGCGCTCTGCAAAAGAAAGTCACATACTCCACATACGTACTATTGGGAATCTTAGTGCAACCCCTGAACCTCTGTCTATATAACTCAGGGGTCAACCCATACCTAGCCATCAATGCTTCCTTCATATGGGCATAAGAATTATGAACATCAGCAGGTAAATCTAACAGTGTGTCCCGCCCTTCACTCAGGAACCGTCCCCACAACCCCGCTCCCCAATCTTTCTCAGGGACCCGGTGGGAAGACATGGCTACCTCGTAGGCTCTGAACCACTGCCCGATGTCGTCATTCTTGAAGAACTCCTTCACTACATCCTTGGGAATATAAACTCTTGGTTCCGCCGGTACTGGCGGTGTGCTGCCACCAGAGGGATTAAGCTCCAAACTTTTTGCTTTCAGCTCCAGCTCCCTCAGCTTCATGTCATGCTCTAATTGTAGTTTCTTTTCTTCCATGGCTAATCTTTGTTTTTCCATATCCATCTGCCCATGAAGTTTTGCCATCTCCACCTCGTGTGCCCGGGTTGCGGCCCTGTCTGCCAACTCTTCTGGCGACAGGCTTCTGCCAAACTCATGGACACTTTCTGGTGGAACCATTTCCACCTGATTCTCTGGTGCCTTTGACTCATACCAGGCCCTCAGCGCCTTCACGAATTGTTCCTTCCTTTTCAACCCAGTTTGGGCAATTCTGAACTTGGAGCAAAAACCTTTCAATTCTTCATTGCTATAATTCCGAAGTGCGCTTTCTTCCCAATCTATGTCCTCAAATCCAGAGATTATAGAAGCTGCCCTTCCGGCGGGAAGTGAACCAGGCATGGTTCTAACAACGGTGATTCTTGGCAAAACAAAAACAATTGCTAGTCTTGTGGCTGTGTTACTGGTCTGCTCTCACTACGTGGTGATCAGTGATTCAATATACGCAAACCACAAATGCAAATCCGTAAATCCTCACCGCTGCCACCAATGTTAGAAATGAGGGGGCTCTGGTTGACGCAGGTGTGAACCCACAACAAGCAGGGACCCTTTACTTCTTGTCAGGGCGAAGGATGACTCCCCAGAATAACCCCTGCTCACCCTCTAGGTGCGTGGCGCGAGCAGTCTAGGGTAAGTCTCAGGCATACACGGTTAAGCAAATGCAATTACACATACAGTAAACCCCTTGCATGCACCACAAACGGACACCAATCAGGAAGTATATAAAAATAAGCTTTTATGTAGATTCAGCAGATTCAAATACAAGGCCCAGTAACGTTGAACTGATGGGGCCACAATTCTTGGAAATACGGTAAAGTTCTCTTTGTTTACGGAAAGTTCTTTAGGCGGGCACAAGGTGACTGTAGGCCTCAGCGCACTTCGTGCTGAAGCAGCGCCCAGGAAGCACACAGCAGATGACAGGGAAATAAGAACGTTGCGGACCCTGGATCCGATGCGAGCTCGCGGTCGAGTTCGTAAGTACAGTACCTTGTTTCTTGACGCAAAGGCGGGTGCGGGATTTCAGCGGCTCTTCGACAGAAGAGCGAGGCGGCGTCCGGGGCTCCCACACTTCACGATGGGTGTCTGATCTTCAGGCTCACGACAAGAGCGGGGTGTTGCAGGTGGCGGGTGAACAAAGCGGGGTAGCCGGGCACGCAGATACGTCCGGGCCGTCCGAGGCTTGGAGATGCTCACAAACGCCGATTCCGGCGGGAGGGTGAAGGTGCACAGCGAGCCTCCAACGAGCGAGGTGACAGGAGCGGCCCAGCACAGCGTAGGGGGAGCGGCTCCGATCGAGCGAGGCTCTTCCCAAGGCGGGGGCGGCTAAGCAGTCCTGGTCACGGCTCAGGGAGGGACTGGGGCACGAGGGTCACAGCTCCGGCGAGGGAAAGGACACCACAGTCCAGCGGCAGGCGAGTGAAGATCAGGTAGAGCCCAATGGTCCTGGGGCTCAGTTCAGGGGGCAAGCTCAGTTCCAAGCCCTTGGAGATCGTTTTGGAAAAGCACAAGTCTTGAAAGTAAAAGTAAAGTAAAAGTCTTCAGCAACAGTTTCTCTTCTCCCCTTTGGCAGCAAGGTCACCACTGTAGGCCAATCCCCCAGGATAGGGACAGTCTTCCTCCTACAGCTTTCCCGGTGCCTCCTCCTCAGGCAGAGATTCTTCTTGGTCAAAAGCAGATCTAGTTTCTTAGGAGCAGGGCTCCTCCATTTATACAGCAAATCTTTTGTTCTCCCAGGCCAGGGGGGCCCTTGCCTAGTTCAGTCCGGTTTCTGAGCACTTTGTTTACGTGATGCAGGCTTCTCCTTTCAGAGTGCAGGGCAGAGTCCTCAGACGCTCCACAGGGGGCGGAGCCGGCATTGAGGAGGCAGAGTACTGTCCTATTCAGAGCCTCGGAGCACTCCTCCCACCCATCTACCTGTCGATCGTCCTATTCACCACCAGGCTACCTAGCCCTGCTCATCTGGGTTCCCCCAGCCCTGTCACTCACACCAGCCAGACATCAGATACACATCACGCAGAGGCGGCTGAAATGTTTAGGCAAGCAAAGGCCAGCTTTCTAAAAGCGGCATTTGCAAACCCGGAATATTAAAATAAACCTTGCGAAAAGATGTACCTTATTATTCCGAGTTCAGGCATACTAAACTCGATCTTCTACCATGTTCCCTGGGTCGGTTAGGATCATAGGGTGTAATAATCCAGGCCGCCCATACTGGCCTATGAGAACAGGGTAGCCTTGCAGTAGTGAACAACAAGATGGCGGTAATTCACTACTAGGACATGCCACGCATCTAGGCTTGTCCTACCTTATGCTCACAACGCACCCTGCCCGTGGGCATACCAGAGGGGTGACTAACATGTAGCTAAGGGAAGGTTTCAGGGACGGGCAAGTGTGGGCACTTGCCAGTCAGCATGTCAGTACCAGACTGCACGCAGGTTCTGCGATGGCAGACCTTAGACGTATTTTACCGGCCGCTTCTGTGGGTGGCACAACCCGTGCTGCAAGCCCACCAGCGGTGTTTGCATTTACATGCCCTGGCGCTCCTGGCGCACTTTACTGGGGCCTGATAGTAAACCAAACAATCCAATCATGGAATCCAACCAACATATACAATTTACAAAGGGAGCACTCGCACCGCGACACTGGTTGGCAGTGGCACAGCGCGCTGAGCGGCCAACACCATAAAAACACATGAGGCACAGCGACAAAAAGAGGAAGGGAGACTCACGCCAAGGTGCCAGGTCTAACACGCCACTTCACTTGACTTTATGCCATTCCACCTTATGCTACCCCACTGTACGCCATTCCACTGTACGATACTCAACTGTATGCCATTCTACTATATGCTATTCCACTGTATGCCACTCCACTCTACACCACTCCGCTGTATAGTACAACACTCTATGCCACAACACTCTATGCCATGACATTGTATGCCACAATGGCACTACACTGTACAATACTACACTCTTGTTTATGCCACCTGAGTCTACTTCGGTCAACAAACCTCTACTCCACTGTACCACACTCAGCGCCCCAGCACTCTAACAAACGTTACCCAACACTACTCCTCAGTACAACACTGTATTCCAGTCTATTTCACTATACAACACTGTAGTCCAAGCCATGCCACTATACCAGACCGTACTCAACTCTACGACTCTCTCCGCAACTCCCTCTACGCCATGCCAAAATAATTTACTCCACTGTACTCTATAATACACTACTTCACTCTACTCTACTCCACTCAAGAGCAATGTATCTCACTCCAATTTACAACACTGCATGCCACACTCTATTTTATTTTAACTCACGCCACTTTAAAACAGTGTACTCCTCTCGCATGCACTTTACTCCACTCTACGGTAGTTTCCCTCTCTGTTTGACACTGCATTCAACTGCACTGTGCGACACGATCCTCCACATTATAACACTTTACTCCACTATGCTGTACTCCACTCCACTGCACTGTACTATACGAGATGCCACTCAACTCCACTGTTTGATCTGTACGGCACTCCAATGTCTGTTGCTCTACTGTATAACGCTCTAGTACACTCTATGCCACTGCACTACACTGTATGCCCCTACACTCCTCTGTACAACCCTTTACTCCACTCTATGCCACTGTGCAATAATTTCCTCAACTCTGTGCCACTCATTGACACTCTACTCCACTCTGAGAAACACTACTCAACTACCTCTACGCTACTTCACCACTTTACTCCACTGTACTCTATGACACACTACTCCACTCTACTGTACTCCACTTCTTGACTGTGCGCCACGCCAGTCAACATGACTGTATTCCACTTCACTCTACAACATTGTATGCTACTACACTCTACCACACTCTACGACACTGTACTGTACGCCAGTAGAGTCTACAACACTCTAATCCACTCTATGCCAATCCACTGTACTCTACTGTAAGACACATTTGAGTGTACAACACACTACTGTATTCTATGCCACTCCACTCTACAAGACTTTACTACACTCTATGCCACTATATGACAATATGACAATTTACTCCACTCTGTACCCATTCACTCCACTCCACTCAACTCCATTTCACTATATAACACACCACTCCACTCTACTGTATAACACTATACTCCACTAAACGCAACGCAACGCCACTCCACTCCACTCCACCATGCTCTGGCACTGCACTTAACAACACTCATATAACACTTAACACTACGATTTGAAACACATTTTTTATTAAAAAAGAAAAAACATTTACAGTGAATGAAAATAAACAAAGGTTAAAACCAAGTTACAGATAGGAAATCTTTAATAATTCTTTCTATACAAACCCAAGTTAAAATATGAAACATTAGTAATTATAAAGTTATAGTTATAGCTTAAATTTAGAATGTATGCAACAACCTAAAATTTCCATGGCACGCACCTCTGTATACAGACTAGCCACTTCACTCGCCACACTGCATTAACTATAGCTCGCCCCTTCTCCATGCAATAGTTGTACTCTTGCATATTATATTACTTATACCATGTGAAATCATGCATTCATAACAGCACTCCTCTCAAATTACATGATTTGTGAGAACACAGGGCATGGTACAGTGGTGAGTTATAGTTAATGTAGTGTGGAGAGCAAGCAGACAAGACTGTGTATGGAGGTGCATGGCATAGTAATTTGAGGGTGATGCATAAATTCTAAATTTAGGTTATAATTCTAACTTTAGAATTTCTAATGTGTGTATAGTTCAAGCTGGGTTTGTACAGAAAGAATAAAAAGCAAAATAGAATTTTGGTAATTATAATTTAGCTTTAACCTTTGTTTTTTTCACTGAATATATATATAAACTTTCATCGTGCAAGTCTTCATATATATATATATTTAGAAACTTTTCTTCACTAAAATATGTCACAGTTTAAACATCGTTGTTATCAGTAAATTATTTACAGCAACCAAGATTTTACTAGAATTGTCAGTGATTAATTTGTAAAAATTCAGAGTAGTGATGTAACAACCTCACAACATTAAGTAACAAGACTAATTGTGAATACGTTTTTCCTCTTTGTATAGACCTTTCGAAGTAAATTATTTGCATGAGCAATTTGTTTTTTGTAAATGTACGATAGTCTTTCAACTCTGTTTAGGGCTATCATGTGAAAGCAATTGATTGAATGAATCCCATTGGTTACAATTTATTTAAAAATGGAGTCCAGTCACCGGTGCGTCAGGTGAACAAGATCATTTTTACGATCGAAACGCGTCCGGGGCGGACACTTGTCTGCTTATTTTGGTGATATGCTAATAAACTCATAAAAGAAGCTGCAACCTGTTTCAGTGGATGCTAATTAATTGAATCTCTAAAGACTATGGTGGACCGTACCTGTTAATCTCTGGATCAACATCCAGCAACTCAGGTCTTTTTTGCATATATATATATATATATATATATATATATATATATATTCACTTAAAAAAACCATAGGTTTCACACAAGTTATAGTTAGCTGTACATTTCACTCGTAAAAAACCCAATGAAATTCCACGTTATAGTTGGATCAGGTAACTATAACTTGCGCGCCCACAATAAACTGCTGATGACGTCACATATTACATCACTTATGACATGGTCAGTGACATCACTCATGACATCAATGATGACATCTGAAATGACACATTGTGCATTGCGGTCGCGCAAGTTATAGTTACCTGATCTAACTATAACGTGGAATTTCATTGGTTTTTTACGAGTGAAATGTACAGCTAACTATAACATGTGTGAAACCTATGGTTTTTTAAGTGAATTTGCAAGGTTTTTTAAATGCTAATTCCTAACTATAACGTGTGTGAAACCTATGGTTTTTTCAGTGAATTTGTACGTTTTTTTAAATGCTAAGTTATGTATTTATTTTTAATTTTTGCGCGCACGGTGCTGAACAAAACTAAGTTTACAAGGACATTAAAGTTAGGTTGATGTTTCACTCACACAGAACCATAGAAATTCAGCAGTTATAATTATACTTATGTTAAGAAACCATAACTCATGGCCCAAAGTTACTTAAAGGCAAAGTTATAGTTGTACTTATCTGAAGAAACTATAAGTATAACTATCGTCCCTGTAACCTTTGTTTTTTTCAGTGAATTTCTATGGTTTTTTTACGTAAAGTAATATATAATTCCCATATGTTAATACAACCAACACTTGCACGGCGGGGTTTAGCGGGGATTAGCTTTCAGCCACATTTGGTGGAAATACGTTCGTATTAAAAAAATGCAAAATCCCTATAGACATACATGTGGAAAAAGCGTTTTGGGCCCCCACTTCCCATTTTCTCAGCACCCACTTGACAAATTACATCCAAACCTTCCATACAGAACTAGGCAAAGTAGGGTACTTTTTGGGAAAACTTCTTGAAACTTCGTCAAACGGCACCAAAGTTATTAGCAAACTAAAAGGAGTCAGTCAGATCTCACCATGAGATCTATGTTGAGGCTCCGCCCACAACTCTAATGTCTTCTTTTTTTTTGTAACTCCAAAAATACTTATCAGATTTACACCAAATTAGAAAAAAAGATCTTTCTGGACCAAGATCTAGCTTTTTGCCAAATTTGGTGTAAATCCATTCAGCAGTTCGGCTTGGACTCATGTTAAAAAAATGCAAAATCCCATAGACTTTGCATGGGGAAAAAGTGTTTTGGGTCCCACCCCCCTTTTTCTCAGCACCCGCTTGACGGATTACACTGAAACCTTCCATACAGAACAGAACTAGGCAAAGTAGAGCACTTTTTTGGGAAATTTCTTGACGATTCATCAAACAGCACCAAAGTTATTAGCAAAACAAAAACAGCTAGTCAGATCCTATGATGAGATCTGTGTGGAGGCTCCGCCCACATAACTCCAAAAACACTGAACAGATTTACACCAAATTAGAAAAAGAGATCTTTCTGGACCAAGATCTGCGAAATTTGGTGTAAATTCTCAGCACCCACTTGACGGAATACACTGAAACCTTCTGTGCAGAACTAGGCAAAGTCGGGCACTTTTTGGGGGAAAATTTCATAAAGATTCATCTAACTGCACTAAAGTTATTCGCAAAACAAAAAAAACGTATTCTATGGGAAAATTTTATCCTAACTATAACTACCTACTGGCTATCCACCGTGGTAATGTTTCAGACAAAGTTTCCATTGAAAAGGGTTTTTTTTATTTTGATTTGACCCTGTGGATGAATTTACGTGTAACGTATCAGTTTACTTATCCAGTCAATAAATTTTGATGTGCCAAACTAACTGAAGATCCGTCCACTGGAAAAAAAGTTCAGAAACCATATATTTTTTTATTTGGTTCAAATCCACACTGTAGTTTTTGTGATATAAGCATTTTAGAAAGGTCCCATGTGGACTTGAAAGGGTTACCATTCATTTACATTTGTATCTTGTCAGTTGAAAAACATTTACTAATTTGCTTCTAAAGGTCGAAATAATTTTATTGTTTAGTTAATGGAAATCATAACAATTTTACCATAACATAGACAGAAAACAGCAGGGTTCACAGTTAAAACAGACTTGATTAACATCACGCTAAGCATTAATTCCTTATGATGTAATAGTATGAGCAATTTACATTATTTAAGAACATAAAATACATGAAGCTAGCCAAAGCTAGCAAAACAGACTACATTCATAAGATGGATCAAAATACACATTACATCTGAAGTTAGGGTTCAATGTACAGCGATAGGGAGTTGATTCAGTGATCAAAATGAGCAAAGTATTCACTGGCCTGGTCAGTGAGGAATATAAAGTGCATTGTGCTATCTAGAACTACCACAAAATGGAGTTCAATGTGCAAAAATAAGGAGTTGCTACTGTGTGCAAAATGAGCAAAGTATACACTTGCTTGCTTTGTGAGGGGTATAAAGTGCATTGCGCCATCTAGAGCTGCCGCACAAGTTTCCTTCTAGATACCAGCCTAATGCTTTCCTGGTCTAAAGGGTAGTTTCATTGTGCAAAGATGAGCAAGGTATACACACAGTCCACTCTTAGTTTTAAACGTTCTTAGATTGCATGCGTTTGCTTCACACATAAAGTGCATTTGTGCATTGTGCTGACCAATTATAATAATAATACTTCTTTGTTGTTTAGCTGCAAAACCATTGCAAATACCATACCACAGTAAATGGAAAAGACAGTCTAAAATTAAAGTGCAATGTTACAAAAAGCTATAAAATTCATGATATAATGAAACACTTAAAACTGTTGAGGAACACTCAGGTTATTCAGTAGACGTGCTTCTTACTTAGCTATTGCATGGGTGGCCCAGTCTGCAAGGCAAATGATTTAACTAAAGTCTGTCTTTGTTCCTGATGTACTGTAACCTTTAGTTGCGAGAGCTGCTGTTTCAAAATTTTAACAAATTTAGCGCATCTCCCCATCACCCCAGGGGATCTGCTGCTAAAGCAAACGTAGCATGCCTGTGCTTTTAACGTTGGGACCATTTCACAAATACAGCTAAAATCCGGCAGACGCTAGGGCCCAGGTTCTTAACGATTTTGCATCAGGTTGCAGCACTTTTTTGATGCAGACCTGATGCAAAATCCATTTTGGTATAGACAACCCAAGTTAAATGTTAATTTGCTCTGGTTTGTTAAAAAAAATATGTAACACTGTGCATTGCACTAAATTTTGTTACTTTGCGTCAGGGAGTCGTTCCATGGGTGGGGCATGGGGTTCCTGTGCATCCACCCAAGGAGTCTGACATAAATCCATATTTACAAAGAGTTGTACACATGGGATTGCACCAAAATTGCACTTCTGCCTGAGGCTTGCGTAACAAGGAGAAATATCTTGATTTCTCTTCGTTATTTCCTCTTTTCATGTGCACTGCATTCTGCAGCACACCTAGAAAGAAGAAAACACCTCCAAGGCTAGTTTTTGTGCAGGAAGGGACACCTTCCTGCACTAAAACTGTCCTGACCTTAACGCAGACACCCTTGTACTATGGTGACGGGGGCCTGAATTGGCGCTAGGCAGCACAAAGTGCTCCAGCGCTAGGAGAGAGCTGGACTGCGCCAGTTCTTTGAAGATATGGTTCAGTTCTGTTCTCTTCTGCTCTGCATTGTGGGATGTCTTTGGAAATCTGCACTTCAGGATGTACAAATTATTATTGGTATTTTCAAATGTGTGCATATCTGTGAAGGGGCGCAAAGAGTGATAATTTGCTAATAGGTTTGTATATGTGATGAATATGCATACCATTGGGCAGACGCTCTGTTGGATTATTTTTCTATTGGTGCGTCAAGTTTTGTGGCAATCCATAAAATGGGATCTAGATAAAAAGGCGGGGTGTCATTAAAATTTTCTTTTGCTTATAACTCTGACGCTGTTTGATCAATCTGAGTCTTGTATAGCTACTATTTAGAAAGTGATACCCAATGCAGGTATATTAGATGTCGCAAAAATCCAGTCGCAAAGACAAATTTACAGATTTACTAATAACTTTCTTTAGCATTGTTTGATGGATCTGCACCACATTTGGCAGGGACTGAGCATTCTTAACATTCTTCAAGAATTTGAAGCTTGTGAAGTTCTACCGGGGGGGGGTGGGGGTTTAGCAACAAAAGAAGGGCAAAAAGACTGAATTTGCTAATAACATCTGAACTGTGTGATGAATATGCACAAAATTTGGCAGTTGCTTGTAAAGTTTACATTTTATTGGGTATCAAGTTTGTGCCAATCTGTCAAGCAGGGCAAAGTAAAGAGTGGGGCAATAAAACCGCTTGTAACTTTACCACGGTTTAAGGAATCTGCATCAAATGTGGTAGACAGTTAGCAGGGTAGGCCCAGTACAGGTATTTTTTATTTGTGGGGGTGAGGCGTTAAAGAAGGGTAAAAATATTTGATTTATTAATACTTTGGCACATTCTGATGGATCTGCACGATATTTGGCAGAGACTTAGCATGTTTGTCCTATGGTTGGTTTTCTCAATTTCATGCAGGCCTATGAAAGGGGAGGGGACTTCAAGCATGATGAAAGAAGTGCTCATCAGCTAATACATTGCCACAGTTTGATGTACCTAAACAAATGATTTGATAGAGACTACTAGCCGCAGATTCCTTAACGTAGAATTATCCACAGGCGTGAGACTGGACCCAGAAAACTTTCTTGCTCAGCATCTCTGCGCGCCGGGGGGCGGTACCACGTGACTCCGCCCGACGTCCTCTGCGGGCGTGACATCAACGAGGTCACAGCGCTGAAGTCAGTTTTCTTCTTTTCCGCGTGCAATGCGGATCCGGATCGTGTTCCTGGCCTGTTTTCATGCCTTCTTTTTACGCTTTGCATTTTCTTGAGAACAGTGTGCGAATGCCTTCGGGCTTGAAGACGTGCTCGTCTTGCACGTGCCAGCTGTCGGTGATGGACCCTCACCCCATTTGTATATTGTGTTTGGGGGAGCACCACTACACCACGGACTGCGAGGCTTGACAGCAGATGAAGCCGAAGTCCCGCCGGATGAAACTCCTCTCGGCCCGCATGTCCAGTTCGGCGTCGTCGCCGCGTCTGTCCCCCGTGGAACGGCTCAAGAACTGCCGCTTCTGTCTCCGACATTGTCCCTCTCCGAGGCCGCAAGGGCGTCGCTCACCTGTTGGTAAGTGTCGCAGTTTGTCCCCGAGGCCCGGTCCCCGCCCTGTGGGGGCGCGGGTTCTCCGTGGATTGTGCGGCCCATGCGTTGCCACCCTACCCGCCGTTCCCCAGCGTGGGAGCGACCAGAGCCCAAATGGAGGCCTATGCGGTGGCCTTGCAGGCCTCTTTGGCTCTTCCTTCTCCTCCTCATCTTCCTGGGACGTCTGCGGATCCTGTGCCATATGCGGGGCCTTCTGCGGCGTCACCGGTGGCTCCGGCCCCGGCGCCGACAGGTTCGGCTCCAGGTTCTGGAGATGTGGTGTCGTCGGGGTGCGGCCCTACGGGGTTCCCTCCTTCGGACCACGGCACCTTTGCCTCGCCGCAAACCCCCGTGGGAGTCCCTGTGGTGTCGCGGGAGGTTGCTGGGGCTCGTCCTCGAGTTCCCCCCGGTCCTCTGGGCAGGTGGCGGCCTTGTCCGAGGCCAAGCTGACGCCGCTCAGGTGCCGGCAGCTGCTGGCCCTGGCGGCACCGCAGGGGCTGACGAGGGGCCGGGCGTGTCCCCAGGACTCCCTCGTCTCTCCCCGCAGGCCGCTGCCTTGTCGGAGGTCGAGTCGACGCCTTTTTGGCACTGTTCTTTGGCTACCCCAGCTCTGATCCTGCCCCGTTCTCCCGCTGCGCGAGTTGTGGCAGAGGTCGTTTCGGCGTTCCCTTCGGCGCCGGTCGACGTTGAGCTGACGCCGGTGGCGGACTCCACGGCGCTGGGACGGCGTCCGGTCATTGATTCGTCTTCAGACGCCCCCTCTTCTCCAGAGGTTCGGCAACTGTTTGTTTCTTCTTCTCCGGAGACGGGACGCCATGTCGTGGCCTTTTCTCCGGCGTTTTCCAAGGACGGCTCTTCGCCGTCCCCGTGCCTGCAGTCTTCCCCGGAGGCGCCTCAGGTTCCCCACTCGTCGGTCAACCTTCCCCCGTTCCGAGCTTGGCCCTTCCTTCCTCCGGTTGGGCTGGGGGATGGCCGGCTTAGCTTACAGCCGTCGCCCACGGAGGAATTGCTTTCCCCACCGCGTTGCCCTACAGAGGCGAGTGCTGTCTTCGCCCGGGCTGTCTCCACGGCTGCGGGGATCTTGCGCTTGGGCGACCCGTCTGCCCATTTCCCCACGGATCATTTGCTGGAGGTTCTCCGTCAGGGCTCTGGTGGACAGGAGCTGCTTCTTTCCTTCGAGGCTTCGCTCCATAATTCTCTCTTGGGGGCCTGGGGGTATCCTGCCACAGGGGATCCGGTGCCCCAGCCGCTTCTGCACCACCACCGTCCTGCTCCGCATGATCCTGTCTGCCTTTCCTTCCACCCTTCTACCAGGGGCCCTCTTTTGCAGACAGCCCTTCCCTCCTTGCCATCGGTGTTGTCTCCCCCGTCACGGAAGGCCCGGTGGTTAGATTCCTGGGTGCACAACATCTTCGCCTCCTCTGCTGCCTTACGGGCGCTTAACACGCTTTGTGTGTTGGCCAGAGCCACTTCGTTCTTGTGGGATTCGGTGGAGTCCCTTCTGTCTTCCGCTTCTCAGGAGGGTGCTTGCGCTGATCTGCGGCACCATGAGTTGGATGGCCGGGAGCTGGCGGCGTATATTCTTCGCTCGGCTCTGGATTTTTCTGAGGTGCTTGGTCGCACCATGGCTTCTTCAGTGGCCCTCCGTCGCCATGCTTGGCTGAGGGATAGTGTTTTCCCTGAGAATGTTAGGGAGCGGCTGGTTGACCTTCCCTTCGATGGTGCTCTTTTGTTTCACGCCCCTGCGGATTCTGCCATTCAGAGGTTCCTTGCGGGGTTTCGTCCTCCTCCTCCTCAGTGACCCTGTAAGTCCGTCTGTGTTCTGGGAGTTGTTTTCTGGGGCCTAGTAACGAGTGTCCCAGGTTGTGTGTTCTGTGTGGTTGGTGCGCCTTCAAGATCCTTCCGTTGGCCCTTTGGTGCTGTTGGTCCAGCCCTTTTTTGACTTGTGGTTTTGGCTGTTGGTAAGCCCGTGTAGGTCCTGAGATTAGGCCTTCTGTGTCTTCTTTCTTGGCTAATTGGCTCTGTCCTCTGCTGCGGAAATGTTTTCCTAAGAGGTGTTCCCATGTTCCCATGTTTCTTGGGATGTAACATACCCTATGTGGGGTAATTGTAGCTATTACATAGCTCTGTCATGTGCTGGGGAGGTGTGGTCACCCTTTCTGGCTCCTTGCTCTCCATGGCATCACGGTATGTCGCAGGTGCGATCTTCTTGCCGATTGTCTTGAAGTAGCTTGCATTGCACCCAGGTCCGTCCTTTTCCTTGTTCGATACATCGCTCGACCAGTCTGGCCTGCTGTCTGCGGGATCGTGTTGTGGCGGTTCCTCACTTCTGTCCGGTGTTCCGGCTTGGTCCTCTGTCTGGTGTTCCGGGGGGACTGGCTTTCCTTGGCTTCTGTGTTCTGGTGGACGGCTTGGTCCGTCCTCCGTCTCCCTCTCTCTCTTTCTTTTCGGCCTGGTTCCACTTCTTTCGTGGGTTGGGGTGCGTCCTGGCCCTTCCTGGCCTCTGCCTTCAGCTGGCGTCTGGCTTGTTCTGGGTGCGCCGGTCCATGGTGTTGCCTGCTGCTGGCTGCGCATGCCCGTGCAGGCCTGCTTGTTCTAATCCACCGTTGTGGCCTTTGATGTCTTCCCTTGTGCCCATGCCTCTGGTTCTACTAGGGCTTTGCGCAACTGTGCCTTTCTTCTTCCGTCTGCGCTTTTGGCGGTGGAGCCGTTCCTGCCTTGTCCGCTGCTTGCGGCTGAGGTGTGTTCAGCTTTTTCTGTCACTGTGTATGTGTTTCTTACGGTGGGCCCTGCCTCCGGCCCTACCTCTTCTCCCTGGAGTTTGAGGTGGTCCTTGTGTTCCTTGGGGCTTTCGGGCGCTGTCTGCCCCTGCGGGATGTTGGGCGGTTCTCCCTTGGTTGGGCTTAGGATGTCCTGGCTTTTCCCTTCTTGTCCCTGTGACATGTCTCCTGCTGGGGCCCTGTGTCTCTCCTGGTGGGCAAGCTCTCTCGCAGGCCCTCCTCCCTTCTGGGTATGGCTAGGGTATGGCTACGTTAAGGAATCTGTGGCTAGTAGTCTCTATCAGATGTACCAGTTACTTACCTTCGGTAACAATGTATCTGGTAGAGACGCTTCTAGCCGCAGATTCCTTCACGACCCGCCCTTCTTCCCCGGTCTGCGAGAACCCTCTGCTTGGGTTTCTGCAGTCGCCTCCCTCTGGGTGGCTTGTTTTTTGTGTGTGTCCTCTTCGTTTTCTTCCGGTCAGACATCCCTCCAGCTAGTTTCTCTCCAGTGTGAGGCCCTACTTTTGCTCTTTTCCCTCTGTTGTTAGAGTTTCTGAGCCCCTTGCAGTCTTCTTCGTTGGGGATTCTTTTGCCTGTCCTTTGACCTCCTACTCCTTTCAGGGGTTATGGCCATCCTTGGCAGTGTAGTCTGGGGATGGATTGCTGTTGCTCCTCTGTTCTGGCCTTGTGGCTCTTCACTCTGTGGTTGTGGTTGCAGACCCTCTCTCTTTCTGTCACGGCGTTTTCACATGCTTGTGCCTCCAGGATGGCCCTTGCCTTGGCTTGCATGGTGGTTCCATGGAGTGGTGCTTTGCGCTTTTCTTGCTATGGCTTCGCTGCTCTGGCCTTCTGGTGCTTTCCTGCCACCTGGTGCTATCGCCTTGGCTTGCACAGTTGTTCCTCAGAGTGGTGCTCTGGTATTTTCCTGCTCTGGCTTTGCTGTTGTAGCCTTCTGGTGCCTTGGTACCAACTGCTGCTGTTCCTCACCTTTTGTTTCTCTCTATTTTGCTTCTCTGTTTTTTTCGCACACTGTTCCCATGCTCTCCTCAGTTTTGTTGTGATGGCTCCGCGTTGTGGCGCGGAAAAAGTTCTCCGAAGCAAACTGACGTCAGCGTGCCGGGGTGGGGCTTATGTGACCTCGCTGACGTCACGCCCTTGGAGGACGTCGGGCAGAGTCGCGTGGTACCGCCCCCCGGCGCGCAGAGATGCTGGGCAAGAAAGTTTTCCGGGTCCAGTCTCACGCCTGGAGATAATTCTACATTAAGGAATCTGCGTCTAGAATCGTGTCTACCAGATACATCGTTACCGAAGGTAAGTAACTTGTACTTTGCAGACGCGGGTTTACTGTTGGTTATGTCAAGTTTGGTGCAGATCCGTCAGGAGGCAAAGATAAATGGGAGGGCAACTACAGAATTATTGACTAATAACTTTGATGTTGTTCTGTTAACGTGTGTGAAATTTGGTAGCTAGCAAATTAAGCCTGGTGGAAGTCCAAGCAAGTCCTGCACCCAAACCATGCTGCATACAGTCGAAGGTGGTTGGGCACAGGGCCTGGGCAAAGGAATGCGCAGAATGTGTACATGGGAAGCTGTGTAGTGAGGTTTGGGTGATAACGGCAGGTTGAGCGCAGGGCCTAGCCTTCCAGCTAGCCCTCGCAGAGCACAGCCAAAGGGCATGCATAGCATGGTTTGGGTGCAATTTGGCAGCAGGGCCTGGTCATATACCACAATGTAGATGGCCAAAGGCCCTGCTCTTGGGCCTCACAAGGCCATGTGTATCAAGGACTGACAATTATGCATATCATTATAAAAATAAGACATAAGGAATGACTTATGATGTGTGTTTTATGCGTACTTCAACATAACTGGTGAATTTCAGTGGTTTTGCATGTTTGAGCTTCAAACATAACTCACTTTTTTATTTTTATTTGTACGTCATGTATAAGTGTTCGTATATGTGTTTGTGATTTGTGAACCGTTAACATGACAATAACTACAAAACCAAAGAAGATGATGGACGGAGTGTTGAACATTGCAAGCACTCACTCCCAGTCAACTGATCTGGGTTTAATCCATCATCATTCTTTAGCTCACTCCGCCACCCCGGTTTAGACATGGCCATATGCAAATCAGTCTGACCCTGTGCCTCATGGGAACAGTCCAGCCCGAACTGCCAAGCCGTGTCTTCCCTGGACCGGAAACAAGCATCCTGGGACCGGTTTCGGGTTCATAACCCTCATCAGCAAGGCTATCTTGAATCCAGTGGCAAAGTGAGAAAGGGACCCATGTCTTGGCATATCCTGCCAACTTAGGGCGAACAAAGCAAAACTAAAGGAGAGGATGGACGGAGTGTTGAACATTGCAAGCACTCACCCTTAGTCAACTGATCTGGGTTTAATCCATCATCATCCTTTAGCTCACCCCGCCACCCCGGTTCAGACATGGCCATTTGCAAATCCGTCTGACCCTGTGCCTCATGGGAACAGTCCAGCCCAAACTGCCAAGCCATGTCTTCCCTGGACCGGAAACAAGCATCCTGGGACCTGTTTCGGGTTCATAACCCTCATCAGCCAGGCTATCTTGAATCCAGGGGCAAAGTGAAATGAATGAAATGAAAAGATAATTTATAAAGCGCGATGGCTACCCTGGGGCGTCCCAGCGCTGCAGAGGTTGGGCTGGACGGAGTACGCTAGACTTAAACAATTTATTAAAATAATTTATTAAAAAAGATGTTTTTTTAAAAGGATGATTTATTAAAAAGCCAGGTTTTAAGGAGCTTTCGGAAGGTAAGTAGTTTAGGTTCTGATCTGATTGAGAGGGGGAGAGTGTTCCAGATCTTGGCTAGGTTGTAGGAGAGCAACCGGCCTCCACACCTGGCTCTCTTGATTCGGGGCACTGTGGTGAGATAAGATGTCCCGGATCTGAGGAGACGATTGGGATGATAGGCATTTACCAGGGGGCGATTGATATCAGGGCCTGTTCCCCAGTAGGAGCGATGGGCAATACACATGGCCTTGAATTCAATCCTCGATTTCACAGGAAGCCAGTGGAGATCCTTCAGTCGAGCTTTGACTGAGACTCGTCGCGGGATGTCGAGGAGGGTCCTGGCGGCACAGTTTTGGACAATTTGAAGTCTATTGAGCGTGGACTGTGGGGACCCAAGGTATAGGGCATTTCCGCAGTCAAGGCGAGATAGAATCAGCCCTTGGATCATGATCCGTTTTGAGTGGAAAGGGAGAAGGGGGAGAATTTTGCGAAGTAGCCTCAGGAGCCCGAAGCATGTGGCAGCAAGCTTAGTTGCCTGGTAGTTAAAGTTGAGTGTTCTGTCCAGCCATATGCCGAGACTTTTGATTTGCTCTTTGGGTTCGGGGGGACAGCCTAGGCAAGGGGGCCAGATGGAGTCGATAGATTTGGTGATGGTATTTCCCAAGAGCATAATCTCTGTTTTCTCCCCGTTTAGCTTTAAGCAGGAGGCCGACATCCAGGCGGCGACTGCTTCCAGACATTTGTGTAGGCTGTGGTGAGAATTGAGAGGGGGGTCCAATGCCACCACCAGCTGTGTGTCGTCCGCATAAGTGACAAGTTTCACTCCATCATCATTCTTTAGCTGACTCCACCACCCCATTTCAGACATGGCCATATGCAAATCAGTCTGATCCTGTGCCTCATGGGAACAGTCCAGCCCGAACTGTCAAGCCATGTCTTCCCTGGACCGGAAACAAGCATCCTGGGACCGGTTTCGGGTTCATAACCCTGATCAGCCAGGCTATCTTGAATCCAGTGGCAAAGTGAGCAAGGGACCCACGTCTGGGCATACCCTGCCAACTTAGGGCGAACAAAGCAAAACCAAAGGAGATGATGGACGGATCTCACATACAACATCACTTTTGATATGTTCTATGACATCATTTATAACATCACTGATGGTATCTCAAATGACATCACTGATGAAATCATCCAATTAGCGTGCTAGTTTCTATTATAGTTTACATAGTGACAGGTAGCTGTCATAATACTTTTTGTACCTAATTTTCTACAGATTGTATTCAGCCAATGGGTGTAAGTGTTTACAAAATGCATGTGCTCGTAATACACCATTGCTGTGTAGAGGTATTGAACATGTTATACTTATTTTTATTTTGATCGACTCTATGTGCAGGTGACAGTTGACTAGAGTTCATTATGCTTTAGACAAGTTTTTTGATTCTACAGAAAAAGTTTCCTACAGGAGAAAGATTCTATGTAGTAGATACAAACTTTTGTAAGGTGCCTTGATTTATTAGACAGAATCTTGTCAGCATGATAATTTATACTTAACATAGAAGACTGCGTGTACCAGCAACTAAGACATGCATGTGCACTAGTTTTGCTAGAATAGATGAGCTATCTGTAAAGTTTTCACCACAGAGTGAAGGTTGCATGTAGTTTGTTCTTTAGCACATTCAGAATTTCTTTTTTTTTTTAGCAAACAGTGTTTTTTTTACAGTTGTTGCATACAGTGTACACTGTTCTTAGTAGATTTTTTAAATACTCTATGGTGCATTTCTCATGAGAGTTTCACTGTCTGCAAACAGTGTGATACAGAGTAAACTCTCTCCATAGAGAAAAAAACTGTGTGCAGTATCTACTTTTTGGCTCATATCAACATATGTTCTCAATATAGGTGCGGTGAGTGACAATGGTTTGATACAGATAAAAGCTGTCCATAGTAGGGCATTTTGAACTGGCATTTACTTTTTTGGCTTTCTGTCTACAATTATATAGCTATTGAACACTGCATTCAATGACAGTTTCTCGCTTATCTTTTATCTATGCTACCTGTAAAGTGTATTCTGTAAGCTCACTGTTGCATGTAATGCTTGTTTTCAACATCTAAGTGAGTTGTTTGTGTGGTGGCAGTAGTAGTGGGTGATCTTCTACCGAGCTATTTTGTACTGAATGTCAGGCCTCTAATGTCATACTAATTTATGTGTGATAGAGAAGTTTGGATGATGTAATTAGTAATGTCATTAATGATGTAATTTGATATCTCACGAGAGAGGTCATAAATGATGTCATAGAACATGTCATAAGTGATTTATGTGAGGTTATAAGCAGGCGGGGCGCAAGTTCTAAGTAGTGCTGCTAACTACAACTGGTGAATTTCTGTGTTTTTTTTAGTTCAAAACGTTAATGTTGTCCCTGAGAAATTCACCTAACTATAACGTCCTTTGTTTTTTTCAGTGAATTTCTAGATTTTTTTTTAAAAAAAGTAAATTAATTCTTTTCAACTTTATGTATAGTAGAATAACTGAATAATATATCCTGTGTGCGGACATTATTCTGAAAGGGAATTGCTTTTGTTTTGTAACTTAACAGGAAAGGGTGCACAGTTTGCAAAACGTTTTGAAAAAATGATTTTGAGTAAAAAAAAAAAGACTAATACAACAATATTTGTGTTGAGATTGTCTATCTCCTCAGTTCTTCTGACAAGTTAATTAGTATTGCAATAGAATACTTTTCATAGCCTTTGTATGTGTTTTTACATCAAAGTGATAATTATAATTCAGTTTTTTAAATATTGTATAGTATTAAGTTTCATTATATAAATCTATTTTTTAAGTGTGTGATTACTCACTAGAGTTCTATATTTTATTTTAGTCTACTGCTTAGCGTAATTTTTCATGTTTTCAGTTATTATTTAATGTTATTCTGTGAAAAGACAGTCATTAAAATGTGTTTATAATATCAAGACGCTTACGGGAGTCGAACACACAATCTCCTGCATGGACTCCTAGGGGGATGTACTTCCTGGTCAGCTCTTGCCTCCCTCTCACAAGATCACACAATTGGGATTAGGTTAAAAACAATATTTTCCTGTAATTCTGAACAAATTAACGGATTACAGAAGTTGATTATGTAAGTAAAGTTGATTATGATTTGTTCATTGAATATATAAGACAAAAATAGTTTTACGATCTTGCGAGAAGCTCACAGGAGTTGAACACAAAATCCCCTGCATGGTCTCCAAGTGGGCCCTCTTCGGCTCTTGCGATCAACTCACGTGATCATGCATTTCCAATGAAGTTAATAACAGTGGTTTCTTGTAATTCTGAACAAAGTAAGATATTAGAGATGTTGATTAGCATGGAAAAATTGATTATGAATTTTTCCATTAAATATAAAAAGCAATAATATTTTTACGATCTCGCGTGATCCTCGCAGGTATCTTGAGAGAGGTGCGGGGGAGAGGAAACGCACCCTAAGGGATTGTGATTGGTTCATATGGATGTCTTTAGCAGCGGTAAAGCTCTGAAATGGTTGGAAACCTTTTATCAGAGCGTACTCATATAGTACATATGGATCCCTACCATTCTAAAACCATGGTCTTGGGTAAAGGAGTGCCACATGGATCGATTTTGAGCCCTACTCTTTTTAACATGTATGTGGCTCCCCTGGCCAGGCTTATAAAGTCGTGTGGTTTCGATACAATTTCATATGCTGATGTCACGCAACTTGCCATCACATTGGATTCTAATCCGGAATTTACCAAAATCAAATTAAAAAACTGTATGCTAAAAATTGCATCATGGATAACAGTTAATTTCCTTCAGCACAACACTAGTAAGACGGAAGACTTACTTTTTGGGAAGGCACTTTCAATCTGGTCCACTGTTTGGTGGCCATCCGAACTTGGATCATCTCCAACGCCAAAAAAACTCTTCAAAACTTTGGGTGTCTTTCTGGATGATAATCTCTCTATGAATGAACATGTTAAAACTATTTCTGGAACCTGTTTTGGCATGATGCGTATGCTTAGGAAAGCTTTTCACTGGGATCCTCTGCATGCCAGAAAAACCCTAGTCCTGGCATTATTAGTAAGCTGCCTGGACTATGGAAATTCCCTTATGGTCACAATGAATGAAGGCCTTTTTTCCACACTTCAGGTGGTACAGAACACGGTAGCGCGCCTCGTCTGTAATCTTCCTCCATGATCTCCATCTGAACCTTTATTATGTTCCCTTCCTTGGCTTCCCATAAAAAAGCATGTGCTCTTCAAATTTATGTGTTTGGTCTTCAAATCACTGCATGGAAGGGACCATGTTATCTTAAAAACAAACTGCACCCATATATTCCAGTACGCCGGCTCAGATCCAGTGAGCTACTGCTGCTATGCCCCAAACGTATCTACAAAGCCAGATATGGTGGCCGCTCCTTTTCCTTTGTGGCTCCCAAACACTGGAATCAGCTACCCATGCCCCTTCATTTCTGCTCAGACTTAACCTCCTTCAAGAAACTCCTGAAAAAATGGTTGTTCGATCTTTAATCGCCGTATGGAATTGTGACCTGTATCTGACGGCTTCGGCACCGTAAGATCCCCTCGGGAACGATTTATACGCCTAATATATATATATATATATATTATCTACTATAGTTACAACCTAGTTTCCATAGGAAATCTCAAAATTCTATTTGCGCCGGTTGACGAATCTTCGCGAAATTTTCAAAACTAATGGGGCGCTCCGTTCAGCTCCTACCCTGAAAGTCTCGGGGGGATTTGTCAAGCGGGGGCCGAGAAAAAGGGGGGGTCCCAAAACGCGTTTTCCCCATGCATTTTTCCATAGGACCTTTAGTCGCAGCTACAGCCCGAACGGCTGAACAGAATTACGTGAAATTTGGCAGAGAGGTAGCCATAAGGTCAAGGAAGTGCCTTTTGCAGGTCTGGTGTAAATCTGTTCAGTATTTCCTGAGAAAATAGCATTTAAAAGCATATCAATATCTGTACGCGCTCACCGTGCGCGCACTGTGCGCGCACCCTGCCGTGCGCGAGCGCATATCTGATTGGTTGTTAGATGTCGGTAAACATTCGAATCGGTCGAAACCAGGAAGTGTCGGCCGCCATTTTGTCTCTCGCAGTCTGAGGGGGTGAAAAACAAAGATGGAGAACGTGAAAAGGGGGCAGAGTGGACAGTTCCTGACCCCCTAGCCTTGGTCAGGGGGTCACAGAAGGACCCCCAAGGGAGAAAAAAACAATTATTTTTTTTTAAAAATCGCGAGGTGCGCACTGCGAACCGTGGGCGCTCGGCGCGCAAAGCGCACCGAGTGCCCACAGACACCGCACGGTGCGCGCACGGTGAAAAACCTGAAAAAAAAAAATTTAATAAATACATAACTTAGCATTTAAAAAACCGTACAAATTCACTGAAAAAACCATAGGTTTCACACACGTTATAGTTACGAATTAGCATTTAAAAAACCTTGCAAATTCACTTAAAAAACCATAGGTTTCACACATGTTATAGTTAGCTGGACATTTCACTCGTGAAAAACCATTGAAATTCCCCCGTTATAGTTAGTGCAGGCAACTATAACTCACGCGACCGCAATCTTCTGCTGATGACGTCAGATATTACATCACTGATGACATATGTGTCTTTCTGAAAAAAAATATTTGTAATATATGTATAGCTAAAAATTAATGGAAGAAGACATGGGTAAATAAGTGTCTAAATACAGTGATGTAATATCTGACGTCATCAGCAGAGGATTGCGGTCGCGTGAGTTATAGTTGCCTGCACTAACTATAACGGGGGAATTTCAATGGTTTTTCACGAGTGAAATGTCCAGCTAACTATAACATGTGTGAAACCTATGGTTTTTTTAAGTGAATTTTGCAAGGTTTTTTAAATGCTAATTCCTAACTATAACGTGTGTGAAACCTGTGGTTTTTTCAGTGAATTTGTACGTTTTTTTAAATGCTAAGTTATGTATTTATTTATTTTAAGGTTTTTCACCGTGCGCGGACCGTACGCGCACGGTGCGCTTTGCGCACCGTGTGCGCGCTGTGGGCGCACGGTGCGGTTCACGCACCACGCGCCCATGTTACGCAGTTCGCGGAATTTTTCCGTTTCTACCGTACGCGCACGCTACGCGTACTCCGCGATTTTTCGCAAAAAAATTAAAGGAAATTTTGGCCCTTGGGGGTCCTTCTGGGACCCCCTGACAAAGGCTAGGGGGTCAGGAACTGTCCACCCTGCCCCCTTTTAACGTTCTCCACTTTTGTTTTTCACCCCCTCAGACTGCGAGAGACAAAATGGCGGCCGACACTTCCTGGTTTCGACCGATTCGAATGTTTACTAAGATCTAACAACCAATCAGAATCGCGCTCTTGCACGGCAGCGTGCGCGTACGGTAAGTTTTACCGTACGCGCACGGAGCGCGCCTATAGATATATATATGCTTTTAAATGCTATTTTCTCAGGAAATACTGAACAGATTTACACCAGACCTGCAAAAGGCACATCCCTGACCTGAGGACTACCTCTCTGCCAAATTTCAAGTAATTCTGTTCAGCCGTTCGGGCTGTAGCTTGGACTAAAGGTCCTATGGAAAAATGCATGGGGAAAACACGTTTTGGGACCCCCCCTTTTTCTCAGCCCCCGCTTGATGAATCCCCCCGAGACTTTCAGGGAAGGGGCGGAGCGGAGCGCCCCACCTATTTTGAAAATTTTGCGAGGATTCGTCAATCGGCGCCAAAGTTATTCCAAATAGAATGTTGCGGATTTCCTATGGAAACACGATCCTAACTATAACTATCTACTGCGACGGCCAGTAGATAATATATATATATATATATACATATATTGCCACACTAGCCGCTGAAACACTGGGGGGTTGGTACTCCTCACGGTGCATGTGGCCGCACCCAAAATATCAAAACCACACTCCCTTAGTAAAGAAAGCAGAGCACACACAGGTTTCCAGGTAAGCTGCCTTTTAATATAACCATCGGCATGATGCGTTTCGTTTATCCAAACTTCCTCAGATGCCGCCAGATTCTTGAATGGTTTTCCAGCTCACTTTTAAAAGGAAATGCCCCTCTACAATTGGTTGAAGCATCTCTGACACAGTCACTCAGGGATTGGCCTGAACTCAGCACTCTAAGTTCGTCTCGAGCAGACACCAATGACGTAAGTACTAGCTCCAGTGGGCGGTGTCTGCTCTTTCCCCAGTACGTGCCTTGATCTTGTTTTGTGGGCGGTGAACAGCTCTCCTGGTCCCTCACCCCACCGCTGAGAATCCGATGTCTGCCCGTTAGCACCGCTTCAGTAAGCAGTAATCTCACAGCGAAGTCGCGCTCCATCCGATTACAACCTATATTAAAAGGCAGCTTACCTGGAAACCCGTGTGTGCTCTGCTTTCTTTACTAAGGGAGTGTGGTTTTGATATTTTGGGTGCGGCCACATGCACCGTAAGGAGTACCAACCCCCCAGTGTTTCAGCGGCTAGTGTGGCAACTTGTGGACACTCTAAAAACTTTTAGAAACGCTGAAACCACCGCATACCTGAAACCGTGCCTGGTTGTAATCGGATGGAGCGCGACTTCGCTGTGAGATTACTGCTTACTGAAGCGGTGCTAACAGGCAGACATCGGATTCTCAGCGGTGGGGTGAGGGACCAGGAGAGCTGTTCACCGCCCACAAAACAAGATCAAGGCACGTACTGGGGAAAGAGCAGACACCGCCCACTGGGGCTAGTACTTACTTCATTGGTGTCTGCTCGAGACGAACTTGGAGTGCTGAGTTCGGGCCAATCCCTGGGTGACTGTGTCAGAGATGCTTCAACCAATTGTAGAGGGGCATTTCCTTTTAAAAGTGAGCTGGAAAACCATTCAAGAATCTGGCGGCATCTGAGGAAGTTTGGATAAACGAAACGCGTCATGCCGATGGTTATATTAAAAGGCAGCTTACCTGGAAACCCGTGTGTGCTCTGCTTTCTTTACTAAGGGAGTGTGGTTTTGATATATATATATATATATATTCACTGAAAAAACCATAGGTTTCACTCATGTTATAGTTAGCGGAAATTTTACTGATAAAAAACCAATGAAATTCCCCCGTTATAGTTACTGCAGGCAACTATAACTCACGCGACCGTAATCCTCTGCTGATGCTAATACTGTATTTAGACACTTATTTGCCCATGTCTTCTTCCATACATTTTTAGCTATACATATATTACAAATATTTTTTTTTCATAAAGACACATATGTCATCAGCAGAAGATTGCGGTCGCGTGAGTTATAGTTGCCTGCAGTAACTATAACGGGGGAATTTCATTGGTTTTTTATCAGTAAAATTTCCGCTAACTATAACATGTGTGAAACCTATGGTTTTTTCAGTGAATTTGCAAGGTTTTTTAAATGCTAATTCCTAACTATAACGTGTGTGAAACCTATGGTTTTTTCAGTGAATTTGTACGGTTTTTTAAATGCTAAGTTACTTGACGCCATTCGTGGCGTGCGCGCCCACTTAACGCAGTTCGTTCCGTGCGCGCACGGTGCGCTTCGCGCACCGTGCGCGCATAGTGAGCACGCGGTGCGCTTCGCGCACCGCGCGCCCACTTTACGCAGTTAGTGCCGTGCACGCACGGTGGGCACGCGGCGCGCTACGCGCACCGTGTGCCCACGTTATGCTAGATGGGCCATGTACGCACGATGCGCTTCACGCACCGTGCGCACATGGAGGACATATGATGCACTTCGTTTTGAAAGGTAATATTTTAATTTTTCGTATATATTATAAGCCATGCACAAATGGTGCCCTTCGGGCACCATTTGCACACGGGGTGGAGAAAGTGTGGATAATTTTTTTTTTTATTATTTTTTGGTTAAATATTTTAGTTTATCTCACCTGTAATAAGCCATGCACAATTGGTGACCTTCGGGCACCAATTGCACACGGGGTGGAGAGAGTGTGGATATTTTTTTTTTTTAATAATTTTTTACCGTACGCGTACGGTAAGCGTAATCGGCGAAATTACCGAAAAAATAAAAATTCCGTTTTTGGCCTTGGGGGGTCTTTTGGAACTCCTTCATCATGGCTATGTGTGTGGGAGTTGTCTAGACAGCCCCTTTACATGTTTTTGGACTGTATATATTAGAAATCACTCTCAGTGCGAGAGAGAAAATGGCGGCCGCCGCTTCCTGGTATCGGCCGATTCGAATGTTTACTAAGATCTAAGAGCCAATCAGAATCGCGCTCGCGCACGCCACCGTACGCGTACGGTAAGCGCACCGTAAGCGCACGGTAAGCTGCCACAGATATATATATTGATTTAAAGGCTATTTTCTCAGATTCTACTGAACAGATTTACACCAAACCTACAAAAGGCACTTCCTTGACCTGAGGACTACCTCTCTGCCAAATTTCTAGTAATTCTGTTCAGCCGTTCGGGCTGTAGCCCTGTCTAAAGGTCCTATGGAAAAATGCATGGGAAAAACGCGTTTTGGGACCCCCCTTTTATCTCAGCCCCCGCTTGACGAATCCCCCCGAGACTTTCAGGGAAGGAGCGGAGCGTAGCGCCCCACCTATTTTGAAAAATTCGCGAGGATTCGTCGACCGGCGCCAAAGTTATTCAAAATAGAATGTTGCGGATTTCCTATGGAAACGTGGTCCTAACTATAACTACCTACTGGCGACCGCCAGTAGGTAATATGTATATATATATATATATATATATATATATATATTTAGAAAAAAACATTGCATTCTTGTCGCTTTATTTCAATATCGGATTCTGGTGTGAGAATATATATTTGGCTTGCTCTCCTTTACTGTTTGCCTTTCTTCACAAAGAAGACTTCATTAGAATCTGATCAAAAGATGGGGGCAGCTGCACCAACTCAGCCATGTCAGCCTCCTAAGGAATCCTTGGGGCGTAATTCTTTGAAATGAGGCCAGCTGGCAAGAATGTTTTGGCAAAGTACGTTACCTGTAAACCTTCCAGCAAAGAGTTCAGCCCGGGAAGCAGAAATAAACAATACAGCATGAGTACCACAAGAATGTGGGGACACCTGACATCTATGCACCCACAAAGGCTTGCCCGGGCAGCGCTGGCTCATGCTGCGGAGTTAGGAAACTCGCCATGGGCTTCAACATTATTTGCTCCAGGAGATACCGTGCGTAGCCCAGGTTCTAAGTGCACCAGCGAACAGTAACCCTGCCTTATTGAATAAAGCTCTATTTTGCTGCTTGTGTAACCACATAATCTTTTCACCAGAGAAGCAGGTCTGGTGAGGAGAAGCTTTTCCAAAGCACAAATGCCCCCCTACGCAGTAGTTTTTTTAAACATGTTTTTTGTAAGTTTTTGTTCTTTTTGTTTTTAAGGAGATGCTGTTGGTGTTTGTTTAAAACTTTAGATTGTATGTTTTTGTAGTACCCTTTAAAAAATAAAATACCCCCCAAAAATGTTTGAAAAAACCTTTTTTAAATTGTTCTTGAATGGGGGAGAACTATGGGGACACGAGAGGACTACCACATTGGAGGTGGGCGAGAACCAATTTTTACAATCTTTGGCGAATCTTATAACTAGTACCCCACTCCTGCCATTACTGTTGGATCTGGGCCACAGTTCCATCACTCATAAAGCAGCCCTTAGACCTCTGCTCTATTAGAAACGACTATGAGCCCCAGTGGACCTTGTTCTGTATAGGGGGTTTGGAGGAGCTACTCAGGCAGCCTGGAGTTTCTAGGATTCCCTGGTTTGAGCACATTAAGACTTACTTGGCAAAGTTGGGATGCGAACATCTGTTTACTAACCCAGGAGCCATTTCTGGTGTGTCTAAGGCAGCATTTAATGGGAGTTACATAGACAGAGAATTGAGCAGGAACAGGAGTTTGATTAGCCTGACACTAATCTTCCTAGAATTCAAGGATTCCATCGAGCCCCCTTTGAAAAAAACCCTATCTATTAAATTTTGATTCAGAACCCTATTGTTGCCCCCCTTTCCTGCTAAATGGGACAACATGATACTAACCTGGAATTGTCCTGCCCTTTCTGCCCCCAGATCAAGGAATGTTTCAATCAAATATTGTTCTTTTGTCAGCTCCATAATAATCACAGGAAGAAGTGGATATTACCGCCATGTCGGAGCCTGCGGATTGGGGATTGGAGATTTTAGGGTTGCCTCCAGAATCCTCAGATCCAATACACCACCGCTTCTTAATGGGAGTATGGAGAATCATACAGGACAGTGTAGGATGCTGAATACTGTATTAGACTACACTGACCACTGTTGCTTCTGGCAATCTAAACCAGACAAATGCTCTAGTTCCAACTTTAAACCCAGTGGCCTTCCCTAACGAGGTGCTAATTCAGCACTAACATCCAGAAGTGTAAGGCATTGCTGTTGTGTGTTTTATGAAATCCTAAGACTAGCAATGTCTATTGATTAAGCATTGTTCAAAATGGCCTTATGACAGCTTTTTTTATTTATTGTATTGGTTTTACTGTTTTTAAAGGTTTTATGTCAATTGTATCTATGCAAACTTTTATGGCAGCATTTGCAGAGTAAAGAAATAAAAGAGAAAACTGTTAAAAAACGTCTCTTTTCAGAGCTACCTGATAGTTTCATGATCTAAGTTGTTTATACAATGTTTCCCTTTTTTCTTTACACCAAAGTTCTCTTAAGATCCAGAGAGACAGTCTCTCTCATGCAGCCCAAGGGGGCAGTGCTTCCTGGTTTGCTCTCCCGAGCCTCTCGTGAGATTGTTCTTTTTATAATGGACTTTACATTTACACTGAATATATCCCGATGAATTATGTATTATTTATATACACCAGAATAGTAACAGTGTGTTTAGTTTAATGAAATGCATTCCATTATATAATTGTGGGGGGAAAGAAATGACTTACATTTATGAAAAAAAACATGTTCTATTTGCATGATACCAATATTGGTGCATAGCACACATTGATACTTACTTATTTACTTTAAGTCCATTTATTATTATTAGAAGAAGTTCAATCACTACTTTTTTTACGATCCTGCAAGAGTTTTGTGGGATCGTAAACTTTTCTTTGCAGAAGAATTTACATTTTCCTTTATTACAGTACTTATGCCTTATAGTCTCCATTAGTAGGGTGTGGGGTAAACGTAGACTCTCAAATGAAACCTTTTCACAGCATAACAATTGTGCACAGTATGGTGTAAGAAGACACTGGGATCTCACTGACACCTCTTCACAGCCTAACAACTGTGTATAGTTGACTATGGGGAGAGACTGGCCTTTCCTGTGAGACCTTGCACGAAGGTAATCAGTGTGTAGAGTAGGGTATAAAGAGACACTGCCTCTCCACTTACACTAACAACTTTCCCCAGGCTGAGCAACATGTACAGTAGGGTGGAGAAGGTATTCACCTCAAATATAAGGCCTCACTTTTCCATAGTAAGTATAACAAATACTGATCTCTTCACTGAGACCTCTCCCCAGCAAAATACCCATAAACATATATATATGGATGTGTAGTACAGTGTGGGCAGCCAAAGGCCTCTCTACTGACACCTCTCCCTACAGCAACTGCGATATGCAGTGCTGTCTGGGAGTGAAGTGAGCTGTCTACTAACACATCTGACCAGGGTGAGAGGTGTCTGTTGTAGGGTTTGAGAAAAATGTATCTCTCTGCTCATACTTCTCGGGGAGGAAGCGCCCTGTTTGCTGACACATTCCTCTTCCATGATAAGGCTTCATAGTACAGTGTGGGGGGAGACTGGATCCTCTCTGTGACCTGGGTTTGGAGGATGGGTGTGCAAAATAGGCTGTGAAAATGAGCTTACCTCTCCGGTTACAACACAAGTAGGGTGTGGGGATGAAATTAGCCTATGCTGAGATGTCTATCTTGCATAAAAACTATAGAGAATATGATGTGTAACCATACTACCCTCAGCCCAGACTTCTCCCCATAGTAATATTTGTGGAAAGTAGGCTATGGGGAGTGGGTATTGAAATAGAATATCCTTCCTGCTAAGAACTGTGTCTTGGTTGATTGATGTGGATAGTTGAATGTGGGGATACACTCACCTCTCCCTGAGACCTCTCCCCATGGGGACAATGAGCCATGGTAGGGTGTGGATAGGGACAGACATCTCAGCTGCATCTAATCTCCAAAGTCACAAGCATATTTAGTAACATGAGCAAAAGAGCAGCCCTCTTCACTATTACATCTCCACCAGCTAATACCAGTGCATAATAGAATATGAGGATGCACTGGCCTTTGTGCAAAAACCTCTCTGTAGTATGAGAGTTCTGTATACTACAGTTAACACAAGGACCAATCTCTCTCGTGAGACCTCACTGTTGCATGAGAAGTCACCATTGTTGGATATTTAAATAATTTGCTTCTCCATTAACAATTATCTGTAGCATAAAAGATGTGCATAGTACCGCATAAATATATATACATGTAGGAGCACTTCTGCACTCCCTGAAGATGCAACTGCCAATTTTAGTCAACATTGTAATACTGTAATAATATTGAAATCTGATTCCACTATTAAGCAAACAAATCAGAAGTAACTTTAAACTTTTTTTATTACAAAAAATCAATTTATCCACATTTCAAAACTACAACTACATTAAAAAAGTATATCATAACAATTATAAAACAAAAAAACAACCAACTTTACTAATTTATAATGTCTTCATCACATTATGGTGAACAGCCTGGTGTAGCTGTACCACTTTTGCCACCTCAGCCTGGAAAAGAGTCTTTGGTATAGCAGGTTTTTGCTTTGAAGCCAGCTAGCAAAAAAGTCTCAGCAAAGTTTCTCATGTATACAGTTTTTTTTAAAGGAGTTCACAAAGGCTAGCTCGAACAGAGTTAGTTCAAGCTGCTGAACTGCAGATCTCTTCATGTGCTTCCACATCTTTTCAACCTGGGTAGACTAGTCCTGCTCAGGTACTCACTGCTGAACAAGACAATTTTATTTATTTATTTATTTACAGGTTTTATATAGCGCCAGAATCACCCCATACGGGGTATCTCTGCGCTTTAGACTGCTGATTGACCACTGAGGGAAGTATGATTAGAAAATATGTGTTTTCAGTAATTTCCTGAAGACCCCTAAATTGGTACATTGGCGAAGATGTAATGGGAGGAGATTCCAGTAACGGGGTGCCAGATAGGAGAACGCCTTACCTCCCATCCGGGCAAATTTGATGCGAGGGATTTGCAGGTATGCAAGTTGGCTGGATCTCAGTAATCTAGTGGGAGTATATCTAACAAGCCAGGACCCAAGTTGTGCAGGGATTTAAAGACCATGCAACAGATTTTGAATCTGACCCTCTTTTTTATAGGGAGCCAATGGAGGTCGTGAAGCAAAGGAGCTGAGGGGGTCCTGGGAAGTGCGTTGTTTACTAATCGGGCAGCGGTGTTCTGGACCACCTGCAGTTTGTATAAAGATTTTTCTTTCGCTGCAATTAGCAAAGCATTGCAGTAGTCCAGTCTACTGATAATCAGTGATTGGACCAAAGATTTACGGGTGGTTAAGGGAAGAAAGGGGCAGACCCTACGCAACATGCGGAGAGTATGAAAGCAGGTGTTGGCGGTACTGTTGACATGCTCTTCCAAAGTAAGATTATTGTCCAGGCGCACACCCAGGTCCTTTACAACATCTTTAGGGGACGGGGCAGAGCCCAATTCCTCTGGCCACCAGCTAGGGGACCATCTTAGTTTTGCCTCTCCAAACAACATGATTTCTGATTTGTCAGAATTTAGTTGTAAATAATTATCCCTCATCCAATGCGCAACTCCTTTCATGCCCTCAGAAAACAAGTCCAGGGTAAGTGGACTTGCTTTGTCGAAAGACATCAAAAGTTGCGTATCATCGGCATAGGATATGGGGTCAAACCCAAGCCGTCTGAGGTATCCTGCCAAGGGGGCTGCATAGATGTTAAACAATGTAGGGCTCAAGCAAGAGCCCTGTGGAACCCCCTTGCTGATACCGGTGGTTGACGAGCTAAAGGGACCCAGATTGACAGTTTGCGTCCTGTTGGTCAGAAAATCAGTCAGCCAACTTAGTGCTTTACCTCTTACACCCATCTCCTCAAGTCGGGTGATGAGGACCTGATGAGATATGGTGTCGAAGGCAGCAGACAGGTCAAGCAGGACCAATATCACTGCCTGACCCTTATCTGCTGCCATTCTGATGTTGTCTATGACCTCCACTAATGTAGTCTCCGTACTATGTTTTGGACGGAAACCGGATTGTGATTCGTCTAAGCATAGGGAAGATTCAATAAACATGGATAGGTGTTTGTTGATGTGTTTTTCGAGGAGTTTACTGAGGAGGGGGAGCAGCGAAATGGGTCTGTAGTTGGTAAAGTCCTCCGGTGACAGCTTCACATTTTTTTTAATAGGAACGACCTGGGCTGCCTTCCACTCCGCCGCAAGAACACCATCCTTTAGTGACTTATTAAGGATAGCACAAATAGGACTGGCGAGCGAATCTGACAAAGTAGCTGCAATTTTGGCAGGCATAGGGTCTAGCGGCGAGCCAGATTTGGTACTTTTTAGGAGAGCAGCAACTTCCAATAAGGTGCATGAAGGGAAGGTATCTAGGGTGTGTAATATCTCTTTGACGGGGATAGAGTTTAGGGGCAGACTGGGGCTAGGCCTAATTGTCGAGGTAATTTTTTGATATATGTTTTCAATTTTCTGAGACAAATAATTTGCTATATTGTCACAGAGGTGTTGTGAGGGAGCAGCATCTGTTTTACAAGCTTTAGGATTAGTAAACGTATTTAATATTTGGTAGAGCGTACGAGAGGAATTTTCAGCATTGTCAATCTCAGTCGCGATATGCATTTTACGGGCGAGCCTCAAATTTTTATGATAAGTTGTTAGAGCATTTTTGAATAAAACTTTATCATTTTGATTGTGTGAGAGGCGCCAGGTCCGCTCCAACTTTCTGCAGCGGGATTTCTCTGTTTTCAGAGTAGGTGTGTACCATGGGGCTTGCACACGTTTGAGAGGGTTCAGTTGTGATTTAGATGGAGCTAATTGGTTAATAGCTGCTTCAAGGTTAGCATTCAAAGCTGTTACATGGTCCTCAATATCATCCAACCCATTGAAACATGGCGGGATAAAGAGGTCCTGAAACGATTGAGGAGTAACTCTACGCCACTGTCTGAAGACTCTGGTGGATCTGGTTTCATGTCCTCCTGGCTCCTGTTTGCTTAGGATTGAGAAGTCTACCAAATAATGGTCAGACCACTCAAGAGGAGTCGTCGCATTGTATCGGATGTCCGAGGAGTTGGTTAAAATAAGGTCGAGCATGTGCCCGGCCTGATGAGTGATATTTGTGTTTATAATGCTTAAACTTAGAGTAGATAGGTCTGCTAATAAGGAGAGAGTTTCCTTGTTGCTAGTATTTTCTCCCTGGACATTAAAGTCCCCAAGTAATAGAAAGTTATTCGTGGAAATAGCATGCGGAGAGATTATTTCCAGTAGTCGACATGAGAAATTAGTTAAAGGTCCAGGTGGTCGAAAGACCAAGGCGCCTTTCCAGCAGAATTGTGAGTGTAAGTCAATTCTGAAGATCATTATCTCCATCAGATTAGTGCAATGCTGTTCTATAATAGTTACTTTAATAGGGTCCTTAAATATAAGAGCCAGGCCTCCGCCTGCCCTGATAGGCCTGTCTTGCCTTAGAATGCTATAGCCCTCAGGGAGAGCGATAGCAATATCGGGATTGGAATGAGGCTTAGTCCACGTCTCAGTTAGAAATCCAATGTGGGGATGATTGGAGGCCAACAAATCCCAAATATTAATGGCATGTTTGGGTAGTGAGCGCACATTGGCCAGGAAGCAATTCCAGGTTAAAATTGATTTAAGTATCGCATTTGGAGGCTTTAGTTGGGAAGGTAGTATCTTCAGATCAGTACTATTGTGAGTTAAGCATTGAAATCTGCAGTGCCTGCAGGAGACGGGACCATCTAGGACAGCTGGGAACACACATGTAGGTCTATGAGGTTTACTTTGATGGCTCTGAATTCTGATGGCTATGAGATCAGAGCTGGAATATTTTATGCGTACCGGAGTATTTACATGCGGTTCCAAGGTAGCATTTGTAGGGGTACTGGCCACTGGCAGCGTCCTGGCGCGGACGGGCGCAGACGGGCTTGCCTTTGGCGCGCCCTTGGCGCGCCGCCGGCGCGCCCGCTGCGCGCGTCCGCAGCGCGTTCGCCAGGCGTTGATTTTAAACCCCAGTGCCCCGGAAGTGATGGGGGGAGGGGGAGGAGTTAGGCCCTAGGTCCACCCTCCGTGCAATCGGCACAAGCCGTGACGGACCGGGGTGCAGGGGGGCTCCAAACGAACAAACAGCGAGTAAGTAATAATTAAAATTTTAAAATGATGAAAATATGTGCAAATAAGGCAATCAAGGCGAAGTCAGCACCTCAGCAGCAGCGCTCAGCTCTGTCCGCAGTGCGTTCGCCAGGCGTTGATTTTAAACCCCAGTGCCCCGGAAGTGATGGGGGGAGGGGGAGGAGTCAGGCCCTAGGTCCACCCTCCGTGCAATCGGCACAAGCCGTGACGGACCGGGGTGCAGGGGGGCTCCAAACGAACAAACAGCGAGTAAGTAATAATTAAAATTTTAAAATGATGAAAATATGTGCAAATAAGGCAATCAAGGCGAAGTCAGCACCTCAGCAGCAGCGCTCAGCTCTGTCCGCAGTGCGTTCGCCAGGCGTTGATTTTAAACCCCAGTGCCCCGGAAGTGATGGGGGGAGGGGGAGGAGTCAGGCCCTAGGTCCACCCTCCGTGCAATCGGCACAAGCCGTGACGGACCGGGGTGCAGGGGGGCTCCAAACGAACAAACAGCGAGTAAGTAATAATTAAAATTTTAAAATGATGAAAATATGTGCAAATAAGGCAATCAAGGCGAAGTCAGCACCTCAGCAGCAGCGCTCAGCTCTGTCCGCAGCGCGTTCGCCAGGCGTTGATTTTAAACCCCAGTGCCCCGGAAGTGATGGGGGGAGGGGGAGGAGTTAGGCCCTAGGTCCACCCTCCGTGCAATCGGCACAAGCCGTGACGGACCGGGGTGCAGGGGGGCTCCAAACGAACAAACAGCGAGTAAGTAATAATTAAAATTTTAAAATGATGAAAATATGTGCAAATAAGGCAATCAAGGCGAAGTCAGCACCTCAGCAGCAGCGCTCAGCTCTGTCCGCAGCGCGTTCGCCAGGCGTTGATTTTAAACCCCAGTGCCCCGGAAGTGATGGGGGGAGGGGGAGGAGTTAGGCCCTAGGTCCACCCTCCGTGCAATCGGCACAAGCCGTGACGGACCGGGGTGCAGGGGGGCTCCAAACGAACAAACAGCGAGTAAGTAATAATTAAAATTTTAAAATGATGAAAATATGTGCAAATAAGGCAATCAAGGCGAAGTCAGCACCTCAGCAGCAGCGCTCAGCTCTGTCCGCAGTGCGTTCGCCAGGCGTTGATTTTAAACCCCAGTGCCCCGGAAGTGATGGGGGGAGGGGGAGGAGTCAGGCCCTAGGTCCACCCTCCGTGCAATCGGCACAAGCCGTGACGGACCGGGGTGCAGGGGGGCTCCAAACGAACAAACAGTGAGTAAGTAATAATTACAATTTTAAAATGATGAAAATATGTGCAAATAAGGCAATCATGGCGAAGTCAGCACCTCAGCAGCAGCGCTCAGCTCTGTCCCAATAATCGTGTTTGTCTTAACAAAGCACTTTTTCGCTGCTTAAGTAAGCATATAAATATTTGCTGAGACTCCTCAGATCACAAATGTCCCCCTATGCAATACAGCACTTCTCCAATTAATATTTGTTTCCTCTCTTTACACAGAGTAATTATTTCCAGTTGTTTTCAAAAGTGAACAAGATTTCTTTTTCTCCTCCATATATTTTCTCTCTTGGTAGTTTTCTTGTTCACAACTTCTGATTTCCATTTCCCTCCTACAAAAAGAGAAAATAAAAAGAAATGTAAAAGTTATACTAATAACTGTCATTCTTCACTATATTCTGTAAAGATTTCTATATCTTTCAACCACAATCACATATTTATAAGTAGTGTACCACTAACGTGTTATTCCTTTCCCTAGACAAATTCCACACCCTCACCTACAGAATTTTTTCGCAAATAAATTATAACATGCCACCATACCTGATTTCATAAAAGTTTATAAAGTAAAAAATTCCTCGTGAGACACCTTTGCCAATACTGAGCATGGTGTTTCACTCTAGAAATAGCAATATCACCACTCACACATCTCATAAGGCTAAAGTATATGTACACTAAGGTTCATAAAAACACTAGGGCTTATATTAACACATTCCACATTCTTTGTTTAATAATTTGAGAAACACTGAAGCTTGCACTTTGCTCTTGTGAGATTGCAACACAATTGGAGGGAGATAGTTGTATATGTGAAGCACTAGCCTCTCCACTAAAAATCCTTTGTTGGAAAGTTTCTGTGCATACTGCATACTAGAGTATGAGGAGGGACTACCCTCAGCTTTCAAACTTCTCTCTCACATAACTACGCATAGTAAGGCGTGTGCAGGGACTGACTTCTCTGCTGAGATGCTTCTCTAGCACTGGTGTATATAGTAGAGTGTGTAGTGGGGGTGGCATCTCCTTTCAGACCTCTCTCATATATAACAGGTGTGCTTAGTAATCTGTAGCGAGGGACTGGCCTCTCCTTTCAGACCTCTCTCAAATGACAGGTGTGTGTAGTAGGGTGCATGGATGGAGTTAACTCTCCTTTTAGACCTCTCTCTGAGATAACAGGTGTGCATAGTAGTGAGTGGAGAAGGACAGCCCTCTCCTTCCAAACCTCCCTCTCAGACAACAGGTGTGTGTGGTAGGGTGTGTGGACATCTGGCCTCCCCCCTGAGATCTCTCTCTCAGATGACGGGTGTGCATAGTAGGGTGTGTGGTTGGACTTGCCTTTCCTTTTAGAGCTCTGTCTCAGATAATGGGTGTGCATTGTATTGATTGGAGAATAACAGGCCTGTCCTTCCATACCTCTCTCTAGGATGACAGGTGTGTGTAGTAGTGCGTCAGGAGGGACTGGCCTCTCCTGTCATCTATTCTCAGATGACAGATGTGCGTAATAGGGTGTAGGGAGGGATGATCTCTTCTTTCAGACCTCTCTCAGGATGACAGGTGTGCGTGGTAGGGTGTGTAGAAAGACTGGCCTCTCCGCTGAGACATCTCTCTCAGATGACAGGTGTGCGTAGTAGGGTGTGTAGATGGACTGGCATTTCCTTTCAGACCTCTGTCTCAAATGACGGGTGTGCGTAGTAGTGTGTGGAGAATTACAGCCCTTTCCTTTAGACCTCTCTCTCAGATGATTTGTGTGCATATTATTGCGTGGGGAGGGTCTAGCCTCTCCTGTCAGACCTCTCTCTCAGATGATGGGTATGCATAGTAGGGTGTGTTGAGAGAGACTGACCTCTCTGCTGACACCGCTCTCTCTCAGATGACGGGTGTGTGTAGTACTGAGTGGTGAGGGACTGTCCGCCCTGATAACTCACCTCCCTCTGATAATAGGTATGCATATTAGGGTGTGGGATGAGACTGTACTCTACTCACAACTCTTGCCAAGCTGATGGGCGTAAATAGTATTTACATTCAAATCGCCAACCGTTTCGAACTCAGGTAGTTACAGGTTCTCTTCAGGACCAGGGCTGGTGGGACAATTCTATCTTGAATAATCCCCACTGGACACGTTCAATGGAAAAAATCACGTTGCAATAGCTGTTTCTAAGTTCAATTTCATTGTTGCTGTGAAAACGTATCCCGCATCCTGGCGCTGTCCCTTGACAAACAAAGCCCCCCTAACTCAGCAAGCAGATCACTGGCTGTATGTGTGCTTTTGTTGACATGCGCCCAGTGAACCGCGTCGGCGATTTGAAAGACTGGGGATTCCATATTACTTGCATCATTATGGACAATAATTAAGACTTTATTTGAATTAATTTTTGTGGTTTTGGAACCGCACTGTTCATCCCAAGACGGCTAAGAAAAACATATCTCTCTGGGTATTACTTTTAGGACCGGTTGAATAAGTGTCACAGTATTGTTTTATGTCTTTCGTGGTTATGTTTAGTACTTGCAATATTTTTTTAGATATTTTATTTGGGCACAATGTTTTGAATATGAGAATCATGAATAAGAGTGGAGATGTCCTCCCTTTTCACTCTTATGAAACTGTGTAAATCTATGTAGAAATATGGAAAATGATTTCAAAGGTCATAGTTATTGAGTAATGTAATCTGTTTTAAAAGTAAAGTATATTTAAAATCATGCAGCCTCCTATCTTTTTGTTGGTTCTACTTTTGGAAAGTTGGAATTTTCATGGTTTAGCCATTTGGTGCCGGCAGCCTGTCGGTGATCACCAGACTGGGTGTTGTTGGCAGGTGGACTTTGTGTTCCTCCTAGACAGCCACACTCAATGAGAGATTAGGTGCGAATGGTAGGGCTATCACTGGCAGGATGGGATAGAGGAGTTGGATCAGGCCTCACTTGCACTTGAAATGTCTGTGTCCTGTCTTCATGGAAAGGGCCTAACAACCCTGCATTGTCACCTCAGCCAGCTTGGAGCCAGGACAGGGGAGGTAGGGAATCCCATGCACATCAAAGACACTGTCTAGAAGCTTCTCCCACCTTCCAGTATCATGACACCTGTATATAAAAGAAGGACCTCAGGCACTAACTCTTCAGTACACGTCTGGACCTGTGGATACTTTGCCAGGAAGATGGACTACTGTGCTTCTGAAAGGACTGCCACTCTGAAGGAGCTGCTGCCCTGTTGTGCTGACCTGCTGCCCTCTTGCTTGAGGAGGAAGAACTGAACTTGTAACCCATCTTGAACCCAGGACTCTCAGAGTGACTTAAAGGGCTTGTCTGCTGGCCTCCTGATCTGAGCCTTAGGGACATAAAAGGCTCTCTAACAGCTCTTGGACTCGTCCTCATCAAGTTGCTGACACCCAAGTGGTGCCTCTTAGATCCTGTACCTTTGGTGTGGCTCAGCGGGCTCTTAAATGAAGCTTTTGGGCTCTTCGCAACCGCAAATGGTCTTTTTCGCATCAGAACTGCGCCACTTGCACCGAAAATCAGTGCAAGCCGCTGCCAGACCATTTCTTCCCACAGCAAGCATCGATTGCCGCAGGGAACACCCTTGAGCAACGCCAGCAGACCTCCGCGACATTCTCCTTGCTCCCTGAAGCCCTCTCCAACGCAAACGGGGATCTTGGCACATAACTTGAGGCAATCGCCCCACCCAACCAGTCACCTGCCATTGAAGACTGGTTGAAACATCTAACTGTCCTCTGCTGCATTCCACAAGTCATTGACTCTGCGAGATCTTTGGGATTAAATCTAGACAAGAACCTCAACATGCAGAAACACATCAGTGCCATAACCAAATGAACATTCTAAGAAAATGTAAACCCTTTCTCCATTCCAATGACTTCCAGCATGCAGTGCAAGCTCTAGTGATTCCCTGGCTGCACTATGGAAGTGTAACCCTCTCTGGACTGCCCAGATCCATATTGGCTCCTCTGAGAGCTTCGCTCAACTCTTCTGCTAGGCTCATCACTTGCTCAAAAAAGAAATAACCACATCACTTCTGATCTGAAATCTCTCACTGGCTCCATTACGTATACAGCTAAAAATTGCCTGCATGACACACAACGCCCTCCACTTCAATACCCCTAGATATCTTGTCCAGAAACTAGAACTCTCTGGTGGTTCCAGATTATCCAGAAGCACCAACTCCTTATTTCTGAAACCTCAGAGATTCATTAAAAAGAAAACCTACAACCGATCTTTCTCTGGGATTGCTCCAAGAATTTAGAACTCCTTGCCCCCTGAAATCAGATTGAATCCCTCAACTATATCTTTCAAGAGAGAAGTCAAAGCACTTCTTCTGAACAGATTTCTTCCTTGAGCCTACGATTCCCATCCTGATTCTTCAATTTTCCTCATGACTATGGCATACCAACGACTTTGTGTTTTCGACGTCTCAGAACTGACACAGACCCCACTTTTCTCGACACTACATGATCCTGCGGTTTTCTTGACTATTATAGTTCTGTTCTTATTGGTTTATATCCTCTGCTCTCTGAACAATGTAAAGCTTACCCTTACTCTCTGGTCACTATTTTATCCTGTATTTTCCCCCAAATATGATGGTTTTGCTCTGCTCGCTGTATACCTGTAAAGCACTCAGATACCCGCAAGGGTCATGTTTGCGCTATATAAAACTATCAAAATAAATAAATAAAGGTAAAACTTCAGCGGGACTCTATCTGAGCCACGCTCCATCGCGGTCAGCCTGAACGTTTGACTTTAACCCAGTCCAGCACTACCAGATATCCGTAGTTGGCATTCATGCTTTTAGGCTCTATACTGCAGTTTATTTCTTCAAAATTAATAACTCTGGTCCTACTGATTGAATTTTTTGTTGTTTTGGTCTTGTTTTATTTATGTGGTGTTTTCACTGTTTTGCTCTTTGAAATGCTGCCCAAATACTTTACTCGTGGTATCTAAATTAAGCATGACTGCTCTGTGTCAAGCTACTTGGGGGTTGAGCACAGGTTAATTGGAGTTTTCTTGTGCCTCACCCTGAAAATTGTGGTTGCTGCTTGACCAGGGCTTACAGCCTAGCCAACCAGTAACCCATATTCTGACATAGAGCTCAGCTGGGATTTAGTTGACCTCCACTCCATTGAGAGCCACATTGTCTCAAGCCAGCAGCTTCCCAGAGATGCCGGCAGATCACGAACACTCTCAAAGGTGGAACTATACAAATTGACCAAAGTCTCAAGTTGGTTAGGGACTGTTAAAGGATTTCTCCATGAGAGGCTCAATTTCCAAACTGATCAGTTTTCATCTGCCAAATCTCCAGTATTTTTATTAGGGAGACTTAGGGAGGCTAAGCATTTTTCTCTCATAATTAAACATACAGGAGGTAGTGTACGATCAGATAAAAGACAAAAATGCACAATAACTTGAGCAAGATTGACAGACCCAAGGATGCAAACAAGGATGAAAACATTTTCATGTATAGGTAAATCAACTCATTGCCTAATCCCCAGAACTTCTGTTGTTTCACAAAAGAAGATATGTCCTGATTGCCCATGTCATTAGTCGATAAGTTGAAATCTCCCAATGATGCATACATGCTTATACAGATATTTCAGGATGTTGGTAAATTTCAGGAAATCTGCAGTTAATAATAAATTATGACCTAGGCATCTGTATATAAATTCACTAGTCCACTGCGGTTAAGGTTTGCCCTTTTTTAAAACTAGCCATTGGAAAGTGACAAGTAGACACTTCACTGTTCAAAACCAAAGCAAATGCTTGCACTTCCAAACCTTCCTGTTTCTAGTAAATATAGAATCCAGAAGAAGGCACTTGAGTCCAGGTGCACAAAGCATTTTTCTGATCTTAAACAGCCCCGCGACCGGAAAAATGCATTTTCAAACGTTCAAAAGGCAAAATGTGATTCGAAACATGCAGGCCTCGAAAAATCTACTCTGCCACTCGCTATTGTGAGTCAGATGTTATAAGATTGAGCTATATTTAGCACCTATTCTCTGTGGCGATTTGACAAAGAAAAAGTGTTCTGTTCAGTCAGAAAGAGAATGAGCAATAATGATGTCTTTTAATCTTGTTTGTATCTTGTCACATTTGCTCTGTGTTCAGCCACTGGCCAGAAGTCAGTTTACAATTACTTTTCCTTCTCTGACTGCAGAGTTCTACGATTTTGTAAAGGGACCTGTCTGACCTGCTGTACAAAATGTGAAATGAAAGGCTGTAGGGTATCAGGTTTTCTCTAACACCTATTTAAAGAGCTAATAAGTCAAATGTACAAACATTTCAAAATATATTTCAGTAGTTGCGAAAGCCCATTTTTTGTACTTCTGTGTGATGAAAAAAATATTTTAATTAGATGAAAAACAAATCAGAACTCTTTACTTGGTGATTTGCAAGTAATAAATATGTTTTCTAAAACCCAATGTTCACAGATTATTGTTAATACACTATATAGTTTTTATCAGTAAAGCTTCAAGGTAGTGGGAAAGTGGGAAGGTTTTTGGCCACTTCTTGGAAATTTACTGTCTGTAAATAACAGTGGACTACTACATCATGCTTTAGTAATATATTTATTAAAAGTGAGTGTTTAAACATGAACTGAGAACCACTACTGCTCCTGCCCTGATGGCAATGCTATAGGTCAACTGAGAGCCAAGTCAGGGATCATGTGTACCCAATATATGGACTAGATTCTAATTACACATGGAGCAAACGTTTAGACTGTTTAATCAAACAAAAGAGTTTTGTTTTGTACAGTAGAAAAGCTGAACTCACATATTTGAAGGTGCACTCATATTTGAGAATGAAGAAAATGGGAAGACTGTAAAATAAGATATTTGCCAAAGATCACATCATTTGAGACCCGTTTACAGGTCAAGCACATTACAGTTAGACCAAGTAGATTTTTCAAGTCACTCGACCTGTAGGTCTAGTAAAATTTTTATGAGTTTTTCGAGGCCTGATGTTTTACTGAATCACATTTTGCATTTGCACATCTGTATTTGAAAGGAGTGTGTTTAGTGGGACGCTTCCAGATACCGAATCGGTAAGGTATATATTACTGTTTTGTGACCCATTTCCAGTTGCAAAACAGTAATACTTTACCACCAGTTTAAAACTGGTGGTGGTAACCCATTCGCAAAAGGGAAGGTGTCCCCTGTGAGAATGCAAAGAGAAATATTTTTTAGGAGCAGGCAGTGGCCCCAGGGACCACTGCCTGCTCTTAAAAAATGAAACTTCAAGGTTTAAATTGTTTTTTTTTAAACGCATCTACTTTTTCTTTAAGGAAAATGGGCTGCATTTACAACAACAAAAATTGTTTTATTAAAAGGCAATCACAGAAATGGTGGTCGGCTGACCTCAGCAGGGCACCCGCTGTGTGATGGCTGTGATTCCTAATGGGTCGCAAACTGCAACCTACCTTATTAATATTCATATGAGTTTCATACATTAAGAATACCGATTTCGTAATTGGGATTCGGAGAGAATCGCAATTAGGAAATCGGTATTCCCGATGTTTGTACATCTGGCCCTAAATATATCCTTAAACCATGTTTTATAGGTGACACACACACCAGAGACCTGCCGGTGATTATGCGCTCTACAAATCCCAATTAACATGACATCCCACTCATTTTGCACTAAAATCTGGTGAATGTCCAGGCGGAGGGCTATTGATGACATAGCATTCACACGAGCAAGCCACATCTGACAAAGGGCAAATGGCAACATTTCGGTTTCAGGCCCTAGCTCCCTATAAGAACCCTGGTGCATCCACCCACCCAAAAAGCAGAAGCTGTGCTTGTGTGATCAGGTGGCACATCACAACCCCTGAATGACAGGGAGAACATGTCTGTGAATCTCCTGCCTTGTTCTCCAAAGCAGTTTCCGGTGATCCCTGGTTCCAGCCGCTTCTCTACTACTACTAATACTACAATTACTACTGCTGCTAGTGTCATTAGTGGTCCTGCAGTCTTAAGTAGCCTCCCATAAAAAGTGATAGAAACCAACAACCGTCAACCCTTGCGTAGAAACCGCGCCTGTTGTCTTGCAGGTGTTTGCCTGAAAGGTAGGAACTGGTTGCTGTACCAATCTGAAGTCATGAATGTTTGTTTCACTTTGTGTTTTTAGCGCTGCGAGGATTTAGTAAACAGTACTACACTACATACTTGCCTTCTTGTAAAAATATATTTTGGGTGAGTATAGATTGTAAAACGGTGACAGTAATATGATCTTTTCGAGTGCCCTGGTGAGTCATAAACAGTCAATCTCCCACATCCCCCCATTTCAGCAACTTCCTAATTTTGATTCTCATAAACTCTGATCTCATTGGAAAGTTTTGCACTTCCGTAATTTGTTGCAGATAGTGTTGCACGTCCTGAAACCTGTCTCCTTTTGTGTTGCAGTGGGACCCGTCTTCCCCGAGCAAGGTGAGAGTGTTCTCTTCCTAGTCTTGTCTTGAGCATTCCTTCCGGCCTCCCTGCCTTCTTCACCCCTCACTTCCGGCCTAGCTCGCTGTCACTTCCTCTGCTGTTCTCTTCTGTCTTCCTCCTCCACCGCTTATCTAAGGTTGCTTCATGACATTCACGTGTCGTTTTCTCCCCCATGCTTCACCCACTATCTTTCAACTCACACCTTCTGAAACTTTAGTAAATGGACGGTATGAGGTGCGACCGGTGCAGCCGCACCTGGCGCTTACCTTGGTTTGCGCGGGTTTAGAAATTACTTATGCATTTAAAAAACACTTCTGCAGACAGAGCTTATTATTTGACCAGCAGTTTTCAGGCAACACTAAAAAGGCGAGATGACGCTGGTATTTCATTTTCCTGCTGGGAAGGGATCGGAGTATTGTCTAGTCTAGTGGAAGGTTTGACTCAAAATGCAGTAGCACAGAGGGTTAATGTGCCTGCTGTAAAGAACGCACACGGTTATTGTACACAATTGTTAAAGATCCTACTCTTGAAACCATATGTATATACAGTGTATCTTAAATTACTATGATCCTTACTGTAATGGCACCCTCTTCAGACCTCTCCATGTACAGCTCTCTGATACCTTGATGGTCATGTTCGTGCTTCATAAAACACTAAAAATAAATAAATAAATGCCGAGCACAGGATTGTATCTTATGTATCTCAGTGCATTACTGCTTTTGTCACAGAGATCCTTTTGTTACTTTCCGTTCACAAGTCACAATTCTAATATAGCACTTTATGGTCTTTCCCCAGTCTCTAATTATCCTAATGTTGCTAAAAAAGGGTTTGTTTGGGTACAAATACATTCTTAGTAAAGCCAACCCCAATGGGCGCATTACTTTTAAATCCTGAGCTTATGCTTTTCCAAAACTTGCACTCCTAAAATATACTGCCTGCTGTATGGATGGCAAGTGCCTCCTACACCTTGCAGCTCTCTTTGTCTTGTGTAACATTCCCACACACTGATATGATTCAGTGTCTCTGTGTAATGTGTGTGTGATGTAAAGTGCTCTGACACCCTACACTTGTAGGAGAAGTAATATAAAACACATGAAATACATCTGAGAGGTGCTTTGGAGAGATGAGGGTCATTGCGGGTACGGGGTGGGGGGGCACGGGGTGGCCATGTTGTCGCACCGGGAGTCACCAATGCTAAAGCCAGTCCTGTGTATGGAAAAGTCCATGTAACCTTGTCCAGTGATGTTGTAAAGCAGGGGGGGCATGTGTTTCCACTTCCCCTTGGCAGGCAGAAATGTTATCTCCTAACATTCCCTGCTTGTGACTGTACATATGCTCCAGATAAATTGATTTTATGGGCGTATCTCATAGATATTGCATTTCTCCCTGAATTCATGGACTGGCTCGGACCAGTCATCGGCGAGTGACGATGCTGTGACTGACTGAGATACTAATGTATGGCTATACCAGTAGTTGGGAGTTAGGGGGTCTTTTAAAGTTCAACAGACCAGCTGCCCAATGGCCAGTAATCGAAGGCACTGCCTCAGGGGAAACAGCCTTTACAACGCAGTCGGAACCACGCATGCCTCAGCGCAGGCTTTACAACGCATGACTCTTTACCACGCATGCTTTTAACAATTAAAGAACGGTGACGATGTGCATTTACCAGGAAAATGTACGTATTTTCCAGGTACGTATAAAGCCATTATATATATGCATGTATATTATATATATGGGCAGGGGCGTTTTGGGGGTTTACGGTGGGTGAGAGTATTTGGGTGGCAAGGAGTTTTTTTCAGGGTTTAGGGTGGGTGAAGGTTTTCGGGTTGCAAGAATTTTTTAGGATTTAGGGTGGGTAAGGGTATTTGGGTGGAAAATGTATATTTAGGGTTTAGGGTGGAAAAGGGTATTTGGGTGGCAAAGGTGTTTTTATGGTTTAGGTTAGGTAAGGGTATTAGGTTGGCAAGGGGATTTTTAGGGTTTAGGGTAGGTGAGGGTATTTGGGTTGCAAGGGGATTTTTAAGGTTTAGAGTGGGTAAGGGTATTTGGGTGAGAAGAGTATTTTTAGGGTTTAGGGTGGGTAGGGTTAATTGCGTGGCAAGGGTGTTTTTAGAGCTAAGGGTCGGTAAGGGTATTTGGGTGGCTATGGGATTTTTAGGGTTTAGAGTGGGTAGAGGTATCTGGGTGGCAAGGGTGTTTTGGGGGTTTAGGGTGGGTAAGGGTATTTGGGTGGAAAATGTATTTTTAGGGTTTAGGGTGGGAAAGGTTATTTGGGTGGCAGGAGAGTTGTAGAGTTTAGAGTAGGTAGGTGTATTTGGGTGGCAAGAGGATTATTAGAGTTTAGGTTGGGTGGATTTTTGGAGTCGGGTTTGACAAGGTAAAGTAATGGCATGCATGGTTCCGTCACACAACTCTACTCATCCACCCCATCTAAGCACAGATCACTGAACCTAGAGCGTCTGGTGACCTTTTTTGCCCAACAGCAACTCCTATCTTCATAGATGTAGCTGCTTTTGGGGTTAAAGACAATGCCAGCGGGTCGGCTGTGTTTCGAGACAAATTTGCCCTGTTGGTATCTTTTTTTTTTCAAGAGAGACCCCCAAAACTAGAGTTCTTTCTGCAGAAATGCAAATATACCACTGGTCTTATGGCAGTCTGCCACATGGCGCACTGAGAGCTCCATGATCACGGCATGCACTGGGAGCTCCATGATCACGGCATGCACTGGGAGCTCCATGATCACGGCATGCACTGGGAGCTCCATGATCACGGCATGCACGGGGAGCTCCATGATCACGGCATGCACTGGGAGCTCCATGATCACGGCATGCACTGGGAGCTCCATGATCACGGCATGCACTGGGAGCTCCATGATCACGGCATGCACTGGGAGCTCCATGATCACCATCAATACCAAAGCACGTTTGGTTGGGGCCTTCTCCTCAGGCTCCAGGTCACATCAGAAATAAATCCACAGCGGTCCAGGCTGTAAAGATCCTGGCAGACTGAATTTGTTACAGTTACAAAATGCACAGATACACAAGAATGAGATAAGAGGCAATTCTATCTGCACCTATTACTTAGTTCGGTCAAGAGGTTTTTGGCTTTTTTAGGGTGCTAAGGATCTGAGATTCAATACCTCTAAATCTCCAAGGGAGTCATGAACAAAAGCACTATGATCCAGCACACCATAGAAATTGTATGCAATACGATATTATAAATTCAAACAACATTGATCCAATCAGCAGGTTCCGTTTCAAAATCCTTTATTCAATTTTCTTCTTTTTAAATCTGCGTAGCCAACGCGTTTCGTCCTTACGGACTTCTTCAGGGCGAAAAATTATTTCATAGAAGTCTTCTTTATATGTTCCCTCAAGACTGAAGTCAAGATACGTTTGCTCCTTTATGAACCAAATTTGTTTGTGATCGTATTAAGTATCCTTTTGTGGTATTCTCAATATGAAATATCCCGTGTAAGGGCAAAACTCAATATTTCAGAGTTCCCAATTTCAGGAGCAATCCTTCCAGCGCATACATGGACCATGCGCTGGAAGGATTGCTCCTGAAATTGGGAACTCTGAAATATTGAGTTTTGCCCTTACACGTTACAGTTACAAATGCGCCTAAAGCACTGCCAAAGGTGTCATTTAGGGTTTGCTGAAGCGTGAACACCGCCTTGAACCAGCTCATGTCCTGGTGTATGTTGTGGTTTTTTCTGTCCTTACTAGTTAGTTTCCTGGTCAGATATGCCAGATTATTGCGCCTGATGGCCTTGTAGGTGATTCATCGATCACTCCTGTTTGTCCAGCTAAATAGATCACTGTTTACAACATAGGGCATTCTTTCCTGTTATTGGATGGTAAGTCGGTTTCACTTTCTCACCAGAGCTTACAGAATGAGTCAGTTCAGAAATGCTTTTGAACACAAGTGTTTTTCATGCATGTGTGAACTGATAAATCCATCTTAAGGGTTTTTAATGGAAGCACAGGAGTGTTTCTTAGTGGCACCAATCCACATGAATTTATTACAGATTTCTTGAGAAGGCAGGTCCCATGGGTTTCAAACCCATTGATTTGTGATTGCACTGTCCCCTGTAATTTCAAGCAGAAGCAGTATGTTGGAGCAACAGTCCCTTGAGGTCCATCCATCACCTGGACCACATGGGTGGCTGCTATGCACTCTACAATGGTGGTATTGTGCCCTGTGATTGGCCGTCTCTGTATGTATTAATGTCATGACTGAATCCCAAGTGAATTCTTCTTTTTTCATCCCTCTTTCTCCAGCTATGGACTGTGGCAATTGCTACCGAATCGAGACAGGAACTCTGGTGGGTGTGGTAGCCGGAGACGTCGTTCTAACCATCATCATCATGTTTGTGGTGTATTTCTGTGCGAGGCAGAAGAACAAAGGTGGATCTAGTGCTGGTAAGTGCAGGATTCTTGCCAACACAGTGGTGCTGAACTACTAACTTAGTGGAGCTGGCTGTCCCTGGTCCACAATTCCTGTAGGACGTCTCGACCACTCTGTAGCTCTCTGTAGTGCAGGATATATGTGCTAATGTGCTATCCTTAATACAGAAATACAGCGGGAAGATTCTAAATTTAGCACCCCTTAGTACATTGTTCCTGTTGGAATACCCTACATCTTGTGAATACTGTAAATTTACACACCCGCCGGATAGCTGTGGTGATGTTCTTCATCTGGCACAAAATAGCTCAGGGCTTCGATGATTGTCTAAGATAAACTATGTTCGAGGCATCGCCTATAAAGCGTCAGAATGGGCACACTACAGTGTACTGTATCTGGCTTCTTGCAGTACAGAAATCCTGTGGCAATGCCATAGATGTAGCACTCTAGACTGAGGGATTCTGGTGGGAATGCAATCTGTGGGTGCACTGTTGATGCTCTATGGTGAAGGATTCCCGTGTTAGTGTTGTATATTTGGAAGACTGTAGTGGATGGCCTCTTGACTGCATTTTATTTTTATGTCTGATACCCGTAGTGCAGTGACCTGTGGAGCTCCAGAATTCAGGTTCCTTTGATATTCTTCCAAATCGAATCAATGCAGAGAAGCATTCCTAGTTTTTGATGATGAAACCCTCTTAGACATGTAGCTTTGTCCCAGGCATTGACTGCAGCCATACCGTTTTGGAATAGGATATTGAAGACAGCTTCATCAAAAGCATGAAGGAGCCTGATGGTGTCTCAATAAAGTCTCTGGATCCGAAGACCTAGCAGCACCATCTCCATGACAACAGCATCTCTTTGAACCCTCATGTACCCCAGCTGTCGCCAACATTTTCTCGTAGATTCCCTTGCTTGCCTCCATATTTAACCATTTCAAGTTTGTTTTGGATAGTTTGTTAAACATAATGTTAAGCTAAAAATCTTGACCTATATCACACTCTCTTAGCCAAGCCTTGCATACTTTCAAAAGCCTTTTAATTTTAATCCAAGAGACGTATTTCGCTTGAGCGGTAACATCACATTGCGAATCACAAGTTTCATGCCTGCCAGTGTGTTGTATAGAACTGCAAATCTTGCGCTAGTAGGATTGATAAAGGACAAACCCGTGTGATGTTGTGACGCACTCCACACCACTGCACTCAATGACTTTTACCTCCACTCCTTGACCATACTGCTGAAGACCTGAGCAGTTCCTTGACCTTGAGTCTGTGACAGTGTGCCCATTTGGTGCGTTTGTATAGGATCCGGTATCTCCTTGCCGTTTCTTCCTATAAATCCCTGTCCTTCTATATATTCTTCTCCTATCATTGTCTACTAGGGGACTCATCTGCCCCGTCAAATGGCTGGGAGAGTCAGAGGATGTCTCAGTAATTTCTGTAGATACATTTACATGACCATCACATATTTTTTACAGATTCACATGCTCCAGGTCTATCCAAAATCCTATCCTCTTACACTTTCGACAGATTCTCTTGTTCATCCCTAGTTCTTGTCTTTTCGAGTTTGTATTTGCATTTGGTCTATAGATCTTCGCCTAAAACATGATATAATCTGAATTTGTGGTTTTGCAAAAATAATTCTCTCTGACTATGGTCTTGAATGTACTCCGGAGGATTTTCATTACTTTGACAAATGTGAGCGGTGTTGTTTGCATCTGTTTCCACTTTGTCCACAAAAAGGAACCAGAGTTGCTACTATTCCTCTTTGTCCTTCACGAGGTCAGTGACAGGTGTAATAAGTCTTTTTAGAAAGCTGATTTCTTTGTTTGAATAGTTTTTTATAGCGTGAACATAACCCTTGCGGGTATCTGACTTCTTGACAAATTTACAGATAGAAGAGCAATAATAACAATAATATCATATTCTAGAAAAAGTTACTGGAGAGGGTAGTACTCAGAAAAGGGAGGGGACACTATACAATGTTTAGAGAGCAGAGGAGATAAACCAATAAAAACCAATATACAGTCCAGAATACTGCAGGATCAGACAGTGTTGAGAAAAGGGAGGGTAATGCCAGGACTGGTAAGTCGGAAACACTAAGATACTCAGTGAGTAGTCAACAACAATGGAGGGAGGGTCTAGAAGCAGGTACATGGACAATAGAAGGTGGGCAGGAGCTGCTGGGGGAGGTATGCAGACCAACAGAGGGTAAGAGGGAGAGGGTGGGGCAAAGCGACGAATAGCAGAGGGTGGGAGCAGACCTGCCAACTAAAAGAACATTTTCACCGTGTGAGGGGAGGGGCAGGGCTTCGTGTCTAAAAGTACCTAAGAAGCACTTCTGCCCCGCCAAGCTCCCTCTTCCCAACAAAATATAAATAAATAATAATAAAAACTTGCTTGGGGCTATTGCCAATGTCCCGGGGTGTGTTCATAACCCTTAATGAATGTTCAAAGCCTCAGTCAACGACCTGGAAATCCACTGTTTACAGTGGTTTACAGCTTGTTTTCTACACTGCCAAGTGTTATCGGCACCTCACTGTGTGCTGTGGCACAGTGTGAGATGACAGGTCTGTTAAAGGGTACCTGCTGATGAATAATGGAACGTGCGGGGAAGGGGCTTGGAGTAAGCAGACGGATAGGGTAAAATTAACACCTGAAAAACAATGAACAAACATTGCGCCTGAAAAAATAGCAGAGATAGACACAAGTGATGGTCCAGTGGAGGGCAAATACACGAAGAAGAAGGGCGCCTGCAGCAGCTGTTCACTAAAATGCAAGCAAATCTGAGTGACAATGAAGTCAACCAATGTAAAGCAATGGGTAGGAGCTAAGCCCACTAAAACGTCTTGAAGAGGCAGCACATGTGCTGTCTAGGGACCTAGAAGGTCTGTCCTAGACAGAACATCGGAGTCGTTCACAGAGGGAATTTATGTCCAGGTCTGCTGCACCTCATGTACTAACATTACATTTCACTTTCCATTGCTTTCCTATAGCCCTGTACGTCTTCTAATAAGAACTCTAACCACATCCGATTTTTAGGTCGCGCCTGACCCAGCGCATGCGCTGGTCTGGCAAGACTTTTTGTGAGGGCTCAAAAAAATGCTACCATGGCCAGCCTAGAGCTACAGTGCATGTGCACGGGCGCGCGCTTAGGAGCAGAGGCTGGCAAACCTCGTCATGCTCATTAAGCGCCCGCGATCACTTTCACTTTCGCCTGCGATCACTTTTGCGGCGCCCCTTTGATGTTCTCGTTCAAAGAACATCAAAACATCAAAGAACATGTTGTTGTGTTAATGCTTTGCTGCGCCCGTTTGACTTACAATGTGCTTTCTCTTTCCACAAACTCGATGTCTGTGTTCCTTTATTTTGAGATGCTTTTAGTATTACTGTTTTGTGACTTAAAGAACATTAAGGAAATATTACTGTGAAACTGGACAACGTTCACAGTGCTTATTTCTGATTGCAGCGGCTGCTTCATGTCCGTTGCACCATTCAGGGAGTCCTTTCGTTGGCGCTTTCATGAGGACATGATGAGGAAGCTGGAAACTTTTGGCACATTCTCTTTAAAAGCACAGCATGTTGGCAACTGGTTAATCGATTAGACCTATGTAGCGCTTTAGATCTCAAAGCGCTATGGTGGGTACAGCAGTTACAACTCATGAAATATGGTGTGCAACTCACAAGGAGGGGGCAGGTTTGAGTGCACATTGGCTGCAATCGAACTCTTAAGATGATGGGCTGTGTGTATCCATTATCAGCACTCACTCTTCGCTAAGTGATCTTGTTTGTTTTGTTGTTGTGTTAATGCTTTTCTGTGCCTGTTTGACTTACAACGTGCTTTCTCTTTCCACAAACTCGATGTTTGTGTTCCTTTATTTTGAGATGCTTTTAGTATTACTATCACACACACAACCACACACACAACAACCACACACACAACAACAACCACACACACAACCACACAACCACACACACACACATCCACACACACACACACACAACCACACACACACAACCACACACACAACCACACACATACACACAAACACAACCACACACAACCACACACACACCCCCACACACAACCCCACACACAACCCCACACACAACCACACACACAACCACACGCACAACCACATGCACAACCACACACACAACCACACACACAACCACACACACAACCACACACACACAACCACACACACAACCCCACGCACAACCACACCCACAACCACACACACAACCACACCCAACCCCACACACAACCACACACAACCACACACACAACCACACACACACAACCACAAACACAACCACACACACAACCACACACAACCACACACAACCACACACACACAACCACACACACAACCACACACACAACCACGCCCACAACCATACACACACAACCACACCCACAAACACCCACACACAACCCCACCCACAAACACACACAACCACACACACACAACCACACACACACAACCACAAACACAACCACACACAACACACACAGCCACACACACACAGCCACACAACCACACAACCATACACACAACCACACACAACCACACACACATAATCACACACAATCACACACACACAACCACACCCACAACCACACACAGACAACCACAACCACACACAAACACAACCACATACACAAGCACACACACAATCACACACACAACCACACACACAACCACACACAAACACAACCATACACACAACTACACACACACACACAACCACACACAACCACACACACACAACACACACAACCACACACACAACCACACACACACACACACACAACCACACACACACAACCACACACACACACAACCACACACAACCACACACACAACCACACATACAACCACACCAAGCATTGGCATAGCCAATAGGTCTCGCCTTTGGGACCTTATAAGTGTTTAGCCATGCAACAGTTGATGTGGTTGCACCAAGGATATTGTGCTGCATAACTAAATACTTAGAAGGTCCCAAAAGCGATACCTATTGGCTATGCCAATGCTTGTCTTATTTATTTTGTCATTTTACTGATGCTAGATTATATTAATCTGGTTTGGAAATTGTAATGTATTTATTTTATTTATTATGCTGTTGTTTCGAAACTGTAAAATATGTATTTTGCTGTAAGGAAAGCTTTGCTTCTTGTACCAAGCTATCGAGGTTAGTCGGGTATTTCTCAGGGAAAGAAAGTAACTTAATAGATGCCAAAGTTCACTGCTTAAGGTATGAGCTAAATGCCTCCAGGCACTTTAAAATGTTCCTTTCATGATTTTGATGGCCACTCCAGTGCCCACCAGAAATGCAGTATTGTAGCCATCAATCTTAGTATGCTGGACCAGTTCAGGGATATTGTCGTCTTCCTGTGTCACGTTTCTTCTGACTGAGAAGACATTGATGGACTTTTGGATATCCCTAGGAGGACACACTGGATAAACTGTCTTCTGCTTTAAGTTCCTGGTGTGATGCTTTGTCTTTTCAGTGGACCTGGGTTAACCATGTTCTGCTTTGCTGAAGGAGCTAGAGTGAGGCGGTGTTTGTTATAGCTCCTTTTCCTTCTGGTTTTGCAAATGCTTGGAATGCGTCCTTTCCATTTACACAGACACCACTGCTGTCTACTGCAGGAGGGGTTTCAAATCTACAGGTAGCACTGTTTGTGAGGCTATGGTTAGGGTATGACCTTGCCTTGATGTGGCAGAAAGTGTCACATACATTTTGTCTCTGCCTAGACTTGTCCATTATATTTGCTTGGATGTCACTATCATGCACCGCTTGAACCATGGACGGTATTTTATACAGCTTCTTTGGATTCTGAAAGTTTGCAACAGAAGGAAGATGAGTCACAGCCCTCAATTACTTAGGACATTTCTGCATCTGCATTGTTATAAAGGTCACAGGAGCAGATTCACTAAAATTAAAAATCGGCTGCACTACATGGAGCAAAACAACAGACATTGCGCATTGTCACAGAAACAACGCTTCATGCTCCAATGACCCAATAGGATACACAAAGATTTAGGGCCAGATGTATGAATATTTCATTTTGTGAGTCTCAAATTGCGATTTTTTACGACTCGCAAGTAGAGACTCGCAAAATGAAATGTACTAATGTGTCTCAGACACATTAGCGATTCCCAAATGGGTCGCAGGGAAGGTGCCTCATCAATATTCATGAGGCAGGTCGCAGTTTGCAACCTATCAAGAATGGGTAATAGCACAGGGATGGTGGTCTGCTAGGGACAGCAGACCACCATGTCTGTGTTTGCTTTTAAATGAAGAAACTTTTTTTTTTTTAAATGCAGCCTGTTTTCCTTACAGCAAAATGGGATGCATCTCAAAAAGAAAAACGTTTTTTAAGAGCAGGCCGTGGCCCCACAGATCACTGCCTACCCTTAAAGAAAATTAAACAGGGTAGGCAGTGATCTGTGGGGCCACGGCCTGCTCTTAAAAAACGTTTTCGGTGCCATTAACAAAGGGGAAGGTGTCCCCCGGGGAACCTTTTCTGTTAGCGGCTGGCTTACCACCTAATTGAAGTAGGTGGCAGACTGCGATTGTTTTGCGACCGCAGTCCGATCACAAAGCAATCATACATCCAATGCAACTCGTTATTTGGAAGGGGACACCCCTGACACACCCCTTCCTATTACCAACTTGCTAACCCTATTTTGCCAGTCGGTAATAGGTTACCTACTCACAAAATAGGGTTGGTGCTTTCCAAATGACGTTTTAGCGGTTGCAAACGGCCCGAATCTCCATTTGTGACCACTAAAAACGTTTGTACATTTGGCCCATAATTATATGCCTGTGCCCGCTAAGTGCACTTAGCATTGTATAATGGTGCAGTCATTTACATGGCTGTTATACTTGCGCTATACCCTCCAGTACATTTGTTTTTATAGATGAATAACTACCCAGGGTTAAAGTGTGTAATGTATGTGCCTCTTTTGCAGCACTTACTTAGCTGTTACACTTAGTACGCATCTAAATCCATGCAATGTTGGCCTCCATCTTTTGACTATTGTTAGCCCTTGCTTTGAACAGGGAGCAGGATTCCACTCAATGCTACGGCATACTAGTTTGTGTCTCTTTAGTAGGAATGGGTTTGTGTTAACTCCTCTTGGTGGTTGTACAGTTACCACCCTCTAACGCCCATCCTGGATCACGATTTCACACTATGCAGAGCAATGAGACTGAACACAACGCATGTTGAGACATTCAGTGCAAAATACCTTTCATGGCACTTGAACAGTGCCATCATTCCTGTTGCTCTTTGTCACATGAGCACATGTCACATGAGCACCCTTGTACCACGAGATGAAAATATGTCTTTCGTAGACTGAGAATCTAGCTAACATACATGGCACCTTTATCTTCCCCAAATACAAACATGGTGTCCCTTGTATTCAAATTCATATGGACTCCTCTTTGCTTTCCTCTTCTCTAATGGCCTTTGTCACTTTGAAGACACCACAGTCATTCACCCGTATATTCCATCAGAGCCCCAGAATCCTAGACCCTAGGAAGGATAAATCCACGGAAAGTTCATGGCAATGTCTCCCTGGACATGTAGACTTCATGGCAGTACCCCCTGATATGTCACCTCTAGTTAAGGATGTTCTGGTACATGACATTCGTTATCTAAGGCAGCATGTGATGTGACAGCAGCATGCACACACATTGCTGCAGCGCTCCCAATCTTTCTCTACATTGGTTTGGAAATTAAATGCTGCCTCAGCAGTTTTGCAGATGAGAAGAGTGAGTGCCTTTTCGCTATGATCTGTACTGGAAAGTAAAGATGGACAAGTGAAGTAACATGGACACTAGAGGCACAATGTTAAGTGCATTCCGAGAGTGCCTCTACCTTCTCTAGAGTGAATGTGTCTTGTCCTGAAATTTCGACTTCCATTTTAGCGCCGCCAGTTGATGCCAAGTGGTAATTAAATCATCACACAAGTACTGGCCTCTATCCCACAGAATGCTTGCTCTAAATGTATCATGTTCTACACTAACATTTATGCATGAATGGTGGTACGAAGGAGCTCAGTCTTAGTGAGGACATTTCGCACACATCAAGATGACGTCCTACCAGGACTTCATGAACAGCTCCCGACTGTAGAACAATAATACTAGAGGAATTGTACCATAGTCTGCCTTGGATCTAGAAGAAGTACAAAAGGGGGTGGTGATGGACGGAGCATCAGAACCAATCAAACACTCACACCCAGTCAACAGATCTGGGTTTGATCCATCACCGTTCTTTAGCCCACTCTGCCACCCCAGTTCAGACATGGCCATATGCAAATCAGTCTGACCTTGTGCCTCATGGGAACAGTCCAGCCCGAACTGCCAAGCCATGTCTTCCCTGGACCGGAAACAAGCTTCCTAGGACCGGTTCCTGGCATTACAGCCATCTTCAGCCAGGCTTGCTTGAATCCAGTGGCAAAGTGAGCAAGGGACTCACGTCTGAGCACAACCTGCCAACATATGGCGAACAAAGCGGTACAAAAGGGGGTGGTGATGGACGGAGCATCAGAACCAATCAAACACTCACACCCAGTCAACAGATCTGGGTTTGATCCATCACCGTTCTTTAGCCCACTCTGCCACCCCAGTTCAGACATAGCCATATGCAAATCAGTCTGACCCTGTGCCTCATGGGAACAGTCCAGCCCGAACTGCCAAGCCATGTCTTCCGTGGACCAGAAACAAGCTGCCTAGGACCGGTTTCTGGCATTACAGCCGTCTTCAGCCAGGCTTGCTTGAATCCAGTGGCAAAGTGAGCAAGGGACTCACGTCTGAGCATACCCTGCCAACTTTTGGCGAACAAAGCGGTACAAAAGGGGGTGGTGATGGACGGAGCATCAGAACCAATCAAACACTCACACCCAGTCAACAGATCTGGGTTTGATCCATCACCGTTCTTTAGCCCACTCTGCCACCCCAGTTCAGACATGGCCATATGCAAATCAGTCTGACCCTGTGCCTCAGGGGAACAGTCCAGCCCGAACTGCCAAGCCATGTCTTCCCTGGACCGGAAACAAGCTTCCTAGGGCCGGTTTCTGGCATTACAGCCGTCTTCAGCCAGGCTGGCTTGAATCCAGTGGCAAAGTGAGCAAGGGACTCACGTCTGAGCATACCCTGCCAACTTATGGTGAACAAAGCGGTACAAAAGGGGGTGGTGATGGACGGAGCATCGGAACCAATCAAACACTCACACCCAGTCAACAGATCTGGGTTTGATCCATCACCGTTCTTTAGCCCACTCTGCCACCCCATTTCAGACATGGCCATATGCAAATCAGTCTGACCCTGTGCCTCAGGGGAACAGTCCAGCCCGAACTGCCAAGCCATGCCTTCCCTGGACCGGAAACAAGCTTCCTAGGACCGGTTTCTGGCATTACAGCCGTCTTCAGCCAGGCTTGCTTGAATCCAGTGGCAAAGTGAGCAAGGGACTCACGTCTGAGCATACCCTGCCAACTTTTGGCGAACAAAGCGGTACAAAAGGGGGTGGTGATGGACGGAGCATTAGAACCAATCAAACACTCACACCCATCACCACCCCCTTTTGTACCGCTTTGTTCGCCATAAGTTGGCAGGGTATGCTCAGACGTGAGTCCCTTGCTCACTTTGCCACTGGATTCAAGCGGGCCTGGCTGGGGACGGCTGAAATGCCAGAAGCCGGTCCTGGGAAGCTTGTTTCCGGTCCAGGGAAGGCATGGCTTGGCAGTTCGGGCTGGACTGTTCCCATGAGGCACAAGGTCAGACTGATTTGCATATGGCCATGTCTGAACTGGGGTGGCAGAGTGGGCTAAAGAACGGTGATGGATCAAACCCAGATCTGCTGACTGGGTGTGAGTGTTTGATTGGTTCTGATGCTCCGTCCATCACCACCCCCTTTTGTACCGCCTTGGATCTAGGAGAAGGCATCCATGGCTTGCAGGCTAATTTACCAATACACTCCTCAACACTGAGGACTTCAGATTCTTATCTAGAGGTTGTTGAATGCCAGTTGGCTAATATTTCATAGTACCCTAATGCTTCCTGTTATGTTATCGGGAATGTATAGAGCGCACGTTCACCATAAGGTCTCTTGGCACTTCCTCCGAGACATATCAATGCCGATTAGTATCTTTAATCTCAAGGTAGAGCAAATTCATATGGTTTGAGCAGAATTTGGTTAGGAGGCTGAAGGCAGGCTCTATTTTCACGTAGGTAAGGAATATTTGTTTTAGATGGTGAGGAGCTTGTAGGATGGAAACTTCCCTAGTCGAAACCTTTGGGAAGCATTTTATACCCTGTGAAAATAATTCTAAAGCGGAGAAAACATTTCAAATGAAATTGAGTTGAGAGGAACACTTATCCCTGTGCCAGGTTGGCAGGGCGGGTCAAAAGGCAAAATATGTGATCTCCTCATTCAGTCCTTTGTTCTATCCACCTGTCCCTACATCTGAATTTCATCCAGTGCTTTTCCAAAACTTTAGTGAAATGATGTTCCTTCAGCAGACGTATCTTCTTTAATTTCTTACCTTCAAATGTTCCTCTGGCAGCCCAATTGATTCAATAAATCAATCAAACAAGGTTTATAGAGCGCAGCTAATCACCCGTGATGGTATCCAGGTGCTAGAGGGCATTTGAATTTGCAAATCTGGCCCAGCTAGTTGAGAAATTTCCTACCCTCTTTTCAAACCACAAAGAACAGTAACCAAGGGCCATATTTAGGTAGCTAAATACCAGTCGGTAACGGCCGAAATTCGGTGAATATCCCGTTACCGACCGGTATTTAGCTATTTGAGATGTAGGAGGATCATTTCAGGATTCGGTAATTTACCGAATCGGTAAAATTACCGATTCGGTAAATACCGAATCCTGAAATGAGATGTAGGAAACACTCTAATGAGTGTTGTGTAGGAATTAGAATTCGGTATTTACCACCAAATATAGGTTGGTGATAAATACCGATTACATTGCAAAAAGCAATATTTTGCTGAAATAAGAGTGCCATGTGGCAGACATACATGCCCTTAGGGCATGTATGTCCGCCACATGTGCACACATGCAGGAATCAGGGGTGCAACAGGGTGTCAATGTGACACCCTGCCACCCTTGAATGTGCTCCCCCCATTACCGAATCGGTATTTACCGATTCGGTAATAAGGCATACCTTCCCATTGATTCCTATGGGCCTCCAGGCCCATAGGAATCAATGGGAAGGTATGCCTCATTACCGAATCGGTAAATACCGATTCGGTAATTACCGAATTTCTCTGATTCGGTAACATTTACCGAATTATTACCTACATACAATTTACCGATTCTTAAATACCGAATCGGTAAAATTCGGTATTTAAGAATCGGCAAATTGTATGCCACCTACATATGGCCCCAAATGTTTAAATCGGGCACATCATACTTCTGCCAAAAAAACATCACAGACACAAATAGCCAGTCACACACGAAACAACAGCATCCAGGACCTTATCTACAATGGAAGCAGGCAGCAAAACCTGCACATTTCTGGTAAACATTCTTTACATCATCAGCTTGCTCAACTCCCTGTTCTTCAGTCAATTATTCACCTCCCTGAAAGGCACCCATCTACTCTAAAGACACTGCACCCATGACTTAAACTTCAGTCTCTCCTACTCTTCGTATTTAGTCAATGCCAGGACTACTTGCGGCCTGGCCCAACCTGCCTCTCACAGGCAAGTGAATCCAGACAAACTGGCTACTGCAAAGAGGCAAGTGATGGTGACTGTCAGAAAACATCTACACTATAACCTACTGTACTGAAACCACCAATATTCTCCACCAGACAACTCTACATGGAAAAACTGCATTTTAGGCATCCTTATCAATGCAAGGTCTGCCTCCACGGGTAGCCCCAAAATCTGCGATTTGCTCAAAGTTGCCCCCCCCCCCCCATCTCCTTACCATCACTTTTCAGAAACAGAAAAATGCAGTGGTGGCAAAGCAGACTCATTTGCAAGGACTAGTTCATCTTCAAGCTAATTGATGGCCCACGATGTGCCTTCTTTGAAAATCTGTGAAGATGTTTCACCAGCTCACATATAGCCATCATATGTGTGTTTAGATATCCCCCTTAAAAGGATCCATTCTTCTTCCTCAAAGAACATCCCTAATCTTACACTTTAATTATCTTGACTAGTCTTCACATAAAAAATATATAATAAATGGGTTGAAGACCTACACAGTAAATATACTCAGCATGTCAAAGAGGGCTTGGGCATTATTTGCTTTGAACAATGCAGCAGTTAACAAACCATTTCTAGGAATCATTGACTAGACCTCCTGTGCACCTGTATCGCCATTGTCCAGGTCACCCATCTATTGTTGACCACATGTGGCCCAAATCCACACCAATCCATGTAGCAAAGGTGTAGTATTCTTATTTGAGTCACACATCCACATGTTGATCTCTCTTTCTACCTATGGCAGGCCAACATCATATGTCACCAGAAGGGTTTACCTTCTGAAATGTAGGAGAAAGGTGGCTCTGGGTGCTGACAGTTGGCTTGGTTACGCTGTGCCTGAGGTGGAGATAGAGCAGCATGGTTCTTACCTTGTTGGAGATCTGTGTTCTTACAAATAAATTCACTGGGACGAGTAAAATTGTAAGATATTTACCTCAACACGCTGTGGTTTTGGATTATATGTAAATAGGCGTCTTTTAAGTAAAGCTACTCTCATAGAAGTACTCTCAGAAAAGTAAGTAATGTCATAGAAGGAATCCTAAAGGAAGGGTTTAGATGGAGATCTGATTTTGCATAAATTCATTTTCTGATCCAGATTATGTGAAATTGAAAGGGGAACCATGCAGTTTTGTTGGCTTTGGAAAGTTATTCAGCCACTAAGAGAGGTAGGGATTGTGGGGCAGAGCGTTTCAGAGCAACACAGGTCCTTTTGTTTTGATCATCTCTGCCAGGTATGGGCCACCTTTCCTATCCCCAATCTCCTCTTGACATACTGACACATGGCACGTCTGCCTGGGTACTATATTCCAAAATTGGGACAGCGTCTATTGCTGGTAGTATATTTGTGTTTTTTATGTTACAAAACAATGTCATCTCATTAGAACTATTGGCATTAGATCAACACTGATAGAGTACATCTTTGTACAACTATTGACATGGTTGAGCGTTGGGTCACAGCCTATTAAATATAATAGACTTGTTGTGGCTTTATTGTATATCTTCTGCTTTAGGCTCATTTAGTCACTGTTAGTCAAGGGAGTAGCCATCGTTGACATTTGATACAGAGTTTGCTTTATGTAAAGCAAACTCTGTGATAAAAGTCAAAGATGGCTTTATCTAACTAAAGCTGTTTACAGTGATGACTTGTATTTTTAAGCAAACATACAGAAGTTACTGTAACATTATATGAGCTGAGATTTGAAGAAAGTGGTACACAGAGTACATTCTATTTGCATACAAGTATCAGCAGTTGTGTGATTTTGACTTTGTAACAAATATCAGAAGCAGTTGAAGTTGGTGAACAATTATAAGACAAAGGAAAAACCTACCTTCCTTCTTTATAAAGTAGATTGTTTTTTTTAAATTATTAACCCCCCCTCTAAAATGCAGAACATGACCCTACCCCCGCTTTTCTTAACTTATCCATGAGAACCACCTCTGAAATAGGCAAAGTGAAAGAAGGTATTTAACAATTGTGCAAGAGTTTGCAGCAGCAGCTTCTTAGCGTGGAGAGAAAACATACACTTTGATGCATACTCTGAGGGCTGAAGGAGAAGAAACGCCTGATAATTCACCTGAGTTTAGTCAGGAAATAGCACACCTTCTTAATGAGAATGAAATTGTTATTATGGGGGCAGATTTACAAGAAAGTGACGCATCTGTATAGATGTGTCACTTTCCCTGCGCCACCCTTAGAAACCCTTGCGGCACCATAGATGCGCCGGATTGACAGATGCGTCAGAAATTCTGACGCATCTGTTGGCGGAAAAGTCACGCATTTGCTGGAGTCATGTCGCAAGCACGACGCAACTCCAGCAATGCGTGTTGAGGCATATTCCCATTATAATGCGTCACTACTTACGCCTGCTTAAAGCAGGCGTAAGGTTTTGACGCAGTGGCGTCCTAAAAGTGGCGCAGTGAAATCTTGTAGATTTCACTGAGTCACTTTTACAAGGCCTTCCTGCATGGGAACGCCCACCCTGCATACATTATACCTGACGCAGGTATAATGTGACGCAGGGCTTTACAACGTGACGCATTTCCCTAGATGCGTCACGTTGTAAATAGGCCGCATTGGTAAATAGCACATGTTCCTATTGAGTATGAAATTGGTCTTCATTCCTTACCTGAAATGAGTGCAATGCTAGAAGATATAATTTTGACTGACGAGTGCCAAAGGACAGTTCATCTATTGTCTACAGACGATTATGTCATTGATCTGAGGAAGTTGGTGTTACACCTAAACAGTGAAAAATGGTTGCTTCCTCACACGTAGATTGCAGCTCCCTCACCTTTTCCTTCCTATTGGCTTGACTCGATGAGGAGACAGTGACACAAGTGGTGAAAAACACATCTTAGTTGGGCAATGAGCCTTCCTTCTTTACTCATTTAAACATACAAAATGAGAGGGTGTTTCAACTTCTGAGCCAACTATGTAGAGTCCTTCCTCTTATCCAGTTCCACAACCAAATTGCTGTGGCTCACACTACAGTCAACACTGGACTAAACTATTGGCATGCTTTCTAATTCAGACCACCATTTAAGGATATTTTGAAGGCCCAAAGAACTCAGACTAGTACTTCCGGCATCACACCTAGTTGGAAAGCTATGCACTAAATTCTAATTAAAGAGCAGTCTCTAGTCAAGAGTGAAGACTGCATTTTGTGTAAAAGGCACTCAAAGGTGACTTTCAAGCACTTACTTGCCTTCTGCCCGGCCAGGCACTGAATATGTGAATGATGACCCATGCACATCCAATGTTCATCTGTAGGAAGCTCCTTCCCCAGCACATCTACAGGCAACCTTCACTTCACTTGCAGTCCATCTGACGTTTGTGCCAACATCCAGCCATTCAGAATCTTAGGTTTACCTTTCTTCCGCTGCCCACTGAGAGCGTAAACATTCCCACCACCAAGGCTTTACCTTCTTCAAAGATTGCAAGCGTATTGTGAGTAAAACTACTTTGGATACCCTGGCCCCATGCTTACCATCACTTCCACTGTTTTCCCTTCCCACATGAGCACTGACATAGTTTAAAAACTGTACATGGGGCTTTTAAAAAGCCATAAATAGATGTCCTAATTGATGTCATTTAAAGTTAATTGCTCTAGTGAATCATTGGCTACCCTAGTGCAAGATGCTCCTAGCAGAATATATCAGTGCATCTAATTCTGCCTGTCTGCTCTGAAGCCTTGTGGGATTTTTCCCTTTACAGAACATTGTCACACAAAAGAAATATTATAGATGTATCCACTATCCTTCTCAATCCAAATAACTGACATATCCACCACTCAAATTACTTTCACATTTCACTATACTAATTCACCACTAATCCTTCATGGGTCCCAGAGTAGCATGCCACTGACCGAGAAAGCCTCGTCAGGGATAGTTAGTGGTATATAAATGCAATTAAAATGCAATACAATAGTACAGTGCATGTGCCACTCTTGGCTACTGCATCACTGACCATGCTTCAGTTTTGGTACACTAGACCACTACCATAGCTGAGGCCATGCTATGCGTTGAACCCAATAAAACACCACCAGATTTAAGGTAATCCATGGATTTGGTACACCAGAGCTCTGCTACATATAGGACCTTGTGGTGGAGATGGCACGCTCGCGTTCTAACACACTGAAGACTTATGCACAGTTTGTGTTCAATAATATGACAGTGATGTGCGCTATAGATTTAATGTAATAGTTTGCTATAGTTCTATGTTAACTTTGTTTTGACAGTATGTTGATGATGCTATGAGGATCTTAGAGTTTTGGCATATGATAGTGCAAAGCTGTTGTGTGATAAGGCTGTCTACATTGTTTTGTAGTACTGAGGTGAAAATGCTATGGATTTGGTGCATGGTAATGTAGTAATATGGATTTTGTGCAGTCTTCTTTGTAAGAGTGCTCTTCTGTGCATTATTCAAATGGTAGTTTGGTGAATGCGCAGATTTTGTAATTCGCAAATGCACATCTTTTCATTAGTTCTTCTGAAAATGCCATAGATTTGAGGCATGGTAATGTATGCCCATGGATTTGATGTGGTTTTAGATAGAGTGTTCTATCATTATTGATATAACTTAGTAAGTGTGCACATTTTGTGATACACATCTTACGTTTTTTTCTTATTTTGCTTTTTAGAATTGTGCAATGAAATTGTTATAGACAACAGATGCATAATTTTGAAAATAAACATATTCTTTCTTTCATTTTCAGATGACAACAAGGTGTACATGAACATGCCAAACAGATAATCAAAAATGTCTGAATTAGACTATCTGAGGTCTGAAGTACCACAGGAAGCACCTCCCATGAATAACACCACAACAGTAATGCAACACGAGAGCACCACATATTCCTCCACTTTGTGACCTCCGGTACGTGAAGAAGAACATCTACCCTTCAGCTGCAGGCTTAAGTACCAATTCCTCTGCTCTCAAACTTCAGCTATACAAAGCTGCCCTAGTCTCCTTCAATCACACTCTTGATATTCATGAAGCAGCTCAGCTCCCTTCTGATCTCAGTTAAAGGAAGAAGCACCAGTCTTGTACTGCTTGAAGCCATGGACCATGATGCATCACAGGCCTCAATAGTTGCAAAAGTGAGCTTAGATGATCAGTCCTGATCCATCCAAGGCCTGAAATAGCACACAGCCCTCATACCCCTGAAGTACAAGCAACACCCAGTCTAGCAACACGCAGACTTCATATAACTGAGACTTCAATCCATGACATGAAATAATACCAGCAGCCATTCTGATCTAAGACTAGGAATAACAGAAGCACCCTAAAACTTTCCAATGGAAGACTGAATCAGGATCAGCCCTTCTGATCTAAGACATTAACACAACCCCACTGATCTAGGATTGGAGATAACTGAAAAAAACATCAGACACACCAATATGGAATTGTAGATAACTAGTGCAGCTTCAACCAGTCCAACCTAGGAGTAGATATCAGTCCTGCAGCACCAATCCTTCATATATACAGCTAGAGATACAGCATCAGCCCTGCGAATCGAGGAGTTGCATTAGCCCTTCTGATCTAGGATTGCAGCATAGCTAAAAGAAACTACATCAGCCGGTCTGATCAAAAACTGTACCGTAGCTAACAGAAGCAGCATCAGGCCTACCGATAGATGAATGTACACCAGATACCTGAAACAGCATCATACCATGCGTTCTAGTGATGGTGTTATTAAAAGCAGCATCCCCTTCTGACCAATGACTGTTGACAACTGAAACATCCTTTCCTATCTCAAACTATGGATAACTAAAGCTGCATCAACCTGCCCAACCTAAGACTTGAGATCATACAAGCAGCAATCAACATCTAAGACTATGTATAACATACATACATACATACAAAGTATTAGCAACCTTTGCAAAATAAGTCTATAAGTAAACACAAGAAATGTCAACCATTTTGATCCAGGATTCCAGATAACTAAAGCGACATCCACCGCCCTGATGTTATACTGTAGATAGCTGACTCAGCATTAGCACTTCCAACCTGATACTGAAGATAATACAATCAGCACTCATCATTCAAAGGCGGTGGATGCCCCCGGTAGCACTGACTCTTCCAGTATACGACTCAAGACAATACAATCCTCAACATCCACAACCCATCTCATTTTAGACTGTGTACCTGAGAATCAGCATAAACCCCAACAATTTAAATCTGGAGATGACTGCAGTAGCATGAACCCCTATAAAAGTTAACCTGAGATAAGTGAAGGAGAAACAACTCTTCCACTGTGTCTCCAGAAAAGTTAATCATCAAAGACTGTAACTGAATCAGCATCAACCCATCCACATTAAATCTACACATACTGGAAGAATTGTAAGCCTGTCAATCAATACTGGGAATATGTGAAGCTTTACTCTATGACACAGTTAAAAAGTGGATTCACATATGCTCTAGTTCCTTGCTTTTATCGCTCAGCAGATGAAAACAGCATATGTGGAACTAAAGTTATGACAAAAATATATCAAAGGGGGAGGTAGAAGTGTGTGAAGGGTTCACTCAGGTTCCACCATTGCAACATCCGTAATTAAAGGAGAGTGAACTCTGCTGGTTCTCAGGAGTCTAGGTGTCTCAAGTGTCGACTCGAAACCCTCAACCAAACATTGTCACTGGTGGTTGTAAGTAATCACCACTATGGTGACTTAATGGGCAACATCATCATTGGGTTTCGCACCTATGTACTAGCTTCACTAGATGAATGTTGCTTCTTTCCGAGGGAAAGTATTGATGGCCCTTATGTTGGTGTGTAAAATGACCTCCTTCATCTAAAAATTGGTGTTTAATATCGGTGATGATGACACCTTCCTGGTCTTCATCCCATGCTCCTGCACATGTAAAACTGACAATGCTTATGGACTTGCATCTGAAAATGTAAATATGCCAAATAAAATGTATTTGTAATCCAAGTGTTTGCATAAAGTAAGAGAAGTGTACAAAATGATTACATTAAAGGAATCTTGGAGTAACCGCCAATGGTAATCTTATCAACGTTCAACCCATTGCATTGTGTCTTCATTCATTTTGCATAGGTTGGCAGGGGTCCAATGCATTTGGCAACTCAGAAAAATAAAAATATTCTGTTCAATCACATATTTTTATTTCTCCCGGCTCCTCTCCATCCACCAGGGGTCCAGCCAACTGTTTTTTCATCTGTGGCCACTCTCATCTGGAGGTTCTGTACTTGTATGACTTAATGAGATGAATTAAATCCTATGTCCACCCACAGCTATATAGTGTAAAAAAACATAAGTAAATGGAGGAAGTAGCAATCTCGGTCACAGAACTCATTCAAATTATTAAAAAGAAATCAACCTTTCTATTGAAATTGCCCATGAATTGAGATAGTCAGCTCGTCAAAATTAAACGTGTCCCTTCCTTTCCAAATTTCAAGAAGTCCCTTAAAATGTACATCTTTTATGATACTGAAATCTGACTTCATCTTAATTCTAAGTTACTAAGGCCATCATTCCAGGTAGTGTGTTACTTCAGGTGCAAATTGAGCATCAAGTAATTAACTATTCTGCAGGTTTTGGTACTTACTGGTCTATCAACACCTCCATGCACTTTATTTAGCAATCGCCAGGGGTCGCAGCTGCGACCTCTGGTTTGCCCCTTGTGACCTCTGGCACTGCCTTGGCACCACTGGGCTCAGGAGTTGCTAAGCCAGTGTCATGAACACAGGGGCAGCTCCACATTCCTTGTTTTCTGCCCGTTTTCTATTATACTAATAGTGAATAATATTATATTACTGTATTATATTATTCCCTATTAGAGTAATAAAATGGATCACACTTAGCTGGAACCGAATCTTTGGCAGCTGTGATTCATATTAATGGTTTTAAATGTAAATTGTGTGCACGCTTGCGGGTGAGAGTGTGTTTATGTAAGTGGGAGTGAGCATGTGTGATCATGTGCCTGTGTGAGAGTGTAAGTGAGTGAAATTCAGTGACAGTTAGTGAGTGAGACTGTGTGAGACAGAGGACCAGATTTACTAGTCTTTAATGCAAGCCAAGACTGCGCCAAAGTTCATTGTGTCAAAGGGAGGGAGAAAAAGTGCACCATATCAAAGTCAAAGTCAAAAAAAGCTTTATTTCGATAAAAATTATCATAAAAGCATATACATACAAACATATAAAAGCAAACGATTCATCGGGAGAGCAGTATTTACACAAAATCACAATAATTGAAGAAATGCTCTCAATCTAATAGCTTATTGACTGGTTAAATAAATTAGATAAGAAATATTAGAATTTGTTAAGAAATTAAAAACAAGAATAAAAATAATATAGACAAAATCATCTGCTAGGGCTAGTAAGTTTACTTCTAATGTTCCAGGACCAGCCCAGGAATTTCGCCACGGCACAGACTAGCACCAAGCTTGTATCAGATTGTAGGATGCGTAAAGCAGCACGATAGTTTGAAATGCCCAGAAGGCGACAGGCTGGGCCTAACCATCTCCTTCTTGGATTACTGTACGCTGGGCATTCAAACATAATATGAGCAATGCTTTCGACCTTCTCCACACAAATCAGACAAGTTTCAGGTGTCTGGTGGGGAGGCTTCCATTTGCTGGTAAACTCTCGAGTTGGAAGAATCTCGAGTCTGAACTGGAGATACAAAGATCTATCCCTAGGTTTTTGGACAAACTCAAGATAAGGCTCAAAGCTAATAGACTGCTTATGAATGTAAAATGCTTCCGTCATCCTGCCTGCATTGGAGTTGCTAAGGTCCTCGTTATCAATCCAGGCCCAATATGCTCTTTTGAGATCTGCCTTGCTCACGGGAGCTCCATGATCCCAAGCATCGTTTAGATCAAGTTGTTTTAGTTTTTTTTTGATGTTGCGGAGCCAGCTTATTTTATGGGAGCCTGCGGTGTTCATGATTTCTCTCAAGCCCTCAGTATATTTTTCTAGCTCCGGGGTACGCCATAGGCGGGCCCAGAATAGCAAAGGACGCAGCCTTGCAATATCTTTGATCGTGCGCCTACCCAGATTGCTAAAAAGTGGTTTTAGAGGAGTACCCCTGGGCATTGAGAGTAAGTCTCTCATAAATTTGTTCTCGGACAGAGTGATATCTTCAAGATTATCAAAACCCCATAGTTCGGCACCATAAAGGGCCGAACCAACTGCTTTCGCCTGATAGATCATTAATGCGGGAGTGATAGGCTTGCTCCTCGAGGAGCGATGTTCTTTAGCAATCACTCCAGCGGCTCGTTTAAAATTTAGCAGCATCTTGGCAATATGGGGTTTCCAGCTTAGAGTGTCGGAAACTCTAATTCCTAGATAGTCAAAAAGTTTGACATATTCTAGGGGGGTTCCGTCAGACACAATAGATACGCTGGGTGATTTACGTGATTTGAATGAGAGGAGCTTGGTTTTTGATGTATTAATAGCTAAACCTCTCAATGAACAGAACAAATGAAACCTATCTAAGAGCTTCTGTAGGCCTGCTGGTGTCTTAGAAATCAAGAGGGTGTCATCCGCAAAAAGGAGGGTGGGAACTTTTTCGCCCGCCAGGGCGGGGGTGTCAGCTGGAACATCTTGCAAAAATTTCACCACTCCATTCAGAAACAAGGAGAAGAGGGTGGGCGCCAATACGCAACCCTGGCGGACACCTCTCCTGACTGGGATCTTTTCAGTTTTCTGTGCTTGAGTTCCCCACCGCACCCTTGCAAAATTGCCCTCATGCAGTCGGACCAGAAGGTCCAAAAGAGGAGGCGGGAGACCCATTTCCTGGAGGACAGACCAAAGACGGTCACGAGGGACCAGATCAAAGGCGGACCTCAGATCTATAAAGGCCAGATGAAGGCTGCCCTTACCAATCGAGACAACCTTCCAGTATAGCAAAAGCAGCCTAAAGACCTGGTCGATCGTGCTCATATTCGGTCTGAACCCAGCCTGGAAGTGCGACAAGACACTATGCTCAGTGGCCCAAGACAATATACGCTACAAAAGCACCCTGCCAACCACTTTCTGGCCAACATCAATAAGACTTATTGGTCGGTAGTTGGCAGGGTCTTCTCGAGAGCCCTTCTTATACACTGGTACTACTTCTGCTCCTTTCCATGACTCAGGGATAGAAGACCCCTTGAGAAGAGCGTTAAGTAAGATGGTAAAGTAAGCAGCCCAAGATTTAGGGTCGGAGCGGAACAAGTCACCAGGCAGGCCATCAGGGCCTGGAGCTTTAGCTGGGACCAGTCTATTAATGGCAGTCACAAATTCTGCCTCTGTAAACAAATCATAGTTAGCCAAAGTAGAGTTTGTAGGAACAATAGGGAAAGGTATACTCAAAGTTTGATTATCTTCGCCTGAGTAAAGATTTGAAAAATGAACAAACCATTCTTGGTTTGCAATGTGGTTGGAAATTACATCAGGGTCAGAACCTCTTGAGTATCTACACAGGTTCCAAAATGTGGTACCATCCCTAGCTAGACTAGCAGTTGTTAAAGCTTGCCAATGGGATTCCTCCCAAGCAGACTTTGCTTTGGTGACAGCCTTCCTATAGGCAGACCTAGCATGTTTAATTAAGGAGCAATCCTTAGTTTTGATGGCAAATATAAGCTCCTTCTTACTTGACCTGCACTCAGAGTTAAACCAAGAACCGGGTGATTTGTGTTTATTGGTTTTAATAATGGAGGAGGATATAAAAAGTGCTCCGATCAGCTCGGTTGTGGCTACATGTATGGTTGTTGCCCTTGAGCTCTGATCAGATTCCTCAAGAGCTTCCCTAAGTTCTGAAGTTTTAGATAACAATATTTCATTTATAGAAATAAGTTTTTGTTCATCTAGGGCGATTTTGGGCCATTTCAGAAATCTTTTGCAATTTGATGGAATTATATCTTTGGTGGGCAGTATAAAACAGGGGTCAGAAATTGGTTGGTTTTGTGGCCACGGATTCTTTAACGTTAGGCACAGTGGGTTATGGTCACTATCGATCGTTGGAACTATGACCAAGTCCACAGCATAGTGCCAGAGTCTACGATCGATTAAGATGTAATCGATTCGAGATGGACTAGAGACTCTGTTAAAAGTAAAAGCTGCTTGAAGGTCGGAAGGGAGCTGTCCGTTAGCAGCTCTTAGGCCAAATTCCAGAGCCAGAGCATTTAACTGAATTATCACCGGTGTCCATCTCTTCACAGGGGGAACAAGCAAGGAGGGTATCCCCCATCTGGCATCTTCCTCATCAACCTCTAAGATATCTTCTGAGGCAAGGGGCTCGTAAGTACAGTTCAAATCTCCTGCAACCATAATGAGTGAATTAGATGGACAAGAAGAAAGCTCTTCTTCTAGAGTGGTGACAATCGGTGATTTAGATCCTCCTTGTGTGCCTCTGACATAAATGTTAAAAAGATCAATAGAGAACCCCCCTTGCAGCCCACTCAAAGTTATATGCATTATGTCCGGAGAAGGACTTTGTACCTCACGGGCTCTATAGGGAAGGGCAACCTTTATCCATATTATGAGGCCTCCAGAGGGGCGGCCACGGCCAATGGATCGGGCAGGAACACAATAGCAGATATAGCCAGATTTGTAGAGAGGTGTTAGGCTCCAAGTCTCTTGGAATATACAGATGTCAAAAGTGGAAATAAAATTGTTCCAATCCGGCAATGTGAGTTTAGCTTTCAAGCCGGCGATATTCCATGAGATTATTTTATAATTCGTTAGTGGAGCTAAAGATAGAGTAAGGTCAGTGTCGAGAGTGGATAAAATTGGAACTATAGATTGTATCCCGCCTTCTTCCCTAGCCCCATTAAAAATTATAGGAGAAAGTATTTGGGTAGGCGAGCTACAATTGGCAATCGAGGGTACATAGGGCTCTCTACCAGAGATAGATAGAATATCTATTGCCGGGATAAGTCAATCATTTTGTTCCAAATTGGATACACCCTCAGAACCATGATTTAGCGGTCCCCCCCGCCTCTCCATGCAGTCTTGGCCTAATGAGAAAGAGCGTCTAAATTGTATGGAAGAAGAATCCGGAGAGGAGGATCTATATTCAAGTGCTATAAGGCCATCAGCTAGGAGATGATTAGCTAGGGTCAGCTCTATTGTGTCAGTAAGGCAATTATCATGTCTGAGTCTACGGGCCCTAAGTAGATCATCTCTTATAAAAGATCGACAACCTCTTACCTGGCGGATCCAGTGTATGACCTTATCTTTTAGGGATTCTTCATTCTCGTGGGCAACAGTCGTAGGAACACCCACCATATAAACAATGGGTTGTATACTGGACCTCGGCCTTTGTACTGCAAAAGGTAGAAGAGACGGGGCGTCGACTCTTTGTCTATGGTCAGAATGAGGCTGACTAGTGGCAGCATAAGAGTTCGCAATTGAATGAGACTTCAAGTTAATATTAGAGGGAATAGTCCGAGCGCTAGTGGGTGGTAAAGGGTTTGATCCAGCCTGCAGAAATGAGGATGTCGTCTGGGGCACTGCAGATAGAGTAGAATCGGGGATTGGAAAAAAAGGTATTTTTAGCTTTGGATGGTGAGCAGTGGTAGGTAAGGTTATTGGTGGTTGCAATGGCTGACTAGGGAATTTTTTGACTATTAGCAGTAATTCTGTTACTAATGCTTTTAAATCACCGATTTCAAGCTTCAGGGACATAATAGTTTCCAAAATAGGACCTGTAGCTGTGGCAGTGCTTCCTGGTACTTCGTGGCGCAACCTATCCCCGTCTAGCTGTAACCCCGGTCCAAAACCCCGGTCTGTACACGAAGTGGTTGTTACAGGTACATCAAAGCTAACAGTACTGGCAATAGGCTCAGCATATTCATTATCCATGTCAGCTAGTGGCTTGAAGCGATTTGAGCAAACAATGACCATAGGGTCAAGAGGTACTGGATTAGTAGGAGGGGCACAAAGGCTTGCTTCTTCAGTGGCTGGTATGGGATTGACACTGTAATTCTGCAACCCTTCCCGTGCAAGAGGTTTTTTCCTAAACATTTGGGGAATGGTGGCAGAGCTTGGACAGTGATTAGATATACAGCATTTTTTCTCTCCCTGTGCATTGGTGCAGTTTTGACAGCCACGCACCAGCACACACACCCTTGCATCATAGTACAAGAGAATGTGCATTCTCTGAAGCATAGGTTTTATACTGGAAGGGGCCATTATAGTACAAAAACGATGCTTCGGCCTTTTCCCACTTTTTGCAGGACACATCCAAAGTTGGAAAAACTAAGAATTAAAACATTTCTCCTCGTTACGACTCTCTTGGGGAAACCTAAGATTTTGGTGCAAATTTCTCATATACCTGTGTTAAATGCTCATGCACCACCCATGGAATACTCGTTTGACACCAAATAATAATAAGCATCCCATAGCACAATCTTACTTTACTTTGGGATACTCTCCTGTGCAAATCAGGACTAGCGCTGGATAGTAAATCCCACGCTAACACTTTATGCAAAAGTGACACAAACACGGTACAACGCATTAGTAAACCTTGGCCTGAGTGTCTGTAAATCGAAGTGAGTATGACTGAGATTAAGAATGAATCCAAGTGAGTGAATAAGAATGAGAGTAAGAGGATGTAAGAGAGAATGAGTGTGTCTAGTAGGGTCATGTGACATGCCTTCCTGGAACAAAAGTCTAGGGACATATGATGTCACTTCCTGTGATGTCATTAAGGTCAAAGGGTGAGTGATGTCACTTTCTCTACCCCTGGTATTTTTGTGAATTGACGCCCATGCACACCGTGTAATGCAGACAATCATGCAAACATGTTTTGCCTCATTCAGAGGTGCACTACGCCAGACTTAGCCCTATTTGCCCACAAGATTTGCGGCAGGTTTTACCTGCCAAAAATGTTGTGGGCAAAAATCCTCCAGGTGAACAATTTACTTCCAGGTAGCAGCACAAAACTTTGAATGATTACACTAATAAATCATTAAATGCATGTCAGAATTTTGCTTAGAAAAAGCTTTGTGAATTGGCTTCTTTGAACCGTAACTTGAACACTGAATGACCATGTAATGGAAATAATTCTAGAGAATTTACCACATCCTCATCAAATCAAACATCATCTAAATCTACATGCGGGAAGATTTATGGTGTTTCCTTTCAGAAATCTCTTCATCCTGCTCAGCAACATAACCCCATTCTACCTACATTTGTGACAGGCAAAAAACATTAGACACTTACATTTCAGGTGGACGAGCTTTTTATCATTGTCGCACACAAATAATTTTGCATTTCAGAGTGTCTGCTAAGCTGTACTATTTACAAGCCAGACTCCAAGTCCTAAATCCTTCCGCACCTTTCATTGGAGATACAGGCTCCTTGTTCTTGATAACTTATGTAAATGTAAATGTATGTGTCTTGTAAAGCGCACTGCTGCCCTGAGGCGTCGTGGCGCTGTAGACCGCTGGGGAACCTGTCCTGGTTATCCCTGTGAGATGGTCCCTCCAGGGTATCTCCAAGGTGAAACCAGGCATCCCCGGCGAATGTGGGGGGCCGTTGTGGAGATGAGGCAAGCTAATGCCCAGAGTTGCCGAGTGTGATCGCTGGTTAGAGTAGGCACCGAAGCGAGAATTATCGAGTCCGCTGGCCCTGGTCCACGACCCTGCCGCGTCGGGAATTGAACCCTGGTCCCAGGCCGTCCTCTGCTTCCGGGTCTGCTGCCTCTAACCAGTGATACAACAAACAAATGATGGACGGAATGCTGACAATGCAAACATTCTCCCCCAGTCAAGAGATCTGGGTTAAATCCATCGTTCTTTTGCCCACTACACCACCCCAGTTTAGACATGGCCATATGCAAATCAGTCTTGACCCTGTGCCTCATGGGAACAGTCCAGCCCGAACTGCCAAGCCATGTCTTCCCTGGACCAGAATCAAGCATCCTAGGACCGGTTTCTGGCTATCAGCCATCATCAGCCAGGATAGCTTGACTCCAGTGGCGTAGTGAGCACGGGTCCCACGTCTGGGAATACCCATCCCACTTAGGGCGAAAAGCGTTACAACAAACAAATGATGGACGGAATGCTGACAATGCAAACATTCTCCCCCAGTCAAGAGATCTGGGTTAAATCCATCGTTCTTTTGCCCACTACACCACCCCAGTTTAGACATGGCCATATGCAAATCAGTCTTGACCCTGTGCCTCATGGGAACAGTCCAGCCCGAACTGCCAAGCCATGTCTTCCCTGGACCAGAATCAAGCATCCTAGGACCGGTTTCTGGCTATCAGCCAGGATAGCTTGACTCCAGTGGCGTAGTGAGCACGGGTCCCACGTCTGGGATGCTTGATTCCGGTCCAGGGAAGACATGGCTTGGCAGTTCGGGCTGGACTGTTCCCAAGAGGCGCAGGGTCAGGACTGATTTGCATATGGCCATGTCTAAACTGGGGTGGTGTATTGGGCAAAAGAATGATGGATTTAACCCAGATCTCTTGACTGGGGGAGAATGTCTGCATTGTCAGCATTCCGTCCATCAATTGTTTGTTGTAACGCTTTTCGCCCTAAGTGGGATGGGTATTCCCAGACGTGGGACCCGTGCTCACTACGCCACTGGAGTCAAGCTATCCTGGCTGATGACGGCTGATAGCCAGAAACCGGTCCTAGGATGCTTGATTCCGGTCCAGGGAAGACATGGCTTGGCAGTTCGGGCTGGACTGTTCCCAAGAGGCACAGGGTCAGGACTGATTTGCATATGGCCATGTCTAAACTGGGGTGGTGTAGTGGGCAAAAGAATGATGGATTTAACCCAGATCTCTTGACTGGGGGAGAATGTCTGCATTGTCAGCATTCCGTCCATCAATTGTTTGTTGTAACGCTTTTCGCCCTAAGTGGGATGGGTATTCCCAGACGTGGGACCCGTGCTCACTACGCCACTGGAGTCAAGCTATCCTGGCTGATGACGGCTGATAGCCAGAAACCGGTCCTAGGATGCTTGATTCCGGTCCAGGGAAGACATGGCTTGGCAGTTCGGGCTGGACTGTTCCCAAGAGGCACAGGGTCAGGACTGATTTGCATATGGCCATGTCTAAACTGGGGTGGTGTAGTGGGCAAAAGAATGATGGATTTAACCCAGATCTCTTGACTGGGGGAGAATGTCTGCATTGTCAGCATTCCGTCCATCAATTGTTTGTTGTAACGCTTTTCGCCCTAAGTGGGATGGGTATTCCCAGACGTGGGACCCGTGCTCACTACGCCACTGGAGTCAAGCTATCCTGGCTGATGACGGCTGATAGCCAGAAACCGGTCCTAGGATGCTTGATTCCGGTCCAGGGAAGACATGGCTTGGCAGTTCGGGCTGGACTGTTCCCAAGAGGCACAGGGTCAGGACTGATTTGCATATGGCCATGTCTAAACTGGGGTGGTGTAGTGGGCAAAAGAATAATGGATTTAACCCAGATCTCTTGACTGGGGGAGAATGTCTGCATTGTCAGCATTCCGTCCATCAATTGTTTGTTGTAACGCTTTTGGCCCAAGTGGGATGGGTATTCCCAGACGTGGGACCCGTGCTCACTACGCCACTGGAGTCAAGCTATCCTGGCTGATGACGGCTGATAGCCAGAAACCGGTCCTAGGATGCTTGATTCCGGTCCAGGGAAGACATGGCTTGGCAGTTCGGGCTGGACTGTTCCCAAGAGGCACAGGGTCAGGACTGATTTGCATATGGCCATGTCTAAACTGGGGTGGTGTAGTGGGCAAAAGAATGATGGATTTAACCCAGATCTCTTGACTGGGGGAGAATGTCTGCATTGTCAGCATTCCGTCCATCAATTGTTTGTTGTAACGCTTTTCGCCCTAAGTGGGATGGGTATTCCCAGACGTGGGACCCGTGCTCACTACGCCACTGGAGTCAAGCTATCCTGGCTGATGACGGCTGATAGCCAGAAACCGGTCCTAGGATGCTTGATTCCGGTCCAGGGAAGACATGGCTTGGCAGTTCGGGCTGGACTGTTCCCAAGAGGCACAGGGTCAGGACTGATTTGCATATGGCCATGTCTAAACTGGGGTGGTGTAGTGGGCAAAAGAATGATGGATTTAACCCAGATCTCTTGACTGGGGGAGAATGTCTGCATTGTCAGCATTCCGTCCATCAATTGTTTGTTGTAACGCTTTTGGCCCAAGTGGGATGGGTATTCCCAGACGTGGGACCCGTGCTCACTACGCCACTGGAGTCAAGCTATCCTGGCTGATGACGGCTGATAGCCAGAAACCGGTCCTAGGATGCTTGATTCCGGTCCAGGGAAGACATGGCTTGGCAGTTCGGGCTGGACTGTTCCCAAGAGGCACAGGGTCAGGACTGATTTGCATATGGCCATGTCTAAACTGGGGTGGTGTAGTGGGCAAAAGAATGATGGATTTAACCCAGATCTCTTGACTGGGGGAGAATGTCTGCATTGTCAGCATTCCGTCCATCAATTGTTTGTTGTAACGCTTTTCGCCCTAAGTGGGATGGGTATTCCCAGACGTGGGACCCGTGCTCACTACGCCACTGGAGTCAAGCTATCCTGGCTGATGACGGCTGATAGCCAGAAACCGGTCCTAGGATGCTTGATTCCGGTCCAGGGAAGACATGGCTTGGCAGTTCGGGCTGGACTGTTCCCAAGAGGCACAGGGTCAGGACTGATTTGCATATGGCCATGTCTAAACTGGGGTGGTGTAGTGGGCAAAAGAATGATGGATTTAACCCAGATCTCTTGACTGGGGGAGAATGTCTGCATTGTCAGCATTCCGTCCATCAATTGTTTGTTGTAACGCTTTTCGCCCTAAGTGGGATGGGTATTCCCAGACGTGGGACCCGTGCTCACTACGCCACTGGAGTCAAGCTATCCTGGCTGATGACGGCTGATAGCCAGAAACCGGTCCTAGGATGCTTGATTCCGATCCAGGGAAGACATGGCTTGGCAGTTCGGGCTGGACTGTTCCCAAGAGGCACAGGGTCAGGACTGATTTGCATATGGCCGTCTAAAAAGACCATGGCACAAATTGTCTCACAATGACCTCCACACCACCCTAGGGGAATTCCACCATGACACCAATTCGGACATCAACGCCAACTATAGTGCGTTTCACGAGTGGATCACGGGAGGGCTAGACACCCTCATTCCAGCAAAATGGTCTATAGGACGTAACTCCCCATCCAACCCCTGGTATAACGATACCCTCAAAACCTTACGCAAAGATTGCAAAAGGGCGGAACGTCTTTGGCGAAGGGAATATAACTTGGAAGAAAAATCAAACTACCTACTTCTACAAAAGACGTACCACAAAGCCATCCGCGCTGCGCGGACTGCCTTCTATGATGACAAAATCAAATCTAGTCCCACCCCTGCTAAAGAAGTCTTTAAACTTGTGCAAAAACTTCAGAGCAGCAAATCTCCCCTCCCTAATATCTCCTCTGCGCAACAATGCGAAGATCTTGCTAGCTTCTTTGTTGACAAGGTGCAGAAAATCTATACTTCTTTTCCTCAGCACTCCCCTAGCCCTACCAGCATCCCTTCTCCTCCCCCCAACTACTCTACCCTGACTGCCATCCCGGAAATCTCCGGTGATAACCTCATCAAAATATGCAAAAAAGTCAAAACTGGTTCCCCGGCTGACCCCATGCGCCCGGCTCAATTCTTAGAGTCACTCAACTTCTTCCTACCGGCAATTACCTTTAATCTGAACCTCTCCTTCACTTCAGTGTGTGTACCATCTGCCTGAAAGCAAGCGTGGGTTTCACCCATCATCAAGAAACCCACCCTAGACCCATCAAAACCGGAGAATTTTCGACCGATCTCCCTGCTCCCATGGCTGGCTAAACTCGCTGAAGCGCATGTGAACAACACTCTATCCCAGCACATGGTCAAAAACAACATTCTGGACCAATCTCAAAATGGGTTCAGACCAGGCCATAGTACTGAGTCTGCTCTCCTGGCCACCACAGAACACCTCCGAACGATTTTAGACGCCGGTCAAAGTGGTGCGCTGATTCTTCTAGACCTCAGCGCGGCCTTTGACACGATATCCCATGACATCCTTCTCAATCGTTTGGAGACTTTTGGAGTATCTGGCCATGCTTTAGATTGGCTCCGATCATTTCTCAAAAACAGATCCTTTCGAGTCTCTGCCCCTCCCTTCTTATCCAAACCCCACCCCATTGCACAGGGAGTTCCGCAAGGCTCTGCATTGAGCCCATCCCTCTTTAATCTCTATGTCCAGCCTTTGGCGGTAGTGGCCAAAGAGTGGGGCCTGACATTAGTGTCGTATGCCGACGACACACAGCTGGCCATCGCTCTTTCAGAAGGTCCTTCTAACTCTTCCTCTAGCTTCAAAAACGGCCTCTCCGCGGTTGCCCAATGGATGACAATGAATTGTCTTCAACTCAACGCTGGTAAAACAGAGGTGCTACTCCTTGGCAAAAACACCAGCCTCTGGAATGAGCATTGGTGGCCGTCCTCCCTGGGCACCATCCCCTCTCCCAAATCCCTAGTGAAAAATCTAGGCGTTTGGATGGATGCCTCACTCAACTTTCAGGCCCACACCAAAAAATTTGCTGGCACCTGTATTGGCCTGCTGAGGAGCCTCAGCCACATATTAGGCTTTTTCGATTCCAAAACTCGCCAACTTATTATTCAAGCCACCATCCTCTCGCGTCTTGACTACGCCAATGTTCTCCTTCTTGGTGCCAACAAAAGTGAGGTAGCACGACTCCAACGCGTACAAAACTCTGCGGCTAGAACTCTGGTCGGCCTCCCCCGCAGATGCTCAGCCAGAGCTACCATCAAAAAACTACACTGGCTACCCGTTGATTCCAGAATCAAATTCAAGACTCTCATCATGACCTTCAAAATCCTCAAACTCGATACCCCCCCTCTGCTACGGCCACTTCTCACTCCCTATGCGCCGTCACGGAACCTAAGATCTTCTAACCAAAACCTCCTACGCGTCCCGCGCATAAAACTCTGCCGCATGGGCGGCCGCTCCTTCAGGTTCCTTGGAGCCAAACTTTGGAATGAGCTGCCGCAACACATCCGCACCATAGATAGTCTACCAGCTTTCCGGAAAGCAGTAAAAACCTATCTATTCCCCCTCCCGTAACATCCCTTCATCCCTTTCCGCTCAGGCCAGGACATTGGTTCTTAGCGCCGGGACGCCTCATTGCTGGGGCAGCTGTTTGCGCTCTACCAAAACTATAGAATAGAATAGAAATAAACTGGGGTGGTGTAGTGGGCAAAAGAACGATGGATTTACCCAGATCTCTTGACTGGGGGAGAATGTCTGCATTGTCAGCATTCCGTCCATCAATTGTTTGTTGTAACGCTTTTCGCCCTAAGTGGGATGGGTATTCCCAGACGTGGGACCCGTGCTCACTACGCCACTGGAGTCAAGCTATCCTGGCTGATGACGGCTGATAGCCAGAAACCGGTCCTAGGATGCTTGATTCCGATCCAGGGAAGACATGGCTTGGCAGTTCGGGCTGGACTGTTCCCAAGAGGCACAGGGTCAGGACTGATTTGCATATGGCCGTCTAAAAAGACCATGGCACAAATTGTCTCACAATGACCTCCACACCACCCTAGGGGAATTCCACCATGACACCAATTCGGACATCAACGCCAACTATAGTGCGTTTCACGAGTGGATCACGGGAGGGCTAGACACCCTCATTCCAGCAAAATGGTCTATAGGACGTAACTCCCCATCCAACCCCTGGTATAACGATACCCTCAAAACCTTACGCAAAGATTGCAAAAGGGCGGAACGTCTTTGGCGAAGGGAATATAACTTGGAAGAAAAATCAAACTACCTACTTCTACAAAAGACGTACCACAAAGCCATCCGCGCTGCGCGGACTGCCTTCTATGATGACAAAATCAAATCTAGTCCCACCCCTGCTAAAGAAGTCTTTAAACTTGTGCAAAAACTTCAGAGCAGCAAATCTCCCCTCCCTAATATCTCCTCTGCGCAACAATGCGAAGATCTTGCTAGCTTCTTTGTTGACAAGGTGCAGAAAATCTATACTTCTTTTCCTCAGCACTCCCCTAGCCCTACCAGCATCCCTTCTCCTCCCCCCAACTACTCTACCCTGACTGCCATCCCGGAAATCTCCGGTGATAACCTCATCAAAATATGCAAAAAAGTCAAAACTGGTTCCCCGGCTGACCCCATGCGCCCGGCTCAATTCTTAGAGTCACTCAACTTCTTCCTACCGGCAATTACCTTTAATCTGAACCTCTCCTTCACTTCAGTGTGTGTACCATCTGCCTGAAAGCAAGCGTGGGTTTCACCCATCATCAAGAAACCCACCCTAGACCCATCAAAACCGGAGAATTTTCGACCGATCTCCCTGCTCCCATGGCTGGCTAAACTCGCTGAAGCGCATGTGAACAACACTCTATCCCAGCACATGGTCAAAAACAACATTCTGGACCAATCTCAAAATGGGTTCAGACCAGGCCATAGTACTGAGTCTGCTCTCCTGGCCACCACAGAACACCTCCGAACGATTTTAGACGCCGGTCAAAGTAGTGCGCTGATTCTTCTAGACCTCAGCGCGGCCTTTGACACGATATCCCATGACATCCTTCTCAATCGTTTGGAGACTTTTGGAGTATCTGGCCATGCTTTAGATTGGCTCCGATCATTTCTCAAAAACAGATCCTTTCGAGTCTCTGCCCCTCCCTTCTTATCCAAACCCCACCCCATTGCACAGGGAGTTCCGCAAGGCTCTGCATTGAGCCCATCCCTCTTTAATCTCTATGTCCAGCCTTTGGCGGTAGTGGCCAAAGAGTGGGGCCTGACATTAGTGTCGTATGCCGACGACACACAGCTGGCCATCGCTCTTTCAGAAGGTCCTTCTAACTCTTCCTCTAGCTTCAAAAACGGCCTCTCCGCGGTTGCCCAATGGATGACAATGAATTGTCTTCAACTCAACGCTGGTAAAACAGAGGTGCTACTCCTTGGCAAAAACACCAGCCTCTGGAATGAGCATTGGTGGCCGTCCTCCCTGGGCACCATCCCCTCTCCCAAATCCCTAGTGAAAAATCTAGGCGTTTGGATGGATGCCTCACTCAACTTTCAGGCCCACACCAAAAAATTTGCTGGCACCTGTATTGGCCTGCTGAGGAGCCTCAGCCACATATTAGGCTTTTTCGATTCCAAAACTCGCCAACTTATTATTCAAGCCACCATCCTCTCGCGTCTTGACTACGCCAATGTTCTCCTTCTTGGTGCCAACAAAAGTGAGGTAGCACGACTCCAACGCGTACAAAACTCTGCGGCTAGAACTCTGGTCGGCCTCCCCCGCAGATGCTCAGCCAGAGCTACCATCAAAAAACTACACTGGCTACCCGTTGATTCCAGAATCAAATTCAAGACTCTCATCATGACCTTCAAAATCCTCAAACTCGATACCCCCCCTCTGCTACGGCCACTTCTCACTCCCTATGCGCCGTCACGGAACCTAAGATCTTCTAACCAAAACCTCCTACGCGTCCCGCGCATAAAACTCTGCCGCATGGGCGGCCGCTCCTTCAGGTTCCTTGGAGCCAAACTTTGGAATGAGCTGCCGCAACACATCCGCACCATAGATAGTCTACCAGCTTTCCGGAAAGCAGTAAAAACCTATCTATTCCCCCTCCCGTAACATCCCTTCATCCCTTTCCGCTCAGGCCAGGACATTGGTTCTTAGCGCCGGGACGCCTCATTGCTGGGGCAGCTGTTTGCGCTCTACCAAAACTATAGAATAGAATAGAAATAAACTGGGGTGGTGTAGTGGGCAAAAGAACGATGGATTTACCCAGATCTCTTGACTGGGGGAGAATGTCTGCATTGTCAGCATTCCGTCCATCAATTGTTTGTTGTAACGCTTTTCGCCCTAAGTGGGATGGGTATTCCCAGACGTGGGACCCGTGCTCACTACGCCACTGGAGTCAAGCTATCCTGGCTGATGACGGCTGATAGCCAGAAACCAGTCCTAGGATGCTTGATTCCGGTCCAGGGAAGACATGGCTTGGCAGTTCGGGCTCAGACTGTTCCCAAGAGGCACAGGGTCAGGACTGATTTGCATATGGCCATGTCTAAACTGGGGTGGTGTAGTGGGCAAAAGAATGATGGATTTAACCCAGATCTCTTGACTGGGGGAGAATGTCTGCATTGTCAGCATTCCGTCCATCAATTGTTTGTTGTAACGCTTTTCGCCCTAAGTGGGATGGGTATTCCCAGACGTGGGACCCGTGCTCACTACGCCACTGGAGTCAAGCTATCCTGGCTGATGACGGCTGATAGCCAGAAACCGGTCCTAGGATGCTTGATTCCGGTCCAGGGAAGACATGGCTTGGCAGTTCGGGCTGGACTGTTCCCAAGAGGCACAGGGTCAGGACTGATTTGCATATGGCCATGTCTAAACTGGGGTGGTGTAGTGGGCAAAAGAATGATGGATTTAACCCAGATCTCTTGACTGGGGGAGAATGTCTGCATTGTCAGCATTCCGTCCATCAATTGTTTGTTGTAACGCCTCTAACCAGTGAGCCACACCACTCCACAATTATATATCCTGTATCCAAAGAAAGGGTCTGTTGAGGCTCTAGAGGCTCACAATATTGTATGTAGCATTGATATGTATTGCTTTTGTATGTTGTTAATCACCCTCACCCTGTTCTTTTCTTGGACCACAGCAGCTGTAAAAAAAAAAATCCATGGTCTAAATTAAAGTCTTACTTCCAAATACATTACTACTTTACACTATGCAAGAAACAAATTAAGGAAAACACTGCTCTAATCCTTAAACTTGGCCGGATCTGTTGTAGGTCCGGCAAATGGGGTTTTCCTTATAGAATATGCAATACAATTGCATGTGTCAAGTTTTCTCATTGATGGAACACAAAGGCATGATAATGTCATGGGCTTGTAAAAGAAGCAAAACTTCCAGGTCTGCACAACTAATTCTGCACTTTGATGCACCACAACCTGTACATGGCAATAAACTGGTGCATCACAAGTAACCCCCCGGGGTGGAGTAACGACTGCACTACTACCCCTGGCCATGGGACCATTCTAGGACCTGTACTTATGCTTAAAGCAGCAGTAGCTTCTTTAATGAAGTGCCCCTTGCATTAAAATATATTTGTGAGTTATGTGGACCTAGGTACTGCCTTATGTCCATATTTCCTCCTAAAAAAAGAAAACAAAAGGTCATACAAACAGCACAGCATTAGAGCAGACACCAGCACACCTCCTTCCCTCAAAGTAGCGCTGCTGGTGTAGGCATAGCTTTTACGGAAGATGTGGTCTGGAAACTTAACAGGTGAATCATTACTGGAAACTGAAAACCCCAGCCAAAGCTTTTTCAATGAACCTAAAACATGACACAAAAATACAGAAACAGGCATTCATTAAACAAATACACAAATGGTGAAATATTTCATTTAATTCACAAACAGATGTAAAAAAAAACTCAACATTTTAACAGGAGGGTTAACACTTTTCTAAATTAATTTGAGGCCACTTACCTGCTGCTGTACAGTATATTAAACAAGCATTGGCATAGCCAATAGGTAATTTATTTGAGGCCACTTACCGGCTGCTGTACAGTATATTAAACAAGCATTGGCATAGCCAATAGCTCTCGCCTTTGGGACCTTATAAGTGGTTAGTCATGCAGCGAGGGTAGGAGAGGACTGGGGCAGTGCGCTCAGGTACTCTACTCGGGGAGGGTAGGGAAGAGGTAGACGAGCTCGTGAGCGTGACGAAAAGAAGCTAAACAGAAAGAGAAGGAATGACAGAGGAAAAGCAAGCATAACAAAACTCTCTTTAAAAGCTTTTATGACTATGCAAAAGTGTTCATTCACATTTGAATACTGTGTGCTCAATGCAAAAGTAACCGGCAGGGAAGGGGACTGCGCATTTACCGCCGAATGGGTCTCCGTCAGTCTCACGTCAGCGAGGTAGAGCCTGGGATGTGACTGACACCTGCCGCTTAAGCAAGAGTGATTTCACTAGATAGTGTTAGGGCACCGCTACTAGAAAGCCAGTAGGGCCGGGACAGACTCACTCACGTCATGCCTGACGCGTGGTAGCCCAAGAAAACCTTGAAGTTAGTTATTTGATAACGTAGGGAGTTGTAAAGCGCCATGAATGGTAATTATGCCGCTTTATGAGGGGGAAAGACGTTAAAGTCAGACAGGATAGGTAGGGAGCACGTTCCATATTCGTCAGTACGGACTTCAGTTTAAGGCATAGAATTGTCAGGCTGGGGCTCCCTGAAGGCTGGTAGGGCAGGAGTAGCGTCAGTCACATGTGAGGCAGCGGTTGACTTTGAACGGACTGTCACAGCCCACTGACGTCAGGCTGGTTCTTTCTCATGGCTTCCAGGAGGTGATGTTTCTTAGTGCACCGAACAGGAGACTGACACTGCCCCAGCCCTGTCGATATTTATCATACAAGTGGGCAACCTTCAGAATTCCCTTTAAGGTCGCCTTTCCCTACACCGTCCTGCCCGTGCTAGGCTACGATCTGCCTCTTGTAAGTTCAGTTGCACGCTTCTTCACTATTGCCGACGTGTGGTCACAAGAGAAGAAAGGAGGGGACACGAGAGAGAGAAAGGGCGCCGCCGACTCCACTTCCGTAATTAAATGTTGGTAAAAAGCTGGCATTTCGCAGCTAGGAAGGAGCTGTATCGTTTGCAGGGAGCCACGTAATGCATCTAGTTGGCCGGTGAAGGATAGTCAACATATGAACACGTGTTCTATTGGTCATGAAGCCATGTCTGAAAGCTGAACAACAGGTTTCTGGTCAGTCTCAATGACAGCAGGATGGTCTTCTGTAGGTTATGTCCCCATTCTGTGAAATCCCGTCCTCCAATCAGCGCACGCTAGGCTTTAGGCTCCACAAATAACAAGCATTGGCCGCGCGCGGGGCCGCGAGATGCGATATGTGGTGGGGGAGAAGCAGGAGTTGTGTGCGCGCGCGGCCAATGCTACGAAAGTCATTGCGATCACGATCGCTGTGAAAGCAAAAGTGATCGCGATGACGCACTAATGGCGTTCCTGAGTGCTGCTGGCTGGCCTAGCGCATGGTGGCAGCGCGCGTGCATGCTCACGTGCACGCAAGCGCTAGGCCAGCCAGCAGCACTTAAAAAAGCCACATACAAAATGTCTCTCCGAGCCAGCGCATGCGCTGGGCTCAGCGAGACCTAAAAAGTGAGAGTGGAGCAACACGAGGGGGAGGGAGCTGCAATAAGAGACAGCAGGAGGAAGGGAGTATAAGGGAAACAAAAGGAGGGAAGTTCCGGGGGGATGAAAGGGGAGTACCAGACAGGGGCAGGGAGAGGAAGAAGAAATAGTACATCAGACATGTCAGGAGCAGCACACACTGGAACATATTAAGTTGAACCACTTTGTGCTTGGTCCATGCTCCACAGAAAGGAACTCAAGTGACGCTTGACACGCACTGGCCAAATAGGAGCCTGCAAAGAAGAGTGATACCGAAGCCAGCAAATGGTAAGCAAAGGGCGTACCCCAAGCCCTTTATTGAAAACAATAGTGTCTCACAAGTGGAGCGCATGCAGTGCATACACTGTCGGCGTCTTGACCTAAATAGACCTAAAAAGAGCCTTTGCACCTCTCCCACCTCCCCATGGTCATTGGACTGAAGCTCCCAGCAGGCTTCTTCTTTACCTTCTTGAAAGAATAATAACGCTTGCTCCTGGCTCCCCTCCCTGGGGCCGCAAGAGGTGGATGACAGATTGAGAAGAATGCTCGTACGTAATAAGTTGCTGATGCTCAGGAAAAGTGAGAGCCTGAATGGTGCTTGGGGTTCTAAAGCATAAGCATACATTTAGCACTGAATGCTGTAGAGCTCAAACAGCTCTGAATTGCCCCCAAGTCGTTTTCTATTCCTTTACAAAATAAACTTGGGTAAGGAAGTGCTGAAACTGGTTAGGGTCCTAGTGTACTCAGGGGGTTGCAGGGTGAGTATCTAATGCCCTGGTCATCTTCTGATGGTGTGCTGAAAGAGGGGTATCTGTGGGGTTTCTGGCCACACATGGATGTACTGTCATAAGCTGACTGGGTGTGGGCACAGTGCGGCAGACAGTTATTAACAGCCGATCTTAGCCACTGTAGTATGCGCGGGGCCAGGGGATACCCAACGCCGTTACACATACACGCATGCACACCCTGACCCCACGTCATGGGTCAAGGGTGAGTTAAGAGCGGGAGAGCCCCGGCACGCATGCAACTTTGACTGCACACCCTGCCTCACGCTTCATTTATTGCCGCAAGTTTTGGGCACTTGAAGGGGCTCCCCTTACACACATGATTCACAGAGCAAGCTCACCACACATTGTGAACAAAAGCTCACCCACTCTTTTACCTAGTACCAAATCTTCTGGGTTCATATTAGACAACAAACCACACCTCTATCTGCATAGCAAATAAAGTAAACACATGCTTACTTTTCATTTGAAGTTAGTTACTGCACCAATAATCAAATAGTAATAAGGTGTGTGTCATTGTTGATGCAGTCATGGGTGGCTTGCTTTCGACTGGATGAACTTTGCAGAATGAAAACATGCTCTGTCAGTGTGATGAAATTTACGATCAATCAAACAGCATTTCTAAAGCTCAGCACTGCTACCTGAGGGGTTTCTGGGCGCTGTGTCTCCGTCGAAGCACCAGTTCTTGAGTCTCTTTCTGAAGTCTGTCAGCGAGGGGGCTATACAGAACTGGAGGGGAAGGTTGCTCCATCAAAGGATCTTCGCAGTGATGTAGGAGAAGGAGCGGCCACCGCAACAGCTGCAACGGATGCTGAGGGTGTGTGTGAGGGCGAGGGAAGATGATCGCAGGTGTCTAGCAGGTTAGTGGAAGTTCAGTCAATGGTTGATGTAGACAGGTCCTAGGTCATAGAGGACTTTGTAGGAGTGCATGAGGATCTCGAACTGGCATCTCTTCTAAATGGGGAGCCAATGGAGGTTTCTCTCTGGAGTCGTCTGAGGAGCTGGATGGAGATGCCGGCATAGAGGGCTTTGCTGTAGTCAAGGGGGCTGGTGATGAGTGCCTGAGTGAAACTCTTTCCGGTGTTGGTTGGGATCCAGTTGTATTGGTTGTGATCGGTGATCTAACGAAACCAAAGAAGCAGTGGGTGGCAATGGGAAAGGCAGAGCCCGCACTAAGGTGGTTGCTATCCACTCTTACATTATCCCTGTCTGCACAGCCCCCCAGCCAATTGGAGAGTCGTGGGTGCAACATTAGGAGCGAGGCAATGGCCAGCAGGTGATGGTGGAGGCACAACTCCCCAGGCGGTCAGACAAGCCACCAACATTAGTGTAGGCTTCAGAGGAAGTTTCAGAGTTTTTGGTGGGTGGGCAAGGACGCAGTAATGATGAGAGTGAGGTGCTCATGCACTAAAGTTGTTAAAGAATATGGCCAGAGTGTGCCAAGCTTGCCCACATCGAGAAGGGTGTCAGGACAGGTAAGAGGAGGTCAAATGGTGGCAAAGACGAGGTTTGTCCCAGATTTGCACACAGTTGTAGCCCGTTGGAGGATAACATGGTCCACAGAAAGAGGTTTCTAGGCCATGGGTTTATACTGATGATGTGGGGTACGCTGGGGGATATTCTTCAGTAGGGCACAGGTAGAGGGAGGAAAGATCAAGACTTGAGGAAAGGGCATGTCACAAATTAAGTGAGAATACAAGATGCTTTGGTGCCATAGGAGTTAGGTGTTGTGTCTGAGTGCATTGGATAGAGAGGACGGTGTCCTAGTGGTGCAGCTTGAGTTTGAAGGGATGTTCCTAGGCAGTTGGTGGACACTACAAAAAAGTGATTGTTGAGCACCCAGAACTTTGGTAGGTGGTTGTGGGTGGAGGATTATGGGGTGCTAGAATAGTTCTGATTTATCAGGTTCGGTGCAGCTAGGATGACCGGATTGGTACAACAGGCAACAGCGCTATGGTTAAGAGGCCACCTGGTGTTTTGGAAGCACAACTGGTTGGAGTCTGGTGCAGCTCAGGGACCCCAGCCTGAAGTAAGGGTGTAGTTCTTTGCATGTAGCTCAACAGAGGCAAGTCATCACCTTTCTGCCTCTTATGATGAAGGTGGTGTTGCCAATGGAGTATGGATGAGTACAACTGGGCTGGGTAGATGTAGGTGTGTTGAAAAGAGAGAAGGTCAGACTTGTCTGGAGTACCTTAAGATGGATCAGGTGGTGTTTGAAGAGCTTGAGATTATAGAGAAAGTGACGCCGAAGAACGGAGAAAGAGAAGTATTTGATTGAAGATAGTGGGAAGAGAATCTTATAGGACAGAAAGGTCTGCAATGTGCTAACATTCTGAGGGATTTTGGTGTTTTTCAACCTACAGGAGGAAACGGAGCTCTTCAAGGATAGGAGAGGCTGCCAGAGCAGACAGAAGGACTTATATAGCTGGATAGTAGGCTGTGGAGAATGCACAGGCTGTGAAACCAGGTATCTGTAGCATATGTGGAAAGAAGGGTTGAATCAACCGGCAACCACCGCAAGATGGTGATGAAAAGGTTGATGGGCCAAGGAAGGTGGAGGACCCACTGGTGGGCCAAGCAGAGGGGAGCACTACCTCTCCGCTTGCTTGCACTTACCTCCTTCCTGCCTTCTTGCCTCATTTGGGCCGACCTCGGCCATTCTCGGTGTGCCTTGTGCACCTCCCTGACTAAGCACACAGACAGGCGCCATGTTGGGAAAGTCAAGGTAAGAGACAACAAGTCAGATAATATTGTCTGTGTAACCACATTCAACACCAAGAGTAATGACATCAAGAAGATCGTAAAGAAATACTGGAACCTGGTGGCTAGTGAACTAAAGATCGAGCAAGACCCCATCTTCACCTTTAAGAGAGGCAAGAATATCAAGGACACCGTTGTCAGGGCATTCCTAGAACCTCCGAATCAATTGGACCTTAGAAACTACCTTGGTCTTCCACCAGTCAGCGAACACCATAAATGTGGGCATTGCAAAGCATGTGACCAATGTCAAGAGGGGACGACATTCACGTATAACAACAAAACATATAAGCTATCACATTTTACCAACTGCAATAGCTCCCATGTAATATACGCTATTCTCTGTCCCTGTGGTCTGATATATGTTGGTCAAACGATCCAGAAAGCTAAGGCTAGAATCCTACAACATATGAGCAGAATAAGATACAGAGTACAGGGTGCACCCATGGTCGAACACTTCGTTACACACAACCATTCCCCTGACAGTATGAAATGGTGGATTATTGAGAAGATCAGTCCCAATGTAAGGGGAGGCGCGATTTCAGTGGCCCTAAACTACAAGGAATGTAGATGGATTCATTTGCTCGGCTCGGTACAGACCGGGTTGAACGAGATGGAGGAGACCGCAAGACAAATGGGACAACTTTAGCTTTTTGATTAAGAAAGATGTGGTGATCTTCACAGAACTTTCTTATCTAAAACACACTGTAAATATCTTGCACATGAAGCCTGAAGCTCTCTATTTGTTATAATGTACCAACTGAGAATGTATGTCTTTTATTATATACACGTTTGCATTTTTATAACAGTGTTTTTATACATGCATATATGCAACACGAAGAAATGTGTACATATTGGACGAAATAACGCATGAAGAGATGCATATATGAGCATTAATGTGGTATGAACTCAATCTTAACTGTACACACCCCCTCTGGCATGACATTGATTACGCTACTGATATTATAAATGGGAATGTGTTAACTTTATATACCTCCACGTGCATGATACTGTTCACGGTTCTGATATGTTATGGAACTGGTTACCGTCCCCTAGACTATGACGAATTCATTCATAACGCGCAGCGTGACACCTAACAATGAGCTCATGCTGAACTTTGCACATGAAATACACTGCTTACACGCGCACATTCATTATACTCTGAATATTCCTCAATCATTCGGTAATGCGAGACTGTTATACGTCCACACGCATGGATTGCTGATATCTAACGACCGGTCACTTAGTTGCCTAGCAACCGCACCTGCCTCAAAGCTCATGACGTAGTGACGCAGCTCGCCGAACGCGTCGCCTAGCAACGAGTTCCTGACGCGTATGCCAATGACTTGCGCTACGTACACACGCCTTAGCCAGGATCATTCACTGATACGGTCAAAGGAGACAGGACGTATGCCTGAGCCCCTCTTCAAGTAACCTGAGACTCCGGGTCTAATTAAGGTGAGCGGGAAGAACAGTGAGGGTTGCCTTTTTGCGTTAATTAAATGCGAACGGCACGGAGGACGCTAACTAATTCCCCTTCTATCTAGAACTCTTCAGAAGAGTGATCAACAAGATCGGAGGAGCAAGAACGCTCACCTGCGCCCCTCCTTGAGTATCCTGAGACTTAAAAGAAACCCTATTGAAGAATTAGAAAACCATCAATTTTCAACACTGGGGGAGTTCTTATAAGCGTCTAGATAAGCACCCATTGGATCAGAACATAGCCATCATAGGGCAATTCTTGACTACCTCCCATTCCCTCCCTCATAGAATTAATGTGGTACAGAAGATCTTTGCCAAACTAAACGAAGAGCATTGAACAGGTCCTATTAGCAACACTGGGCCTCCTTAGGTGAGTTTTGACCTTGCATGCCTGAGTAGTTCCAGCATCCCCCTATTTCTTACACACACTTGACCATACACTTTACCATTCTACAGGCTGTCACCTCCTTTCTATGTCCTGATGAAGACCCGCATTGACTAGACAGTAGTGCGCTTCCAGGGTTGAAACGTCGACAAAACACCCCCCGGACCAGTTGAAAGACTCTGCATAAAGCCTTATTCACTCAATCCGCAGACCTATTCAATTATCTGTTGTCTGGCCTTCTTGCATCGTCGAAATTTTCAGTCACTTTGTATATATTACGCACCATCACTACATCACTGAGCACCACATGTCACCCTGTCACAAAAAATCTTTTATTTACTTTCGTGTCTTGACAGCCATGCAATTTAATTTGGGTATTTATAAATGACGTAATTTATAAAAATCTTGAATACCCTTTATGGTCTTATTATTGTGTGTATTATTTGTGATTTAATTACTTTTTCTTGTGAATAATTCAAGGATTGGTTCAATAGTTTAAAGAAATAATTCATACCCGACAGAACCACCTGTTATCTTTGTATACAATTGCCCAGGTTCTGAGGGATACTGGGTTACCCCATTGCTATTTCAATTGGACTAGTGCAGGTTCTGACCTGCGAGGGTTTTTCTCTCATTTATTGTTTTTCGAAAGTATTGTTTGTATTGTGTTCATTTATTGTCCTTTGGAATTGTTTATTGTTTGTACTGTGGTCATATTTTTGTAGTATGTCTGAAAAGGAAACTCTGTCTTACAGTGAAGATTTCAGAGCGAAGCTAATACAAGATCAGGGTGCTTCCAACTTTCTTCTAGGTTCAGACAGAGTATCAGTGGATGCAGGCCTCAATGAGAAACTAGCTAAAATCGAAAGACTAGAGAAGAAACTCATTAGATCATGCCTACACGGACATGTACTAACTAAGTACCTGCAATCCAATATAATTCCCAAAGGATTGCAAGTTCGTAACGAACCTGCTATTTTTATAGACATCCCAAAATTCAGGGAAGGGTTTAGTTACGTGGCGAACAACTGCTCCAGACATTGGATGGTGCTTGGTGTAGAGACAACGATTGAATATGTCAAAAAACTCACGCAGGAAATCACTGATCTCAAGAAGGAAATACTAGAGGATCGAGCCCTCTCAAACGCTAGAGAAGCGTTAGAGCGAGCGGAAAAGACATTGGCTGACTTTAACACAGTCACACTAAACAGGAAGCTAGATAAACTCGCAAAGGACGTAAGAAATTACGACAAAAATACAACTTACCCCTACCTGTCTGACGGCTATTACCAACAGGATAGCCAGGGCTTTTTCTCCAATAGAAGCAGACAGGGCCCAGGAAGGTTCAAGACTTTCTCAGATTCCTCGGCAGGAAGTGGTACAGACTCTGACTCTGATAGACCCTTCACCAGCTACCAAGGTAATCAGGGCCCCCATTTTTTAGGGGAAGGCTACCGCCAAACGAACAGGGGAGGAGGGAAGACACAGAACAGGGAAAGACCAAGGGGTTGGAACAGAGGCAGGAACAACCAGCAGGGAACATCACATGTCCGCTTCTACCAGCCAGAAACACATGGGGAGATCTCCACTCGGAGACAAACCTACAGATGGTAGAAACCCAGAGAGGGAATCACGATACCCCCCAGACACAAAGTGAACGTACCCTTACCACTGTTGACAACAACACCAGTGATACAACCCCTACCACCTTTGACAATAACACCAACAATACAACAGTCATGCCCACTAATGAGGGGACAATAGCCACTTTACACAGCATTAACATCTCAACAACACAGAGTGTGAGGGCTTGTCCAAACGATACACCTAACCAGAGAGAACCCATAATCAACTTGTCAGACCACATTATGTCTAATGCTGAAAGAGAGGTCCTTGCCAAAGGACTCTCATTTGTACCAACTGTTATACCTGACTCGTTTCAAGTAAAACTGGAGCTTCAACAATTCTTTCGCAAGATTAGACTGAAATATTACTTCAGCAAAAACACCTACAATCCAAAGCCAACTGCCACAAATTTGAGACCTGTCTCTACTTTCACACCAGCTACATACCTAATGAGTGAGAAGATATTGGCTTTTGAGAAAATTGTTCTCCAAGAAACCATGCAACTCTTGGATACAAGAAGATATATACAATACAACATCACCAAAGAAGAAAGACAAGCATTGAACTCTCTAGGCAACAATAACTCTATCGTTATCAAAGCGGCAGACAAGGGCGGTGCTGTGGTACTGCAGAATACTAATGATTATGTTGAAGAGATAGAACTACAACTAGGCATTGTGGAAAGCTACCAACCTATTCCACGTGATCCTACCCCTGTTCTCAAATCATTGATAGAGAAACTAACCAATGATGGAATGACTGTTGGATTCTTGAGCCAACCTGAATATGACTTTCTCAACAAAAAAGGACCAAGAATTCCTACAATTTATACACTACCTAAGGTGCATAAGCGGTTAGTTAAGCCACCGGGTAGACCGATTGTCTCTGGATGTGGTTCAATTTTAGAACCACTGAACCAATTCATTGACCACTTTTTACAACCTTGGGTCCCTAAAACAAAATCTTTTGTAAGAGACACCATGCACATCATACAACTCTTGGAGGGATAGGCGTTTGATGTGCACACAAAACTTCTTGTAACACTAGATGTGTCCTCACTTTATACATCAATTCCCCAGGATAAAGCGTTGGATATCATTAGAGCAACACTAGACGTACGGCAGAGACCACACTGGATTCCGACTGATTTTCTGATTTCACTCTTGGAAATCGCCATGAAAAAGAACTTCTTCATTTTCAAAAAACAATTTTACTATCAGTGCAAGGGAGTGGCGATGGGAGCCACCTATGCGCCAAGCCTGGCGAATATCTTCATGGACCACTACGAAGAGGAACACCTGTACAGTCATGAAAATCCATACCTCAATCAGATTGCCGTGTGGAAACGTTACATCGATGACGCCATAATGGTGTGGTCCGGTGATACTGAGGAACTAAATGAATTCCATGGTTGGCTTAATGCAAGAACAAGCGACATTCAATTCACAATGACGAGCAACAACGAGTCGATAGATTTTTTGGACCTCACGTTTCGAGTGAAAGAAGGCTTACTATACTGTGATCTCTACCGAAAACCAATGGAAAGAAATACATTACTGATGTATGACTCACATCATCCGCGCAACCTGAGGGATAACCTACCTTACGGGCAATACCTCAGATTGAGAAGAAACTGTACCAGAAGAATAGATTTCTTCAAGGAATCAGAAACCCTCACAAGTCGTCTAAAGGAAAGAGGCTACCCGACTGGACTGCTAAAAAGGGCCAAAAAACGCGCATGGTACTGTCCACGTGACCAACTCTTGGAGGTCAAGGTAAAGGACAACAAGTCAGATAATATTGTCTGTGTAACCACATTCAACACCAAGAGTAATGACATCAAGAAGATCGTAAAGAAATACTGGAACCTGGTGGCTAGTGAACTAAAGATCGAGCAAGACCCCATCTTCGCCTTTAAGAGAGGCAAGAATATCAAGGACACCGTTGTCAGGGCATTCCTAGAACCTCCGAAGCAATTGGACCTTAGAAACTACCTTGGTCTTCCACCAGTCAGCGGACACCATAAATGTGGGCATTGCAAAGCATGTGACCAATGTCAAGAGGGGACGACATTCACGTATAACAACAAAACATATAAGCTATCACATTTTACCAACTGCAATAGCTCCCATGTAATATACGCTATTCTCTGTCCCTGTGGTCTGATATATGTTGGTCAAACGATCCAGAAAGCTAAGGCTAGAATCCTACAACATATGAGCAGAATAAGATGCAGAGTACAGGGTGCACCCATGGTCGAACACTTCGTTACACACAACCATTCCCCTGACAGTATGAAATGGTGGATTATAGAGAAGATCAGTCCCAATGTAAGGGGAGGCGCGATTTCAGTGGCCCTAAACTACAAGGAATGTAGATGGATTCATTCGCTCGGCTCGGTACAGACCGGGTTGAACGAGATGGAGGAGACCGCAAGACAAATGGGACAACTTTAGCCTTTTGATTAAGAAAGATATGTTGATCTTCACAGAACTTTCTTATCTAAAACACACTGTAAATATCTTGCACATGAAGCCTGAAGCTCTCTATTTGTTATAATGTACCAACTGAGAATGTATGTCTTTTATTATATACACGTTTGCATTTTTATAACAGTGTTTTTATACATGCATATATGCAACACGAGGAAATGTGTACATATTGGACGAAATAACGCATGAAGAGATGTATATATGAGCATTAATGTGGTATGAACTCAATCTTAACTGTACACACCCCCTCTGGCATGACATTGATTACGCTACTGATATTATAAATGGGAATATGTTAACTTTATATACCTCCACGTGCATGATACTGTTCACGGTTCTGATATGTTATGGAACTGGTTACCGTCCCCTAGACTATGACGAATTCATTCATAACGCGCAGCGTGACACCTAACAATGAGCTCATGCTGAACTTTGTACATGAAATACACTGCTTACACGCGCGCATTCATTATACTCTGAATATTCCTCAATCATTCGGTAATGCGAGACTGTTATAAGTCCACACGCATGGATTGCTGATATCTGACGACCGGTCACTTAGTTGCCTAGCAACCGCACCTGCCTCAAAGCTCATGACGTAGTGACGCTGCTCGCCGAATGCGTCGCCTAGCAACGAGTTCCTGACGCGTATGCCAATGACTTGCGCTACGTACACGCGCCTTAGCCAGGATCATTCACTGATACGGTCAAAGGAGACAGGACGTATGCCTGAGCCCCTCTTCAAGTAACCTGAGACTCTGGGTCTAATTAAGGTGAGCGGGAAGAACAGTGAGGGTTGCCTTTTTGCGTTAATTAAATGCGAACGGCACGGAGGACGCTAACTAATTCCCCTTCTATCTAGAACTCTTCAGAAGAGTGATCAACAAGATCGGAGGAGCAAGGATGCTCACCTGCGCCCCTCCTTGAGTATCCTGAGACTTAAAAGAAACCCTATTGAAGAATTTGAAAACCATCAATTGTCAACACTGGGTGAGTTCTTATAAGCGTCTAGATAAGCACCCATTGGATCAGAACATAGCCATCATAGGGCAATTCTTGACTACCTCCCATTCCCTCCCTCATAGAATTAATGTGATACAGAAGATCTTTGCCAAACTAAACGAAGAGCATTGAACAGGTCCTATTAGCAACACTGGGCCTCCTTAGGTGAGTTTTGACCTTGCATGCCTGAGTAGTTCCAGCATCCCCCTATTTCTTACACACACTTGACCATACACTTTACCATTCTACAGGCTGTCACCTCCTTTCTATGTCCTGATGAAGACCCGCATTGACTAGACAGTAGTGCGCTTCCAGGGTTGAAACGTCGACAAAACACCCCCCGGACCAGTTGAAAGACTCTGCATAAAGCCTTATTCACTCAATCCGGAGACCTATTCAATTATCTGTTTTCTGGCCTTCTTGAATCGTCGAAATTTTCAGTCACTTTGTATATATTACGCACCATCACTACATCACTGAGCACCACATGTCACCCTGTCACAAAAAATCTTTTATTTACTTTCGTGTCTTGACAGCCATGCAATTTAATTTGGGTATTTATAAATGACGTAATTTATAAAAATCTTGAATACCCTTTATGGTCTTATTATTGTGTGTATTATTTGTGATTTAATTACTTTTTCTTGTGAATAATTCAAGGATTGGTTCAATAGTTTAAAGAAATAATTCATACCCGACAGAACCAACTGTTATCTTTGTATGTTGGGAAAGTCGGCGGTCTAGTGTCCAGACTGGCTGACCCCTCCACCTACTTAATGGGAGCTGTTGCTCAGCACCGGCCCCCCAGCGCCGCCCCCTGCCTGTTTTTAGCCCCCATGACTGCCCCCAATTCAGCAGGTCTGCTTTTCAGCACCACGATGGTTGGAATTAAAGCAGAGAAGAATTACTCTCCTGTAATACTGTAACACAGCACTGCACAGGCCCCCTCTGTCCCTTGGGGATACACCATTTTGCTATTCTTGCCCAATTTGTTCTCTTAAGCTTAAGCACCTAACGATAAAATCCCTTAAACAATACGCGGGCAGCTCACAAAAATGCACGGCAGGACAATTAAACAGCACTTTGCTAAATGCCCGGTCTCTTACCAAACATGCAGGACTTCTTAGCCAGCGCGATTATTGTCATAGCTTTTATAATAGAGACATGGGCTGATGTCGCATCTGGCCCAGACCTGGTCACTGCCACCCCTCCTGGTTACTCGCTAACCAGACTGGACCGCATTGGGAATAGAGGCGGTGGCCTAGCAATTATCTCTAAAGTCAACTTTAAAGTCAGATTTGACCCGCAACCTCGCCCTGGATGCGAAGCATTGATTTTTAAAATCAAACTTACCAGCCACTATTGCTTCAATGGAGTCCTGTTTTATTGACCTCCTGGCCCTAGAAAGCCCTTCCTAGCTATGGATAAGTCCCCATGGAACATAAAAGCCAACTCCTCTGATTTCACTATTCTTGGCGATTTCAGCTTTCACCTAGAGAATATGGAGGACCCAAATACTCTAGTTCTTACTGCCTCCTTCTCTCTTCTAGGGCTATCACAACTAGTCCGCGGTTCTACGCATTCCACAGGCCATACCCTAGATAGCATCTTCTCAGACTGTCCTCTCATTCAGGTCATCCAGTCATTACCTCCTCGTCAGCCCTCCCCGTCCCAGTCCTAACTACATGAGCATACCTCCTCCCACCAGCAACTCCCAAGCAACTAAAAACCCATCCCTTCCCTCCAGGCCACACCCACACCCTAAGGCATATAACCATGTGACCCGCCCATCCACATCCTGTTTGTTTTTTCTGCGGACTGACTTCCTGGTAGCTGCGTCGTGGGGGGTGCCGGTCCTGGCCTCCTTTCGGGTGAGTGTGTGACGGTCTGCTTGGCGGCCGTTTTAATCCCCTTGAGTACCTGTTGTTTCATGTACGTTTGAGTCCCTGCTTTAGCGGGACCATGGGGTTGGGGGGTCCGGACTGCCTGATGTGGGGTGGTGGCTCCCTGCTGCGGCCTCCCCTCTTCCGGGTACGTTCCCTGCCCTAGCGGGAACACCCGGGGAGGGAGGGGAGGTGTGTTGGGCGCGGCTGGCCTCTCTGCGCGCCTGGGGCGTGGCGGTTTGGCTCCTCCTCGGAGGTGTGTTTGGGGGCTCTGTGCTCGTTTCGGGCCCACGTTTCCCTTTTTATTTTAATTTCTGCTTTCCATTCTTGTGGTTTCTGAGATGGAATTTTGAGACGGTAATGGTCTGCACCTCGTGACCCTGGCCTGGGGCCGGTGCTTTGGGTGGCCGGGACTCTGTATGCAGCGGCTGCGTGGTCCATCAGTTGCGCTGCCACCTGGGTGCGGGGAACCAGGGTTCGGGCCTCGGGGTTGCGTCCCCTGGCTGTGTTTCTGGGCTAGTCACTTAGTCTCCCCGTGCCTGCCTGTGTAATGTAACTGCGGTGCTGTGTAACGCGCTCCGATACCTTCGGGTCGAGTTCGCGCTCTTTGACTATGCACCGCGGGCCGCTCCCTGCCCCTTTTGAAGGGGATTGCTTTGGTTTTCGGCGGCGAACCGTTGTGGTAACTCAAGTTACAGTGATGGTTTGCTGTCGATGGACAGTTCAGGGGTTTGTGTCCCCTTCTCGGTATTGAGGCAGGTCATGTACTGGTGAACACTGCTCTCTTTGACTCATGTTGAGGGCTGCCTGTACTTTTGAGGGTGCGTTCTGTTTGTCGTTCCGTGTGTCTCTGATGTGTCCCTCCCGGACTTTGAGTCTCTGTGGTCTTAAATCCAGGAGCTATAGCTCAATGGTAAGGCTTGTGCCTGTGCTTGTACAGGATCTCACGGGACATAGGTTCGAGTCCCGCTACCGCTGTCACAGTGTCCTGAGATGGCAAAATTTCACACTCTTCTTTAAAAGTGGTTATGATTCCTGACTCTTCCTCCACAGTTATGGGTTCGGATTCCGGTGCATCGCTGTTTGTGGGTTTCTGTCACTAGTGTATGCACTCTTTCTTTATCACCTGGTGTTTATTTCTTTGTGGTTTCTGAGCTTCATTATTTTATAACTGTGGGGTTTGGCGTTCCCTGATTGGCCCTTATGGTTCTTGCATTGCTTGGTCTGTGGAAGGATGTTGGGCGCTGATTTCTCTGTGCTGTTCACATCTTGGAGGTGTGTGGTTTGTGCGTGAGTGAGTTCCGCAATACAGGGGAGGTGGTGGTTGCTGGGTCTTCCGCTGCTCCTTCCATTGTTCAGGGGCAGGTTGCCTCTGCCGCGTGGATCTGGGCTTGGTTTCGGTTGAGAGCGGGGTTAGGCCTTCACGATGTTCTGCTCCGTGGTCTGGGCGCTTTTGGGTTCCGTGGCCCTTGGTGGGTGGTTAGTCAGTGGACTTTTTAGCCACTCGCCAGTTGGTGGGGCTTGTAGGCCTCCCTTTTCCTACTCCTCTGTTTGTGCTGTGCTGGTAGGGGTGTGGAGGTATGTTGTTAGACATGCCTTTCCCCGGTTTCTGGCAGTAGGGTTTCCTTTACGGTAGTTTGCTGGGGTATCCTGGCTGGAGTGCTGGTGGATCCCTGCTGGCTGGTGTGGCTTCTCGGAGCCTGGTGGTGTCCGTGGTTGCAGTTCCTTCTTCTCCTGTGGTCTTGCGGGATGGAGGACCTTGGTGCAGTCTTTTGCTGCCTCTGGTCATCCGGTTCAGGCTGCGGCTTGCCCCGGATTTCGGGTTCAGTCGCTTCATGTGTCTGTCCGGTTATTTCTGTGCAGTCTTGCTGGGTGTGGTTCCCTCCGTCATTTGTTCCGGGTTGGGACTGCAGTTCAGTTTCCTGGTGATTTCGTCCTCCGATTAACTTAGTTTGGCGGCGTTGGCGGCTGGGTCCTCTGTGACTGTTCGGTGGCAGTTGGGGCTTTTGCCTTGGATACCGTGTTGGAGCTTCCCTTCGCGGGCTCTATACTGTTTGGGGTTCCGTTGGATTGCGTACGGGCTTTTGGGCGGCATTTCATTCTAATTTGGCGGCCCAACCCTATCGTGGTGTGGATCGGGCCTGGGTGTCCCTTCCTTCCTCTTGTCCTGGGGTCGACGGGGTGCTTTCTCTTCTTCTGGACCCTCCTGGTCGTGCTGGGCTACTGGCTGTGTTCGGTGCGGCCCCTTTTCCAAGTTCTCAGACACTGTGTCGGCTTCTATTAACCTGTGTTTGGGTCTTTTTCCGCTGTGTTGTGTGGTTTCGGCTCGGTCGGGGCATTTCATCGTTCCTGGTTCTGTTCTGGGGCCCGTATGGGGATTGCTGTCCTGCCCTGGTTAGGACGGCTGTACCCTTGTGACTGCCTCTTCGGTCCTTCATGATGGTGTCTCTTCAGTGGTTTCTTCCCTTCCTGGGGGTTGGCGGGGGAGTTCCTGGCTTATCTGGTTCTCCGGGCCGTCTGCTTTCATGTGCCGGTACACGCGGCTTCGCGGGGGTTCCTGCGTTTCGGTGTGTGTTGTGTTCCTTTGTTTTGGGTATTGCCTTTTGGACGGTCTGCATCTCCTTGTAGGTTTGCTGCCGTTTTGGCGCCTTTGGTGGTTTTGTTGCCTGCTACGGGGCTCTGGGTGTTCCCTTCCTTGAGCGGTTGGTGGATTCATCCTCTTTTTTCCTTCCGGCTCCGGCCCTTTCCCTGGATGGTTGCGGGATCCTGCGTTGGTTTGGGCGGTTCTACGCTTGGAGGATTCCAAGCTTTGCACCACTAGGGTACTACTGTTCAGGTAGGGTATTCCTGTCGGTGCCCCGCAGGCTGGCTCTGTTGCGCGCACTGCGGTGGTTGTTGGGGGCTCGGTCTTCCTCTTCTCCCCGGTGGCTCCTTCTTCAGCAGCTGTTGTCCGCTGCTGTGGGGTTTGTTCCTGGGGCCCTTCGGCACTTGTTCCCCCTGGTGTGTCTTGCTCTGGGGCTTTGGGTTCTGGCATCTCTGGGTTGTTGGCTGTTGTTTCCGGGGGGTGTGGCCATTGGCCGCGGGTTGCCCTGATGGTTAGTGGTTCAATCCTCTTGCAGGGCTGTCCTTTTGTGTCCGAAGAGCGGTTGGTCCTGGGACTTTCTTGGATTTGTTCGGAGTTGTTTGTCCTGGGCGCTGTATCTCGGTGGTAGGTCGTGGGCCTCTGCTGGCACTGTCTCTCGTGGGACTTGGGTTTGTATCCTGTCTCTGCTTTCTTTGTATCCCATGGTGGTATTGGTTCCTGCGGTGCTTTACATTGGCCCACGGAGCTATGGCTCGATGACTAGTCTGGTGCCTCTTGTGGTGCAGGCTTGCACTGGTCTTGGGTTTGACTCCCGCCTCTGCTTTCTACGTGTCCCGTGGTCGGTTCGGTTGGCCTGGCCTCTTTCTGCCTTGGGTCCTCCTGAGGTTCGTGGTGGTTCGATCGGCTGTCTTCCACCATTGGCGTGCGGGGTTGGCTCCCTTGGCGGCTTTGCCGTTATACCGGGGGGGTGGCAGTTCTTCCTTGTGGTCCCTTTGGGCTTTACGTCTGCCGGGGGTTTTGTGCTCGGTGGCGGCTCGCTTGCGCGGGGTGTTTCCCTCGCTATCCGTGTTGGGCCTGTCGCTGGCCTGGTTCGGGGTCCCACTTTTGCCTCTCCTGGGGTTCGCCTTGGGGTGCGGTTGTTCTCTGGTTCGGTCGGCGCTGTCTGGAGCATGGTTGCCGGGTCCTTCTGTTGTGCGGGGGCCTGGTGTGTGCTTTCCCCCGATTGCGCTGGCTCCACGGGTCCTGCTTCAGGTCGGACTGGGTCGGTCCTCGTGTGTCCTGGGGCTGTGGTGTGTCTGGCCCTATGGGCTTTGGGGTGTTCTCCTTCGGTGGCTGGGTTTTTTCCTCGGTCCGGGCGCCCTTCGACTCTCCTGTCCTATGCCAGTCAGGGGGTTTACTTGCTGGTTTGCTGGGCAACGCAGGGGGGGTTTGCGTTGGTTTCCGGTGCGTGTCTTGGATTCTGGGAGGTTGGCTTCGAATTGGGTCTGGCTGTGTCCTCCCTGCGAGCTCTGTGGGCGGCTGTGTGGGCCGTTCGGGGTTCGGGCTTTGTGTCGGTGGGCTCCTTGATGTCCGGGTGGTTGTGGAGTTGTTTCCTCCTGAGTCTGGTCTTTCGTTCCTTTGCTCCTTGTTGGAGTTTCTGGTTTGGCCGGTTTTCTGTTCTATTCCTCTTTCTGGGGTTTTGGTGCGGTGGCTCTGTTTGGCCGTGGGGCAGGCTCTGGTGGGGTGCTTCCTTCCTGCTGTGCCTTTTTCATGGGGGGGTTCCCCTTTTTGTTTCCTTTGGGCTGACTGTTCTTGGTCCGGGGCATTCTGTGGATGCTCTCTGTCAGTGGCTGTGTTGGCTGTGGGGACGGCGTTTGGGCTTGTGGGGTGTTGGCTCCTGGGTCTTTTCAGGGTAGCTCGACTCGGCGGTGGCTGCGTCCTGGGCTTGCTTCCGGGGGGCTTCCCTGGCCGTGTTCTGCATTAAAGCGGCTTGGTGTTCTCCTCGCTCTTTTCTGTCCCATGTTCATTGGGTGGTGAGTGGATCTGTGTCTCCTGGGTTTGGGGACGTGCTGCTGTGTTCTGCTCAGGTTGTGTGACTTTCGGCTTGTGCTGTTTAAGTCTGTATGTACTACTGGGTGAAGCCGATTATTGCTTTGGTATCTGCTCATGTAGTTAGGACTGGGACGGGGAGGGCTGACGAGGAGGTAATGACCGGTTACTCACCGGTAATATTCATTACTCCGAGTCGTAGCCCTCCCCGTCCCAGTCCAGGTTCCCATCCCTCCCTCCCTGTTCGGCTTCTTGTGCTTGGTGGTACAGGAGGTGGATGGGCGGGTCACATGGTTATATGCCTTAGGGTGTGGGTGTGGCCTGGAGGGAAGGGATGGGTTTTTAGTTGCTTGGGAGTTGCTGGTGGGAGGAGCTATGCTCATGTAGTTAGGACTGGGACGGGGAGGGCTACGACTCGGAGTAATGAATATTACCGGTGAGTAACCGGTCATTACCGTTAACCTGGTCAGACCATAAGGCAGTAATGTTCCATCTGAACTTAGGAGATCATAGTGTGAAATAGCCCAAGAGCGTACCTAGGACCAGTCATCGACCTTGGCACTCGATCTCAGAAGGCACTATCTCAAGGGCTCTGAAAGACTCCATCAAGCCAATAGCTCCTAACTTGGATTAAGCAACGGTGGACTACCATAAATGGATCAAGGACTCTATTGATAGCTTAGCTCCGGCCAAATGAGAAAACAATAAGAGAACCTCTCTATCTGAACCCTAGTTCAATAAAGAGCTTTAACTGGCCAAACAATTATGCAGAAGGCTCGAAAGGAATGGAGGCTGAATTACTGCAGGGAGGACAAAGACTCCTATAAAGAGAAACTGCAACAGTATAAAAACTCCTGACAAAACTAAATCCAATTTCTTTATAAATAAGATCAACTCCTCTCTCAATACTCCTAAGGAGTTATTCTCGACTGTGGTCAAGCTTAGCAACCCTTCCCCAGCCAATAACCTGAATGTGGATGCCTCTTTTTGCAACAACCTTGCCACCTTTTTTAAAACCAAGGTAGAAGTGATTTTTAATTCCTTAACCACAAGTGCTGACTCTGGGGGACTATGTACGTCTGACAACCCTCAGACCGCTGGGTTTAACGATCCTAAAGGAGGAAAAGCTATTCTAAAGCCAAACTAAAGACAACTAAACCTAACAAACCCACTTTTATGGCTTTCTCCCCCCTTATGATGGACCAATTTACCAATCTGTTTAGGCAAATAAAGTCAGGATCACCTTTGGAGCCATGCCAGCCTAGAGTTCTCCAATTGGAATCAATCATAGTTCCTGGTCATCTGCTAGGGATTTTTAATCAAATGCTTCGATCTGGCTACTTACCCAAAAGCTGAAAAGTCGTGTCAATTCTCCCTCTTTTAAAAAAACCTAGGGGCATGGAGTTAAAATTATCACTTGAGAATTCCCATAGAAGCCCATATTGTCACCAAAACATGGGCTTCTATGGGAATTCTCAAGGGCATATTATCAAGCCCATTATCGCCGCTTCGGCGGCAA